>NC_077234.1:224410780-225014280 GCF_027887165.1 Monodelphis domestica
CAGGAGAGACCTGTGCTATGCAAATTTAGAGAAAAGAGGGTATCAAAAGAGGGTTATTGACAGTATCAAAGACTGAAAAGAGATTAAGAAGAATGAGAAAAAGTGTGAATTGGAGTTAGGTGTATTGCTCTCTACCTGCTAAACCTCCCTACAGATCTTTGTGTAGTGCTAAGAAACAGGAATTCTTTGGAGAAAAGGAATGTTTCTATTTGCTACAAAAAGAGGTGGAACCATCGCTTTAGGGGAAAAAAAAAGGATCATGGATTTATATAACTGCATGACTTGTTCTCAAGAACAATGTGTGTCTGCACTGTTATCTAGAAATGGATAGATTCTCTTGGGATCTGGTCCTGCATTTACTACACAAAACCCTATTCATTTTTACAGGGTAAATTGAAAGGATTCATAAGCTTTTACTAGGAAAGACTACTTTCTTAAATGTATAAAGAAAGCTGGACACTATGTCCTGAACTCTTTCTCATCTATCATTTCTTAAAGTTCAGTAGGAAAGTATATAACTCTAATAATGACAAGGGGAATAAAAACATTTTATTCAGAATTTATTTCTAGTTCTCTTTTAAGTACTATAGGTATGTATAGTTCTTTTAGGAAAGTGAAGAAAATGTTCTTTTTTGATGTGAGGAGAAACACATTTAATAGTGAAAAAAGAAAAGATTGTTTTCAAAATAAGCATTCACCAAATTAATTTTTTTTTGTTCTTTCAGTAAAGGCATCTATGATTTGGTAGGCCCTCAGGTATGAGTTTAATTTTGTTTGTTCATGATGTATGATTACAGAACAATGTTATTTCTGGAAAACACATCAAAATATAATTAAAAAGTTGGCAGAAGTGATGTCTCATCTCTGGCTTTGTTTATATTTTTTTAATAAAAAAAAGAAAAGCCCCAGTTGTGCTCTGCTTGAAATACAGTGACCATAAACAAAGGTAGTGAGAATATACACATTCGGAAAATCACCTAGCTCTCTGAGTGTTATCTGAAAAATTACAATGGCCTTTTGTTTTGCCATAGAACCTCATTAAGGAAAACCACGCCTACTGTGTCTGTCTTATTAAAAATATCATCTAATTTGTTTCTTGACTAGATAGAATATTTTTGTGAGTTAGCTTTTTTTAAAGCTAAATTCTACTTGCTTAACCTTTATATTATGGGAGAAAATAGTTTTTCTATTCATAAATCTTTTCTGAGAATTCAGATTTCAGTGGGGGTAATGAGCCTCCTCACTCAATCTGATTCAAAACAACAAACATGTATTAAGCACTCACTGTGTAAAAGGCACTGAGTTCAGCTCAGGAGATGTAAAGATTAAAAAAAATTTTTTTTTGCTTTCAAGATGACACTCTACTGAAAGGATGTAAGTTTATAAAATACATATATACAATATATGTATTTACTCATATCTTTCCATTAGAGAGTAATCTTTTGTTCTCATCTATATATGCATACAAATGTGCATATTTGTATATATATATATATATATATATATATGTTGATGAGGAAACAAGCACTAATAACATAGGGAATAAGAGATTTAGAGCCGGAAGGGACTCAGAGGCTTAGTATAGCCTTTCATTTTAAGGTGAGGAAACTGAGGCAAAGGGAGATTGAGTGACATTCCAAGGGGACACAAATTATAAGCATTAGTTTTGGAAGATTAATCTAGTTCTTTTAACTCCAGAACTTCTTCTATCATCCAATGGATCAGAAAAATCTTCTGGTATGAGATGACCAATGACCTGACTCCCAAAGGATGTTAGAGTTTCTAGTAAATAGAAATGAAGAGCAAGTAGATTCTAGACATCATCCTTCATCCATGTCTTTACAAAAGCATAGAGACTGATGGCAGAGAACTGAGTTTGGGGATAAATGAAAGGGCTAGGATGGCTAGAGCATAGAATGTCTGAAGTGGAATAATGTACAATAAACCTGAAATACAATATTACTGTCAAGCTGAGAAGTTCATATTTTGCCCAAAAGGCAATAAGAAGGTATAGGAATTTCTTGAGTCACAAGTAAAATGGTTGGATTTTTTTAAGAAATTATTTTGAAAGCAATGTGGTAAATGGATTGCAGTAGAACTAGAAAGTTGATACTTAAAAGATTGTTGTAGCACAGGTAATGAGGATACGATTGAGGTTGTGGTCTTGACAGTAATGAGAAGACAAATTTAACATGCTATGCTATAGAGGTAGAATTGACAGCTACAAATTGAATTCAAATTCATCCAAAATCAATGAATGATTACATTTTTTCACTTCACATTTTCATATGCTGATTTTTATTATCAGAGATAATATAAAGTAGTAGAGAGGACCTTGAATTCATAAAGGCAGTAGTTTGAGTTAACAAGTGACTTAATGTCTATGTATTTTCAGGAAAGTTTCTAACACTGTTTGGTGCAGAGAAGATTCTAATCTATATTAAAATAGATAAGTTTGTCAATTGTATTATCTACTCTGGTAAATCCACAGGGTCATTTTGTCTAATTTGTATGAGTGCTATTTCATGATGTCGACTACTAGTTCCATGTGGAAAGATAATCATATACTTTTTTTTCTGTGTATCTTTTTCATTGAATCCTAGAATGGTATTCAACCAGTCAACAAACATTTAAGCATTAACTGTATGGCAGCACTATACTAGGCACTGAAGATACAAAGAGTGACATGTTCAAGTTCACATATAAGGAAAACCACTTTTTTCCCACATTATTTTATTTATTTTGGGGGGGAATATTTTTCCATGGTTACATGATTCATGTTCTCTCTTTCCCGTCTTCCTTCCCTTCCTCCCAGAGCTGACAAACAATTCCACTAGTTTATACATGTCTTATTACTCAAAACTTATTTCCACATTATTCATATTTGTAATAGGGTAATCATTTAAAACTACAACCTCAGATCATATACCCATATAACCAAGTGATAAATCATAGTTTTTGTCTGCATTTCCACTCCCATAGTTCTTTCTCTAGATGAGGATAGCATTCTTTTTCATTGCATTGCTATCAGTATCAGAGTTTATTACATTTAATCATTCCACATTGTTTTGCTTTCTGTATACAATGTTTTCCTGGCTCTGCTCATTTCACTCTCCATCAATTCATGGAGGTCTAGGAAAACCACTTTAACAATAGTATTGAGGATGTATTGAAGTGGGAGACTTTAGGATTTGCTCTTCAGGTGATAGTTAATACTTTAAACAGGTCTGATTCACCAAATTGAATTTCTTTATTCTAGAAGGAAAAAAAAAATAAACATTTACTTGTACTTAAAATGAGTCTTACTTTGGGTCTAGTTGTCTAAATGATTTTACTATGACCTACATGCTCAAGATATTTCTGGATTCCCCATAAGGTCCAAATTTACAGACATATCATTGGCAGTCACTTTAAAGATATTAAAGGCAACTTAGTAACCTGTATGATAGTTTTTCCTTTTGAAGCATGTAGTTGAGAAAACCTTAAGGGAAGTATTTGACAGATGGTCCTTCCCCATCATCTCCCCAGTCACAAAAGACAATATCAAATCCATTTTCAAAAAAGGTAGGTGGGAATTATGATGCTTAGTGTAAAAGGACTAGATAGTACCTTAAGAGGATCATCTGGTTCAGTCTAATGCTTCTAGTAAGCAAACACTTGCATGAGGACTCCTAATCTTTTTTTAGTTATTATAACCTTGTTCTTTCTGCAAACTTTCCCATACCCTATAGGTAATATGAAAAGAAATAAATTCTAGAGCTTATCAAAAAAGTTAAATAGGTGAAAAATCATTTGATACATAGCAATTAAAATCATATACTTAATACATATTTGTATATATCTAATTCATATTTTTAAAATATTGTTTTGAAAAAAATTAAACAGAGTAATATATTTATTTAGGAAATATTTTCCATAATTTCTTAGTGAGTTTTGTCATATTCTGTGGTCTTACAGAAACATCAAATTGGGAATCCCCTAACCAAACTACCCAGCAAAAATAGCTGATTATTGTTCTCAAAAGGAAATTTGTTCATGAAATATATCTCTAAGGGTCTTATGTTATGTTGCTTATTTTCAGTTTTTCTTCTTTCCAACAAAGGATCCCTTAATAGAAAGATTTTCATTCAGGAAAAAAAAGAAACAAATTCCTTTGCCCAGAAAGTTTTCTTACTGAAACCTTTTCTTTGCAAAGATATTTTCCTCCTTCATTACATTTCTATTTTATCTTCTTCTCCTTTCTTTTGTTTTTATTAAACTTAGGACTTTTATTGTCTCACAGAGTTTTACCCTCTCTGATGTAGGTAAATTCAATTTCATTCAGTCTATTTGAACAGTGAATCAAACTTTCTTTGTCTATCAATTAGCAACTTTTAAATTAATTAACCAAAAACTTAAGCACCCCTACTTAACACTAAGAGATTTTGCAAGTCATTTGCTAAAGTGGGTGACAATTCTAGAGGCCACTGCCCTGCCCCTGGGCAGTGCTAGGCAAATTGAAAGACTGCAATTGGTTCTCATAAAGTGGAGGAAGGGACAGGAAGGGACCTGGGAAAAGGAATATAAAAAGTCCTGAACTTCCTGTCCAAGGAGCTTCTCCTTGTTCTTTGGGGACTTTGACTTTGTACTCCTTCACTTTTTGGAGTTCTGCTCCTTGGACTTCAACTTTGACTTCACTTTTGGAGTTCTTTGGAACTTGGCTTTTTGAACTTTGCCTTGGGACTCTGTGCTGGTCAGCTAGACTGACGGCCTTCCCTTCCTGGCTTTGGGAGAAAATTGATTCCAAAGAGGCCTTCCTTTTCTGAAGGAGACAGCACTGGTGGAACCCTTGCTGAAAACACTACCGGGTCCTCTGGCTGAAAGTTACCAAGCCCTGCTGGGGATGACTGGAGACCAGAGCAACATTTAGGGTGATAAGCTAGACATTTCTCTACCCTTTTCTTACATTTCCCCTCTTTCTTTCCACCTCTTTGTAAATAAATCTACTAAAAGTCATTTTGACTTAAGCTATAATATTTTTAAATTGGTGATCCCAATATTGTTTTAGAACTTTTATATTAACATAAAAGCCTAAATTTTCATAATTCTTACACTATCAAATATCAATTAAGCACCTAGTAGTGAAAGGAACTATGTGAAACCTTAGAAATAAAAGAACTTATCTATGGGAGACACAGAGGGCATGTAAACAAAAATAAACTGAAATGCAAGGTAATTTGTAAAGGAAATATTCAGATAACTGACTAAGGTACATCTGAGCATAGAAAGAACACTTTTTTTTTTCTT
This sequence comes from Monodelphis domestica, assembly GCF_027887165.1. NCBI lineage: Eukaryota > Metazoa > Chordata > Mammalia > Didelphimorphia > Didelphidae > Monodelphis > Monodelphis domestica. The sequence goes on from NC_077234.1 coordinate 224,416,067, forward strand.
AGAGGTCAAAGCTTCCAAGATGACCAATAGTGGGATTGTGTTTATAAGTATTTCAAATCTGGGTGAGATAGGGAGATCTGATATTAATAAAATAAATAAACATTGAGGCTAAAGTACCAAATGGGATATGCAGGTGGTAATATTCAGTAGCTTATTGGCAATATGAAACTAGATCTCTGGGAAAGATGAGAGTAAAAATGTAGATTTCATAAGCATTTGAATAGAGATGATAATAAAGCTATGAGAGGTGATCTTGAAACTTATCTTCTTATCATCTTTTTATATTACTTAATTTCCTTTGTGATAGAATATAGAGCTATAGGGGAACTTAGAAGTCAAATGAATATGTCCCCTCTATTCTACAGGTAAGAAATGGGGAACCAAGAAAAAATTAAGTGATTTGTCTAGAATCACAGCTAGTGAGTAGAAGAATAGGGACTAAAACCCAGATTTTCTTATTCCTGTCATATTAGTCTTTCTTCAGTGCCAGACTGGAAATCTCTTTAGACTATTTCCTCTTGTTCAACCTTCAGTAGATATAAAGAACAAGTATTTACCATCTTCTAAATAAAATCCCTTCAGATGCTGAAGTCAGTAATTGGATCTTTGAGACCCTTGCTACTGCACTGTAGGAAGCAATATTACCTTGTGGTCTGAGAAGTGGTAGGAAGAAGATGATAGAATCCATCAGTCCTATGATGTTCTGATTGACTTGGAAAATGAGTTTATTTTCTCAACAAATAGTGGCTGAGTTCCCACTGTGAAACTAGTGTTCCACACAGCACTAAAAAATAGTCTAGTTTCTATTTTCCATTGTAATCATGGATATGACTGTCCTCTCAACCTTGAACCATTTTGTACTCCACCCTTTTCCTTTGTCTCCCACATGCAGTACCAAGTTTACCATTCTTAGTTCTCCCACAATGTTTTCAGAATTTTCTTTCTTTCCCATTTCCAGCCATTCCAGTCCAGTCTCTTGTCACTTCAAACCAGAACATTGTAGTATTTTTTTTATCTTCATCCCAGCACTCAATGCTCCAATTGTTTAATTTCCCATTTTCTGGTAGAATAACCTTCATTTCCAAAATGCCCCTCCTTCAGTGTTTCTCTATTGCCTGAGATCAAATTTAAAGTCTTTCATAAAACATTAAGCATCTCAATCAGCTGTCCCCTGATTCTATTTACCAACATAGTTTCTCTTTACTTAAGACACTCAGAAGGTGTAAAGAAGGGCAGGTAATGGAGGATGAATCCAATGGCATGACACAAGCCTATAAGAAACCTATCAGTATGACTAAAACTCAGAAAGAACTGAAATTTGAAAAGAAATCTAAGGACAACAAAAGAGTTGGTTGTTTTTGTTGTTTTGACAAAGCTGGATGAATGAAGGTCCATGATCAAGTCTCAGAGTAAATAAGGCAGAATGGTATAGTGGGTAGTTTGCTTGATTAAAAAAAAAAAGAAAGAACTAAAATGGAATAGTGCCTCTGACTCTACTAGTAGTTATCAGCAAGTTTCTCAACAAGAGTCTTTGAGTCTCTATTTCCTCATTTTTAAGGGATATAATATCTTGCACTTTACCTTTTTCATGAGGAGAAAATAAGCTAATATACATAAAGATTACTGTATTGTGTGATATACATAAAGATTTTAAATACTATGGTATTTAAAATACTATAGACAGTTCTCACCTTATACATAAATGGACTGTTCCACAGATCTCTAGGTAAAGTTATTTTTACTTTTTATATAATGCAGATTTGTCCATAGACATGGGGAAAGAAGGGTGGGTAGATGGGTAAGAAGGGGTCCATTGACCTATGGAGGAACAAACACAAGTTATTGAAGGAAGACAGACTCCTGGTTGGTGGGCAGAGAGAGGGAGTGGTGGGGCACTGGAAGTCTCAAGCCATGACACAATCGGGTGGTAAAGGTCGTAATCTATTACAGCCTGAGTTCTTTTTTTCACTTGAAAGATTTTCTTTTTTCTTTCTTTTCTTCCTTCCTCCTTCCTTCCTTCCTTCCTTCCTTCCTTCCTTCCTTCCTTCCTTCCTTCCTTTCCTTCCTTCCTTCCTTCCTTCCTTCTTCCTTCCTTCCTTCCTTCCTTCCTTCCTTCCTTCCTTTCTTTCTTTCTTTCTTTCCTTTCTTTCTTTCTTCCTTTCTTTCCTTTCTTTCTTCTTCTTTCTTTCTTTCTTTCTCTTCTTTTCTTTCTTTCTTTCTTTCTTTCTTTTCTTTCTTTCTTTCTTTCTTTCTTTCTTTCTTTCTTTCTTTCTTTCTTTCTTTCTTTCTTTCTTTCTTCTTTCTTTCTTTCTTTCTTCTTCTTTCTTCTTCCTTCCTTCCTTCCTTCCTTCCTTCCTTCCTTCCTTCCTCCTTCCTTCCTTCCTTCCTTCCTTCCTTCCTTCCTTCCTTCCTTCCTTCCTTTCTTCCTTTCTTCCTTTCTTTCTTTCTTTCTTCTTCTTTCTTCTTTCTTTCTTTCTTTCTTTCTTTCTTCTTTCTTTCTTTCTTTCTTTCTTTCTTTCTTCTTTCTTTCTTTCTTTCTTTCTTTCTTTCTTTCTTTCTTTCTTTCTTTCTTTCTTTCTTTCTTTCTTTCTTCTTCTTTTCTTCCTTCCTTCCTTCCTTCCTTCCTTCCTTCCTTCCTTCCTTCCTTCCTTCCTTCCTTCCTTCCTTCCTTCCTTCCTTCTTCCTTCCTTCCTTCCTTCTTCTTTCTTTCTTTCTTTCTTTCTTTCTTTCTTTCTTCTTTCTTTCTTTCTTTCTTTCTTTCTTTCTTTCTTTCTTTCTTTCTTTCTTTCTTTCTTTCTTTCTTTCTTTCTTTCTTTCTTTCTTTCTTTCTTTCTTCTTTCTTCTTTCTTCTTTCTTTTCTTTTTTGGTGAGAGGCTACAGATCACTAAACTGAGGACAGGAGCAGAAAAGGATAGTATAGTATTGTACACTAAAGTTAACAAAGGTTTTTTTTGTTTGTTTGTTCAAATAGAACTTTCATTAACAATTCTTTACTTAAAGCAAAGACTTCTATAAATGTCAATCATTGTTAGATTGTGATAGTAATGGAGATATATTGGAGCTAGAACATAACATTTAATTTTTTTTTTACTCACTCAGTCATCCATACTTAATAGATATTGTAGAATGGCTAAAAACGTCATGTAAATAACTACTTTCATCCCATGCTAGGCAATCATGACATTTAGAATCATAGACTATTAGAGCTAGAAGGGACTTCAAAGACTATCAAATACAGCACCCTTACATTACATCTTTCACATCTCCAAAGAAACCTTGGTATGTGCAAAAGTAATCCTCTTAATCCATACATTTGATCATATCACTTGTCTGCTTAAAAAAAAAGTTAGTGACTTTTTGCTATTTATAGAATAAAATGCAAATACCTTATTCAGCCTTTTGAGGCTTTCCATAATCTGATTTCTACCTACCTTGGCAACATTATTTTATACTATTCTTTTACATGGACTCTATCTTCTAGACAAATCAAAATGCTAATCATTCTTTGATCTCAAAGGATACTTTCCCCATCCCTTTTCTGAACTAAATCAAAGGATATTCCTTGCCTCATCTCCATACTTAGATATGCTTTGTAGCACATCGTCTGACACATAGTAGGCTCTTAATAAATTCTTCTTGATTGATTGATTTTTATCTTTCTTTGACCTCATGTGGCACTGCTTTGCATCTCTCTAAAGTACTGTGACCATGAAAATATGGGTTTCAAGACTGTGAATGTCCCAAACTGTAAAGATAATTTTTGGCGTCTTGATTTTATATCAAAAATATGTGGTCACCATGGGAAAAATTTCCAAATAAGTAATGCCCAAGTCTACTGGATTTTATGGGGATTTTAATTAATATAAATGAAGGAATTAAGGAAAGGGAAAGAGACAGAGTAAGAGGAAATAGTAGGAAAAGGCTAGGGCCTAAGCCAACAGCCTAGGCCTTTCTCTTTTAGAGAGAAACTAAGTCAGTCTTTACTCACTCACCACAAGATCTTTCCAAGCAAAACTCTAGTGTTTAGAGATCCAGCAGCCTCCTCTGACTCCTGACCTCAAATTCAGCTACCAATGCTGAACTAAATCAAACTACCTTGAACTGGTTCAGAGAGCTCCTTTTAAAGAGAAATTTCTCTTGTGTCACCTCCCCTAAATTTTCACATCTACCAATCACAGTAGATGCTTTTCCTAGGACAGCCCATTCTTAGTTTTTAGTTCTCACCTTCTCTGGGTAGATTATATCTTCTGAGTACTTCACAACTCTTTGTTAAGCTTGCCCCTTGCAAGTTGCCTGACCTTTTAGTGATTAATTTGACCTTTATAGGTACTTAGCACCCTTTTGTATTAGATCTAAAAAAAGACATAGCGTAAGGGCTTTTGCCTCACTATAAGTATGGGTAAAGTACCTTCATTGTTCACTAAGGAGTTTTACAACTTTATCTTCCCAAGGAGTAATGTTAGAGTTCCCAATACATTCCTGACCAAGTACCTCCATTGTTTAAATGGGGAATAACCTTAACCATAACCTTAAGATAATGTTCCAAGGTAGAATCTGAGAAATTTTAAGATTCACAATTCTCCCTGATGATCATTGGGAGACTAGTCTCCCCATTGATCATTTAACATCATCATCTTATAGTCCTAAACGCACTTCTAACTACAGATGTATAAAACATTCAATTTTCTTAAGAGGAAATTAGAGTAGTGAGGGAAGAAATAGAAAAGAAAGAAAGCAAAACCAATGTTTTGCTAGGCACATTGACAGAAAGCCAAATTAGGGGCAGTCCCCTTGGCATAAAAATTTACATTTACAATAAATGTTTAATCAAACTTCAGTTCACTCATTCATATCCAAAGTTCATTCTTGATCTTCTTGATGTAGTGTAGGTTTTCTGGCATCTTTCTGCAACAGTTCATTCTCTGGATTTAGGAGTTAGCAAGCTTTTTCCTTGAAGATCTTTTTCTCTAACAAAATCAAAATCTTGGATTTTTATAAAAATACAATCTCAAACAAGAGATCAAAAATCTTGGATTTTAAATTAAAATACAATCCCCCCTGAAGTAGGTGTTAAAAAAAAACAAACATTCAGTTCAGCTCAGGATGCAATGTTGAGTTATGGGGGTATATGAGTCAATTATCAAAAGAAGAGAAAAACACAACCAAAAATATTAGGAAAAAAAATTCAAAATAGGCCCTTGTACAGGTCCAATTTAAAGTAGTTTCTATCCCACAAGTCTGTAGGACAAAATACATTAATATTTCACTTACCCATTTGAAGCCAAGACTACAGGAAGTTGCCATAATATAAGAAGGAAAAGAAATAGAATTCTATTTTGATAGGGAAGCATCATTCCCTTGTCTGACTTTTTTTGTCATTCTCAGGGATATAGGGAACCAGCATGATAGTCAAATTTTGTACTTGTATGAGTACTTCGCAAAGAGTGTAGATACAAGGAAGTCCTATGACTTAATATATGTCAAGCGTGGCAACCTCAAGTCCACGTAAGTATTTCATGTGTGCTCTTTTTGGCACTATTCAGGTTAAGTCTGTGCTCCTTGTTTTTGTGCCATTTCCTGGAATCAGACATAAACATTAATCACAGTCCCATAATATTTTATCAATAAATGGCAGGTTCCCATAGTTTAAAGCTTTGGGGTATGCATTGTATATATATATATATATATATATATGTATTATATGTATTATATATATGCATGTATATATATATGTATGTATTAAACTTCTATTACTGCAGAAAAATAATATTAATTATATGTACCTTTAGTACAAGAAATGAGAAATGAAAAAAAAAGAAAAATCAAATATTCTAATCAAAATAAAAGTAATAATAAAAATAAGAAATAAAATCAGTAATTCAATGTGTCCTCGAAAAAACAGCATCCATTTGTTTCTGGATTATTATCTCCAATGCATATGATAGAGTACAGTCAATCAGTTTCAACAGAAGATGCTTTCTTTACATGTGAGCAATGAATCCAAGAGTCCTTCTCTCCAACCTTTATAGATATTGTTAACAATAGTAGTTAACAATATTTGGAATGGTCCTTCCCACAAAGGCTGAGTTGCTCCAGTATGCTTGAAATTCTTAATATACACTTTGTCTCCTCGGTTCAGGTCATGAAGAGAAAAGTATAGTGGTCTGTCTTGTACTTCAGCTCCGGATTCATGAAGTTCATGTAGTTTGTGCTGTAATTCCTGTATATAGGAAGCAATAGTAGTATCTCCCCCTAATAGTGATATATATGCAGGGAAAAAAGGTTTAGCCTTTATAGGCGGATGTCCAAAAAGCATCTCAAATGGTGAGATGTGTAAGTCTCCCCTCAGCCTGCTTTTAAGATGAAATAAGACCAGAGGGAGAATTTCAGGCTATTTTAAATGTGTCTTAGTGCATAATTTTCCAATCATAGTTTTAAGTTCTTTGTTCCTTTCCACTTGGGGGATGATATGGAACATGGAATTAGGGAGTTATCCCTAAGCAAGAATATATCTGATTTAAGACAGAATCAGTAAAATGGCTTCCTCTATCTGAATCAATATGTGCTGGCAGGCCAAAGTGAGGAATAATTTATTTTAAAGGTACCTTAGAAACAAAAGCTGCTGTGGCTCGGGTTGCAGGAAATTCTTCTGGCCATCTGGTCAATTGATCTACAATGACTAGACAAAATTTATAAAATCCAGCTTTCTGCATAGAGATAAAATTGATTTGTAAATGTTCAAAAGGTGTGTGAGCCAGAGGATGCCCACCAAAGGCTTTGCCATGAAATGCATGTTGGTTATATGCTTGGCAGGTAGAGTAGGCTGAACACATTTTAGAGGCTATAGTAGTTATACCAGGGACTATCCATACTCTCTTGACAGAGTCCACAATGGCCTGGGTGCCAAAGTGACCATTTGTATGAATAGATTGGCAAATTTGGTGATAGAAACTTCTAGGGAGCAGGGGTTTTCCTTCAGAAGACACCCATACTTCATTAATCTGTTTTGCTTTGAATTTTTGTTTCCATTTTCCACTTCCTTTTCATTATAGGAATTTGATAAATTTAAATCATCAGTGGTTATTAATGTTAAGATTAATTCAGGTCCTTCTATGGATGCTAGCTTTGCAGTGGTATCTGCACAATCATTTCCTCTAGAGACAGGGTCAGTGCCACCTATATGGGCAGAACAATGAACTACAGCTAGGGCTTCAGGAAGCTGAAGAGCAGAAAGAACTTCATTAATGATTTCTGCATTAGCTATAGATTTTCCAGTTGAGGTTAAAAATCCTCTCTGGAGTCATAGCATTCTGACTGAGTGACAAATGCCAAAAGCATATCTAAAATTAGTATAAATTGTTGCCTTTTTATCCTTGGCAATTATACAAGCATGCTTCAGTGCTACAAGTTCTGCTCCTTGAGTGCTAATGTTAAAGGGTAGTGAAGCTGAACACTCAGTGGCAAATTCTGAGACAATGACAGCTCCAGTGTAGCATATGCCATCCTTCATAAAAGAGGAACCATCAGTAAATAAGAGCAGACCTGTATTGTCTAAGGCAGTGTCCAAGAGATTATCTCGAGGCTTTTCTGCCAAGGACACTAATTTTTCATAACTGTGTAATGGTCCTCCTGAAGTAGGTAAATATGGAAGCAAGGTAGCAGGATTAAGGGTTGTACAGTATTTCAAGGTAATGTTTTCACTATATAACAAGGTTATTTCATACCTTGTAATTCTCTGATCTGAGAATGCCTGTGTTCTATGCTTTAGCAACAATGCTTCTGTAAAAATGGATTGGAATCCAGGACTTCAATCCCCATAAGCCTTTGCTCCACTTCCACAGAATGCCTTGTAATCTCACCTGGGCCGAGATCGAGAAGGTATTTAACCTGATTGCAAAAGTTTTTTCAGGCTCTTTTGGACTTCCTTTTTGGGGCAGACATGGTTCTTTTCATAATGTAGGTGAGGTTGTGTCTAGGCCTCTCTGTGGCCTGGACACGTGTTTTCTTATCCTGTATTTTCTTTAATCTTTAACTTTTAATAAACTTCTAAAAATTATAATACTCCTTGCAGAGAGAAACTAAATTCTACCTGCCTCAGTCTCCCTAAATTTTAATCTTTACAGTGGTGTAACCACTTTGGGAAAACAAAATATCTCAGTCTTCTGATTTCTTTTCTGATCTTTAGTTCAGCTTTTAATATCTAATGCCTAGAAATTTTTTTGAGCCACATTTCTCTGGCTGTGTTTTTTTTTTTACCCTCGCAAAGCTGCAGTCCCCGATCCTGACCTCTCTCTGTCCTCACCTGGTCCCAGCCCTCTCTGGCTCCTGCTTCTGCTCCTGGCCTCTCACCTGGCGCCCAAGCTCCCAGCCCTGTTTGTCTGCGCTCCGGCTCCCGGCCCTGCCCACCCCGTGGTCTTTCTCTTGCTCACCTGGCCCACCTGATTCAACCAAGATTGCAATCAGCTGGTGACCTGCCTGCCAACAAACCCAATTCCTCGGAGCAGATCGCTCGGGACTCATTTCTATCAGCTGGTAACAAACGGGGGGGCGGGGGGGAGTGGTGGTAATGGCTCCACATGGGAGGCCTGGGCTCCACGTGGACTGGGGCAGGAGGAGATATCAGAGCAGGGGAGAGAGAAAAGGGAGAGAGAAGAAACAGACTTTTCAAACAATCTTTTAAGCAATGGGCTATTTAAAAGGATACCTTTTGACTGTTCTGGTAATTTCACTGATTTCACCTGCATGCCAGAAGAAAGATTCAGCCCAAAGATTCAACTTTGGGGAGGCAAATGGGTGGCTCAGCAAACTGAGAGCCAGGCCTACAGACATGCAGTCCTGGGTTAAAATCTGGCCTCAAATACTTCCCAGCTGTGGGGCTGTGAGCAGATCCCTTAACCCCCATTGCCTAGCCCTTATCACTCTGCCTTCGGACAATAGACATTTAAATGGATAAGAACCCAAAGAACTTCAAAGAGACTAAAGGCTATATTTTAAGGCATTTCAGAGTCCAATGGTTTATAAAAATCTCTGTATTCTATTGCATTTTTTGTTTAAGGTTAAACTTTGTGATTTTAAGTTCATATATTACTGGATTCAATATTCTGTTATGCTGTTCATTTAAAGTACTGAGTTTTAAAAATTCTGTTGTTTTCTCCCTATAACTGTGCTGAACAAATATTATTATAATTAAGCCCATATGAAAAAAAATAGCCTTTCTATTAAATTATTACATAGAGAATAGATGGACTTCAGGACTGGTTACAATTGTAGAACAACCTTTGGAAAATTAATGTGCTAAATATCTCAACTGATTTTAAGGGTATTTTAAATATGATTTTTGTAATTTTTTTAAACAATCTCTGGTTATTTTGCCTGCCCCTGCCACGAGGTAAGGCCCATTCTAGTAGCTGAAATGAAATACATTTTTAACCTCCAACCTTCCCGCATTTCCAAATATGTGAATGGAAGTTGGGCAGTTAATCTCAGGGCATTTGTATCCCTAAAAAGCCTCTAAAAAAGGAGCATCTCTCATTTATACTCTTCAGATCACTACTTAACTTCTACCAGAATATATAGATTTCTTGATTATGTTCTTAACCCAAGATGAGTTTTACTTTGTTTAAAAATATGTTTATTACCAAGGTTGAAAGATTTGCTACGTTTGTAAAACTTGTGACAAATGTCCATCAATTCATAGGTTTTAAAAATGCCATACAGCAACTTATGTGAAATATGAAAGTGTTTTTGTTTGCTATTGTAATTAATTGGGCTATTGAGAATTTGGGGGATTTTGATAACTACATATTTGTACTACTGTTTAATTCATTTGCCTTCTACTCACAGTGGAGCATAGCCAGATATTAAGAGGAAATGGATCCTCATTTTTGGTGAGAAAGCCTTGTATTTTATATTTTCTTAGCTGACGCAGAATGTCAATGATTGTAAGCTACATTTTTGAATTTTTAAAGACTTTTATTATATTTTTCTTGCATGTGCAATATACTATTTGTTTTTTTTCTCTCCTTTTATATTTGAAGCACATGTCACCAGCATTAAGATTTTCTTTAACCTTTTGATTTTTCAGTACTACAAGTTTAAGATACCTTTGCTAATGCATGCCCTAAAGAGCTTGTGACTATAAAAAAGATGCCACTAATTATTAAAAAAAATTATGGGACCTTTGCTTAATGATTCTGTCTGATTCCAAGACAAGATACACACACAAGAGCCATTTCACAGAGCCAAAGAAAAGCCAATCCAGGATGGATTGATGCACTTCTAGGCCAATACATAGGTGTTGAACCTAGTGTGAGACTTGGGGTTGGGACACTTGACTTATGTTAAGATGTAGGCCTTCCTTGTGTCCACACTCACTCTGAAGGTATTCACAGATGAGTATCCCTAAACTTGGCTCCTACTTGGCTTCTATAATCTGGTCCCTTTCTTTTCTGCCTCTCATAGTGTGGCAATTTTCTGTAGTCCTGGCTATTGACTGGGTAAATAGATCATTAGATCTATTAAATTAAAATTAGATCATTTTGATTGGGCCCTGATTCAAGGACCTGTTATAGATTTATTTTTCTCTTACTTGGAATTCTTACACATAAGACTTTGATAGTCTATATTTTCATCCAGAAATTTTTTATTTGGATTTTTATGATATCCTTTTAATATCTCTTGCCAATTGATTCATATACCTCATACTTCAGCCATGCATCCTTAAGTGATCCCTTTTTTTTTCAATCACCCTCTTAATGGGGGGAATGTAAAAAATATCATTATTTAAATTGCAAAGTTTAAATTCCTTTTGAGAAGAATTTCAGGTAAAAAAGTAGCTACCTCTCTGAATCCAGAACTGAACTGTTGGAGAAGATACCATGAAGAACCCTCCAGACCAGCAAGTTGCACAAAATTGAACTTTGGGTGTGGTTGATTGAGCATTTATTTTTATGTATACTTTCATGCCAAAAGGGGACTGCCCCCTAACTGGCTTTTTGTCAATTCATCCAGCAGTTATTGGTTTTTTTTCTCTTATCCTCAAATTACTGTAATGTTTAAGTTGATTATGTTCTCATGATCCTTTTTGGGAAAACTTCGCACCCCAACAACGATCAAACGAGGGATTGTAAAAATGGATTGGAATCCAGGACTTCAATCCCCATAAGCCTTTGCTCCACTTCCACAGAATGCCTTGTAATCTCACCTGGGCCGAGATCAAGAAGGTATTTAACCTGATTGCAAAAGCTTTTGTGGGCTCTTTTGGACTTCCTTTTTGGGGCAGACGTAGCTCTTTTCATAATGTAGATGAGGTTGTGTCTAGGCCTCTCCGTGGCCTGGACATGTGTTTTCTTATCCTGTATTTTCTTTAAACCTTAACTTTTAATAAACTTCTAAAAAATATAATACTCTTTGCAGAGAGAAACTAATTTCTACCTGCCTCAGTCTCCCTAAATTTTAATCTTTACACTTCTACCTCATGTGGGCACATAATTGTTAATGGACATCCCAATACTAGATCAACAGTTTTTGTCACTAGTAAGGCTGTGGCAGCTACTCCTCTAAGACATGGTGGTGCTCCTGATACTACTGGGTCCAGTTAGGAAGAATAATAAGCAATTGGGCTCTGAGAAGGCCCCAAAGTTTGAGTTAAAACACCTGAAGCTACTCCTCTTCGCTCATGTACATACAAAGTAAATGGCTTGTTGTAATCTGGGATGCCTAGAGCAGGGGCAGACAGAATAGCCTTTTTTAGATCTGATAGAACTGACAAGTGTTCAGGCTCTAATTTGAGGGGTTCAGGAACCAAATCTTTTGTTAATGCTATAAGGGGTTTAGTAATTTCCCCATAGCAAGGAATCCATTTTCTGCAAAACCCTGTTGCTCCTAAAATTGCTCTCAACTATTTCTTAGTAGTAGGAGTGCTTACATTTTGAATATTTTCAATTCATTTTGGAAAACTATAATGAGCACCGGCAATCAGGATGAATCCCAAATATTCTACTTTTGGGAGACACCACTGAACTTTATCCTTTGAGATTTTATGTTCTCTTTTGTGCAATTCTAAAGAAGGTGTTTGCTATCTTCCTGACATTTTTCTGAGACTGTTGAAGCCAAGAGTAGATCATCTACATATTTGATTAATTTACTATTTTTAAATGTTATATTATCTGTGTCTTGGCTCAAAATTTGCACAAATAAACTTGGGCTTTCCATGTAACCCTGTGGCAGACGACTCCATGTATAAATGGAGCCCTTCCAGGTGAAGGCAAAAATATGTCTGGAGTTCTCATGTATAGGTATGGAAAAGAAAGCTGAACACAAGTCTACTACTGTAAATTATGTAGCTGTGCTAGGAATAGAGGAAATAATAGTATTTATGTTGGAAACAATGGAGTATCTCTTTATAACATGGTTTTTCACTGCCCTCAGATCCTGTACAAATCTATATAGGTGCTTGCCATCAGGTCCTCTTTTTGGTTTTTTAATTGACAAAATGGTTGCGTTGTATTCAGATTTGCAAGGGATTATTATTCCTTGTTTAAGTAATGAGTTAATAACTGGGGTAATACCCTCAATTTCCTCTTTTGAGAGAAGATACTGAGGAATGGAAGAAGGTGGGCTAGATTTAGTTTTTATCTGCACAGGAACAGCCAATTTAAGTAAGCCTACATCTGAAGAAGAAGTGGCCCAAATAGACTCTGGTACATCCATAGGTATTTCAAAAGTGGAAGGATCTTTTGCCTCCTGGCTCTCTGAGCTAGTATCCTGCATTATCACTGCCCATGTATTTATGTATTCTTTCACTAGATTTTAAGTTTTCTGTATCTTCAATGTTAAGCAGAACTCTTTATACTTAATAAATATTCTTAGGATTGAATGGAATTGGATTTGAACAGATCACCCACATATACCTTGATCCTTTATGGCAGGACCTCTTAGGAGAATGAGATCATGGTTTGTAAAATTTAGAATGAATATACAATAATTTCAAACATTATATTTTGTAAGATTTATTAATAATCACTAGAAGTAATAAAATAAAAATTTAACAAAATAAAACCACATGCCCATGACTAATCTACCTGTTCAAACAGCTCGCTCCACCAATGTCCTGACCCAGGAAAGAAAAAGAGGGCTACTCACAAAAGGCCACCCTATTTATCACCTGTCTACATCAGCAAGTAACAACAGGAAGTCAGTGGTTGCCAGGAAATGTCGTTCAAAGGCACAAGATTTCCAATTACACAGGTTTCAGGAGTGCAAGACCTTGGATCTTATATAATCCAAACCCTTCATTTTACAAATAGTGAAATCAAGGTCTAGAAGACTTGCTTAAAATAACAGATGCAATTAAGTGACACAAACCAGGATTTGAAGCCACACCCATTGCTTTTGTTACTGTAAAACAGGTTATCATTCTTCAGGTCTCTGATCAGGAGATACCTTTTCTACAAAGGTCACCTTCCTTGACTTCCCAACTAGAATAGCAACTCATTTTTGCATAGCACTTTATACTTTGCAAAATGATTCTCTCCATATAACATGTGGAATTATTTCAATGTGGAAATAATAAAGTATGTGTTATTATGTTCATTTTCTAGATGAGAAGAATAAGACAATACTTAATTGAAGGTATCCTACCCATACTAGTGTCTCCTATCTATTTAACCTCTTTTATGCACTTATCAGATTCCAATTTGAATTATGATTATGTATAATATTTATTGGGAAAGGAAATGGGATTGGAAAAATGGGGATAAATGGGAGGTCTGTAGCAGGGGTATGGAGGAGTTAAGGGGAGAGGGAACACTGCTCGGTGAAGCAAGGGAGGGAGATGCCCCCTGCTGAGAGGAAACAGCAGGGGTCCAATAGGATCTGTTTGTCCTGGAATGACTGAATGGAAGTCAGCTCCCTCTATGACCAGAAAAGATAGTGCACTTATCTGATTGTGAATTCAAATAATATAATGTTTAATAACCAATTGGAATTGGAGTTTTTTCTCAGCTTCAGACCTGAGGCCAGGCCCCAGAGGCTGGCGGAGGTTTTGTCCCACTTCCGTCTACTCTATATCAGTCCAGTTTTGTATAATTCAGAATCTTAGCAGTAGATAGAAAACAAACAAGGACAGGTCTAACCTTCAGAAGCCTGTGTCTTCTGGCTGAACCAAGAAGTGCATGCCACTCCAGACTGGGCTGATAAGCTCCTTCCTCCTCCAACACCAGGAAGCCAGTTCACACGGCAGGAAGGAAGTACTAGTCACAAGACCCAACTGCCACACCCAGCAGGAAGGAAGTGCTAGTCACAAGACCCAACTGCCACTCCCTGTTGGACCCTTCCCCCACAAACTGTCAGTCATATTTCCTTTCCACAATCATCCCTTTTTCTGTTGTGACCTTCCCAAGGTCACTTATTTATATGATAGTTACCAATTTAATAAATCTACTCTAAGGAATTCTTAGCAGGAAAGTTTGGGTAAGGGAAGTTTTAGGGTTTTACAATAAATTCAGTACAATAAATATCAAACAAAACTATTACAAGAAATTTGAATCTTCATGCTAACACTACTTACTCTAAGTTAACTAAAAGTAATACATTATTTACAGAAATTGTTTACATATAACACAACAATACACATTGTTCCACATCATGATGTCAAATAGAAATATCTATTAATCTTTCTATTTGCCTAAGACCTAACGGAACTAACTATATATATATTTACATTTTGCATAAATACAATTTCAGTCACTTGTTTATATAAACAAGGTCTCTCAATATGTCAGTTTGTGATTTTGTGTTTTGTGTCTAATAGTGTTGTGTTGAATTAATACTTATCAAGTTTCTTCAGATTTCCACTTCTCATGTTGACTGATGGATCTCTTCTTTCTTCCATGTTATGTAGTGATGCATGCTATTTCCCTAATATGTGAAATTACTCTTGTTTTATTATTTCAACACACTCAGTCTTACACATAAGTCTCGCTTTTTGATCTTTCCTGTTCTTATATCAACAAATTTACAAACTTCAAAGTCTTAGCTGTCCATTTCAGCTTTTCTTCTTTGTTTCTTGTCTCTAGCATCTTTTCTTGATGCCTTTCCTCTGGGCTGGTTTAAAATCTTTTCCTCTGGGATGCTTTTCCTCTGGGATGCTTTTCCTCTGGGTTGCTTTTCCTCTGGGTTGCTTTTCCTCCAGGCTGGAAAGTTGTCTCAAACATTATGTGTCACTATTTATTTCTTTGTGTTGTACTTTTTATGTTAATTAGTTTTTGTTTTCATTTCTCAGCCCTATCTTTTGTCTAATTATCTTCTATGTCTGTTACAGTGATGTTGAACTTTTTCTGGTTTCACGTGGGAACAGTGAAACCATGAGTCTTTCCCTGAAACTTTTATAGCTGTTGGTGTAGTAAGCAATACTTCATGTTGTCCAATCCATTTTATGTCTGTAACCAATTTTCTATTGAAATTCTTTAAGTATACTATATCTCTTGGTTTGATATCATGCAAATTGTAATCCAGGGGTACTGTTTGTTGTATTAAGCCCATTTCATGCAATTCTGCTATTCTTGTCTGTAAAGCTTGTATATATTTTGTTAATTGACAGTCTCCACCTATCATGGCAATGTAAGCTGGTTTACAAGTCCTTCCTTGCCAAATTGCGTGTCCATATAGCATCTCAAATGGAGAGATGTGCAAATCTCCACTGGGTTGTGTTCTAAGATAGAACAGAATGAATGGCAGAATGTCCATTTTTGGTGTGTTTCTGCACAAAATTTTCCTATCAATGTTTTAATGTCTTTATATAATCTTTCCACTTGCCCTGAACTTTGGGGATGATATGGTGTGTGGTATGTTGCTTGTATTCCTAGATTTTTATAAATTTCAATTAATATTGACTGAGTAAAGCGACTTCCACCGTCTGATTCTTATACACAATCTGTATTTAATGAACATTTGTTGAACTAAATTGACTTTATGTATTTTTGGTCAAAGATGGATCATGTTGTGATGGGGAAGAGGCCAAAGAAAAACTATAAGAAGGAACATGAGAAGGCAGAGAGTAAATAGGTATGAGTTGCATGACTTAGGAAGAGTCAGTTACTGCAGCAGTTCTGAAGAATGAAACTATATTATATATAGACATTAATTCTGTTTTATCCTAAGGAATATAAATTCTTAATATTTTTCTTTTAAAAAAGTTTAGAGTTGTAGTAAAGAGTAATCTTGGAATAGAGACCCAACCAGAGTTACTGAATATCAAAATGAAGTGTTTGGGACATCCCTCAGGAAGCTATAAGAATGCCAAAGTAGCTGGAATCAAGTCCATAAAAAGGAGATGATTCCCTTACTTATCTGTGAATGTAGTAAGACTTCCTGAGATTTCCCTGTGCTTCCAACTGACCAACATCCATGGCTGATATGCCCTGTACCTTCACATTCTTCTTTTATTTTCATTGGCTTTCCTAGAAGCTCAGTTCAAATACTATCTTCTTTAGGAAGCTTTTTTTTTCTTTTTTCCTTTTTTTTTGAAATTTTTATTTAAGTAGTCAAATTAGAACATTATTCCTTGGTTACAAGATTAATATTCTTTCCCTTCCCACCCCCACCTCTTGCCTATGACTGATGCGCAATTCCACTGGGTTTTACATGTTTCCTTGATCAAAACCTATTTCCATGTTGTTGATGTTTGCACTAGGATGATCATTTAGAGTCTACATCCCCAATCATATACCTTTTGAGCCATGTAATCAAGCAGTTGTTTTTCTTCTGTGTTTCTACTCCCACCGATCTTCCTCTGAATGTGGATAGCATTCTTGACTAATGGAGAAGTCCATTGCATTCGATTGTACCACAGTGTATCAGTCTCTGTCTAAATTGTTCTCCTGGTTCTGCTTTTTTCACTCTGCATCAATTCCTGGAAGTCATTCCGGTTCACATGAAATTCCTCCAGTTTATATTACTTTAAACACAATAGTATTCCATCACCAACATATGCCACGATTTGTTCAGCCATTCTCCAATTGGAGGGCATCCCCTCGTTTTCCAGTTTTTTGTCACCACAAAGAGCACAGCTATGAATATTCTTGTACTTGTCTCTTTCCTTATTATCTCTTTGGGTTACAAACCCAGCAGTGCTCTGGCTGGATCAAAGGGCAGACAGTCTTTTAGTGCCCTTTGGGCATAGTTTCAGATTGCCCTCCAGAATGACTGGATCAATTCACAACTCTACCATCAATGCATTAATGTCAAAACTTTTCCACATTCCCTCCAATATTCATTATTTTCCTTTGCTGTCATGTTAGTCAATCTGCTAGGTATGAGGTGATACCCCAGAGTTATTTTGATTTACATCTCTCTGATTATATGATTTTTAGAACACTTTTTCATGTGCTTATTAATAGTTTTGATTTCTTTATCTGAAAATTGCCTATTCATATCCCTTGGCCATTTATCAGTTGGAGAATGGCTTGATATATATATATTTTACAATTGAATTAGCTCTTTATAAATTTGAGAAATTAGAACTTTCTCAGAGGTTTTTGTTATGAAGATTTTTTTCTCAATTTGTTGTTTCCCTTCTAATTTTGGTTGCAGTGGTTTTGTTTGTACAACAACATTTTAATTTAATGTAATAAAATTATTTATTTTATATTTTGTGACTATTTCTAACTCTTGCTTGGTCTTAAAATCTTTCCTTTCCCAAAGATCTGACATGTATACTATTCTGTGTTCACCTAATTTATTTATAGTTCCCTTCTTTATATTCAGGTCATTCACCCATTCTGAGTTTATCTTGGTGTAGGGTATGTGATGTTTATAAAAGCCCAGTCTCTCCCACATTGCCTTCCAATTTTCTCAGCAATTTTTATCAAATAGTGGATTTTGGTCCCCCAAAGCTGGGATTTTTGGGTTTATCATATACTGTCTTGCTGAGGTCACTTATCCCAAGTCTATTCCACTGATTCTCCTTTCTGTCTCTTAGCCAGTATCATAATGTTTTGATGACCACTGCTTTATAGCATAGCTTGAGATCTGGGACTGCAAGGCCACCTTCCTTCGCTTTTTTTCCATGATTTCCCTGGATATCCTTGATCTTTTGTTCTTCCAAATGAACTTTGATATTTTTTTTCTAATTTAGAAAAAAAAGATTTTTGGTAGTTTGCTGGGTATGGCACTAAATCAATAAATAAGCTTGGGCAGGATGGTCTTTTTTTTATTATGTTAGCTTGTCCTCCCCATGAGCATTTGATGTTTTTTTTTTCCAGTTGTTTGTTTTGTGTGGAAAGTGTTTTGTAGTTGTATTCATATAGTGTTTGTGCTTGCCTTGGCAGATAGATTCCCAAATATTTTATATTGTCTAGGGTGATTCTGAATGGAATTTCTCATTCTAATTCTTGCTGTTGAGATGTGTTGGAGATAAATAGAAATGCTGATGAATTATGTGGATTTGTTTTGTATCCTGCAACTTTGCCAAATTTGTTGATTATTTCTACTAGCTTTTTAGTTGATTCCCTAGGATTATTTAAGTAGACCATCATATCATCTACAAAGAGTGATAGCTTGGTCTCCTCAGTGCCTGTTTTAATACCTTCAATTTATTTTTCTTCTCTAATAGCTACTGCTAGTGTTTCTAGTGCAATGTTAAATAATAGAGGTGACAATGGGCATCCTTGTTTCATTCCTGATCTTATTGGGAATGTGTCTAATTTATTCCCATTACAGATGATATTTGCTGATAGTTTTAGATATATAGTGCTTAATATTTTTAGGAAAGGTCCTTCTATTCCTATACTTTCTAGTTTTTTTTTTTCCAATGGGAATGACTGTTGTATTTTGTCAAAGGCTTTTTCTGCATCTATTGAGATAATCATATGGTTTTTATTGGTTTGCTTGTTGATATGGTCAATTATGTGGATGGTTTTCCTAATATTGAACCATCCTTGCATTCCTGGTATAAATCCCACCTGATCATCATTAATAGCCCTTGTGATCACTTGGTGGAGTCTTTTTGCTAGTATTCTATTTAAGATTTTTGCATTTATGTTCATTAAGGAGATTGGTCTATAGTTTTCTTTCTCTTTTTTTGACCTGCCTGGCTTTGGAATCAATACCATATTTGTGTCATAAAATGAATTTCGAGAACTCCTTCTTTGCTTATTATGTCAAATATTTTTATAGTATTGGGATTAGTTGTTATTTGAATGTTTGATAGAATTCACTTGTGAATCCATCAGGCAATGGGGAATTTTTCTTAGGGAATCCTTTGGTGGCTTGTTCAATTTCTTTTTCTCATAGGGGATTATTTAAGAATTCTTTCTTCTTCTGTTTATATAGGCAATTTATATTTTTGTAAATATTCATCCATATCACTTATATTTCCATATTTATTGTCATATAATTGGGGAAAATAGTATTTAATGATTACCTTAATTTCCTCTTCATTAGAAATGAGGTCTCCCTTTTATCATACTGTCAATTTGGTTTTCTTCTTTCCTTTTGTTTTAAATTAGATTGACCAATACTTTGTCTATTTTGTTTTTTTTCCAAAATACCAGCTTCTAATCTTATTTATTAATTCAATAGTTCTTTTTCTTATGATTTTATTAATTTCTCCTTTATTTCTTAGGATCCCTAATTTAGCTTTCATCAGGGGGGATTTAATTTGTTCAGTTTTAAGTTTTTTGACTTGTATATCTAATTCATTGATCTCTGCCCTCCCTAATTTGTTAATTTATGAACTCAAGGATATAAATTACCCCTTTATACTTCTTTGGCTGCATTCCATAGATTTTGAAAGAATGTCTCATCATTGTCATTTTCTTCAATGAAATTATTAATTGTTTCTATTATTTGTTATCTAACTGATTTTGGAGAATCATATTATTTAATTTCCAATTAATTTTTGAATTTACCCATTTACCCTTCCTGATTATTATTTTTATTGCATTATGATCTGAAAAGGTTGCATTTATTATTTCTGTTTTTCTGCATTTGTTTGCCATGTTTTTATCCCCCAGTACATGGTCAATATTTGTGAGTGTACCATATGCTGCTGAAAAGAAGGTGTATTCCTTTTTGTCCCTATTTATTTTTCTCTGTATATCTTTTAACTTCAATTTTTCTAAGATTTCATTCACATTTCTGATCTCTTTCTTATTTATTTTTAAATTTGATTTATTTAAATTTGATAGTGATAAGTTCATGTCTCCCACGAGTATAGTTTTACTATCTATTTCCTCCTTCAACTCCACTAGTTTCTCCTTTAGAAATTTAGATCCTATACCATTTGGTGCATTCATGTTGATTACTGATATTTCCTCATTGTCTATATTGCCTTTTATCAGGATGTAGTTACCTTCTGTCAAATAGAAAAAATGCAGAGCTATTAAATAATCCAAATCACTCTTTAATCAAAGGGAAAAAGGGTTAGTGCTACTAAGTTGTGACAACAGAGCTGTTCCCTGAGACTCCACAGAGTCGGGACACCCTGGTCACTGACCCCTGGGAGTGCCACCGACTCAGCATGGACTCCAGGGAACAAAAGAATTTGGGGAAAACCTATATACCATTTGGGAAATCCAGGGGCAGGGAAAGATGACTGACATCACTACAGCTACAAGGAAAATGGGAGTGTTCAAACTACACTGACAGGATACAATCAAGCTTGGGAAAGGAATCATAGCTGGAGGCTAGGGTGTAAGAGAAGGGACTACTTTCAATGGATACTAAAGGATCCTCAACATATGCTTAGTCTCACCCAACTAGGATTGCATTCCCCAGAGGGTCCCCCACTCAGTCTAGTCTGCTAGCCTGGGATTCCCTTCAGGATAGATTCCCATGGCAAGAGGGAACAAGTACAAACTTTGGGGTCTCCAACTTATAAGCTAGTCCTGAAACTTGGGGTTCACCAGATCTCACTAGGTAACAAGTTTGGGATTCCTAGATTCCATGTTGACACTTCCCTATCCCTTTTAATCAGATCTATTTTTACTTTGGCTTTCTCAGATATCATGATTACAACTCCTGCCTTCTTTCTCTCAGTTGAGGCCCAATAGAATTTGCTCCAACCTTTATTTCTAACATTTTGAGAGTCTATTCACCTCATGTGTGTTTCTTGTAGACAACATATGGTAGCCTTTTGGTTTCTAATCCACTCTGCTATTTTTTTTTCATTTTATGGGGCATTTCATCCCATTCATATTCAAAGTTATGATCACCAGTTGTTTATTCCCCAGCATTTTGATATCCTCTCCTAGTTCTGTCATTTCTTCTTTTACTATATTCTTTTTAAATCAGTGGCTTTCTTTTAATCAATTCCCCTAATTCCCACCCTTATTATATTTCCCTTTCTACACCCTCCCTTTTTGTACCCTTCTTCTTATTTTTTAGGGTTAGTTAATTTCTTTCACCCCTCTCTTTTCCTCCCTTTTAATACTCTTCCACTCCTCCTCCCCCTTAGTTTTCCTTTCTCACTTTCCTTATAAGGTAAGATAGAATTTGATACCCCAATGGATCGAGATGCTCTTCCCTCTCAGAATTGATTTCACTGAGAATAGGGTTTAAGTATTACCTATTAGCACTCTCTCTTTTTTTTATAATAGTATTCTTCCCCTTCCCTTCCCATATGCCTCTTTTTTGTGGCATAGATTTATCTTATTTCTTCAAGTTTCTCTTGGTGTCATATTTGATTCAACCCTACCTTTTTCTTTTTTTGCATATCATCTCATACCACTTATTATCCCAATCTCCTCCTGTGAATGATTCTTCTAATTACTATAATAGTGAATATATATTTTGAGAGTTACAAATAGCATTTTCTCATATATTAATATAAACAATTTGATCTTATTGAAGCCCTTAAAGAAGAAAGTTTGAAAAAAAATTCCCCTTTCCCCTCTTTTTCTTATCCAGCTTTTCATGTTTCTCTTGATTTTTTTGTTTGGATATCAAACTTTCCACTTAGTTCTGGTCTTTCCCCTGGAAGTATATAGTCAGTTTTTGATGGGTAGGTGATCCTTGGTTGAAGTCCAATTCTCTTGCCTTTCTGAATATCTTATTCCAAGCCTTGTGGTCCTTTAGTGTGGAAGCTGCCAGATCTTGTGTAATCATGATTAGTACTCCTTAATATCTGAATTGTCTCTTTTTGGCTTCTTGTAAAATTTTCTCCTTAGCTTGGAAGCTTTTGATTTTGGCAATTACATTCTTGGGAGTTGTCTTTTTAGAATTTAGTGTAGAGAATGTTCTATGAACTCTTTCAATGTCTATTTTGCCCCCTTGTTCAAGAACATCAGGGCAGTTTTCTTGGATGATTTCTTGTAGTATGATGTCAATATTTCTGTTTATTTCTGGGTTTTCAGGTAGACCAATGATTCTCAAATTGTCTCTTCGTGTTCTGTTTTCCTGATCCATCCTCTTGTCAGTGAGATATTTTATGTTTTCTTCTATTTTGTCAGTCTTTTGACTTTGCTTCATTAATTCTTGGTGTTTTGCAAGATCATTGGTTTCCAATTGCCCAATTCTGGTTTTTAAGGCTTGGATTTCTGTTATAATCTTTTGATTTTCCTTTTTGGTTTGGTCTCTCCTGCATTTTTTTGTGGTTTCTCCAATTGGGAATTCTTGTCCTTTGAACTATTATTTTCTTTTTGAAGTATTTCTTACTTTTCTTGCCAGAAGGTTTCCAACTTTTTGGTAAGCTCCAATTTAAGTTCTTCAAGAGCTTGTGGCCAATTTCCATTTTTGAAGGTGTTGATGCATTTATTTATATTGCCTCTTCTTCTATTTTCTCTGTAGTCTGGATTTTTCCCCCATAAAAATTATCCACATTCAACCCCTTTTTCTTGCTTTTCTTGGTGTTGGGAAGTTGTTCCTGGGCACTGTTTGCCATCACTATGGTGGTTTTCCCTTCTCTTTCCATTCAGAAATCTGAGTGAGGAGGGCAGGCTCTCTGTGTATGGAGGTAAGGAGAAAAGATTTTGTCTGAGGCCAGCTCTTAAGTCCCTGTGGCTTCTGCTGATTGCTGCCCTTCTCTGTGCTATCTCCCCATGGGCACCCAGTCTGAGCTCTTTAGGTTGCTGGGGTTTCAGGTTTAGCTACTCTCAGGACTAGCTATTTGCTGGTCTTAGTCAGCTGCTAAGGACATAGAGGTGCCCCTTACTCATTCTAGTGTTGATCCTCCTTCCCTCACTGATTCTAGAGCTTGCTGGCTCTGACTCTGACTCTGTAGGTGAGGTGGGGGAGGGTGGATCAGGTCAAATTTTGGTGGAAGTTTTTTACTCTCTTATGGTGTGGAAATGCCCAAATCTCATGTACCTTCAATGTTGTGCCCTACTGTAGAGTCCCTACATTCATATGAATTTTTTTTTTGCCTTTTGAGGTAGTCTATATTGGTAGGTGTTGATAAGAGGAAGAGTCCTGCATCTAGTCTGATGCCATGTTTACCTGGAAGTTCATGGGTTTTTTTTTTCTTGATTCCCTCAAATGCTAGTGCCTTCTACTTTAAGATTACATCACTGTACTCTGTATCTTTCTTGTATATAGTTGTATATTTTGGGAGTGTGTAGTGGTTTATGTGCATGTGTACCTCTGCCTAATCCCACATTATGATGCCAGCTCCTTGAAAGAAAGGACCATTTTTCCTTTTCTTTTTATCCCCAGAACTTGTAACAGTGCCAGAAACATAATAGGTTTTTAACAAATGATTTTTGCTTTTTTGATTGATTGATGAACATCAGAGAAGTTTATTTCCCAAAGCATATACTGGTCATATACAAGCCTGAGGAATAAATATCAGCGATATTCCAATTGGGGTAAACAACAAAATAGTTGAGACTAAGAATCATTTTGGAAATGATAATAAGGGAATTTTTCCTTTAAATATCACAGTACAGTAGGAAAGAAAAATATAAGAATAAAAAAGAAATCCAAGATTTAAGGGATTAGTTGTAATTTAAGCTATATTATCTGCTAGGAATATATTCTTCATACCTGCTAAGTGGATATACTTAGGCCAATAAAATACAGGGTTAATTAGATGGCTATATTACACACACATGTACACATACACAGAGTGTATAGAACTTGAAGTGAGGATGACGTAAGTATGAATTTTGCTACAGTCACCTCTTCTATAATCCTGTTCAAGTAACTTAACCTTCATTAGTCTGAGTTTCCTCATCTATAAAATGGGGATTATTAAAGCTACTAACTTACAGGACTGTTGTGTGAACCAAATGAAATTACTATTTAATACTTTCTAAGGCTCAAAATGCAATATAAATACTTCACATAGTAATTGTTATTATAATTATTTAAATAAATCTACTTTTCTTCTGTTAATTTTGATACTGTAAAATGAGAAAGGCTAGAGGGCTGAGGAAAAACAAATCAGTTTAATATTGATTTCAGCTTTATAGCCAGAAAATCTGTGAGAAGGTCCATAGTCCTCAGGAGAAGCCATAAGGTGATTCATAGGGCGATAGATAACTTCACAGAAATACCACCACTTCCTAATGTGATTGTCCTTTTTCTCTAACCTCACCCAGAACTTATTTCAAGAAAATTTGGCTACCATAAACATTTACTTTGGCATGTCTTTCAACCAGCAGTCAGCAAAACATTGATAGTAATTAAGTTATTTGAGTTAGCATCTGTAGGATTGGCTCAAAGGCAAATTTGTTTTCTTTTAAATGGAGTTGATTTCCTAAATGCTTTCAATGAAGCAATGCCCCAGGTATCAGAAAGGCACCACAGCCATGAGCATCATCGAACACTCTCCATGCTGTGCAGTCCCATTCTCAAAATTGAGTTACACAGGACTTCATAAATAAATAAAGTCACTGTGGTTTCCCCTTGATGAAATTCCCCTTTCCTTGACATGAAAGAAGAGAGGTTTAATCTTTTTAATTATTAAAACTGGTCTCTTTCCCTCCTAGTAACAAATCAAGTTTCTTTTTTTCTTAAAAAAAAAAAGCAATTTCTTTGAAATAAAGGTTTGTTAGGTTACTTAAAGGTAGAAATTCCATAGACTTCTGCTTTGCAGTGTAGAATCTTAAAAAAAATCCTTTGAAAATTCTTGTGATTTCTATGATCTGCCTGAATTCTTTCATTCAAGAACTGAACAATATAGTACTTGTATAATGCCCAGCTCCAGAGTTGCAAGATCTGGGGCTCCCTTATACCTTCCTCACATCCCCTTATAAATGGTTCATGTTACATTCATATTTTATAACCTCAGAATTGTCTTACAATTGGGGAATTTATTTTCCTTATCCCATTGTAACATAACATTGGCACAGAAAAGAGGATTTAGGAAAATCAATTGTTAAATAAAAGGATTCAGATATTACCACCTCAAGTTACTTATTTGAAATTATTTCCCAGATATTTAGGCTTGTTTGATATTCTAATAATTAGGATCTATACCCTTCACATGTTTTTCAAAGTACAAAAAATTGACTGTAGACATTTTCTCTGACTGGTTTGAGTATATGAGCTTGAGGTTTGTGTATATATATATATATATATATATATATATATATGCTTCACACATATATGTATGCATATTAAATATCCAAATCAATTGCAATGAAGCCATTATAATTGTTCTTACAATCTTACTTGCATAAAACAGAACTCTTAGAATCCTAGTCTAGTTCATAAATCAAAGATAATATTTTAATTGCCATTTATAAAAGAAGGCATTTTTTGAAAAAAAAAACAATGGAAACCTAGTCACTTATTAATTCAATAAAAATTGTCAAAGATTGTAGGGGACTCAAATATTTCAGGTTAGCTGTAAATAAGCTCAATTGTTTAGGTATAGTTAAAAAAGACTAGAAGATGAGACCCTTAATTGGAAATCAACTATGTTTCAATTAACTTTGTATTATTATTTTTGAATTGCAAAATCAACATTTGCCATCCATTTTGTTAATGTTTGATTGTTGATCATAGGGGTCGAATATAACAGAATTTTTACAGAAAATTTCTGAAAAAGGTCTCATTACTGAAATACATGGGGAACAAAGCCAAATTTCTAAAAATAAGAGTCATTGCCTTTTTGACTAATGCTGAAAGGTTACAAACAGGTAGTTTTCAGAAGAAATATAAGCTTTCAGTTGTCATATGAAAAATGCTCTCAATAATTTAATAGAGTAAAATAAAATAAAATAATGCTGAGGTACCACCTCATACCCATTAGATTCATTAATATAACAGGAAGAGGAAGTGGGAAATACTAGAACAAATGTGAAAAATAGGTATACTGATTTATACTATTTTAATATTATTGGTAGAGCTGTGAACTATTGGACCAATTTGGAATTGTGCCAAAAGTGTTATAATACTGTGGGGGTATTACTGTTGCACATGCTATAGCTTTTTTGGAGACATAGGTGTGATTTAGTTGAAAAGTGAACACCAAAGGTGGATAAACAGCCTTTGAAAGGACTTGGCAAGTCCTCACAGCAGAAGTTCTAGTCCTCCCTGAACACTCCATATCTAAAATCATCCTCCTAGGTGGGCTAAACCAGGTTGATGAAGGGATACTCATCAACTTAAGAATAACTAAATATATTGTGGCACATAATTGGGATGGAATACTGTTGTGCTATATAAGATGATGAAGGTAATTGTTGCAGAAAGAACTTGGTCACATTTACATGAGTTGATGCAAATGACTTATAATTATAAAGCTAACTTTGAATTTCAAAAAATATAAGGGAGGTAAGTTTGTTGGAATAACAGATAAATTGGAATCCAAACTGATTTTCAATTGAACTGTTTAAAAACAATCATTGATTCAAGTGAGGATGCCCTAAAGAATCTCATAATTTATGCCTAGAATTATGAAATACATTCAAGTCATTTATTAATATTGAAAAGTTGTATAACCTGTCAAATGAAAACTAGCTTTGGAGCCAGGAAGACCAGGTATCAAGTCTGGCTTCTAATGTGTAGTAGCTGCATGGCCCAGAGCAAGTCATTTAGATCTTCCTTCACCCAAGGAACTCATTAAGATTATGTTGCAGAGAAGTAGCTGCATCAGTAAAAGGAATTTTCTTGTCTGGGAGTTTCTTATAGAGAGGTATAAATCTCTATCCTCATATTTTTATTGATAAAAGAATAATATTAGTAAAATTCTCCTTAAAAAGTCAAATTGACATTGGTTGAAATAAATAAGCAAATTAAAGGGGGATTACTCAAACACAACTGAATAAAAAACTGCCAAATTTCAGTTTTCCCAAATTTGTTTTTTTCTTTATTTAATGCCATGACCAACATTTACAGAATTATGTCTCTCCCTACCTCAAAAGAGTTAAAGTATTATACTCTCCTAAATCTCCTTCTGGTTTAATTAAGTAAGTAAATCTGGATGCTTATATGCCAGTGGCCTGTGAAGATATTAGTATAACCATTTATTTGGAAATATGCATTTATGAATCAATGAACATGATTTCTCCATTCAGCTAGAAGTGGAATCCTTCCAAGGTGACAGTTTTTAATAAGAGCTTATAGAAAAGCACATGCCAACTAAACAGTAACCTGAGACCATTCCATATGCCACTTCACTACATTGGGTCAGTAATGATTTTCCATAAATCTTTGCCAAATAAGAAGCAGTACTTTTAGGGCAACTCATCCTTGGAAATGTTTCATTATTTCATTAATGAATTTAAATTTCAAAATGAGCCAAAGATTCATATTGGCAAAGATTTCTTTGTACTTCTCTGCTTAGAAGGCAAAGAGGTGGGGGGAAAAGGGAGAGAGAGAGAGAGAGAGAGAGAGAGAGAGAGAGAGAGAGAGAGAGAGAGAGAGAGAGAGAGAGAGAGAGAGAGAGAGAGAGAGAGAGAGAGAGAAAGGAAGAAGGAGGAGGGGGAGGGAGGGCGGGAGAAAGAGAGAGGAAGAAAGGAAGGAAGAAAGAAAGAAACAAGAAAGTAAAAGAAAGATGAAAGGAAGGAAGAAAGATGTAAGAAGGGAAGGAAGGATGGAAGGAAGCAAAATATAAATCTGGTATTTATTTCTACCTACTGTTTCTATGGGGTTTTGGGGAAATTGCCAGTGATGACATAGATCCTTTATGATTAGCAAAAACCAACTATTCTTCTATAAAATAGGAAGGAAAAATGGGTCCCAAGTATTCTTGTATGGGAAAGATTTTTTTTAAGATTCTAAAAGAAAAAGAAAGACCTGTGAATGAAGTCAGACATTCATTAAACTTTTAGCATTTGATAGATTATAAAAGGAAGCATAGCTAGGCTCACAGAGTTATTAGAAGATCTAAGAAATCGTGCTGGTAAAACTTCTGTAGCAGTATTAATCACCCCACTTCAGCAAGAGGGACATGAAATGAGATTAAAAGGATCAATTGCAAAAGGGTCAAGTCCTTTATAATGTCTAGTATAATTAAAAGGTGAAAATGACTGTTAGTTCAGCTATATGAGAGTTAACATGTGAAGTAGAAGTCCTGCTCACGTCAGCTAGGATGACAATGATTGAGATTCATTTTATTTTTATCTTTGTTGAGAAAAGATATTTTTAGTCCAGAAAAGAAAAAAAAACAGAAATTAATGAGAGTTTTCAAGGCACTGATATGAAGGAGTATTTCCATTCATTCCTGAATGTTTTATAAATTTTTTGATTAAGAACTGGGTGCTATATGTTTTCTAACATTGTTTAGAAAAATGTTATAGTCTGTTTTTGCCAATTCTATTCAATTTAACAATAACAAATATTTAGAAAATTCTTTAAGGTTTATAGAATACATATATATGCCTAAAGCATATAATATACATCTATGTGCATATAAATGTTAATGTTTATATGTATTCATATACATACAAACACATGTACATGTTCTTCATCATTTAGATGCAGTAGGAATAGAACAAAAAGGTCAGAAAAGGTGTTACTGATTCCATATGACCGGTTTTAAAGATGCAGCCTCTCAGGCTACACAGACAACCAAAGGAAGAAACATCCACATTAAGTACAGGACTCTCTGCATAGAGATAATTGAACTTACAAGAGTTTATGAGATCACCACACAAGATATTATACAGGGAAAAGGGGAGAGGGCTCTAGATGGTGTGTTGGAGGACAACCATAGTTACTGGGAATGACTTAGATGAAAATCCAGCAAGAGACAGAGAGGATAGCAGGAGAACCAGGAAAAACCAATGCAGGGATTCTAGTAACTGTTTAATATTTGTTCCTCTAGGGTAAAATGAAGCACGATACAGTTTTTAAAAGAATTATATTCTGTCTTTTTTTTAACATTATTTTATTTGGTCATTTCCAAGCATTATTCATTGGAGACAAAGATCATTTTCTTTTCCTACCCCACACCTATCCCATAGCTGACGTGCGATTCCACTGGGTATCACAAGTGTTCTTGATTCGAACCCATTTCCATGTTGTTGGTTTTGCACCAGTGTTCATTTTTAGAGTCTCTCCTCAGTCATATTCCCTCAACCTCTGTAGTCTAGCAGTTGGTTTTCCTCGGTGTTTTTACTTCCACAGTTTGTCCTCTGCTTGTGTATACTGTTTTTTTTTCTCATAGATCCCTGCAGATTGTTCAGGGACATTGCATTGACACTAATGCAGAAGTCCATTATGTTCGATTGTACCACAGTGTATCAGTCTCTGTGTACAATGTTCTCCTGGTTCTGCTCCTCTCGCTCTGCATCGCTTCCTGGAGGTTGTCCCAGTCTCCATGGAACTCCTCAACTTTATTATTCCTTTTAACACAATAGTATTCCATCACCAACATATACCACAATTTGCTCAGCCATTCCCCAATTGATGGGCATCCCCTTGTTTTCCAATTTTTGGCCACCACAAAGAGCGCAGCTATGAATATTCTTGTACAAGTCTTTTTCCTTATTATCTCTTTAGGGTACAAGCCCAGCAGTGCTATGGCTGGATCAAAGGGCAGACATTCTTTTATCGCCCTTTGGGCATAGTTCCAAATTGCTCACCAGAATGGTTGGATCAGTTCACAACCCCACCAGCAGTGAATTAGTATCCCTACTTTGCCTCATCCCCTCCAGTATTCATTACTTTCCTTTGCTGTCATGTTAGTTAATCTGCTAGGTGTGAGGTGATACCTCAGAGTTCTTTTAATTTGCATCTCTCTGATTATAAGAGATTGAGAACACTTTTTCATGTGCTTATTAATAGTTTTGATTTCTTTATCTGAAAAATGCCTATTCACGTCCCTTGCCCATTTTTTATCAATTGGAAAATGGCTTGATTTTTTGTACAATTGATTTAACTCTTTGTAAATTTGAGTAATTAAACCTTTGTCTGATGTTTTTATGAGGATTGTTTTCCAATTTGTTGCTTTCCTTCTGATTTTGGTTACATTGGTTTCATTTGTACAAAAGCTTTTTAATTTGATGTAGTGTATATTATTTATTTTGCATTTTTTGACTCTTTCTAAGTCTTGCTTAAAGTCTTTCCCTTCCCAAAGATCTGACATGTATACTATTCTGTGTTCACCTAATTTTCTTAGTTTCCTTCTTTATTTTCAAGTCATTCACCCATTTTGAATTTATCTTGATGTAGGGTGTGAGGTGTTGATCAATTCCTAATCTTTCCCACACTGTCCCCCAATTTTCCCAGTAGTTTTTATGAAATAGTGGATTTTTGTCCCAAAAGCTGGGATCTTTGGGTTTGTCATATACTGTCTTGCTGAGGTCACTTAACCCAAGTCTATTCTACTGATCCTCCCTTCTGTCTCTTAGCCAGTACCAAATTGTTTTGATGACCACTGCTTTATAATATAGTCTGAGATCTGGGACTGCAAGGCCCACTTCCTTTGTATTTTTTTCATTATTTCCTTGGATATCCTTGATCTTTTGTTATTCCAAATAAACTTTGTTATGGATTTTTCTAAATCGGTAAAGAAATTTTTTGGGAGTTCAATGGGTATGGCACTTGAGTAGGATGGTCATTTTTATTATATTGGCTCGTCCTACCCATAAGCAGTTAATGTTTTTCCAATTGCTCAAGTCTAGTTGTACTTGTGTGGAGAGTGTTTTGTAGTTCCTGTGTTCATATAGTTCCTGTGTTTGTCTCAGGAGATAGATTCCTAAGTATTTTATTTTGTCTAAGGTGATTTTGAATGGGATTTCTCTTTCTAGTTCTTGCTGCTGAGTTGTGTTGGAGATATGTAGAAATGCTGATGACTTATGTGGGTTTATTTTGTATCCTGCAACTTTGCTAAAGTTGTTGATTATTTCAATTAGCTTTTTGGTTGAATCTCTAGGATTCTTTAAGTAGACCATCATGTCATCCACAAAGAGTGATAACTTGGTCTCCTTCTTGCCTATTTTGATGCCTTCAATTTCTTTTTCTTCTCTAATTGCTACTGCTAGTGTTTCTAGTACAATGTCAAATAGTAGAGGTGATAATGGGCATCCTTGTTTCACTCCAGATCTTATTGGGAATGCATCTAGTTTATCCCCATTGCAGATGATATTAGCTGATGGTTTTAGATATATACTATTTATTATTTTTAGGAATGACCCTTCTATTCCTATGCTTTCTAGTGTTTTTAATAGGAATGGGTGTTGTATTTTATCAAAGACTTTTTCTGCATCTATTGAGATAATCATGTGGTTCTTGTTGGTTTGCTTGTTGATGTGGTCAATTATGTGGATGGTTTTCCTAATATTGAACCAGCCCTGCATCCCTGGTATAAATCCTACTTGATCATGGTGGATGACCCTTTTGATCACTTGCTGGAGTCTTTTTGCTAGTATCCTATTTAAGATTTTTGCATCTATATTCATTAGGGAGATTGGTCTATAGTTTTCTTTCTCTGTTTTTGACCTGCCTGGTTTTGGAATCAGTACCATGTTTGTGTCATAAAAGGAGTTTGGTAGAACTCCCTCTTTGCATATTATGTCAAATAGTTTGTATAGTATTGGGGTACTGTTCTCTGAATGTTTGATAGAATTCACTGGTGAATCCATCAGGCCCTGGGAATTTTTTCTTAGGAAGTTCTTTGATGGCTTGTTGGATTTCATTTTCTGACATGGGATTATTTAAGAATTCTATTTTTTCTTCTGTTAATCTAGGCAGTTTGTGTTTTTGTATATATTCATCCATATCACCTAAATTGGTGTATTTATTGCCATATAATTAATTGGGCAAAGTAATTTTTAATGATTGCCTTAATTTCCTCTTCATTGGAGGTGATGTCCCCCTTTTCATTTTTGATGCTGTTAATTTTCTTTCTTCTTTCCTTCTCTTAATTAGATTGACCAGTGCTTTGTCTATTTTGTTTGTTTTTTCAAAGTACCAGCTTCTTGTCTTATTTATTAAATCAATAGTTCTAATAGTTTTGATTTTATTAATTTCTCCCTTAATTTTTAGGATATCTAGTTTGGTTTTCTGCTGGGGTTTTTTAATTTGATCGCTTTTGAGTTTTTTCATTTGCATTTCCAATTGACTGATCTCTGCTCTCCCTAGTTTGTTAATATATGCACTCAGGGATATGAATTTACCTCTGATTACCACTTTGGCTGCATCCCAAAAGGTTTGAAAGGATGTCTCATGATTGTCATTTTCCTCGGTGAAATTATTAATTGTTTCAATGATTTCTTCTCTAACTAAAAGATTTTGGAGTATCATATTGTTTAATTTCCAATTAGTTTTTGATTTGGTTTTCCATGTACCATTACTGATCATTATTTTTATTGCCTTGTGATCTGAAAAGACTGCATTTATTTATTTCTGCTTTTCTGCATTTGTGTGCCATGTTTCTGTGACCTAATGTATGGTCAATCTTTGTGAATGTGCCATGTGGTGCTGAGAAGAAGGTTTATTCCTTTTGGTCCCTATTTATTTTTCTCCATATGGCTATTAATTCTAATTTTTCTAAGATTTCATTCACTTCTATTACCTCTTTCTTATTTATTTTTTGATTTGATTTATCTAAATTTGATAATGGTTGGTTCTAGTCTCCCACTAATATGGTTTTACTGTCTATTTCTTCCTTCAATTCTCCTAGTTTCTCCATTAGAAATTTGGGTGCTATATTATTTGGTGCATACATGTTGATTAGTGATATTTCCTCATTATCTAAAGTCCCTTTTAACAAAATATAATTACCTTCCCTATCCCTTTTGATCAGGTCTATTTTTGCTTTGGCTTTATCAGATATCATGATTACCACTCCTGCCTTCTTTCTGTCAATTGAGGCCCAGAAGGTCTTACTCCATCCTTTAATTCCGACCTTTTGGGTGTCTACTCACCTCATGTGTTTTTCTTGAAGACAACATATGGTAGGGTTTTGGATTCTAATCCATTCTGCTATTCGTCTACGTTTTATGGGTGAGTTCATCCCATTCACGTTCAAAGCTTTGACTGTCACTTTTGGACTCCCTGGCATTTTGATATCCTTGCCTAATTCTAACCTTTCTTCTTCAGTTCTACCTTTTAGTCCAGTGACTTACTTTAAATCAGTCCCCCTTATCCCCTCCCTTGATATGTTTCCCTTTCTAGTCCCTCCCTTCTTGTTCCCTCCCCCTCCCCCTCTTCTTCCCTCCCTTTTTTGTGTTCCCTCTCCCCTACCCCCCTTGGTTTTCCCTTCTCCCTTCCCTTGTTGGGTAAGATAGAATTCAAGATCCCAATGGATCTGGATGTTCTTCCCTCTCAGAGTTGATTTCCCTGAGAGTAAGGTTTAAGTAAAAACTCTCTTTCTCTCGTTCTTATAGGAGTTTTCTTCCCCTCCCCTTCCTGTGTGAATCTTTGTGTGAGAAAGATTATTCTATTTGTTCTTTCTTTTCCCCCTATTTACTCATTACATTTTCCCCACATGTTAGTATACATAGATTCATATAAATGTAGTCCTTATAGAAGAGAGTTTGAGTAAAAGAAAAAGATAACATTTTTCTCCTTTTCCCTTTCCTTCCTTCATATTTACCTTTTCAGGTATTCCATGCTCTTTGTTTTTTTATATTGAACTTTCCACAGGGCTCTGGTCTTTTCTTTGCAAAAACTTGGAAATCTTCCATTTTGTTGAATGCCCATACTTTCCCTTGGAAGTATATAGTCAGTTTTGTTGGATAGCTGATTCTTGGTTGAAGACCCAGCTCTCTTGCCTTTCTGAAAATCATGTTCCATGCCTTACGATCATTCAGAGTGGAACTTGCAAGGTCTTGTGTAACCCTGATTGGCATTCCTTTATATCTAAATTGTCTTTTTCTGGCTTCTTGTAGGATTTTTTCTTTTGTTTGAGAGCTTTGGAATTTGGCAGTTACATTCCTGGGAGTTGTCTTTTGGGGGTTTAGTGTAGAGGGTGTTCTGTGAGCTCTGTTAGTGGCTGTATTGCCCCCTTGTTCTAGAATCTCTGGGCAATTTTCTTTGATTATATCTTGTATTATGATGTCAAGTTTGCTGTTTATTTCTGGATTTTCTGGAAGTCCAATTATTCTTAAATTATCTATTCTTCTCCTATTTTACAAGTATGTCACCTTGTCAGTGAGATATTTTATGTTCTGTTCTAATTTTTTGGTCTTTTGGCTTTGCTTTATTAATTCTTGCTCATTGTCTTTGAGTTGCCTGATTCTGACTTTTAAAGACTGGTTTTCCTTTTCACTTTGGTCAAACTGGTTTTGTAGATGCATGAATTTCTTTTACATTATTTCCCACTTTTCTTCCCAGAGGGCTTCCATCTTTTTGATCCTTTTCCGATTCAAATTCTTCATGGGTTTGTGGAGAGTTTCCATTTCCTTTGGAAGTTTTCGGAGCATTTGCTTGTGTTTCCTCTTCTATCTCCTCTGTATTTTTTATTTTTGCTCCATAAAATGTGTCCAAAGTCACCCCCTTCTTCTTGTTTTTCTTAGAATTTGGGGGCTTTTGTGCTTCTGTGGAGTTTGCCATCTCTATCTGAGTGGGGGAGGACTAGCTTTTCTCATCTCTGTCTGGTGTTCAGAGGTTTTAACCCTAGTCAGATTGTCCGTTCTATGCAGTTGTTGTTCTGTCTTCCCGGGGAAGCCAGGAATTTGCTGGTGTTTCCGTGTTACTGCCCTCCTCAGTTCCCTCCCGATGCTTCTCCATTGCCTTACTTCCACGCTCTGAGCCTGGCTTGGACCTTTCCGCGAGGTGTTTGTTTCTGTGCTTTAGCAGGCCAGGAGAGCCAGCACTCTGACGGGGTGGGGGCCGTGGCTTCCTGGAGCTCTGAGGGCTGGTGATAGGATTAACCTCAGACTGAGTATGCCCTGAGGCAGGGACCTTCGGTGAGACTCAGATGGAAGGATCTGGTCAGGGGGCTACAGGCTCCTCCTTTCTCTCTCTGTTTCCCTGTTGTCTGGGTGCCCCCGTGACTGGGTCAGGTTGTTTTCAGGAAGTGGCCTTCAGGAAAACCGGCCCTGAGGCTCTGAGGTTCCCTCTGCTGCCTGTGACTCAGAGCTCTGGGTTGGGGGGATGGGTCCTGGGACCTTCCTTCTGCCTACCCCTTAGGTCATAGTGATCTCAGGTTCTGGCTTTTGGGGGGGTTGTACCTTTTAATCCAGGTCCAGGTCCAGGAGGAGGATTCCTGGGGTCTATGCTGTTGTTCCGTTTTGAATTTCTGTGCCTTAGGAGCATATAGTTTGAGTTCGGTAAGGAAGGGTTTCCAGAGTTCTGAACTTTAGCTTTCTCTAAGCCGCCATCTTGACTGGAAGTCCCGATTTGACCTTTTTGATTGCTTATGATTAGTCCATATTACCTTTTTTATTCCTGATAGATTAAATATTCTGCTGAGTTGTAGGTTTCACCCCAGGAATAATTTAACTCATTTAGTTCATTGAATATCAATTTTTTACCTTTTATAATAATGCTTATCATTACTAAAAAATGTTATTCTTGGTTGTAAGCCCAGTCCTTTTGCTCTATGAAATGCTGTGTTCCATGTTCTATGTTCTTTAAATGTTGTGACTGCTAAATCCTGTATTATTCCAACTATAGCTCCACAGTATTTAATTTTTTTTCTTGTTGCTTGTAGTATTTTCCCCTTAAGTTGAGAATGATGAAATCGAGCAATGAGGTTCTTGTACATTTTTATCTCTGTGTTTTTTTTTTTTGAAGTGGTGATCTCTGGATTCTTTACATTTCTAGTTTACCCTCTGAGTCTAGAATTTCTGGGTAGATTTCCTTAATGATTTCTTACCATATGGTGTCAAAACACTTTCTTTGATCATACCTGTCCAGTACCCCAACTATTCTTATATTATCTCTTCTTGATCTATTTTCCAAGTCATTTTTTAATGAAATGTTTCACACTCCCTACTGTTATTTCAGTCTTTTGATTTTACTTGATTATTTCCTGTTGTCTATATAAATTGTTACCTTAACCTTGTCTAATTCTAGTTCTTAATACATTATTTTTTCCACAAGTTTCTGGATCCCCTTCTTTCCATTTGGTTGATCTTTTAAAATTTTCTTGATTGCATTGCTCTTATTATTTTTCTAATTTTTTTTGAACCTCTCTCATTTGGTTTTTGATGCTTTTTAAGTTCTTCCAAAGCTCTTTTTGAATTTGTGGTCCTTTTTTTTTCTTTCTTTCCTGCTTTTGAAGTAGATGTTATTTATTCACTCTCCCCCCCACCCCCCCGCAAGTTTGAGGCAAGGTCTCCTCTATCCGCATACTAGCTATCAACAGTTGGGAAGGCAATAGAATTAAAGGGGTCTTAGAAATCTGCATTATAGAAATAGGGATTTTAGCTGTGGTTTAAAGGAATCCAGGGAATCAAGGAGATGGAAATCAAAAAGGGGAGTATTCTTTTCATTCAGACAAACTGTTAAAATGCTCACTGTTGGGCAAAGATTCTTGGTAGAGTAAAAATAAAAGGGCTAGTGTCACTTGATCACCAAGTATTTAGGGTAGGAGAACACACAGTATAAAAAGGAATGAAAGGTAGTGCAGACATGAAGTGATGAGGGCCTATATGAAGGTATAATAATGTCAGTGGCAGTGTAGAGAAAAGGTAATGTCCAAAAGACGTTATAAAGAAAAATTTGATAGGCTTTCATGACATATTGGAAAAAAGTGAGTGGGAAGTTGAGTTTGACCCCCAGGTTTTCAACTTATGTATCTAAGATGATGGTGGTACTATTGTACTAAACAGTAAGGAAGTTAGAAAGAGATGTCAGAAAGTGAGGTACTATCTTATTTGGTTTGATGATAAAAATTAATCACTATGGTTTTCAGAAATATTATGGACGAAATAAATTTCACTTTTACATGCTACGTTGCAAATTTACTTCTTAGTGATGCTTTGTATTAATTGACATCATTTGAGAAGTAAATGGGAAATGGAAAGAAATGAAATCTGCCTTTGGGTCATATTTTTCCAAATTAACTTCAAAAGAATATTCCATTAAATAATGAAATTCTATTAAAGTATTAGAGTATTAACATTATACTCTGGGATCATTTTGATTTTATTTAATAACAACAATAACAAAAATATTAAGCTATATCTCTACCCATGGGACCTGCTAGGTGATGGATGAACAAATATGAATAAGATATCATTCATGCCCCCAAAGAAAATTATAATCTAGTAGAGGAGATAATATAATATAATCATGAACAAGAATTGATGTGACACAGTTGCAAAAAAGAGAAAACACTTGTAAAAATGGGCAAACCAAAGAAAAATCATTTATTAAGAATCTATTATCTGCCAGGCACTATAATAAAGAGATTCAATGGCAAAAATGATAGGTCACTATCCTAGAAGGAACAAAATATGAATTTATATAATATATAATGTATACTATAACACTAAAATTAATATCCAATAACTCCAAGTATTCCATTTTATAAGATTTATTAATAATCACTTGAGGTAGAGGAAATAGAAGCTGAGTAAAGAGTTTTCTTGACTATGATTAGTGGGAGAAGAGAGAAGAGGAGAGGAGAGGTTGCAGAAACTTTTATCTCCAAAAGGTAAGGACATAATGTGAGGATGAAAATGGAATTCTGGGAAATGGAGTCCTGGGGCACAAAATTCTAGTTACACAATACATATATGTATAATGACATCTATAATAATGTATGATATGTGCAAAATGAATTCAAGTGGTTTTAGGATAGAGAATACTAATACTTGGGGGAATCAAAAAAGACTTTAGAAAGAAGGTAGAATTTTAGCTGAACCGTGAAAGAAAGCAGGAATTCCAAAATATTGAAGTGAAGAGAGAGCACATCTCAAGCATGGAAGGCATCCAATACAAAGAAATATAAATGGGAAGGTGGGGAGCATGTATGTAGAACAGTAAATAAGTCAGTATGATTGGATGACATAATATTTGAAGGGAGACAATGTATAAGAAGAATTTAAAAATAGAAAAGTGCCAGATTGCAAAGAGATGTAAATATCAGAAAATTTTGTTTTGATTCTAGAAGTAACTGATAGCCACTGGAGTTCATTATATATCTATCCTCTCTTCTCTACTCCCACAGCCGCCATACAAATCAACACCTTCATCACCTTTTGCTTAGATTATTGCAATGGCCTCCAATTAAGTTTTCCTACTTCACATAACTCTCCTTTCCAATCTCATCTCCATTTAGATTAGAATACAGATATTTTCTGACCTTACCTGTTCCTATATGAGTTATTGAGATAAATATGTGTGTATGTGTGTATGTGTGTGTGGGTAGTTAAGTTGGTACAAAAATGAACCAATGAGCTATAATAAAAATTATATAGGATAGGACCAAAATGAAAATTTTGGAAGGAGACACAAAAATAATGTAAGATAGAGCCTGTTTCTGGCCCTTTAGCTGTGTCTCTGTAATGATGCTGCCACAGTGCAGCTTTACCTCTGGTCAGGAATAGGCTAATAAGGTCAGTTAAGAGTGATAAGTTGGAGTCTTAGGTAAACTAGACCAGAGCCCTAACAGGATCAGCCAGAAAAGAAATCAATGTCCAAATTCAAAATTCCAATAATAGTACTTATTGAAGAGACAGAGACCAGATGTTGTGTTCTGGCTTCTGGCTATGATAGTAGGACATTGTCCCTTTGGGAGATCATTAGTGGAAAAGCAATAATAGAAGCCTTCATAATTATAGCATTGGAAATGCCTGTTAGTTCCAGCTTACCCCTTGTGGGAGCAGCTGGTGGGTAGGTTTGAGGCAAAGCTCCTGATCTATGTCCAGGAACCCCTGATTTAGGAGAATACCTATAAACAAGTTAAAGTAATCTTGAGAAGCTCTGAGTACTTAGAGAACATGGGGATTATTCTAATATTTTTGATTTTGTTAATTTTACTATCCCAATTTGCTTTAAATTCAGCTTTGTGACCTCACAAGAAACTTTTCCCTATTTCCTCATCTGTTAGTGCTTCCATCTCTAATTGCTTTGCATTTATTGTGTAGATGTACATACATATATATGTATATTTTGGTAAATATTTATTTAAAAATGCCATCTCCTCCAGGAGAAGAAAAGCTCCTTGAAAATAGGGATTGTTTGCTCTTTTTTTCTATGTGTTTTCAGAATATAGCTCAGTGTTTGGGATATAGGAAGCACTTAATACATTCTTGTTGAAAGATGATGGATAGTAATAATATAAATACTGAATACAATAAAGTAATTACATTAAATTCAGGGGGCTCTGTCAACCCCTCATATGATCTTAAAAATTTTTTTTACAGATTACATTTTGATACAACTTTTAATAGTCATTTTCTGACATTTTGCAATCCATGTTTTTTCTCTTCCCCACTCCCAAAGAAGGCAGGAAACATAATATAGGTTGTTCATATCTTATCATATGATACATATTTTCATGTTCATCATGTTGCAAAATACAACACATATTGCTTATTGTAGAGAAAAATTCAGAGATGAAATTAAGTGAAAATGGCATGTTTCAATCTGCATTTAGACTCTGTTCCTTTTATAATGGTGAATATTTTTTTTCATCATGAGTCCTTTAGGGTTGTCCTAGATCCTTGCTTTGTTGAATAGTTGTAATTCACAGCTGATCATCATATATTATTGTTACTATGTACAATATTCTCCTGGTTCTACTAACTTCACTTTGCATCACTTCATGTAAACCTTTCCAGGAGCTTGGGGGATTTTTATGCATTTTTTACATGCATATGTCACCAGTGACTCAGCCATTTCCCAAATGACGCACCTCCCTTCAGTTTCCATTTCTTTGCTGGCACAAAAAGAACCACTAAAATATTTTTATGCAGGTACATTCTTTCCTACTTTCTTTAATCTCCAGGATGTTGGTTGTCTCTTGAACCGAGGATGACGATTGTCTTTGTGCGTTTTTGTGCACAAAGACATTTGTGCATGAAGATGTAAGTGGAAAAGTCCATGCACAGAGACAGTCCCAC
Source organism: Monodelphis domestica (assembly GCF_027887165.1). NCBI lineage: Eukaryota > Metazoa > Chordata > Mammalia > Didelphimorphia > Didelphidae > Monodelphis > Monodelphis domestica. Next base: position 224,456,422 of record NC_077234.1, read on the forward strand.
TCTCTCGGCATTGGAAGCCTGGGTCCATTGGCACGAAAAGTCGTTACACCTGGAGACTTCCTCAGCTGCATTGGATGGCCATGTTGTCTTTTGTGCTCCAACATGCCCTGGCACTCCACAGTGCTTTGCTGTGTCGCCCTCTCAGCCGTTGAACCTTCTTGTTGGTTTCTTCCGCCTGTTCCGCCGAAGCAGTCTTCACATGCTGGGTGAGCAAAGCCCTAGTTCACCAGGGGTCGACGTCGACCCGATGGCTACCCTCACAAGGTTTAGCTGGCCTGTCGAAGCCGTTGCCTGGGGTGTGGCCTCTGCCACATGCTAGCAGCTACTGGGAGCCACAAGTGAGAGCTGGGTGTCAGGTGGGGGTCAGAGGCTGGAGAGCTGCCCTAGAAGGGCATGACAAGCCCTCCATACCAGAGATATTACCCCTCCCTGAGCCCTCCACACAAATCTCTAGGATACAGACCTTATATTGGTATTGCAAAGGATATGCCCAGTTTTATGGTTCTTCAGTCATGGTTCCAGATCGTTCTCTAGAATAGTTGTACCAGTTCATAGCTTCAACAACAGCATATTAGTATCCCAGTTTTTGCACATATCTTCCAACATTTATGATTTTTTTTTTTTGTCACAAGCTCCTCTTAAGAGAGGAGAATCAAGGACTGGAAGACATATGCTCAATCTGTCATTTCTGCATTTCCCTGAGCATCACAGGGCACTGAGGAAATACTGAACTCTGATTCTCAAGGAACTGCTCATTTTCTCCTCAATTCTATATCTTCCTCGATGACATCATTTACCTAATTGGTCAAAGTGCTGTAATCATCAGTTTATCCAATAAGAAATGTAGTGTCCCCATCCCCTGGGAGACTCTGGCTTCTCCCCTTCTTTACTCCATTTCAATGAACATAAATCACGTGAGTATAACAGTGGAATCAATAATACTAATTTTTCTTTGCTGCTATTCAGTCATTTCAGTCATGTTCAACTCTGTGAACATATTTGAAGTTTTCTTGGAAAAGATACTGGAATGGTATGTCATTACCTTCTCCAAGAATGGCTTTACTCATTACCATGATTGTGAAAGTAGCAAGATTAAAACATGCCAGAAGTATATTCAGGGACCAGACCGGTTTCCTAATATCAAGGCTTCCCTGACCTACTCTACAGTTGTGACCTAAAACAGTAATTTTTTAAACACAGTTCAGGCATATGGACCCAGACACCCAGTTAGGTGCTCCCAATAGGGGAGGGACTGGCAAGCATTTTCAAGTGCTAAAAATAATAAGTACCCTGAGTTTTTATTTCCATTCACAGCTTTCAAAAGGGTCAAGATCTATAATCAGAGAGATGCAAATCAAAACAACTCTGAGGTATCACCTCACACCTAGCAGATTGGCTAAGATGACAGCAAGGGAAAGTGATAAATGTTGGAGGGGATGTGGCAATGTCAGGACATTAATGCACTTCTGGTGGAGTTGTGAATTGATCTAACCATTCTGGAGGGCAATTTGGACTTATACCCAAAGGTCGAGAAAAGACTGCCTACCCTTTGATCCAGCCATAGCACTGCTGGGTTTATACCTCAAAGAGTTAATAAGGAAAAAGACTTGTTCAAAAATCTTTACAACCACCCACCCTCTTTCTGGTGGCAAAAAAAAAAAATTGGAAAATGAGGGCCTGCCCTTCAATTGGGGAATGGCTGAACAAATTGTGGTATCTGTTGGTGATGGAATACCATTGTGCTCAAAGGAATAATGAACTGAAAGAATTCCATGTGAATTGGAATGACCTTCAGAAATTGATGCAGAGTGAAAAGAGCAGAACCAGGAGAACATTGTACACAGAGACCGATACACTGTAGAATAATCGAATGTAATGGACGGCTCTACTAGCAGCAATGCAATGATCCAGGACAATTCTGAGTGACTTATGAGAAAGAATGCTATACACATTCAGAGGAAAAACTGTGGGAGGAGAAACAGAGAAGAAAAACAACTGCTTGATCACATGAGCCGATGGGGATACAATTGGGGATATAGACTCTAAGGGATCACCATAATGCAAATATTAATAATATGGAAATAGGATTTGATCAATGACACATGTAAAACCCAGTGGAATTGCTTGTTGGTTATGGGAGGGAAAGAACGTGAAGCATGTAACCATGGGAAACTATTCTAAATTAATTAAATAAATAAAAATTTCCAAATAAAAAAAAAGGGTCAAGATCTAGTTAATTGTTGGATTCAGGACAACTCTGTGTTTCTGTTATAATCCAAGGGCTACTATTGGCAATCTAGATTAGGAGTATGATTCTTCAACTGATCCAATCTCTCTGTTGTGCTGATCTGCTAATACTCCAGCCTCTACTACCTCTCCACTGATATCATGATCTAGCTTTTTTCTCATAATTACAAATTAGCTCATGATAATAGTCATAATCTCATCAGGCAGGGAGGGAAGTGTAAGGTAGGTTTGTAATGTAGTGTCAGGTTTTTCCTGTTGATGTCATCTTTTTCTTTTGTCTCTCTCCCAAAATGCTAACTAAGCTGTCCTTTTTGCCCTGGATATTTGGCTTTGCATAAGCTAGGGAAACTTGTTAACAAAGCATTCTTTAGAATCTTTATTAATGGTATTAACTTAAGTTTGAGACCAAGGGCTCAAAAGATGGAGCATATATAAACAACCCCTCTCAATGTGTTTACTCTTCTACCAATGTAATTAAGGAATTTGAATAGTTTAGAAACAGGAAATGAGAAGAAAGATAGCTGCAACTTATGCTTTGTAAATATCAAGACAATCATAGTTAATATTTATATAATAATTTAAGGTTTTCAGAGCAAATTTTACAAGTATTATCTCATTTTATCTTCATAACAATCCTGAGAGGTAGGTGCTATTATTATCAAGGAAACAGATGTTAAATGACTTGCCCAGGATAATTTTTTTAATTTAAAAAGAATCAGAGGCCTAATTGGACTTGGGTCTTGATTCTGAGTCTAACACTGTTCATTCCATCATATTAACTCTCCCCCAAAAGTATTTTATTGAAGAGATGATTTTTATCAGAAAATTAAAAAAAAGAATTTTACCTCCAAAATAAAGAAATATGCTCCAAGACAGAATAAAGATTTGATTTATTAATTCAACAATTTGAGAAACATTTATTAGACACTTTTTAATATGAAAGGCACAGGGCTGGAGATGAAGAGAAAAATGAGTTAAGTTCCTTCTCCAGAGGAATGTACTCTTTACTCAGTCCATCCTGTGGGAGAATGTACCAATAATATCTGTAAATTAATTCATCTTTTCAGACAGTAATCAAGATTTTAGATGTAGAGTTTTAAGTCTGAAAGTACAAAACCAAATATTTAAAGTAGAATATATGACAGATTCAGAGGAACCACAACAGAAGTGCTTTGGTTTTATATTTGGCATCTTGAAAAGCTCTTGGCAATAATTTCCAAAGACAATAGTTTCATTAATCCAAGAAGCTAACTTTGATTTGGTAGAAGGAGTAATGGAAGAAAATCTGGAGCATAGTTATCTGGATTTCAGAGTCAAAGTCTGGAATTTAGATTGGGTTTTTGACACTGATTGTATCACCCCAGAAAGTCAGTTAATCTTTCTCATCCTTATTTTTCCTGGTTGTTTTTAAGAGGTATCTGACTCTTTGTGACCCCAATTGTGGTTGTCTTGGCAGAGATACTGGAGAAGCTTGCCATGGAGGAGGTAACTGAGTAGGTTAAAGTGACTTGCCAGGATCACATAGTTATTAAGTATCTAAGACCAGATTTGAATTCAGAAAGATGAATCTGGTACTCATTCCATTGTGTCACCTACCTGTCTCAGATCTTTGGCTTACTCATCTGTTAAATTGACAAGAGAGGGAAGAATGGGGATTGTATTTTATGATTGCTAAAGTCCCTTGAAATTCTCCATCTGTGTTCCTATAAGTCCAGTTTCTGTCATTCACCAGTTATTTGTCCTTGAACAGATAATTTGGTATTCCAATAATTTAATGTTTTCATTCTTAATTTTATGACCATAGATCTCCAATGGGTCTGTAAGTAAATTTCTGAATGTCTGTCAACTTTGACAAGGAAAATTTTTGTTCTAATATAATCAATTTCCTTTGAAATTCCTTGCATTTCATTTCATGCATTTAAAAACATTATTCTGTGTAGGGATCAATGGGCTTCAATCAGACTAACAAAGGAGCCATGACACTAAAAAGACTAAGAATACCTGGAATTCTGAGATCCTTTTCAACTACATCATTATGGGTGGTAAGTTCTATTTCTAAAGTTGTAGTAGTAGCCATTCCATGGCATTTTATTTCCAAAGAGGTAATTTTTTATTGCTTTCTATTTTATATATATCATTACCTACTCACCAAAGAAGATCTATTCTCTTAAGTCACTGTATACTTTAGCTTATTGGCTAAAAAAGCTTATTTAAAATCTTCCAATTTTATTTTGTTCAAATCTGACATGATGCACACAAATTAGCATGTAGGCTGTGTCACATTGAGATAAGGAGTTAAATCACTGGCAATTGAAAATAATCCTTGTCTTCATTGATCAAGGAACTTTTAAATCTTTTAAATACACATCACTGTCCAACTGCACAATGCACTAATCCACTCTTCTGGTCTTCACAATACCATCCCTCTGTTCCTCTATTTGTCTCTTTTTCAAGGAACAATGCCCATCACAATCAACAGTCCCATGCTATTTTGTTCTGAACAAACACACTTCTGTTCCAATCAGAATACATAAGTGGAGTATGATCCCCAAAGCTGGCAAAACAAGACTAAAAATATTGAAACAAGTACTAGGAAAAGCCATATCAAACATACACATTTGCAAAATCTGCATACATTTGCTCTAACACATTCAGAGGTAGCTTTTTAAAACTTGTTGCCATTTTTTTACTTGTATACAATATTTTCTCTCATCAGGTATATGCAATATAAATGATAAACTGAAATGTAGGATATTTATAGAATGTAGGATAAATGTAGGAAAGAAAAAATAAAATACATTTCAATAACTTAATTTATTTTAATGCATCTTTTTTAAGTATGAGAGAATGAATCATGAAGTAGAAGAGCTAGTTTCAAAATTGGGAGAAACTGGATTCAAGTTGTACCTTTTACAAACAGCAACTATATTAATTGACCCTAGTCAACTATTTAATTCCAACATCACAGCAAATATCTCTAAAACTGATTCACAGAGCAGGTGCTGATCTACCCTGATAGAGGGAATTATATCTTAAAGAAGAACTCCTTAGACTCATGAAATCTCGTGTTAGATAAAAATGTAATATATTACAGGGAAAAGATGGGTTAAAGAGCAGGTCAGCAATTATATAGATTATTATGGGACTAAAGGCTTTTGGTTAGATGGATTGGGATGATCTGTACTCAAAACTCTCCTCTTAGCATGTGTAGTTCTCCCTTTCAAAATGAAAACCTTCTGTAAACCAGTTCTTATTCTAAAACTGAAAACAGTGTACCTACATGCCCTATTTTTCTGGTGAAGTTTCCTCACACTCTCTTGCTGCTGATTATGCACAGTTGTCATTCTTTGTGAAGCATCCCCATCAAAAGGATAAATGTGTCATCCTAATGATATAAGGCTTGGCAAATCTTCAAGAGTTACATGGCCATTCAAAAGAGATAGTGTAAAGTTGGGGTATAATTGATGAATTTTTCATTGAAATAGACTAGCAAGATCTTAATGGGAGGAAATAAAACTGAATTTTAAAAGTTGTCTATGATCATTAAGGGACAGAATCACCCTTGGAGTCCAGCATATTAAGACTCAGCAGGCCAGAGTTCCAAAGGGTTCAGAAACATAGTGCCAGTTTTAGAAGACATTTTTCAGTGATGTTGTTGTGGCTGTACTAAAGCCCTCCTTCATTCAAATGGCTGATTAGGTTTTCTTTGTAAAATGCAATAATTCACACTATGGGAACAAATTGGCCTCAGTGATAATAACTTGATATTGTAGGTGATATCATCAATTACTCAAAAAAAATTCTATTTAGCCTTAAAAGGCACTTAACCTGAGATCTGATACAATGAACCAGATTGATGATGATTCTCTGAGGGTGACAATGTAGTCGACCATTTTAGTGAGAAAGCAGGAAAGGGAGAGAATCAACCCTTCCACTAATATGTATATATATATATATATATATATATATATATAACTAATATACAATTTAATAGCAATAACAATTTTATTAGTAAACTTTTGGGTTTTTTTAAACCTTTTCAAAATTTTTATTAGAGCTCTTGCTTTTTTTTCTCTCTCTCTGCTATAGAAAAAGAAATTCAGCTGGGTGTGGCCAATAAAGAATTTAAGTCAGAAAAGCCTTAATTCAAATCCTGCCTCTGATATTTACTAGGTTTGGGACTCTGAGCAGATCACTTAAACCTTCATTCCAATTTCCCTGCCAAAAACCTCCTCTTCACCCCACCCCACATCTCACTCCTCTTCATCTCCCTCCCTCAGGGAATTCTCTAAGACTAAATAACAAATGGATTGCCAATCTGCATAAACTGAGCAAGTTTCCATACTGTAATTTCCTCTCAGTGATGAAATCGTAAATCCGGACAAAATAACAACAGCAATCCAAAGTACTGATACATAAGTAAATAAATGTTCATTGTTCCATTCCTTGCATATTTGATTTCTATTATTTATTAATATAATTTATATCAAGAGAACCCTCACTTTTTCTCAAAGGATTGTCTCTATTAAATATAAATAAATATAAATATAAACAATAAAAATATATAAAAATAAATATAAATTAAAAAGTAACTGAGCATATTTCTTTTGAAATTATGTCAATGACATCAACCCCTTGCTGCCATCAGAATAGTTATTCTGGGTAGCAATTTAAACATATGAAGGGAGCATGTTGTACATGTGGAAATCAGCAACAGGTGACTTTCATTTCACTACAGTGAAGCCTTAACACTAAAGACTACTAAATGACATCCTACTACTTGAAACAATCTCCTTCCAAATCTTTGGTTAAGTGAGAAGATGTGTTTTCCCCAACAAATATAATATTTATAATATATATTTTATAATTTATAATCTTACTGGTTTTCTGCAATTTAGCTAATTAGGCAATGGGGTGAAGGATATTCATAGGAAAGATGCTGTCTCCAATTAGAAAGAGATGAATATTATTAGTGTAGGAGTAAAAATGAATAAATACTCCTAGTATTTAATAAATATAGTATTTTTAATAAGTCACAAGAGAAGAAAAAAGCAAAAGGGTTCTTTCAGTCAAGTGAGCAGAGCAAAGAGAGCATGAGACTCACACCTGCTGCACTTTACCAAAAGCACAAGCTCCCCCAAAAGGGCCCCACAGTGTGGGTCTCAGCCAAATTTATCTCCCAAGCATCCTTACATAAAATGAGGACATAAATTAAAAGGATGCTGAGAATGTAGCTCAAGTGTGGCAATTTTTTCCATCTGCACATTGGCTTTCAATAAGTGAGGGCACAGAATGCAACAATTCTAAAGCAGAAATGGATTTTTTGTTCTCAGTGTTCTGTTTTATCTATTTCAACTAACCATAAACAAAATCAATGGAAATGGTTAACAAAAAAGGACAGAAACAAAGCTGGATAAAACTCCTGACTTTTGTACATTTTATGCAATGCTGTTAAAAAGTGTATTTTTGGAGACTTCTGGTCAAGATGATGGCTTTGAGAAAGCTAAAGTTCAGATCTCTGGAAACCCTTCCCTACCGAACTCAAACTATATGCTCCTAAGGCACCGAAATTCAAAACGGAACAACAGCATAGACCCCGGGAATCTTCCTCCTGGACCTGGACCTGGATCAAAAGGTACAGCCCCCCAAAAGCCAGAACCCAAGATCACTATGACCTAAGGGGTAGGCAGAAGGAAGGTCCCAGGACCCATCCCCCCAACCCAGAGCACTGAGTCCAAGGCAGCAGAGGGAACCTCAGAGCCTCAGGGACGGCTATCCTGAGGGCCTCTTCCTGAAAACAAACTGACCCAGTCGAGGGGGCACCCAGACAGCAGGGAAACAGAGAGAGACAGGAGGAGCCTGTAGCCCCCTGACCAGATCCTTCCATCTGAGTCTCACTGAAGGTCCCTGCTTCAGGGCATACTCAGTCTGAGGTTAATCCTATCACCAGCCCTCAGAGCTCCAGGAAGAAATGGCCCCTCCCCCCTCAGAGAGCAGGGTCATCTGAATCAACAGTAACCCTCAGGGCTGGCAAAAGGGCCTCTGGAGCCAGCTATTCTGAAGGCCACATCCTGAAAACAACCTGACCCAGTTGAGGGGGCACCAAGACAACAGGGAAACAGAGAGAGACAGGAGGAGCCTGTAGCCCCCTGGCTGGATCCTTCCATCCTAGTCTCAAGGTCCCTGCCTCAAAGCATACTCAGTTCAACCCAGAGAAAGATAATCTTATCAGGAGCCCTTGGAGCTCTGGGGAAGCCATGGCCCCTCCTCCCTCAGAGGGCTGGCTCTCCTGGCTGGCTAAGGCACAGAAACAAACACCCCAAGGAAAGGGCCAAGCCAGGCACATAACCTGGAAGTAAGGCAATGGAGAAGCATCGGGAGGGAATTGAGGAGGGCAGTAACACGGAAACACCAGCAATTCCTGGCGGAGATTTTTGGAAAGGTGGGTAGAATAAGAATCTATCTTTCCTACTTCCTAATATGAGTTTCATTCTAAAAATCCCTCCTCTATTAAGAATTAAGAGATTAGAGGGAAGGGAGAAGAGAGGGACATTTGGAAAAGTGGACCACTTTGAACCTGAGGGCAAAAGGAGGATTCAGGGGGAAGGGATGTGAACCTCTTACCTCTTAGTGATCTTCTACCTTTGAACCAATACATAGAATTGATTCTAAGACAGAAGGTAACAGTTTAAATGAATTTTTAAAACATATCAAATTAAATGTTGAGAGGAACATGGAGAAAGAGGCCTAATAATACATTGTTAGAGTAGCTGTGGTTTTTTTTTTTTCAGAAAACAAGAGGGAAATATACATTAAGATTTATAAAGCTGTTCAAGCTGATTGACCTAGGAATCCCATTACTAGAATCAGGTCTTGAGGGCTTTATTGAGATGGCAAAAAGCTGTGGATGTGTGAAAATAATCGTGGAAGCTTTGTTTGTAATGACAAAAACCTGGAAATAACTCAAATGCAATGAATGGGAGAAATGGCTGAGTAGACTGTGATATTTGAATGTAATGATTTGAATTACATTATCAGAAAGGACAAATATTGGAATTTTGAAGAAAATCAGGGAAATATATGAAAAGATGAAAAGAAAAGAGAATAAAATAATATATATATTATGATTACATAAATAATAACCATAAAATCAAGAGAAAAAGTACCAAAGTAAAACCAAGTCAAAGGGAACTCAAAAGCAGAAGTTGTTTCTTATATAGTTTAGACATATATTTTAAATGAATTGTAAACAATGTGGAGTTTGTGGTTTTATATATTTTATGAATTGCAAGCAATGTGGAGTTTGTGGTTTTGTACAAAATTATTTTTATGTACTTGTTTAATTAAACTTTTGTTGAGTTGTTAAGTATATTATCAAAAAAAGAAAAAAAGAAAATGCTTTAGTGAAAGAATATTCTATTATAAAAAGAAAATTTAAAAAAACAGAGAAGAAAAATAAATCCAGTTGAAGAAATAAGTGACTTACAGGATAATAGCATTGCACTTACTTGGCTTAAAGTTCATCTGTATCAGAGCAACAGAAAGGTCATTCATTGTAGCTGTAGCTTACTGTTTGTTCCCTTCATCTTCACCAACACACCATTTCTTTTCTAATGAGAAGAGAAGTGCATTAATGTGACAAGGGATGGGAGTGTAGGTAAATGAGTCTGTGAAACCAATGAATAATGTATAAAACAGAGACAGGAGCCCTAAGAGGGACTTTTAGAGGTGACCACAAGTAGCATGGGAAATAAAAAGAAATAGGAAGGTATAAAGGATTAAAAGGCGTTTTAGCTCAGAGTTATATTATTTCATTTTCCTCACAAATGTGTTTCAATTTCCATATGTAGGTGGGAGGCAGTTATATATCTCACATTTTCTGTCAAACTAGAACTGATTAAGTTTACTGAGTATCTTAGAGACTTTATCAGAGAAACTGCCTGCAAATATATATATATATACATATATATATTAATATTGAAGTTCCTTTTATTTTTTTCCATTTGAATAAGTTTATTTAGTCAATTTAGAACATTGTTCCTTGGTTACAATAATCACATTATTTCCATCCTTTCCCTCCACCCACTCTTCCTGCAGCCAACACGCAATTTCATTGGGTATTACACGTGTCCTAGATCAGAACCCATTTCCATGTTTTTGGAGTGCACTAGTCCACTCATTTATTCAAGCAGTTGTTTTTCTTCAGTGTTTTTACTCCCACAGTGTTTCCTCTGGAGGTGAATAGTGGTTTTTCTCATAGGTTCCTCCAAGTTGTTCAGGGTCACTGCATTGCTACTAATGGAGAAGTCCATTACATTCGATTGTACCACAGTGTATCAGTCTCTGTGTACAATGTTTTTCTGGTTCGGCTCCTCTCACTCTGTATCAATTCCTGGAGGTTGTTCCAGTTCCCATGGAATTCCTCCACTTTATTATTCCTTTGAGAACAATAGTATTCCTTCACCATCATGTACCAAAATTTGTTCAACCATTCCACTATTGAAGGGCATCCCCTCATTTTCCAATTTTTTGCCACCACAAAGAGCGCAGATATGAATATTCGTGTACAAGTCTTTTTCCTTATTATCTCTTTGGGATACAAACCCAGCAGTGCTATGGCTGGATCAAAGGGCAGACAGTCTTTTATCACCCTTTGGGCATAGTTCCAAATTACCCTCCAGAATGGTTGGATCAATTAACAACTCCACCAGCAATGAATTAATATCCCAACTTTGCCACATCCCCTCCAGCATTCATTACTTTCCTTTGCTGTCATGTTAGCCAATCTGCTAGGTGTGAGGTGATACCTCAGAGTTGTTTTGATATGCATCTCTCTGATTATAAGAGATTTAGAGCACTTTTTCATGTGCTTATTAATAGTTTTGATTTCCTTAACTGAAAATTGCCTATTCAAGTCCCTTGCCCATTTATCAATTGGGAAATGGCTTGATTTTTTTGTACAACTGGTTTAGCTCTTTATAAATTTGAGTAAATAGGCCTTTGTCAGGCTTTTTTGTAATAAAAATTGATTTCCAAATTGTTGCTTCCCTTCTAATTGGGGATGCATTAGTTTTGTTTGTACAAAAACTTTTTAATTTAATATAATCAAAATTATTGATTTTACATTTTGTGTTTTTTTCTAGCTCTTGCTTGGTTTTAAAGTCTTTCCTTTCCCAAAGATCTGACAAGTATACTATTCTGGGTTCGGCTAATTTGCTTATAGTTTCCTTCTTTATATTCAGGTCATTCACCCATTCCGAGTTTATCTTGATGTAGGGTGTGAGATGTTGATCCAAACCTAATCTCTCCCATACTGTCTTCCAATTTTCCCAGCAGTTTTTTTTTTTTTATCAAAAAGTGGGTTTTGGTACCAAAAGACTGGAATGTTTGGGTTTATCATAGACTATCCTGCTGAAGTCATTTACCCCAAATCTATTCCACTGATCCTCCTTTCTATCTCTTAGTCAGTACCAAATTGTTTTGATAACCACTGCTTTATAGTATAGTTTGAGATCTGGGACTGCAAGTCTTCCTTCCTTTGCATTTTTTTTCCCATGATTTCCCTGGATATCCTTGATTTTTGGTCTTCCAAATAGACTTTGTTATGTTTTTTTCTAATTCAGTAAAGAAGGTTTTTGGTAGTTCAATGGGTATGGCACTAAATAAATAAATTAATTTGGGCAGGATTGTCATTTTTATTATGTTAGCTTGTCCCACCCATGAACAATCAATGTTTTTCCAATTGTTTAGTTCTAGTTTTAATTGTGTGGAGAGAGTTTTGTAATTGTGTTCATATAGTTCCTGTGTTTCTTTCTGCGGATAGATTCCTAAGTATTTTATATTGTCTAGGGTGATTTTAAATGGAATTTCTCTTTCTAATTCTTGCTGCTGAGTTGGATTAGAGATATATAGAAATGCTGATGACTTATGCAGGTTTATTTTGTATCCTGCAACTTTGCTAAAGTTGTTGATTATTTCGACTAGCTTTTTGGTTGAGTCTCTAGGATTTTTTAAGTATACCATCATATCATCTGCAAAGAGTGATAGCTTGGTCTCCTCATTGCCAATTTTAATACCTTCAATTTCTTTTTCTTCTCTAATTGCTACTGCTAGTGTTTCTAGTAAAATGTTAAATAATAGGGTTGATAATGGGCATCCTTGTTTCACTCCTGATCTTATTGGGAAGGTTTCTAGTTTATCCCAATTACAGATAATGTTTGCTGATGGTTTCAGATATAAACTGTTTGTTATTTTTATGAAAGTTCCTCCTATTCCTATACTTTCTAGTGTTTTCAATAGGAATTGGTGTTGTATTTTATCAAAGGCTTTTTCTGCATCTATTGAGATAATCATGTGACTTTTGTGAGTTTGGTTGTTAATATGTTTGATTATGTGGATGTTTTCCTAATATTGAACCACGTATGAATCCTACCTGGTCATAGTGAATAACCCTTGTGATCACTTGCTTGTCTTTTTGCTAGTATTCTATTTAAGATTTTTGCATCTATATTCATTAGGGAGATTGGTCTATAGTTTTCTTTCTTTGTTTTTGACCTGCCTGGCTTTGGGATCAGTACCATGTTTGTGTCATAAAATGAATTTAGTAGAATTTCTTTGCTTATTCTGTCAAATATTTTGCATAATATTGGGATTAGTTGTTCTTTGAATGTTTGATAGAATTCACTTGTGAATCCATCTGGAGCTAGGGATTTTTTCTTAGAGAGTTCTTGGATGGCTTGTTCAATTTCTTTTTCTGATATGGGCTGTTTAGTTAATCTATTTATATTTTTGTAAGTATTCATCCATTTCACCTAGATTGCCATATTTGTTGCCATATAATTGGGAATAGTAGTTTTTAATGATTGCCTTAATTTCCTCTTCATTAGAGGTGAGGTCTTCCTTTTCATCTTGGATACTGTCAATTTGTTTTTTTTTCTTTCCTTTTTTAAATTAGACTGACTAGTACTTTGTCTATTTTATTTATTTTTTCAAAGCACCAGCTTCTAGTTTTATTTATTAAATCAATAATTCTTTGGCCTTCAATTTTATTAATTTCTCCTTTGAGTTTTAGGATCCCTAATTTAGTCTTCATCTGAGGATTTTTAATTTGTTCGCTTTCCAGTTTTTTTTAATTTGCATGCCCAATTCATTGACCTCTGCCCTTCTTAATTTGTTAATATATGAACTCAAGGATATAAATTTGCCCCTGAGTACTGCTTTGGCTGCATCCCATAGATTTTGAAAGGATGTCTCATCATTGTAATTTTCTTCAATGAAGTTATTAGTTGTTTCTTCAATTTGTTCTTTAACTAATTGATTATGGAGAATTGTATTGTTTAATGTCCAATTAATTTTTGATTTACCTCTCCTTGTACCCTTACTAATTATTATTTTCATTGCATTATGATTTGAGAATGTTGCATTTATTGTTTCTGTCCTTTTGCTCTCATTTTCAATATTTTTATGCCCTAATACACTGTCATTTTTTGTGCATGTACCATGTGCTGCTGAAAAGAAGGTATATTCCTTTTTGTCCCTATTTATTTTTCTCCACATGTCTACTAACTCTAATTTTTCTAAGATTTAATTCACTTTTTACCTCTTATTTATTTTTTGTTTTGATTTATCTAGTTCGAATAGAGGAAGATTCAGGTCTCCCACTAATATAGTTTTTCTGTCTATTTCATCCTTGAGCTCCTCTAGTTTCTTTAGAAATTTGGATGCTATGCCATTTGTTGCATACATGTTGAGTACAGATATTTACTAATTGTCTGTACTGCCTTTTATTAGGGTGTAATTACCTTCCCTATTTCTTTTAACTAGATTTAGTTTTACTTTGGCTTTGTCAGATATCATGATTGCAACTCCTTCCTTCTTTTTATCAGTTGATCCCCAATAGATTTGGCTCCACCTTCTTACTTTCACCCTATGCCTATCTACCTTCCTCATATGTGTTTCTTGTAGACAGCATATGGTAGGGTTTTGGATTCTAATCCACTCTGCTATTTTTGCGTTTTATGGGTGAGTTCATTCCATTCACATTCAGAGTTATGATTACTAGCTGTGTATTTCCTAGTATTTTGATTTCTACTCCTGGTCCTGCATTTTCTTCTTTCACTATTTCCTTCTACACCAATGTTTGTTTATACTTAATCCCTCTAGTTTCCATGCTTATTTTACTTTCCTTTCTACCCCCTCCCTTCTTATTCCCCCCCTTATTTTCTCTGTAGTCTTTCTAAAATTGCCCCCCCACCTTCTCCCTCCCTTATACCTCTTCCCTCCCCACCAGTCTCTTTGTTACCTTTCTACTCCCCTATAAGGCGCAAACCTATTCTCTGCCCCAATGGATTGGATTGTTCTTCCCTCTGTGGGTCAGTTTCAAAGCACGTAAGTGTTGAGTATTTCCTATCTCCAACCTCTTTACCCTTCTGGTGTATTGATGTTCTTCCCCCTCCCCCTCATGAGCTCCTTTGTGACATATAAATTTACCCCCTTTTTTTTTCTTTTCCCATTTCTTTTAGTATTAACCTCTTTTTTTAGCTCTAGTTGTACATATACACACATATGTATTTATGTATGCATATATCTATATATCTATTTATGTCTTGCCCTTTCTTCCTATACAGTTTGTCACTGTTCCCTCTAAGTATAATTATTCTAGCTGCCCAGGTGATAGCAACAGTTTTTAAGAGTTACCAATGACCTCTTTTCTTATAGGAATACATATCATTTTAACTTATTGAGTCTCTTAAATTTTTTTTGGTGTTGTTTTATTTTGTTTTTCTTTTTCCCCTCTTCTTAAATTACCTTTGATGATTCTCTTGAGCTCTGTGCTTACGCATCAAGTTTTCTGTTCAGGTCTGGTCTTTTCTTTATGAATGCTTGGAATTCTTCTATTGTGTTGAATGACCATATTTTCCCCTGTAAAAATATAATCAGTTTTGCTGTGTAGTTGATTCTTGGTTGTAGACCTAGTTCCCTTGCTTTCTGGAATGTCATATTCCATGCCTTTCAGTCCTTCAATGTGGATGCAGCCAGATCCTGTGTTATCCTCACTGCAGTTCTGTGGTATCTGAATGACTTCTTCTTGACAGCTTGTAATATCTTTTCTTTGGTCTTATAGTTTTTGAATTTGTTTATAACATTCCTGAGTGTTGTCAGTGGGGATTAAATACAGGAGGTGATCTGTGGATTCTTTCAATCTCCACTTTTCCCTCTTATTCTAGGATATAGGAGCAGATTTCCTGAATAACTTCCTGTTGTATTGTGTCCAGCTTTTTTTTTTGTCATTGTAGACCAATGATTCTAAAATTGTCTCTTCTCTAATGATTTTCTAAATTGTCTGTTTTGTGAATGAGATGCTTCATATTTTCCTCAATTTTTTCATTCTTTTGGTTTTGTTTTATAGTGTCCTCCTGCCTCGTGAGATCACTTAATTCCAGTTGTTGCATTCTGGTTCTTAAAGACTGGATTTCATCCCTGGCTTTTTGGTTGTCCTTTTCATTCTGGTCTGATTTTCTTTGAAGGTCATCTTTCATCCTCTTTACCTTGTCTTTCATCTCCTTTGCCTCATCTTTCATCTCCTTTGCCTCATTTTCCAGCTGGTTGATTTTGGGTTTCAAGACACTATTTTCTCATTTTAGTTCAAGTGCCTCTGTTTCCAGATGACATCTTAACTTTTAAGTTCTTTTCCCAATTGTCTTCAGCCTCTCTTAATTGTGTTTTGAGTTCTTCCACAGCCTGTATCCAATTCACTGGGATTTCTGATTTATCGTTTGCTGATCTCTACCCCTCTGTTCCGTTTGCTGAATAGAAGCTGTCTATTGTAGTTTCTTTCTTCTTTTCCTGTTGTTTGCTCATATTCACCCCTTCTTTACTACCCGTATTTTTCTGTGCTCTTGCTCCTCTCATTTTTTGGGTTTTGGGGGCTTCTGTCAGTCTCCCCTCTTGGAACTTTAACAGAAGATATTTTGGTGTAGTCTCTGGGGGGAGGGTTTAGGTGGTTTGAGCTTCCCTGTCCTCGGGAAGCTTTTGATTGGATTAAAGTCCAGCAGTCAATGAAGATGGATGTGGAGCCTGGACTTCCCTGAGTTCTGGAGACTTTTGATGGGATTAAGTGCAGCTTAGTTGGGTTGGGTGTGCTCTGAGTCCAAAACCTCCTGTAAGGCTCAAGCAAATATGGAGGATCTCCCCAGCTCTGGACAGGATGCCAGCTCTATACTCCCTCTCCATCTTCTTCCCTGCCATCTGTGTTCGACACTCTGAACTTGGCACAGCCCTGCCCACAAGTTACACCCTCCAGACCTGTACCTTTGCCCACCCAGAAGTTCCTGTTGCCTCTGGAGTCTCAGAGCTCTAGTTGGGAAGAGGGATGCATCCTGGGACCTTCCTTCTGTTTTCCCCCTAATCCCAAGTGTTCTCAGATTCCAGCTTTTCAGGGGGCGTACCTTTTGAATTAAGTCCAGCAGGAGGGTTCCTTGACTTTGTATTGTTGTTAGGTTTGATTTTCAGTCCCCTAGGACCATTCACTTTGTGATAGGTAAGGAAGGGTATTCAGAGGTCTGAACTTCTGCTCCTTCTAGGCCACCATCTTCAGTTCCTTTTTTCTGCAAAGATATTTTGTTAATTAACTTTTCCTCTTCTACTTTAAAGTGAATTAAATGTGTTCATGCAAAACTTTTCAAATGTACAAATTCAAAATTATTCATTCTATCTCTAGTGATCCTCTCTATTCTCATGCATTCTACTGAATGATTCCTTCTCCACTCTCCTGATTTGTTCGTGACTTGACCTTTTATATACAAATATATAGTATGAAATGTTAAACCAAAACTCATTTCTGTCAGAGCACTTTCCAACTTTCCCAGGAGTTCTGGCTTTTATCTTCATAGTTGGGGTTTCTGGATTTATCAAATCCTACATGATGAAGATGATTATTCTTTTTTAGCACAATTTGAAATTTAGTATTGCTAGAACACTTTTCTTTCCATTTTTTTCATAATTTCTCTTCAATGTTTTGAACATTAGTTTCTCCAGATGAATTTTATAATTTTCGTCTAGGATTGTAAAGCAAACTTTTAGTAGTTTGATTGCTATGGCATTAGTTAAATATATTAATTCAGATAGCATTTTTGCTTTTATTATGTTTGCATAGTCGAATCATGAGTAATTAATCCCTCAAGTAATCATTATTCCTCTACAGACTATTTTGTCATTGTATTCAGTTATTCCTGTGTATATCCTTATAGGTAAAGTCCCAAAATATGATACATTTTATAGTTATTTTGAATCAAAATTTTCCTCCTTTTCTACTTTTTTGTTGGTAACACACAGAAAGGTGGCAATTAGGTGGCATACTGGATTCTGGTCTCAGATACTTATTAGCTATGTAAACCTGAGCAGGTCACTTAATCCTGTTTTTCTTAGTTTTCTCTAAATTGAAAAAAAAATCTATAAATGAATTAGAAATGGAAATGGCAAACCACTCTAGTATCTTTGTTAGGAAAACTCCCAATGAGGTCTCAAAGGGTAGGGCATGACTGAAAAACAACTGAAGAATCTGTGTTGTATATTATTTATTCTCCATGCCTTCCTGCCAAAGGCCTTTTCCACTTTGCCTTTCTCTTGAGATTACCTTTTTTATGTATCTTTTTGGTTAATAATTATTTGCATATTGTTTACTATGTTAGCATGTGAACTCTCTGAGGCAGTTAACATTCCACACTCCACTTTTCTTGTATCCTGAGCACAGAACAGTGCATAAAATTTAGGAGATGCTAGAGTGCCTGATTGCTTCCTTTCTTTTTATTAATATGAAATATTATGTGTATAATTTTTCTAATATTGAATCAGCTTGATCCACTTAATAGAAATAAAAATGATCACAGTTATGATCATCTTAATATGTTATTGTAGCTTCTTTGCTGGTATTTTATTCACTATACCTGAGTTTAAATCCAGACAGATATTTACAATTCCTGAGAAGCATGGAAAGAATGGAACAAATACATGTTAACATATATTTGAAGTTATTAAGATGGGTGTAGGTCAAAGACAATTGGGCAAAAGATTCTTGCTACCTTTGTGAGAACATTTTGTGACAGGGATACTTGTAAGTGCTGACCATGGTATCCAGACTGGATAAGAGGAGAAGTGAAACCAGCAAAAGAGAGAAATGGAGAGATTTGGCTAAATAGACTTAGAGAAACAAGAGAGTTTGGGAATGAAAGTTCTAAATAATTTTAGTAGTAATGAGGAAAAAAAGAGAAGATGAAAAGTGGTGTCTGGATGAAGAGATTGGAGGTTTGAGAACTTGAATGGATAGTAGATTTAGGTAAAAAGTCTTCACAAATACCCTCCTGCTTCATAGAGGCTGAGATGTCAATAAATACAGATTATTTTGAGGAGACAGCTGGAAGGATCCAGAGAAGACCATTAGCTTCCAAAGATTTGTTAATCTATGAAAGAGGTGACATAAGGTGGGGAGACTAATGATGTGTGTTGAGAGTTACTTTGGCTGGAGGCATTTTAGGGATGTAAATTTTTAAAGGAAAGTGCAATGATTCAATTTACAGAAAGGACAGGTGGGCTAGAAAACAAGAATATACAAATGAAAAGGGCTGCAGGAAACCAAAATAGTTATAATGGGAGACTGATAATCCAATCCCAGAAGAAAATCAATCTGGAGGGTAATTTTTGGATTCAGTGAAAGATTGATTCTTCTTTGGTAGGACTGAGATTTAATTCAGCATGCTTGGCAGGCTGAGAACAAAATAAGGAAGGGTTCATCTTGATATAAGTAATGTTTATAATCAACCAGAGTCAAGAAAGCTTAGATCATCTAGAGGAAATAAAAATTCTGCCAGATGGCTAACAATAGTGATAATGAACATATACATAGCACTTAAAGTTTTGCCAAGTACATTACATATTTTATCACATTTAATCCCCACACGAGTCCTCTGAGGTAAATACTATAGCTATTGCTATTATTCACATTTTAAAGATGAGAAAAATACCCAAAGACAATGTAATTGAATGGAGTTGATCAATTAGTACTAGAAAAATATATCCTTCTTTCCTGTTTTAGAGGAAGAAATATCCCTGTGTCTTTCAAAAATTAACCCTTACATTTGTCAACTTGATTCAAGTCCCCTTTTTTCCCCCTTTCAAAACTATATTCCTTCAAGTTAAATTTTTCTGTGATAAGCTTCCAGGAAGTTGAAACACTGGGCTTTGTATTCCTCATCTCTAAAATGAAGGAACTGAACTAAATAGTCCTTTCCAGGTTTAGCTCTCTTATTCTGGTACCTATAATGTGCAGGGAACTCAAGTAGTAAGCTTTCAAGACAGGATTTGAACCCATCTTCATACCTAAGGTTCCAACACTTTATTTAATCTGCCACTATGGTTTAGAATAAAATAGAAAATCATGAATTCCTGTTTATCTTTCACAAAAGCCTCACCACTTTTGCTTTCTCCACTCCTTTCTTTTTGAAGAAAACAAATGGAACCTGAACTTTGAATTGTTTGCCAGTAATGCTGGCATGTGTGTCTTCAGGACAAGAAAATTTTTGGTAGGGTTTTAGAAAAGAAAAACAGAAGAAAGCATGGCCTGGTTGTTGCTTCTTTTTTCATTTTAGCTGGATTTTAAAATATATTATCTTATAACTATTTCTCCAGAGTAACTGTCCTGATTCCCAGTTTTGTTATTACTTCATTGAAATATGTTACAGATATGAGAGATACCAAGATGGCTTTCAATAAACAGATATTTTATTTCTGTTGCTTCATAGTCATGTAAATAATATTAATTTTCCTATAGGATTAATGATTTTAAAATTTCTGTTCAATTGTCTAAAGCTCTTTTCTTCACTCACCTCCTCAAATTCAATTTGACCTTTAGTCAGCATGATATAAATGGATAAAGTTTCAGTTGTGTATCCCCTTTTACAAGTAGTCACTGGGTGACCTTGTATACATGATATGAGTGCCTCCAAACAGCACACTAATGCTATATTAGGACAATTGCTGATCAAAATTGCTAAGAGAAATCTCAGCATTAAGAATTACCCAGCCAGTACTGTCTCTCTCTTTTCCTTCCCTCTTTGAAAAGCCTACTTCATCAATTTCTCACTGCTTCTCCAAATCCACCTTATTGGGCTCATACTCTCAATATCCCTATCAATCAATCAACCAAATAATAAATCTAGGCACCTATGGATGGGAAGGGCATACTGGCATATAGTGTGGTAACGTATCCCTTGATGCTTAATCTGAGCAGAAGGGCAGGAAACTTGGCACAGGCTCAATGAACATCTACAATCAATAGACATTTATGCTTAAAAAAGACAAAGCACTAATATTAGTTATGAGTTAATACAGTAGACAGACTCATTCAGGCATGATATTAACCCCTCTCTCCTACTATGTTATTCTCCCATTGAAAAGTTTTTCCTAGAACCCTCATTTTGGAAAAAAAAAAGGCTACAGTCCAGTCAATGCTCAGCCTCTAGACTTAAACATTATGCTCTCATCTATGAAAGTGCCTCCTTCCCCTCTCTGATGCTTTTCATCTCCTTTTTTATCCCTTTTTTATATTTTATCATCTCTCCCACACTATAATGTCAGTTTCTTTAGGTCATGGATTTTCATTTCTTTTTATTTTTATTGGCTTCCTGAGTACTTAGCAAAGTGTCCGTCTGTTAGACTCTAAAATGTACTCAGTGGATTGAAGCAGGGAGACCCTTATGACAGAGAAACTAAGAACTGGTCAGAGAGGTTAAGAAGGGAGCCAAGAGAAAACAATGTCATGAAGCCTTGGAAAGAAAAGAGTATTAGGGAGAAGAAGGAGATTGACAGAAGAAGAGTAAAGGTTTCATGGAAGTTAAGAAGAAGAAAGATGAAAAAGGGCCATTATTAGTAACTTTGAGGAGAATAATTTTGGTTAAATAACAAAGCCAGAAGACAGATTGCAAAGAGTTAATAATAAAGTGAGAGGAAAGAAAGTGAAGCACTTATAGATGGTCTAAGAGAGTTTAGCTACACAATAAGAAACAAATACAGGTGATAACTAGTGGGAATGGATAGATTAGGTGAGGGTTTTATTTTTATTTTTTGGAGGAAAAGGAAAGCAGGGGCTTGTTTATTAGCAGTAGGGAAGTAGCCAGTAGAAAGGGGTCAATTGAAAATTAGTGAATGAGGATGGTTGAAGAAGTGATTGGCTGGAGATGATAGAATGGAATAGGATCAGTTGTGCATGAAGAGGAGTTTGCCTTGGCAAAGAGAAGGACCACATATTCATGTGAGATAATGTAGAAGGAAGAAAAAAGTAACAGAATTCATTTGAGTGATGTTAGATAAGGAATAAGGGTAAAAGAATGCTTTTCTAAAGACCTCAATTTCTTCAATGAAATATGAAGGATAAGGAGAGTTATATGATGTTTGAGAAGACATGAAAAGAGCACTAGGGTAAAAGGAAACAGGATTCTGAGTACTATCACAAGATGAAAGCAGAAGTATTTTTTAAAACTTAATTTAATTTTTTTAAGTTTGGAAAAATTATTTAATTGATTTAGAATATTTTTTCATGGTTACGAGATTCTTATTCTTTTCCTCCCCTACCCTCATCTCCATCCCATAGCCGATGCACCATTCCACTGGGTTTTACATGTGTCATTGATCAAGAACTATTTCCATATTATTGATATTTGCACTATTGTAATCATTTAGAGTCTCTATCCCCAATCCTTT
This sequence comes from Monodelphis domestica, assembly GCF_027887165.1. Classification (NCBI taxonomy): domain Eukaryota; kingdom Metazoa; phylum Chordata; class Mammalia; order Didelphimorphia; family Didelphidae; genus Monodelphis; species Monodelphis domestica. Next base: position 224,478,421 of record NC_077234.1, read on the forward strand.
CCCCATCGACCCATGTGATCAAAGAGTTGTTTTTCTTCTGTCTTTCTATTCCCACAGATCTTCCTCTGAATGTGGATAGTATTCTTTCTCACAAGTTCCTCTGAATTGTCCTGGATCATTTCATATGAGTCTCTGTGTATAATGTTCTTCTGGTTCTGCTCCTTTCACTCTGAAAACAATTATTTTATAACTGAATATAAATAATTATAATGATATATATGAAGAAAGTATGTGTCTCTGTCAAAAGATTCAACATCAGATGATGATATGGATTCAGTGGAAATAACATTATAAGAGGTATTACTATCTCCTTTGCTGCTGCCACATAAGGATCATGGGTATAGAAACTTTCTTTATGTCTTGCCTCTCCTATTAGGAAGTGGGCTCTTTGAGACTAGGAACAATTTTACTTTTCTATTTTTATTTCAAGCCCTTAGCACCATGCTTTGGAGATAGTAATTATTTAATAAATGCTTCATTTATTCATCTATCCATTCATTCAAGGGTCACAAAGAGCCATAAATGCTTCATTAATCCTGGATGCACTTGGGTTCTTCCTTTTCTTGCTTCTGTATCCTTTTCTTTAAAGTTCAAGCTCTGATATCACAGGAAGGTAATTTATAAGGTTTTTTTTTTTCCCCATGAACATGAGTTATAATTGATCTCTTTTTTATGACATGTTCTTAATGTAAACATTTAGAAGATTTTTTTATTTCATCAGGCATATTTCTTTCTCATGTGTTCCTTGTTGATGGATTTGAGCCAACTTTGTGGATTTTACTCATTTGCCCTCCTAATTTTAGAATATTTTCTCTTGCCTTTATTGGTATTAGGTTATACAGATTATGGACAGTTAGATATCTACTTGATTCTAAATGAAAATATAAGAAAAGTCTGCTTCTGGTTTTACATGACCAAGGGTTTATACTATGTGATGATCGAGTCTCCAACTGGTCTGAACCAGAGGAATTTAAAACTCGATGGTCAATTTATAAAATGTGCATTCAGATTCTTCTAATCTCTTCATTTCTGGCTTTAGATCTTGTGGATACTTTCTAGTCTCAAGTGAGAGAAGAGGAGTAATTGTTCTGTCTGCTACAAATTAACTTATTCTCTTGTGGGCAAATGGAGAGTATTATGTGAATATTTCAAGGAAAAGTGTTCTCTGGTATTAATTAATAAGAATTTAATTTAATTTTTCTTTCTTTTGTGAATATATCTCTAATTAGTCTATATGTGGATTTAGGAAGTTTGTAGACCTAGATTGATTTTTAGAAAGAGACTAATATAACCTCTTGCTGGTCACATTTGCCCCTAGATTCTTAAATTCCTTTTCAGTAAAGAATAAGTTCTGGGAGGCGATACTATGAAGGAAAGACTTCAAGCATGGCACCAACAATAGACCTGGTTCAAATGTCTGAATCAGGCTAGTTATGGATAAAGGGGATCATCACAATTAGGTTATTTGCTTGGCAGTGAATGAATTAACTACAATAATTCTTGAAATAAAGACAAATGCTCTCCCTTTTGTTTCTATAGAGCACACTAAGAAAGGAGTAGAAAGTGCTAAAGGTCACATATAAAAATCATCCAAAAATTTTAATATGGTTACTTCAAAAGACCAATATCCAAGTTTATACATCAGTATGTATTGCTGAGGATGAAAGCGTAGAGGAATTTTACAAAGACTTTGAAAAGATTTCCCAAATTAGATCAGGATAGATTTTGAAATTTGATGACTTTAAAGCAAAGATGTGAATATATGAGGTTGGTGAGAAATACATGGGAAAGCAACGATCAGACAGAAAGAGATCAAAGACTTAATGAATACAAATAAATTTCATCTTTATATCATCAATATCTTTCTACAAGAAAACAATTGTTAAACAATAGATATGATGAATAACAAATAGTCATAAAACCCAAAATTATTATAATTTAATAGCCATAAAAGACTTGTATTAATGTAATATTCTGTTAATAGATTAATTTTTATAATTTTTAATTAAGCTGTTAGAGAAAAGATCAGACATGATGACATGATTGATATAACTCAATTTCATTCTTAAACTAATTCCAAGTAAATGTTAGTTTTAAACACTCAACAGGTAGCATAAATGACATTGACAACTATTTAAATAAATTGATATAGAAATTTAAATATATCAATATATTTTTGTGGTTTCTCAGTCTTTCAGTAGGGTCTGCCTCTTTTTGTCCCCATGAACCATATCATGCTATGACTCTCTATCTTCCATTATGATATATATATGTATATATGTCATCATAGTATATTTAAATATATAGAGCATATATTTATATATAGGACAAATAAATATATAAAGAGAGAGAGGACAAAAGAACATATAAAGTGCATTAGTGAGCTAAATTTGATTCAAATTATGTGTTATCAAACTCAAATAGAAATGGACACCTGTGGGATAGATATTGATTTAGAAGGCCATATAAATGAACATTATCTATGTTGTGTTCTATTTTTATTTATTTTGTTAAACATTTCCTAACTAGATTTTAATCTATTGCAATTTGACACCTTTGAAATAAAGGCATCTTTGTTTGCTAGTTTTCTTCATAAAAAATGGAAAATTCTGAGCAAGTTATTTAAGGATAATGGAAAATTCTTTCTTTGGAGGTTTAAGAATTATATCTCTGTTATTGCTCATTAAGCCCTATAGCAGGTGTTTGTTAATCTCTGTTCAAAATTATTCTCTAAAGAACTGTTGAATATATTTTAATAGTTGCCAAAATTTCTACCTCTTATCCTAGTAGAATAATTTCTCTCCTGTTTAAAGAAATTCAGGAGAGTCCTATATCAAAATCACTTTTTTTTCAGTATTCAGGATTTGGTAGTGAAACAAGTTGATGGAACATAAATCTCTTGAGATGAGAACATTTTCTGTTTGTTTTCACTATACATTTTAAAATAGCAACATGACCTTTAGGAAATGTATTATTAGGTAATTATTACATATTTTATAGTTATAAACACACTCAATCTCAATATCTTTAGAAACTATCTAATATTATAATGTAATCAAACAGATTACCATATTAATAGAATAATAGTCTAATATAATGAATCTTCTCTGACAAGAAGTCATGTTATTAAATGATATGCTTGTTCTTCATATAATCATTGTATGCTTTTAGAATGTTGGATCTTATATTGCCTATGATTATTTTAAATAAAAATATATCTTCCCCTTTCTTCCTATTTACTATCTTACTTCTTGCATATATCTTAATATCTCTTCTAGAATAAGTGAGGAAAATTATTAATAAAATGGGTTACATCAATAACAAAAACAACCAAATTACATGTTTATATCAATAGATGAAGAAAAACTTTTTGATAAAACCCAACCTACCTTCCTTTTAAAAAATTGAAAAGATGGATATAAATGGAATTTTCCTTAAAATCATTGGAAGCATCGCCTTAAACCATCACTAAGCATTATCTGTAATGCACATAAGCTAGAAGCCTTCCTCATGAGAAAAAGCATGAAATAATGATGCCCATTTCCATCAATATTATTAATAATGTACTAAAATTCTAGCTATAGAAATAAGAAAAGAAAAATAAATTGAAGGACTTAAAATAGGCAATGGGGAAACAAAAATATCATTCTCTCTCAGACAATATGGTGATATGGTTAGAGTATCCTAGAAAATAAAGTAAGAAATTGGTTGAAATAATTAACATCTTCAGTGATGTTGCAAGACACAAAATAAGCCCACATAAATCATCAGAATTTTTATAGATCACCAATAAAACCCAGCAAGAAGAAATAGTAAGTAATACTCCATTTAAAATAGCCACATACAACATAAAATTCCTGGGAGTATACCTGCCAAGAAAAACCCAGGAAATACATGAACATAATTATAAAACATTTTTATAGAAATAAAGTCAGATTTAAATCACTAGAAAAATATTAATTGTTTTTGGGTGGGCCAAGAAAATATAATAAAAATGATATTTCTACATAAACAAATCTACTTGTTCACTGTCATCCCAATTAAACAACAAAAATTGTTTTATTAAACTAGAAAAAAATAATAAAATTTCTTTGGAATAACAAAAGGCCAAGAATATCAATGACATTAGTGAATAAGATTTAAAGGAAGGAGGTCTAGAAGTTCCAGACCTTATAATGTATTGTAATTTTCAAAAGTATCTGGTACTGGTCAAGAAATAGAATAGTGGATCAGTAGAATAGAATAGGTTGACAGTAATCTTGTGTGTGATAAAAATAAAAATCTAAGCTTTGAGGATAAGAATGCACTATTTGGTAAATATTGTTGGGAAAACTGGAAAGAAATCTAGCAGGTATAGACCAGTGATGGCAAATCTTATAGAGACTGAGTGCCCAAACTACATCCTCATGCCATATGTGAGCAGCTTCCTTACCCCAGACAAGGGAGGAGGAAGTGCTCCCATTGAGTTGCTGGGCAGAGGGGTGGGTGAAGGGAGGAATGTCCTCAGGCACAATGGAGAGGGGGAGGGGAGCAGTTCCCTTTGGCATGCATGCCATAGGTTCATCAATATTGGTATAGATCAATATCTTCCACTTTCACCAAGATAAAATCAAAATGTATATATGACTTAAACATAAAGAGAGCTATCACAAGTAAATTAGAAGGAAAGGAAACTTTTCATCATTAGATTTATAGATAGGAGAATTTGTGAATTTATAAGGTTTAGATAGAGTTGTGAGACGTAAAATGGATCGTTTTGATTACATCAAATTAAGAAAGGATCTGTACAAATAAAACAAATATATCCAAGATTTGAAGGAAATCAGAAATTTGGAGGAAAATCTATAGAATGTTTCTCAGATAAAAGCCTCATATCTCAAAAACAAGTTGTGAAAGATTTCTCATTAACCAATTGATAAATAGAGACTATAAGGCAATTATCAGAAGAAGAAATCAAAGTTATATATAGTCATATGAAAAAATACTCTAAATCATTGATTAGAGAAACTTTCATTAAAACAACTTCAAGGTAAATTTTCATATCTATTAGATTAGATTTTTGTATCTATTAGATTAGATTTTCATATCTATTAGATTCGTATCTATTAGAAGAAAGAAGAGGAAAATGACCGAAGTTGTAGGGAATGTGGAAAACCTGGGACACTAATACATTATTGATGGAACTTTGAACCCTCTCAACCACTTTGGAGAGCAATCTGGAATTATGCCCACAATTATAAAACTGTGTACATCTTTTGCCATATTTGATCTATTTCCCAAGGTTATCAGGAGAAAATGAAAAGAAACTATATTCTAAAATATTTATAGTATCTCTTTGTGGTGGCAAAATGGTAATTGAGGGGATGGCCATCAACTAGGAGAAATGGGAATGACTGAATAAGTTGTGATACACGATTATGATTAAATATCTGTGTGCTGTAAGAAATGACAAGCAGGTTGATCTTAGAAAAACATGGAAAAACCTGCATGAAATAATGCTGAGTGAAACAAGGAGAACAAAGAGAAAATTGCCTATAGTAACAGCAATATTGTTGAAAAAGTAACAATGAATAAGGGCAACTAGGTGGCTCGATGAATAAAAAGTGGGTTCAAATCTGGCATAAGAAACTTCCTAACAGTGTCACTGTACAAATTACTTAATTCCCCAGCCCTTACCACTTTTCTGTATTGGATCTGATATGTAGCATCAATTCTAAGAAAATGATAGGATTTAACAAATGTTTTCTGACAAGTAACTATGAATGACTAAGCATTTTTGAGTAATATGAAAATTCAAATTAACTATGAAGCACTTAAGAAAGAAAATGCTATTCAACTCCTGAGAAAGAATTGCTATATGGAAGTATGTATTGCATGGTTACATATAAAAATCTATATCAAATGTTGGCCTTCTCTAGTGTGGTGCTGGTAGAGAGGAACAAAGACAACTCAGAATTCAAAATGTTACAAAAATAAAATAAAAATGAAATAAAAAAGAATTGCACTTGTATTAGTGGATTGTTGTAAGGACCAAAGTATTTCATGTACCTTTTAGTGCTATATAAATGTAATTATTTATGGAATATAAATGTAAATTTCAAGGTCATGTTGATATCCCAGCCAGCATATACTCAGGAACTTTGCCAAATGCTTGCTACTACCTTTTCCTCCATACCTGAACCAACACCCTTCACAATGGACAGTTTCTTGATATATAGTGTGATCTAAATCTATTATTCTATGGCTTTTCTACAATACAGTCTCCCCCACAGTATGGTAAAGGTCATCTGATGATCTACATGAAGTGCTTTATAACCCTAAAACATGAATGTGAGCTACTATTGTCAGTATTTGTATTATCCAAAAGAGAATTTAAGAGAGAGCCCAGAAAAGGTCACAAATATTCCCTAGAGCACAAGGAAGAACCAAGGCCATCATTTCCTATTATACTTCTCTGTGGAGTGATTTTTGCCATTACTATAAGCTGCAGCAACAGTATAAATAAACCATGGAACAGAGAGTTCACGGACGGTAGGAAACATATTAATATTAGGCAGAATTACTTGTTACCTTCTGCTTTCCCAGGAATAGAGAAAGAAAAAAAATGCTTTCCCTCGGGTAATCATCATTTTTGTACTTCGCACCTTTCCTTTCCCCCTACTTTTCCTGAACTAGCTTTGTTAAATTTTTTATTTCTTAAAACTGGTAATGCAGAGAAAATTCCATACGAGGCTGTCACATCTTCAAGTGTGAATAAATCAGACAGACTGAGGGGAACAATCATCATTCCAGGTCTTAGTAAGGTGTGGAGCAGAGTGTGTGGTGTTACCTTGAAATGATTGAAGATCACGTCTCAGCTGTCACAAATTCTTCTGTCCTAGTCCTCTGAGTTGCCATAACAAACTGAGGGGGTTGAGTGGTCACAATTTTATTTTATAAGGATATTTTATTTTTATTTGATTCATAAGACACAAATACATCTTGAATTTTCACCATCCTTCTGAAGCAGACATAAAGTGAGTGTGATTTGTTCCTAATGTCAGTCTCTTATATTTAAGCTGGAAAACTGAAGAGCAAATGCAAGAAAGGGCTAAGTTGATTAATACTGTCCTAACAGCAAGCACTGAGCTGCCTCCTGCATGTATTATTTTCCTGGAAAGGTAACATGTTTTCTAGGAAAAGAGATGTTTCTTCTAGACAGTGTGGGTCTCATAGATGTCACAGGGCAGATGGAGAAGGAAAATGTGACATTTGAGAAAATGAATTGTCATTCCCTCACAAGCTCAGTTCAAAAATAGTATTTGGTATCTTTTAGTTACCTTTCTCTGTTCATCTCTGTACCAGATAGAATCAAGATTTGAAAGCAAGGTAATGATCATAAGAAACGTATCTTATTGCAAAAATCTATCCATCAATAAACATTTATTAAGCATTCTCTGTGTTTCTTGTTCTGTGCTAGTCTCTGAACACACAACTCAGGAGCCAGAGTCAAAATGGAAGAGAAAATAAAAGCACTCAGCTGAGCTTTTCAACATTCCCATCCAAACAATTTTTTTAACCCTCACCTTCCATCCTGGGGTCAATACTGTGTATTGGCTCCAAGGCAGGAGAGCAGTAAGTGCTAGGCAATGGGGGTTAAGTGACTTGCCCAGAGTCACATAGATAGGAAGTATCTGAGGGCAGATTGAACCTAGGACCTCCCATCTCTATGCCTGGCTCTCAATACACTGAGCTACCTAGCTGCCCCCTCCTCCAAACAATTTAAAATAATGCCTCAAATCAAGTTCTTGAGTGGGAGAGTAAAAAAAATAAATAAATAAAAGCAAGTCAGAATGGAACATTCTTCCAGTCCAGAACAACTTGGGAGGTCATAAAGAGAGATACATGACAATGGAGTTGAGGTTGACCTCAAAAACATGTAGATGAAATAGCTGTGAAGGGACAAGGTGGTGGCAACAGAAGCTCTGGAATTTCAAGTCAGAGGCAGTAAGGGGATCTGGGAACTGGTCAGAAAAAGATTATAGAAATCCCCTGTGTTACCTCTGGACATAGAACCTATTGTTTGGCAACTCCATTGCCAAAACCTACTTCTGGCTCATAGTTCAAGTATGGAGAGGAACACTTTCATTTTTTTTCAGCTTTAACTAGTACCTCCTCAAAAACTGATCATACATTAGGGCATGAAAACCTCATAATCAAATGAAGAAAGGCAGAAATATTGAATGGAACATTTTCAGATGATAATGCAATAAAATTATATTCAGAAAAAGGCCATGAAAACATAAATTAAAATTAATTGGAAATTTTAAAAAATCCAGTCATAAAGAAATAAGTTCAAAAATCATAGAAATGATCAATAATTTCATTGGCAAAAAACAACAACAATTAGACAACATTTCAAAATTTGTGAGATGCAGTCAAAGCAGAGTCTCTAAATGTTTACATCAATAAAAGAGAGAAAGACCAGATTAATATACTGGATACTAAATTACACAAACCAGAAAAACATTAAATTAAAAATAAAAATATACAATTAGACATCAAAAGAGAAATCCTGAAAATCAAAGTGAGATTAGTAATATTAAAAGAAAATTAATAAAACTAGGAGCTGATTTTGTGAAAAAATCAATAAATAGATTTTTAAATGGTTAATTTGATAAAAAAAGAAGGAAATAAAATGACTAGTATCAAAAGTGATAAATGAAAAAATCACCAGTAAAGTTGAATTTTAAAAATGTTTAGGAGTTATTTTGTGTGTCAGTAAAATGGATAATCTAAATGAAATAGATCAATTTTTACAAAGATATGTATAGTTAAAAATTCTTGAACCCCTAAAACTACATTACCCCAAATTCCTTTCGGTATTACCTAGAATCCTTTTCCCTTTTCGTGTGTCCTCCCATTTGAGTGAGACTGTGACTCCTTCCATGTTCTCTTTTACTGGTGACCAAGCTGAGTTCACGTAGTTCTTTTACTTTAGTTAATAGTAAAACTTTTAAAATATAATATTTAGTTATTGGATATTAATTTTAATCTTTATAAATATAAACTCACATTAACAGAAGGGTAAATTGACTACATATTTAACTATCTTAGAAAATGAAATTGAACATGCATCAGTGTTCAAATAATTCAATTCAAATAAGAAAAATTCCTTAGGATCAGATGAATTTTTAAGTGAATTTTACCAAACATTTGAGGAAAAATTAATCCCAAAGATAAATAAGGCATTTGAAAAATGTATGTTAAGAAGAGGTCCTATCCAATTTCTTTTATGACATGAATATGATTTTCATATTTAGCCAGGAAAAGGAAAACAAAGAAAAAGAAAACTATGTACTAATTTCCTTAATGAATAGTGATGAAAAAAATTTAAAACAAAATGCAAACAAGGAGATTACAGTATTATATTACAATGATCATACATTATGACAAGGTAACATTTAGACCAATAATGCCAGATAGGTTCATTATTAGAAAAACCTCAAGAATATTTGACCAAATCAATAATAATACAACAAAAAATATGTCATTAAATCAATAAGCACAGAAAAAGCCCCTTGACAAAATACATCTATTTTTACAAAAACATTACTACCATAGAAAAATGTTAATTATTTATTTGAGTTTATCTTATATACAACAACTTTGCTTCAGTCATTGTTTCAACTAATTATTAATTATAATTTTGAAATATAATTTGTGCAGAAATCCATTTTGGATTACTTTTCATGTATAGTCTATAGCATATTTCTTGCTTTCTTAAAGAAAGGGATAGTGGCAGGAGAGATAATTTGGAACTCAAATTTTTAAAAAATGATTGCTAATTTTTATGTAATTGGGAAATACTAAAATAAAGAAAAATACATATAAAAAATTAAACTCCAAAAGAAATTAAAACTATGCATATCCTCTAGAATATTGCATTCTAGTTCAGTCCCTCATCACCTTTTCCATTCCTGAACTATTACAATAGTCTCCTACTTGGTCTCTCTGCAATATGCCATTTGCTACTTGAATCTTATCCTCCACACAGCTGTCAAAACAAATTTCCTTAAGAATATGTATATCCCCCAATTGACAAATGGTCAAAGGAAATTAACAAGCAATTTCCAGATGAAGAAATCAAAGCCATCAATAATCATATAAAATGTTCTAAATCATTCTTGTTTAGAGAAATGAAAATTAAAACAACTGAGGTAACACCTCACATCTATCAGATTGGCCAATATGTCGCTAAAGGAAAGTGGCAAATATTGTAGAGACTCTGGCAAATTTTTGACACTAATGCATTGTTGATGGAGTTATGAACTGATCCAACCCTTCTGGAGAACAATTTGGAACTATACCCAACAAGTTATTAAACTGTGCATAACCTTTAATCCAGTAATACCACTACTGAATCTGTATACTAAAGAGATAATAAAAAAGGGGAAAGGACCCATTTGTATTTTAATATTTATTTCTGTTCTTTTTGTGGTGGCAAAGACTAGGATCAGTTACATGATTTTGTGATAAAATAGCAAAGGTACAGATTAATGTTTTCATAGCAGTAGGAAGCAGGCAAATAAATAAAGAACAAATTCCAGTGGCACATAAATGCAGTCAAAATATTTCTTGCTTAAATACATTCTGCACTGCTTCAATTTTTCTTTCCATGTTTAGTGTTTAAATATCATTTATTAACATGAGAACCATTATATTTCCTATCTTTTATTTGTTGAGGGTACCATTATTCTTTTTTTTTTTTAATATATATTTTATTTGATCATTTCCAAGCATTATTCGTTAAAGACATAGATCATTTTCTTTTCCTCCCCCCACCCCCCATAGCCGACATGTAAGTCCACTGGGCATTAGATGTTTTCTTGATTTGAACCCATTGCTTTGTTGATAGTATTTGCATTAGAGTGTTCATTTAAAGTCTATCCTCTGTCATGTCCCCTCAACCTCTGTATTCAGGCAGTTGCTTTTTCTCGGTGTTTCCACTCCCATAGTTTATCCTTTGCTTATGAATGGTGTTTTTTTCTCCTGGATCCCTGCAAGTTGTTCAGGGACATTACACCGCCCCTAATGGAGAAGTCCATTACGTTCGATTATACCACAGTGTATTAGTCTCTGTGTACAATGTTCTCCTGGTTCTGCTCCTCTCGCTCTGCATCACTTCCTGGAGGTTGTTCCAGTCTCCATGGAACTTCTCCACTTTATTATTCCTTTGAGCACAATAGTATTCCATCACCAACATATACCACAATTTGCTCAGCCATTCCCCAATTGATGGGCATCCCCTCGTTTTCCAGTATTTGGCCACCACAAAGAGCGCAGCTATGAATATTTTTGTACAAGTCTTTGTGTCCATTATCTCTTTGGGGTACAGACCCAGTAGTGCTATGGCTGGGTCAAAGGGTAGATATTCTTTTGTCGCCCTTTGGGTATAGTTCCAAATTACCCTCCAGAATGGTTGGATCAGTTCACAACTCCACCAGCAATGAATTAATGTCCCTACTTTGCCACATCCCCTCCAGCATTCATTACTTTCCTTTGCTGTTATGTTAGCCAATCTGCTAGGTGTGAGGTGATACCTCAGAGTTGTTTTTATTTGCATCTCTCTGATTATAAGAGATGTAGAACACTTCTTCATGTGCTTGTTAATAGTTTTGATTTCTTTATCTGAGAAGTGCCTATCCATTTCCCTTGCCCATTTATCAATTGGAGAATGGCTTGATTTTTTGTACAATTGATTTAGCTCATTATAAATATGAGTAATTAAACCTTTGTCAGAGGTTTCTCTGAAGATTTTTTCCCAATTTGTTGTTTCCCTTCTGATTTTAGTTATATTGGTTTTGTTTGTACAAAAGCTTTTTAGTTTGATGTAGTCAAAATTATTTATTTTACATTTTGTGATTCTTTCTATATCTTGCTTGGTTTTAAAGCCTTTCCCCTCCCAAAGGTCTGACATGTATACTATTCTGTGTTTACCCAATTTACTTATGGTTTCCTTCTTTATGTTTAAGTCACTCACCCATTTTGAATTTATCTTGGTGTAGGGTGTGAGGTGTTGATCTATTCCTAGTCTCTCCCACACTGTCTTCCAATTTTCCCAGCAGTTTTTATCGAATAGTGGATTTTTGTCCCAAAAGCTGGGATCTTTGGGTTTATCGTATACTGTCTTGCTGAGGTCGTTTTCCCCCAGTCTATTCCACTGATCTTCCTTTCTGTTTCTTAGCCAGTACCAAATTGTTTTGATGACTGCTGCTTTGTAATATAGTTTGAGGTCTGGGACTGCAAGGCCCCCATCATATGTGTTTTTTTTTCATTATTTCCCTGGATATCCTTGATCTTTTGTTCTTCCAAATGAACTTTGTTATGGTTTTTTCTAAATCAGTGAAGAAGTATTTTGGTAGTTCAATGGGTATGGCACTAAATGGATAAATAAGTTTGGGTAGGATGGTCATTTTTATTATATTGGCTCGTCCTATCCATGAGCAGTTAATGTTTTTCCAATTGTTCAAGTCTAGTTTTAGTTGTGTGGTGAGTGTTTTGTAGTTGTGTTCATATAGTTCCTGTGTTTGTCTTGGGAGATAGATTCCTAGGTATTTTATTTTGTCTAAGGTGATTTTGAATGGGATTTCTCTTTCTAGTTCTTGCTGCTGAGCTGTGTTGGAGATATATAGAAAAGCTGATGATTTATGTGGGTTTATTTTGTATCCTGCAACTTTGCTAAAGTTGTTGATTATTTCAATTAGCTTTTTGGTTGAATCTCTAGGATTCTTTAAGTAGACCATCATGTCATCCGGAAAGAGTGATAACTTGGTCTCCTCCTTGCCTATTCTGATGCCTTCAATTTCTTTATCTTCTCTAATTGCTACTGCTAGTGTTTCTAGTACAATGTCAAATAGTAGAGGTGATAATGGGCATCCTTGTTTCACTCCTGATCTTATTGGGAATGCATCTAGTTAATCCCCATTGCAGATGATATTAGCTGTTGGTTTTAGATATATACTGTTTGTTATTTTTAGGAATGACCCTTCTATTCCTATGCTTTCTAGTGTTTTTAATAGGAATGGGTGTTGTATTTTATCAAAGGCTTTTTCTGCATCTATTGAGATAATCATGTGGTTCTTGCTAGTTTGCTTGTTGATGTGGTCAATTATGTGGATGGTTTTCCTAATGTTGAACCAGCCCTGCATCCCTGGTATGAATCCTACTTGATCATGGTGAATGATCCTTCTGATCACTTGCTGGAGTCTTTTTTGCTAGTATCCTATTTAAAATTTTTGCATCTATATTCATTAGGGAGATTGGTCTATAGTTTTCTTTCTCTGTTTTTGACCTGCCTGGTTTTGGAATCAGTACCATGTTTGTGTCATAAAAGGAGTTTGGTAGAACTCCCTCTTTGCTTATTATGTCAAATAGTTTGTATAGTATTGGGGTTAACTGTTCTCTGAATGTTTGATAGAATTCACAGGTGAATCCATCAGGCCCTGGTGATTTTTTCTTAGGAAGTTCTTTGATGGCTTGATGGATTTCAATTTCTGATATGGGATTATTTAAGAATTCTATTTCCTCTTCTGTTAGTCTAGGCAGTTTGTATTTTTGTATATATTCATCCATTTCTCCTAAATTGGTGTATTTATTGCCATATAATTGGGCAAAGTAATTTCTGATGATTGCCTTAATTTCCTCCTCATTGGAGGTGCTGTCCCCCTTTTCATCTTTAATGCTGTGAATTTGCTTTTCTTCCTTCCTTTTTTTAATTAGATTGACCAGTACTTTGTCTATTTTGTTTGTTTTTTCAAAGTACCAGCTTCTTGTCTTATTTATTAAATCAATAGTTCTATCACTTTCGATTTTATTAATTTCTCCCTTAATTTTTAGGATTTCTAATTTGGTTTTCTGCTGGGGGTTTTTAATTTGGTCGCTTTCGAGTTTTTTCAATTGCATTTCCAATTGATTGATCTCTGCTCTCCCTTGTTTGTTAATATGAGCTTTCAGGGATATGAATTTGCCTCTGATTACCGCTTTGGCTGCATCCCAAAAGGTTTGAAAGGATGTTTCGCCATTGTCATTTTCCTTGATGAAATTATTAATTGTTTCTATGATTTCTTCTTTAGCTAAACGGTTTTGGAGTATCATATTGTTTAATTTCCAATTGGTTTTAGATTTGGTTTTCCATGTACCATTACTAATCATTATTTTTATTGCCTTGTGATCTGAGAAGGCTGCATTCATTATTTCTGCTTTTTTGCATTTGTGTGCTATGTTTCTGTGACCTAATGTATGGTCAATTTTTGTGAATGTGCCATGTGGTGCTGAGAAGAAGGTGTATTCCTTTTTATCCCTATTTATTTTTCTCCATATGTCTATTAATTCTAATTTTTCTAAGATTTCATTCACTTCTTTTACCTCTTTCTTATTTATTTTTTGATTTGATTTATCTAAATTTGATAATGGTTGGTTTAAGTCTCCCACTAGTATGGTTTTATTGTCTATTTCTTCCTTCAATTCTCCTAGTTTCTCCATTAGAAATTTGGGTGCTATATTATTTGGTGCATACATGTTGATTAATGATATTTCCTCATTGTCTAGAGTCCCTTTTAACAAAATATAATTACCTTCCCTATCCCTTTTGATCAGGTCTATTTTTGCATTGGCTTTATCAGATATCATGATTACCACTCCTGCCTTCTTTCTATCAGTTGAGGCCCAGAAGGTCTTACTCCATCCTTTAATTCTGACCTTGTGGGTGTCAACCCGCCTCATGTGTGTTTCTTGAAGACAACATATGGTAGGGTTTTGGATTCTAATCCATTCAGCTATTCGTCTACGTTTTATGGGTGAGTTCATCCCATTCACGTTCAAAGTTATGATTGTCATTTGTGGACTCCCTGGCATTTTGATTGCCTTCCCTAATTCTAACCTTTTCTTCTTCGGCTCTACCTTTTAGTCCAGTGATTTACTTTGAATCAGTCCCCCTTGTCCCCTCCCTTGATGTTTACCTTTTTAGTCCCTCCCTTTTTGTTCCCTCCCCCTCCCCCCTCTCTTTCCCTCCCTTTTTGTTCTCCCTCTCCCCCTCCCCCCCTTGGTTTTCCCTTCTCCTTACCCTTGTTGGGTAAGATAGAATTCAAGATCCCAATGGATCTGGATGTTTTTCCCTCTCAGAGTTGATTTCCCTGAGATTGAGGTTTAAGTAACCCCCCCCCCCCTCTTCCTCTCCTTCTTATAGGAGTTTTCTTCCCCTCCCCTTCCCCTGTGAATCTTTGTGTGAGAACCATTATTCTATTTGGTCTTTCTTTACCCCCTATTTATACATTACATTTTCCCCACATATTAGTATACATAGGTTGATATAAATGTAGTCCTTAAAGAAGAGAGTTTGAGTAAAAGAAGATAACATTTTTCCCCTTTCCTTAATATTTACCTTTTCAGGTATTCCTTGCTCTTTGATTTTCGGTATCAAACTTTCCACAGAGCTCTGGTCTTTTCTTTGCAAAAAGTTGGAAGTCTTCTATTTTGTTGAATGCCCATACTTTCCCTTGGAAGTATATAGTCAGTTTTGCTGGGTAGCTGATTCTTGGTTGGAGACCCAGCTCTCTTGCCTTTCTGAAGATCATGTTCCATGCCTTACGATCATTCAGCGTAGAACTTGCAAGGTCTTGTGTGACCCTGATTGGCATTCCTTTATATCTAAATTGTCTTTTTCTGGCTTCCTGTAGGATTTTTTCTTTTGTTTGATAGCTTTGGAATTTGGCAATTACATTCCTGGGAGTTGTCTTTTGGGGGTTTAGTGTAGAAGGTGTTCTGTGAGCTCTGTCAGTGGCTGTATTGCCCCCTTGTTCTAGAATCTCTGGGCAATTTTCTTTGATTATATCTTGTATCACCATGTCCAGTTTGGTGTTTATTTCTGGCTTTTCTGGGAGTCCAATTATTCTTAAATTTTCTCTTCTCCCCCTGTTTTCCAGATCTATCACCTTGTCGGTGAGATATTTTATGTTCTCTTCTAATTTCTTGGTGTTTTGGCTTTGCTTTATTAGTTCTTGCTTTAAAGCCTGGTTTTCTTTTACAGTTTGGTCAAACTGGTTTTGTAGATGCGTGAATTTCTTTTGCATCATTTCCCACTTTTCCTCCCAGAGGGCTTCCATCTTTTTGGTCCTTTCTGATTCAAATTCTTCATGTGTTTGTGGAGAGTTTCTATTTCCTTTGGAAGATTTTGGAGAATTTTCTTGTATATCTTCTTCTATCTGCTCTGTATTTTGTATTTTGGCTCCATAGAATGTGTCCAGAGTCGCCCCTTTCTTCTTATTTTTCTTGGTATTTTGGGGCTTCTGTGCTTCTGTGGAGTTTGTCATCTCTGAACGTGGAGGATTGGCTTTTCTTGTCTTTGTCTGGTGATCAGAGGCTTTAGTCCTGGGCAGATGGTTCTATGACTTTCCCTGGGTTAAACTGAATATGCCTCACTGGAACTGGAATGGAAGGGTCGGACCACGAGGCCACACTCTCCCCCCGGCTCGCTTTCCGGAAGTTGTCTTCAGAATCCCTGGCCGTGAGGCTGTTTCGTCGGCCTGCGGGGGGATGGGCTGCCGCTTCCTCAAGCTCCGAGAGCACAGACTTTCACTGAGACTTGGATAGCAGGATCCAGCCCGTGAGGCTGTCTTGCCCGCCCTGAGGGTTGCTGTTGTTTTGACCAGCTCTTTGCAGCGGAGGCCCCAGGCAGTAACTTTCACCCGGACCGACAGGCTCTTTGCAGCGGAAGCCCCAGGCAGTAACTTTCACCCGGACTGGGACTTGGGTAGAAGACCCTGAGGGTTGTTGTTCCTCAGACCCTGCTCCGAGGGTACCATTATTCTTAAGAACCCTCAAGTTCACAAATTTGGAGTCAGCTTCAACTCGTTCTTCTATTTCACTGTGCTTCTTTTGATTAGAAAATAATAACTGGCTAAGTTTTCAAATTTTATCACCTAAATATCTTTCCCATATATTTCCTTCTTTGCACTACTCACATTACCTCCCTAGTTTAAGACTCAACTCATATGGACTATTTTAAAAACCCCTTACTTGTCCTTTACTTCTTCTATTTGTCTACCAAAACTTTGCTAAGTTTCCCTAAAACAGTGTGTATATGTGTGTGGGTGTAATAAGGTGTGTCTATCTAAACAAAATATATATTGACACTGAAAAAATTCCTAATTAAACTTCAGAATTGGAAACATAGGGAAAAAAGACTAATATAAGTGGATTTGGCCACTTTAAATTGAGAAAAAAATTTAAAAGTCTATGTAGTTCACTGTAGTTCAACATTCTACTAGTTCTGCTCATTTTACTTTGAATAACTTCATATGTGTCTTTCCACGTATTTTTTTGATCATCTTTTTCATAATTTCTTATGGCACAATGGTATTTAATGGCAGTTGTTTATACCACAACTTGTGCAGCCATTCCTCAATTGATGGACACCCCTTCAGTTCTTAGTTCTTTACTCCTACGAAAAGAGTAGTAATAAATATTTTGTACAGGCATAATCTTTCCCCCTATCTTTAATATCCCTGGGATACAGACCTATTAGTGACATTAGTAGTCAAAGGTTATATATACACAGTTTTATGGCCTTTTGGGTATGGGTTCCAGATTGCTATCCAAAAAGGTTGTATCAATTCACAGCTCCACCTCAGTGTATTAGTGTTCTAATTTTTCCACATTCCCTCCAATATTTCTTATTTGTTTTTTAAGTCATGTTAACCAATCTGGTAGGTGTGAGATGGTACCTCAGAGTTATTTTGATTTGCATTTCTCTAATTAATAATAATTCGGTGCATTTTTTACTTAGGGCTAAAGGCAGTTTTAATGTCTTCATCTGAGAATTGACTGTTCAATCCAATTGACCATTTGTCAAATGGGGAATACTTTGTATTCTTATAAATTTGACTAAGCTATCCATATATGTGAGAAATGAAATCTTTATCAGAGAAAGTTATTATAAAGAATTTTTATTTCCTATTATATGATAAGTTTTTGTGAAGGTGCCATGTAATGCTGATAAAAAGGTATATTCTTTTCTGTTCTCATTCAGTTTTCTACAGAGGTCTATCACATTTATGCTACATAAATTCTATTTTTTTTTACCTTTTTAATTTCTTTCTTGTTTATTTTTTGGTTTGATTTATCTAATTCACAGAGGTATGTTAATGTTTCCTACCAATATAATTTTATTGTCTATTGTTCTTGTAATTAATGTAATTTCTCCTTTAAGAATCTACATGCTCTGCTATTTAGTACAGCTATGAATAATATTGCTATTACTTCATCATCTATGGTTCCTTTTATTAAGGTATAATTCCTTCCTTATTTCTTTTAATCAGGTGAATTTTCATTTTTGCTTTGTTTCAGATCATAATTATTAGTCCAGTTTGTTTTAATATTAGTTGAAGTATAGTAGATTTTACTCGAGTCCTTTACCTTTACTCTTAGTGTGTCTCTCTGTTTTAAATGAGTTTCTTGTAGATGCTATTTTGTGGGATTCCGGCTTTTAATAAATTCTGCAATCCTCTTCTGTTTTATGAGTTAGTTCATCCCATTAACAGTTCTATATGTTTCCCTCCATATTATTTTTCCTCTATTTATCCTTCTTTCTCTCCTTTCAGATTTTCCCTGTTAACAAATGTGTTTGCTTTTGTTTACTCATGACATTTCTATTCTTGATTGGAATGCAGAATATTTATTTTATTCAAAACATTAATGAATTAATTGAAGAGAATCTGAAGAGAGTCCATTTGCCTTTCACTTTATTTCCAAGATATATGTTATTTTTCCATAAAACATGTATACTCAAAGAACACAAAGCCCTAGCATGTCACTAGAGTGTGAGAACATGGAATATTACGTCTTTTGGAAACCTAAGTATAAAAAGTAAATGCTTAGGCTAGGGCATGCCATACAGAGAAGAAAATGTCAGAGTTTAGATGGTATTAAAATCGAGGACTATCCTAAGTATACTAGCCCTTGTATGCCTTTTAATATCATAGAATTGTAGTGATGGTAGAATGACTGTCATGATACATATTGTAGCTGATATTTATAAAGTGCTTGAAGGTTGTAACTGAGCCATCAGAAAGACCATCAATCAAGGAAGCCAATAATAATAAAGGTTTAAATAAAAAAGCATATAATCTTTAGTAATTCAAGTTACCTGATTTCCAAAAAACAGACTGTAAAATTTAAGATTCCTTGTACCATACTGGACTTTCAAAGAAAAATATTAATTTTATTTAAAAAATAATAGGTATGTTTTTGTTGTCAGCATTCTTAGGAAAAATTTAAGGGTTAATGAATCAAATCCTGAGGTAAAAGTAGCTTGATTATAGAGGCTGTATGGAACCACTGTCCATTGTGTTTTAATGAAATAAATTATGAGGCACTTTTCCCACAATTTTGTATCAAATGTGACCAATCTACAATACTCCAGCTGTTGCAGGAAAACTTCTTTTGGACCCATTTACTCATATCAAAATACAGGCTTACCTGACACATCAATAATATAGTTCCAGAAACAGATGACATTGGGGACAAGATTAGGAAAATGACTGATTTGGGTGAAACATAGTTTATAGGCGATTCTAAAAATATTTGATATAAATATAACTTTGTCCCAAAGAAGTGGCAGGTATTTTAATTTATAAGAAATGTGATTAAATTTGGCTTCTGACTGGAGACTCAAATTTCACATGTCCATTAAGAGTTATTTTTAATAAGATGTGGTATAAGCTGTTTGTATGAACTTAGTTTCTTTCTTCTCTCCTATTTTATTTTTCTTAATTACATGTAAATTTTTTCACATGCATATTTCTCTCCCCGTCTTCTTCCCCTTCCCTTTCCTTAAGAAAATAAACAATTTAATATAGATTATATATATATATACATATGCTGTAATGCAAAACATTTTTTTTCATTTAAGTCATGTTGGAAAAAACATAAGCAAAATAAAAGAATAAAAATGAAATGAAAGATCTCCCTTTGGAAGTGTTTAGACTTTTTCATCTTATGTCCTTTGGAATTGTCTTGGATTATTGTATTGCTGAAAATAACTAAGTCACTTGTAGTTGATCACTGTATAATATTGCTGTTATTATGGATGCTATTCTCCTGGTTCTGCTCACTTCACTTTGCATCAGGTCATCCAAATCTTTCCAGATTTTTGGAAAGCATTTAGCTCATCTTTGTTTTTTACAGCACAATGATATTCTATCACAATCATATACTACAGCTTGATCAATCATTCTCCAGTTGATGTACATCCCCTCAATTTCCAATCCTTTGCCACCAAGAAAAGGGTTACTCTAAATATTTTTGTACATATATGTTCTTTTCCTTTTTCTTTGTTTTCTTTGGGACACAAAACCTAGTAGTAGAACACAATTTTGATTATGTTATTTCCACCTAAAATATTTACAGTAGCTCCTTTTTGCCCCTAAGATAAAATATCAATTACTCAGCTTGGCTTATAAGACATCAGTGTTTTGATTTCCACCTTTCTTCTCAGACATTCCATAGTACTACACCAGATGAATTCTGTATTCCACACAAACTGATTTATTTGCTGTTCTCTGAACTTGAAAGTCTAATCTCTGTCTTCCATTCTGGGGATGATGCACTGCTTCCTTTCATTTTATAATCAGCAGCTTTCTTTAAGTTTCAGATCACATCCCTGTGAGGTTTCTTTCATACTTTCTCTCTCTCTCTCTCTCTCTCTCTCTCTCTCTCTCTCTCTCTCTCTCTCTCTCTCTCTCTCTCTCTCTCTCTGTCTCTCCCCCTTCTCTTTCTTCTCTCTCTCTCTCTCTCTCTCTCTCTCTCTCTCTCTCTCTCTCTCTCTCTCTCTCTCTCTCTCTCTCTCTCTCTCTCCCCCTTTCCCCCCTTCTCTCTCTCCATACACACACACACTCACACACACACACACATACATGCTGTAACATCCAGTTGCCCAGAAGGCCTCTGAAGGCAGCACCTAGTCTTCATTTTGTGTCTTTGTATATCTAGGACCAAGTTGAGTGCTTTAAATATAATAGGAACTTAATCATTGGTGGCTGAATTGAGTTAAATTTCTAACTAGGTTATGAGATAGTTTTGGTGAGCAAGAGCTTGGGAAATAATATAACTAAGGCATAGACTTGTCTAAACCTAATTATGACTTATTAAAATTAACTGTCCACATTAGTGGGACACTTGAAGGAATTGAGCAATCCAGATCAAATTAAGCAAATACCTTGTCAGATTAAAGGAAGTGATGGAAAAAGGATAGCTATTGTCTTCCAGAAATTATAATTGCTATACTTCTGCACGTATATCTAGCTTACTTTGAATTTGTTGAAAAACACTGGTATTCATAGAGAGAAAATAACCCATATTTCATAAGATGAGAACCTAGTTTAGTCAGAATGCAAATATAACTGAGTGTAGCTAAAGTCCTACCCCCTGGCCCTGATATAGTGAAACAAATTGGGGAAAAACGTCAAAGAATGCAATAGCAGTCTTATCAAAAGGTTTTTAATTCAGTATCAAATATCTTTTAAAGTGAAACAGAATGGATGAATTTGTGGTCAGGAAGAGCAAAGTTTAAGTTCTGCTTCTGACTCTTATGGTCCATGTGACCCTGAAGAAGTCCCTTATATCTTCTCAGTTCTCTAAGCATCTCTCTAAGTTTATAAATTGCATGAGAATTGTGAGCTCTAAATGGTAGAGAAAGTTTCAAATGTATATCTCCCTATGGAAGGGAGAAGAAGAAGAGGAACTCTAGATCTATGGTGCTTTAAATATTATGCCCACTTAAATGAATGAGATAATATTTTAGTCATTTCAGAATGCTGTTAAGGAAAATAATGTAAAATCCGAAAGTAAAAGAACTTGGACAACTACTATCTTTAAATAAGGATAGTCTCCATTTTGATAAATTCTCCTATTAATATTTTAATGCTAAACTTCATTTCTCAGAATTGACTTGAGTTTGTATAAATATTTGAATTTAGAAAACCTTTGCAACAAATGGTCATATTAGTTCTCCAAAATAAAACCCAATCTGGGTTTTAAACACATGTCAAAGGAAGATTTAGTACTAATTTACTGCTTCAATTTTGTGCCCCCAATCCCTCAGCCATTTCAATTTTTATTAATTTTATGATTTTTGTTGTATATCTATAAGTAGAATGTTGTTCCAGGATAGATGAACCTGTTTACTAGTAAATCAGTAAACTGTAAACATTGCCATAAAATAAAGAATATTTTCCAATAAATCACAGGCATAGGAATCAAAGAGTGTCCCAAGAGAGCATTTGTGGTAGGTTGCATCAGCTAATTCAAATCCTGTACCTATGAATCAGTAATGTTTGCTGGTTTATGAGCCTTGATGAACACAAACATTCTCCTTTTCCTGCTCAGCACATCTCTGTTGTAATAAAGAGATAATTGGTTCTATTCTATTGCATTCTTCCTGTATTACCTCTATATGATAATCACATATAAATCTATGGCATAAAATTGTACTTTATTATGTTTTCCCCCTTTGGTTTAGCTCCTTGGTGTATCTTTTTACTTGGTAACTGTATAATGAAATAATAATCATCTTTAGCATATATATTGTGCCCCTTTGTATTCAAATTGCTTTATTATTGTTATTACCATTAATTACTTATGCACCAGAAGTGTATCCACCGTTTAAGAATATAAAGGACTCCTTTCTTCCCCTAAGGTCTTTCCATCTGCTTTCAAATTAATATAATCCAAAATACAGAGCAACAATTCAATTTTAAAGTAGCATGTGAACAGTAATGATATTAGAAGTGCAGGTCAGCTTCAGAAAAGAATGAGTTTGGGAAGGGCATGGGAGGAAATAGAAGAAATTTGCTGTAAGGGAACTTTTGTCTGATAGCACATTAGAAAGACATAAAGGAGACATAAAGACATAAAACAAAAGCAACACTGAAA
Source organism: Monodelphis domestica (assembly GCF_027887165.1). NCBI lineage: Eukaryota > Metazoa > Chordata > Mammalia > Didelphimorphia > Didelphidae > Monodelphis > Monodelphis domestica. The sequence goes on from NC_077234.1 coordinate 224,501,389, forward strand.
AGTAAGGTAGGGATAGTTTAGGAATAATTGGATTCACATTAATTGAAGAAAATTTTACTAAATTGGTCATACTGGCAATTTATAGTAAAAGAGAAACAAAATTCCTGCCCTCAAAGAGTTTACCATATAAAAGGGAGGGAGAGAGACTTAGATACTACAGTAGATCTATCATATCATTTCATTTCTGTGGACAACCCCTCCAAAGGTATATATGGGTATAGATACATACACACACCCCCATATATATACTCACACTTTCATAGCCTACAGGACTCTTGTTAGTCTTCCTATAAATTCTCCATAAGGGGTGTGAAGATTGGATTGACTTTCCTTTTTCCTTCTTTTAAATTAAATCAACCAAAAGTGAAGACACCCCTACTTAACATTAAATTAGGGGAGGTTCACAAACCACTTACTAAAGTGAGATACACCTCCAGAAGTGACTGACTGCCCCTTGAGCAGTGCTAAGCAAATTTAAAGACTGGAATTGGTCCCCATAAACTGGAGGTAGGGACAGGAAGGGTCGTAAAAGAGGGACTATAAAAGATGATGAACTTCCTGTCCAAGGTGTGTTTGGCTTGAATCTTGGGCTTGGAGGAGCTTGGACTGGGACTGCAGTTTGGAGCTATGACTTAGGTCTTTGTGCTGAATTTTTGGGTTGGAGGATCTTCTTTGGGACTTTGCTTTGGGACCTCAGTCTTCAGCTTCACTTGGACCTATGATTCTGGCACTTGAACTGCTTCTAGTAAGACTGTTCTTGGATATTCTCACTTTGGACTTTGGATTGGATGAGCAAAAAAAGATGACCCTTCTTTTTTGACTTCTGGAGAGTTTAGTTCCTGAGAGGCCTCCCCTTCTTGGAGGAGACCCACATGGGTTGAACCCTTGCTTAATTCAACGCTAAGCCCTCTGGCTGAGGGGCTAATGAGCCCTGTGTAGATTGAGCCAGTGACTGGATCAACATTTAGGATAATAAGTTAGACTTCTTACTCTACCATCTTTTACATTTCTCTACTTTCACTCTTTCCCTCTTTTTGTAAATAAAGCTGCAAAAAAGTCATTTTGGCTTGTTCTGTATTAATTTTTAAAATTGGTGACCACATTCTCTTATATTTAGTCCAACCCTTAATTTTAATTTGTTACTGAGGTCTACTTAGAGATCCTTCCTCTTAAGAGTTTGTCTGTGAATATCAGTCTAGAATTTTAGTTTTCTTCAAGTAACAAGAATTTTTAAAAATTAATGTGATTACTTTTCTCCCATTAGCAAATTGATGTTCAAAATTAATTCCTCAAATATATTAAATAGTTTGGCAAAACACATTCCCACATTAACAATGACTGAAAATTGATGTCTCTTTCTTCATTTTATGTTCACCAACTCTTGTTAGGTGAATAAAAATAGCCAATTTCTCTGAATTTGTCAAATTTCTAAAGTTTTTTAGAATTTCTCTTCAGAGAAATTAATTCCAATTAATCAGCTATATTTAATGCTGTTTAGAAGACAAACTACATTTGTATTTATGTGCAGTGGAAAAACAAAATGGCATAATGTAATAACATTATTAGGTTTTAATTTAATATTTGTGTGTCAGATTCTTTCATTAAAGGTAAATCTCACAAAAAGTGTTTATTTTTCCTATATAATGTTGTTACTATTATATCTCTCCTAATTCTACTCCCTTTGTTCCTACACCACTTCCTAAATGTATTGTTTCTTCTGAAATTGTCTCTTTCAAACTTTCTTAAAGTATTGTATTCATATAATAACATTTAGCCTTCCCCTACTATAATGATAATTCTTTTTAATTAAATTTTGACTACTGAAAAAAGAACTTCTATAAATATTTTTTACAGATTGATCCTTTTCCCTTTCTCTTTAATTTCTTTGGGTTATGAATATGCTACATTTATTGCTCTCAGTCAACCTGAACTAAAGAGAATTACCAAAGTAGTAACAATGAGGGTTGTAAAATGGAGATTTGAACCCTAGATTTCAATCCCCAGAAGTCCTTGGTATTTCCCAGAATTCCCTATAATATCACCCGAGTCTCCACCTGGGTGAGATCACAAGGAGTATTTAACTGGCAGCAACTCCTACTTCGCCCTCTTCCATTTGCAAGGATGTTGTGAGTAAGCTAAACTTGGGGGTTTTGAATGGGCTAATAAACCCTAGGCATGTAGTTTTCTTGTTTGTATTTTATTTATTCCTTGATTTCTAATAATACTTAACAAACCTCATAAAATATAATATTTCTATTACTAGAGACTAAATTTAATTTTTACAGGGTCTTTAATCAAGATACAGAGATTGTAATCCAGTTCACCACACAGCGCTGATGTACAGGACTATAGAGGACAGAAGGGGCGAGATATCTACACTTTGATAGAGAGGAGTGCTCATGAAGGACAGCAACAAGGAGTGTTAAGTTGTTTTGCAATAACTAAAAGTTGGGAAGTAGTGACATCTAGTCAGAAAAGCAGGTTCACAAAGGCTTTTCCAATCATGGTATTAGTGGGGTCAGATAGACCCTTCCCATCAGTACATTCAACACTTCTATATATCTTGACATTATGTTGACAAGAATTTGGCCTTCCCATCAATTGTCACTTGTTATTACCATTACAGCACATCTCTTTTCCCCATGAATATATCTTTTGACATCCTTTACCCTACTCCTTTACAAATCATCTTTCTTAAGAGCTGTTACCTAAACAAACACACTATAGGATGGCTCTTAGAATGATCTTCAACTTTAATCCTTTGGAAAGCAATTTATGTACACAACTAAGGATGGTTTCGCATGGCATCATGGATGGAGAGTGAGATGTAGAGTATGTAGTGTGAGAAGAATTTGAGTCTGAATTTGAGTCTTAGTTCTGGCACTAAGCCTCGATTTACTTATCTTAAAATTGAGGACTTTGATTAGGTTAGGTCTTTGTTGGTGAACCTAGGCACACGTGCTGGAGCTTGCTGGAAGGGACTGCTCCTTTCCCCCTCTCCCCATGACTCGTCCCTCTGCCCAGTAGTCCATTGGGAGCACTTCTTCCTCTCCTATTTGGGAAAAAACCAAGGGGCTCATATGCTCCCTATGTGAGGGTTGCAGTTGGGGCACTTGGTCTCTAAGGTCTCTAAAAGGTTCACTATCACTGGGTTAGGTAATCTCTCAAATTCCTACCATGTGTAAATTCTAAGAGCCTATAAAAGAGAGTAAAAATAAATAAATAATGGGAATTGCTTCTAGAACTTTGATTCCATTAATATAGAGAATACCCGCATAAGGAAACTTTGTCTATCTGTAGGTGGGAGTCTTGGAGAGTTGCCTAGGGCATTGTCAAGGAAATTTCCCAAGATTACATAGATAATATTTGTCAGTGTCAGGAACTGAACCTAGGTCTTTCAGCTCTATGCTACATACACTACACAACCTAATAACAACAGCAACAATAACAAGAGGAATTTCAATAACATTTTAAGGCAGATAATAATTTTGTATAAATATTCTCACCTTCTTTCCACAATTTCTATGGCTTACCCTCCAAAAATCACCTTGTAATTATTTTGGCAAATATTTTTTCTTTAACTAATTATGGACCTGATCTCCCTCAATAGGTTGTTAGGATATGAAAGAATTAATTTTTGCTTGGGTTTACAAACAGTATACAGATTTATTCTACAGTTTTCTGAAAAAACTGAGTTTTTAAAGAGGACAGTGAAATGGAAATAGAATTAAATTAGAGACCAAAATTTCTAGAAGTCCTAGCTCTGCCAACTGCATAAACTTGGTCAGGTCAGTACTTCTATATGAATCTCAGTTTCATCAGCTTAAAAAATGAAAGGGGACTGAATCATTTTTAAGGCTAACATTTTAGGAGTTTCTATTTCTCATTTTAAACTTCAGTTTAAAACTTTGGTTCATTTAATTCCTGCGGTGATATCTATTCATAACTTCCAGGTAAAGGGAGATTATCTAATTTATAATAGATCATCCTGGGAGTGGGCCCAGGACTTGTTGCTGTTTACAAAGCGTTTCTTTCCACTGTGAAGGCTTGTTCTACTACAACAGATTGCCCAATTTAGAACCACCTAAGGAAAGATTTAGGCACAAGGAGGAAGGGTAAAGAAGGGAGCAAGTATTTACTAAATACCTACAATATGTCAGGCACTGTACTAAGTGCCTTTCAAAAATTATCTCTTTTGAGCCTAACAGTCCAGTGTAGGTACCTTTTTCCCTCCCATTGTTCAGTTGAAGAAGTTGAGGTAGGCTGATGTTAAGTGGCTTGCCCAGGGACATAAAACTTGTATCTAGAGCTAAATTTGAATGTGTCTTCCTCACTCCAGGCCCAGCATTCTATCTTCTGTGCCACCTAGCTGCAAGGAAAATGAAAAACTATCCAACTTATTCTTTAAATAGTGCACAATTTGCTATAGAGGAAGAAAGTCTTGGGAGATCTTTTTTTTCTAAGAAAAGTCAATATAATTTAGGTTTAATTTATAATTTATAATTTAGGTAATAAAAAAATTAAAAACCTAGTTACCCAGATACATAAAGTATTTGAGATTTAGAAAAATACTTTATACAACAGCAATTATGTATAGGAATACTGTATAATGATCAACTGCAAATGATGATTATTAGCAATGCAAGGATTCAGGACAACTCCAAGGGATTCATGATGAAAAAGGCTATGCATCACCATAGAAGTGCCTGACAGAATGTGAATGCAGATTGAAATATATCATTATTTACTCTATGGATTTTTCTCTAATGTGATAAAAATAAAGATATGTATTATATGATAATATATGTAAAACATACCATATTCCCTCCCTTCTTGTGGGGGAAAGAGAAAATATATAGATCACAAAATGTCAGAAAACAGTTATTAACAATTGTATTGATATAATCTGGAAAGAAAAAAGAGAAAAATGATGATCTTTACAAATCCATATTATACCAAAACAATCAATTCAAAAATGAAAATTCATTTAATCATTGATTCATCTTACATGAAACTAAAAATTGCCTTTATTAATTTTTAAAAGTTAATAAGAATTTGAAGGAAAAGTCAAAGAAAACAAGATTTAAATTTCTAAAAGGATTAAAATACTATAATGAAGAGATTTTGGTGAGGAATGGATTGTATGCAGTGAAGACCAGGAAAGAATATGTTTGTTTAGACTCAAAGATCTGATTAAGAGAATGTTCAGTTAAAAGCAGTAGGGGGAAAAAAACCACTTCAAGACCTTGGATCATATTATAAAGCAAAAATAATCAAGCTATATTGTAAAAGAAAATACAAGACTATATCATTGGAATAGATTGGATGAGGAAGATTTAGAAGAACATAAATTACTTATAGAGCCTACTGTTAAAGAATAGTTGATGGAGAAACTAGAAAGCATTTCTGCAGAAAAATAAAACTTTTATTTTGCTTTTGTTTTCTATGTGAAGAATAATTTTAGGATTAGAAAAAAAATAGTGTGTGTATTGTAGGGGGGAGAAGTGCATAACAAGAAACTGACACCCAGGTTACTGAGGAGATACCAATTCATTAGTCCTCAATGAAACATAACTCAAAGTATCAGAAAAAAAATCTTGTAAGATGATTATTTAGCTGTTATTGTTGGTTAATAATCCTTTAAAACTCATGGAAAGGGACAACTAGGTAGCACAGTAGATAAGAGCACCAGGCCTAGAGAGGAGGACCTGGATTCAAATTTGACCTTAGACACTTCCTAGCTGTGTGATTCTAATCAAGTCACTAGTTCTTGCTGCTCTTTTATTTTAGGTTTGATAATAGGAGAAAAGGCAAAAGATTAAAAAAATTCATGGAGAAAGGATAAATGCTGCAAGATAAGATTTTAAAAATAGTTTCTTAAGTTTTGAAGAAGAAGAAAATAGAATATTTGAATTATAGACTGGTGAGTCTGAATTTGACCCTATCTAAAATCTACAATATGTAGTTATTAAACAAATAATTCATGAGTATTCATTGAAGGAAATAGGCATCATTTTGAACCAATACAGTCTCATGGCAAGTTAGCCATGTCAGATTATTTTCATTTCTTTTTTTCAAGAATCATTAGATTGGTAAATGAGGTAATTCAGTATACATATACTTGAATTTAGAGGGGAGGGGATTTGATAATAAATAAATAAATAAAATCCTATATTACATTTCTTGACAAAATGTACTATGGACTGGGTGATAATATATAGTCATGGAACACAGACTGTAAAGATACAGAGAAAGGAGAAAATCATGTGTGAGAAAGAAGCATAGTTCGATTATAGATTATGTAGAAAGGAAGAATGTTCAATAATCCTTACGTATGTCAAATATGCTAGTATTTGACATCCTGTTGTATAACAAAGGGACTAAATGCCTTTTGATTCATCTTAGAGGCATTTTCTGGTTCAGTGGAGAAATTGTAGAGAGGCATATTTAGGTTCAATGCTAGGGGGAAATTCCTTACAATCAGACCTGTCTGAAAATATATAGGACTAGCACAAAAAATGGCATCATTACCCAGTTTCAAGCAAAATCCTTATGTCAAGCATGTTGCATAAAGGATTAGTGGTCAAGTATGGTTTGAATGAGTGTCTGAAGACCCTTTCAACACTAAGTTTCTGTTATACTGTAACTAAAGTGACTACTTATAATGGCACTAAGAAACCACAGCCTCTATCAATTAATGAGGAAATTTTGTTTTCATAAAATCTATTCCCTATAGATGCTAATATTTATGCTAAATGGTATCTCATAAACAGGTAGTTCAGGTATAAAAACCAGGTGTTAAAATCATCTCTGGGAAAATCAACCTCAGAATGAAACAAGTACCAATTTGTATTGCATTGTCCAAATACAGCCTCACATCTTTTTTTCAGTGGACAACTGAGCTTTTCAATTTGTTTTTATTATTTAATTTTAAACTCTCTTAAAATTATTGTCCTATGTAAAAGATCTTGCCATACCTATTTATTAAAAAAAAACAACAACAACAACAACCTTCCCTTCCATCTTAGAATCAATTAGGTATTGGTCACAAGGCAGAAGAGCAGTAAGGGCTAGGCAATGAGGTTAAGTGACTTGTCTAGGGTCACACAGCTAGAAAGTATCTGAGGTCAGATTTGAACCAAGATCCTCCATCTATCTAGGCCTGGCTTTCCATCTACTGAGCCATCCAGCTGCCCCCCTATCTATTTATTTTAAAAGGTCACTTTGAGGACTTGGTAATGTATTTCCTTAAATTGAAGTGCTTTTTTTTTTCAGCTTTGAAATGTTTTATTCACTCTTTTGGATGTACTAGAAATAAGTGTTTCCACTACAGAAAAGAATGGCATGAGTCCAGTACATTTGACTGGGGAATGGGTCTGCTGAAGAAAACATCTTCAAAAGGCTAAAAGCTTAGAAAACAACCTGGAGGCTGGAATTCAGTTCTTTATATAAAGTCCCCTGTAAAAACAAACAAGCAAAAATGAAACAAAAATGAAGAAAAGAAAAAAACAGGAAAGAATGTATAGCCCAGGGTGAGATGAGATGCCTTATTGCTGCTCAGTGTCCTGATCCTGGATCTCCTGGGCCTCAGTTTCTTGCTCTTCCTGGATCTCTTGGGCCTCCTGGCTCTCCTGGGTCTCAGGCGCCTTCTCCACTTGGATCTCTTGCTCAGACTCTTGGCCACTATCCTTCACGGAGAGATCCTCTAACTTCTTAGCCATTTGGTCATAACTTCTCTCTTGGTTCATTTCCTTCTTTTCTCGTTGTTCTAGCTCATGCCGGCATTCTTCGAATTTTGTCTTAAACTTCTGGGCATTTTCTGCATTCAGGAATCGGATGGCCAGCAGCTCTGGCTTCCGACTTTCATCAGCAAAGTCAGCATGTGTGTTCCAAACCCAAGCCCGGTCACTGCCTGCATTGGGCTTCAGCTCCATCAGGGGGGTTATATAGTGATTCGCGCAGATCTTCAGAGTCTTGTCCCGTCTCATGAGGAGGCGAATTGTCCCTTTCTCCTTGTGTCTCAGTAGCTTCACATCACCTGTCCCTCTCTCTTTCCACTGCGGAAGGTCATTCTCAGACGCAAATCGGAACAGCTTTGCTCGCATCTTAAAAAGCTCATCTTCGTCTTCCTCCAGGGTCTTAATCTCCTGCTCCGGCAGAGAGACGAGGTGCTCAAACAGGGGATCGTGGTTGGCATCGTCCATGTTTTCGGTGAGCGTTTCATGCTCCTCCTGAACTTCCTTGGCAGCCGCCATCAGACCAGGAGGGGTTGGGGTGGGGGCGATGTGCTGGAATCGGCAGCGGTGGCTGGTCCTGGTGATGTGAAGGCGAAGGCAAAGGCAAAGGCCAAAGCGGCACTCGGTTCGTCCTACTCTGGCACTGGCGACACCTCGCCCCGCGCTTCCCTCAGCTTAGGCCCGTCGCCCGCGCATGTGCGCGACCCCGCCCCTTGACCCTGGCAGCGGCAGAAAACACGCCCCGCCCCTCCCACCCCTGCACATTCAAAAGCTCCGCCATTGAAGTGCTTTTGAAGTTACTTTGGAAGGTTTCCTTTTAAAGCATCTTCACCAACACCTGTAATCCTAGCTCCTAAGGAAAATGGTAGATCTCTGGAGTTCAGGAGTTCTGAGCTGCAAATTAGACTTCAGTAGAATGAAGCTCTAGTATTAGAAGGGACACTGGGTTGCCAAAGAAAGGGGAGAACTTGTCCAGAGCAATTAAAAAGACCCAGACAAAATCGTAGCAAGAGTGAGCCTGTGAGTAGTCATAAAAATATATTTAATACAATAGCCTAGTCAAATGGAAGAGATCCAATACAGCTTACATACACATACATGCACACACATATATGTCTTAGAGAAGTTGTAAGCTTTAATCATTTTAAAGCTTTATATGTGTATATATGCATAAATGTGTGTGTGTAGTAGCACCTTCACAAATTAACCCAAGCTACATTAGATGTGAAATCTTCACTTTCATAGTACACTATATTGTCATGGTGATCTATCTCCTACTGCTTTAACATTTTTCTAGGTTTTGGAAGAGAGCTCTAAAAGTTTATTTTTGAGTTTTTTGTAGAAAAATTAGATCAATCACATACGATCAGATCTAGAATTTAAGCACTCATTCACTTTAAAAGTATCTTCCACTGACAACAAGAATTTTTGAGGAGGGCATAAGCCATTTGTTGAAATATATATTATCTTGTTAATGACACTGGACTTCATGAAATAGGTTCATTTAAAAAAAGATAAAAAACAGTGACTCACTATGGTTATTTGAACCACAAGTTCAAATAGTTTAAGGAAACGACAGCATTTCTTAGCACTTTTCCCTATTAAATTTCTTTATAGAATTGGCATTCTCTTTTACCTCAAACTAGCCTGCACCTAATTCTGAAATTATTGTTTTAAGTCAGGAAGCTCATGAAGCACTTGAGTCTAATGTGTTCCAATCAAGGTAATACTTCCCTATATTTACTTATTTTTTATTCCAAAGTCCCAGAAATGATGCTGGACCAAGATTACAGGTTATTTATGGAGACTTAATCTATGGTGTCCTGATCCAGGATACTTGGGGTCCAAAGATTTCTTGGCTGAAAATAATCTTAAATATTCAGGGAAAGGCTCCCATCATGCTAGAAGGGACAAAGAGCTTGGGGTCAAGATGTATCAGAAATATAGCTTAGGTTTCTCTTGAATATTAGCCAGTTTTATTCCTTTGTGTATTTACAATATTATAAGATCAACTAAACAACTCCATCTAACTTAGTGTTTTTAATTTACAAATCCAGACTAAAAGAAAAAAAAAGTTGATTCAAGATCAAAAGGTGAATTGATAATGATCATTTCATGCTTATACTCTTTTATTTACCTAACACTCTTCGTAATCTTCATGCTATAAGAGCAGAAATTCAGATTTTCATTTTCCTGGTGTTTATTGCTACAATCTTTGCATTATTTGGGTTCAATGTTTCTTTCCTCACTAGCATTCTCAGTTTATCACACAAGCTGGTAGATCTTGCCTGTAGTAGCTGAGTACATTGGAATATTCTTACTGCTCAGTTCAAAATGATTCTGATGCCAGATGTTATTTGTTCAGGAAAAGAGGGCAGCTTTACAAACAACTATACGTGCCAATCCATGCCTTTTTTTTCTTACTATAGACCAAAAACCTGTGATGGCCATAGCAAAAACCTAAGTCTTGAGCAGGTATCTCTAAGGAAGAAAAACTGCCTCACTTAGACGATGTCTATTGAGTAGAAGAAGCATCAAACAGGTATAATGTATTACTTTGTCTACTTCCCCTCTTTCATACTACCTAAATAATGGGGGTGGGGAGAAGTGCAAAAATCTTAGTATAGTTTCTGGCTATTTAAGTTTAAAATTGCATTAAGAGGTTTGGGACATAGGCTATTATATTTCTTATTGTGAGATATGAATTAAAAATTCATTATTGCCCACTGGTGGAAGCCATCAGCTATGTCAACTGACAAGGAAGTCTGTACTCATTGTCCTTTGAAAAATTCCCCATTAAAATTGCTAGGGCTGCAGCTATTAAACAGCTTGGGTTCAGGCTAATCTAGCACAGTTTATGGCTGTGATCTTTAATAATGAATCGGTTGTCGGAATGTGTTTGCATGGATATAAATGGCAGAAATGTGGTGTCTCCAGAGACTGCAGAGAATATTGCACTAATAGGAAAAGGCAGAATGTAAAGTATAGCCATTAAAGATGGAAGCTCTGGGGTGACAAAGACATGATCTTCCAAGGTTGCAGAGTCTAATAATTGGTTTTGGCACCAAAGAATAACTGTTACTAGAATGTCACAGTCAACTCCCCCTCTATCCTTTCTGTACTGTTTTGTTAAAAAAAACAGAAGAGGAGATTTGTAATGGCATTAATAAGCCACATTTAGTCAGTAAAGCTATTTAGGTGGAATGACTGGTTTAAATTTTTTGTGGAAATAAACTAAAGTATATTCTGTTATTATGCCTTTAAAAAAGGTCCTGGTTCAAAGCACATTTATTTATGACTTTTATTGACTTAATAATAATCAATCTCAATAATTATTTAATGATAGATCACAAAATAGATAAAATATTTTTTTGGTTCTATGCCATTAAGTTCCTTGTAATAGTGCCTGATTCTTTTACAGAAAAAAAAAAGAAAGAAAAAAATTACAGAAGAGAAAAGATAAAAAATAAAAGAATGGCTTATTATATAGGCAAAATTGCCAGATTTTCTCAAGGGTTACCCAAATGTGCTTATCAAGAATTCCCAGAAAGCTAAACTAGAAGGGTTCATTCCCATCAATGTAGATTTCAATAAGTGTTAAAGGTGCTTTTTTTCCTTAGTGATTTTTTAAAACATAGTTATTTGTGATCAAAGAACTGGAAGACTGGTAGATTTTTTTCCTCCCAATGCTGCCTTTGTACAGCTCTTCCAGTAAATCAAGGGGTTATTTTTAAGCCTATCTTTTTAAATAATCTTCAAGTTTCAAAAATTCTTTATACTCCAATTAGAATGTAGTTTCAATGCTTAGTCACTTCGAAAGTTTAGAATTCTTTTGTTAACTAAATTTTGACAGCAATTCCAACCCATTTTCTGTATCATTTTACACAAAATGAATGACTAGTCAGTGTCTTTCTTATTTTTCTAGAGGCTCTGCGAACTGTGAACCTTACTTCATATCTCTGTAACATCTATCCTATCATGAAACAGTACTGAAATACATTGAGAATCTATCTGAAAAAATTTTCTTGGCTGCCATTTTTTTTCAAGAAAACAAATTGAACTGAAAAAATAAATTTAAGGATGAGCTTGAGACCTTTGATCAATAATTTTTTTTCACAATTTACAAAACAATCAGAGAAATGTGAAGAGTGGGTGTGATATTAAAGATACATCCCTTCATAAACTTGAAGGCAACTGGTAAATTACCTTAACCAGCTTCTTAGGCCTTTCTTTACAAGGGCTAAAAAGCACTTTGTGTGTCTTTTCTTTGGGTCCACTTTTCCCTCCTCTCTCTTGATACATGGACACCAAAACTGGATATAAAATTCTAAAAATTTCATTAATTCACGTGTCATAATAAATTCCCAATACCAACATGTTATTATGTTAATTTCACATTATAATAAAAATATATCTGTATTTGATATTGATTCAAATTGTAGATTTCACTTAGATTTTAGACTGTCTTCCACAAGTTTAAGGAAAGAAAAATATCCTTCCAAAGGTTTGGCTGAATAACTGATCCACACATTTTGGTGAGAAGATATAGATTGATTTAGTCTTGTGTTTCGTTGCCTCATAGATTTTGAGCTGGCAAGGTCTTTTGAAGTTATCTTTACCAACACCTGCATTTTATATATAAAGAAATTGAGTCTAGGAGAGCTTAAGTAATTTGAACATCCTCTCACAACTATTAAATATGGAGAGAAACAGCATTTAAATTCATTTTGACCAACAACAAATCCAATAATTTTTCCAATAAGTTCTCTTGGCCCAATATTTGTAGTCAAATAATTCTCAATAAATCATTGATAGATTTTTCATCCATAAAACACTTTGAGGTGGGGGCAGAGAATATACCTACCCTATCTTTCTCTTTCTACCTGTCACTCAGATTGAATGTAGAGAATTATATTTTCTTTGATTAGACTCCAAGGACAGGTATCATAAACACATGATTAATCCATTCTAGAAATAAAAATATAGATATATCCAAATTACAAAATATCTCTTCAGTCATCTGGAACCCTCTCTAAGGACCACACACTGAGAAGCAGTGATCATTTATTCATTGGCTCTTTGAACAAATATTTGTGTAATGTCTTCTGTGTGCATGGCACTTGACTTAGAAATGGAAGCACTACTCTAAGCACTATGCTCTCATCTCCCAGTGGGATTACTTGTCATATAAAAGTAGTAAGACTCAAGGGAGTTCATCCAAAATAGTGCACTTGTTGATTCACTAATTAACTACATGGATAATTAACTCGTAAGGGCACCATCTCCTTGGGAGGATGGCCTGGGGTGGCTCCCCTACTAGTGTAACTGACTGAATATTTTTCTTTTCTTCTTTTTCCAGGTGAAGAGAAGAATATAAGTGATGCCTTGGAATTACGTGATCAAGAATCGTGAGAATTTTTTTTCTGACCTGCTTTGGGGCAGGTGTTCACATCTGTCATTTATTTTATTTTCACATTGATGAAATGTGAGGTCTCTCTCTCTTCACATAGGTATATGTTTAGTTAGTTCCCTCTTCACAGAGATTGTGTGGATGCTATGATGGGAAAAACAAATGAGCTTAGTTGTTCTACCCCATGCTAAGTCACCTGGCAATGTTGCTACCATATGGTACAACACGGAGGACCTGCTGCTGTGGCTTCACCCTGCTCTGATTTAAAACTCTTTCTAGGCCCTTTTACTTCAATAATCAAGATACAAAAAAAAATTATGTAGAGATCAAGGCAAGCTGATGAATTAAAAAAAGTTATAAAGATACCATACAAAATGCCAATTATTGCAGTATAGCATATTCATTCATTTTTATCATTTTTTCAGGATTCATTTATTTTTTCTTTTATTTTTATTCTTATGCAAAGCATACTTCTATATTGATCGCTGTCACATGAGCAAACACATACATAACCATAAGCCAGATGATTCCAACAGTTCTTTCTCCGGAGGTGAATAGTATTCCCTGTCAGAAGTCTCTCAGACTGTCCCAGATCATTGCATTGCTTAGAGTAGCTAAGTTTTCACAGACAATCATCATACCATATTGCTGTTTTTGTGTACAATGTGTTCTGCATCTGTTCCTGCAGATCTTTCCATTAATTTTTCTGGAATCATCCTGCTTATCTTTTCTCCTATCACAATAGTATTCCATCATCAACATGTACCACAGTTTGTCCAGTCATTCCCCAATTAATGGACATTCCCTCAATTTCAAATTCAATTTCAAAAAGAGTTGCTATAAATAGCAAATTTATTTTTAAATTGATCAGTATTATACAGGAAAATTGTATATAAAATAGACTATTAAAACTGCTTTCCTAATATGTATTTAACTCTCATGATTATATAACGCTTTAAAGTTTGCAAAACATTTTTCTCACAATAAGTCTGAAGATAGAGTATAAATTATATTACTGCCATTTTAAAGAGGCTCTAAGAGTGTTGGAGAACCTTTTGGAGATCACACGTCTAAACTGCAACTTCAAGCTGCCTGTGAGCCCCCCAGAGTGGAGGAAGGAAATGCTCACATTGGGCAGCTGGACAGAAGGACAGGGCATGTAAAAAAAGTCCTCAGGCACTGTGGAGAGGGGGAAATGGATCAGCCTTCTCTGCCGCTGCAAGTGTGCCATGCCTTCACCATCAGCGCTCTAAGAACATAAGGGATCATGTGATCACCATAATCTGTGAGAAAGTATCAGTGGTGAGATTTAAATCTAAATTCTCCTGGATCAACATTTAGCAGTCTATCCATTATATCACTTTATCTCCAAAATAGTTTAGGTTTACTCTATAGTTTATCTGGTTCCCTTTATTTTTAAACTATAGATTGGAAATTTCTTTGTCATAATGTGCTTCCAGAAAACAAAATTTAAGACAATGGTTAGAAGTATCTTTGGCATAATTCAATGTAACTGATTCATATTAATTTTTGGTTTTTTGAGGTATGCATCAAAGTAAACACACAACAGGTTATGAATTGTTCTGCAGAGTTTGTGAAGATTGGATTTAGCTATCTCCTGATTGTAACAATGAAGGTACTTAACTCTTCCTTTATAGTGAAGCTAGAATTGTTTTTAGATTTTAATCTACAAAAAGTTGATAACTCAGTATTTTAAGTACATCTACCCATTTTAAACACAAAAGGTGTTAAGTAACTACAAAAGGTAAATTTACCAAAAAAGGTGTTAAGTAACCCCAAAAGATATAATCTAACCAAAGAATGTAAGAACTAAAGAGTGGGCAGTCCTGGAGAAAAGCTTCTGCTGTGATTAGTAGATGTGAAATTTAGGGGAGGTGACATAAAAGAAAAATATTCTTTAAAAAGAGGATGAAAGGCCAGAAGAGGTGATATATTTGATTCAAGATTCTAGTTGGATGAAGGATCTCTGACTCAGAGTTGGACTTGGAGGAGAGACTGGAGACAGACACTTGAGGAGTGACTAGAAGACAGACACCCAGACTTCTTTTCATTTAGAAGGCCATTCTTGGTGAGTGAAAGGCTGACTTAGTGACCCCGCCTCCAGAAAATGTCAGTCCATCGTCTTGAGACTCTCTTCCCCTGGCTGGGACTTAGAAATTTCAAACTGGCTCAGAGGAAGCCATAATTTTTTTTCTCTCTCTCATTCCTTAATATCTTCCCACTATTATAAATAAACTACCATAAATTCATTTTACTTTAGTAATTCATTTGGGATTTAGAAATTTAAATCACTGGTGACCACATATTATATATTCAGAGTCCAACCACACATAAATTTAACAGGTTCAAGTTCCAGTCTTCTCTATGGACTAAATATCATAATTAATAGGAACTTTATAAAATTAGTAAGACTAACTAGCTTAGCCTCTTAGAGGATAAAGTGTACCAGTGAATTGTTGAAAAAATGAAATGTTTAGGAAGTTGGCAGAAAACTGGGACTTTGAGATCTAGAGTAGAACTGAAAAGCTACAGGAGTATTCTGCAGAGTAGAGAGCTATGGGATAATGTCCATCATCCAATTAGATCAGCTTCTGGACCTGTTGTCCTTATCACATCTGTATTTGCAGTGTCAGCATTTGAATAGTATAGTTATCATTTAATGGCAAGAAGAAGAAATTCAGAAGGCACCTAGGTGGCTCGGTGGACTGAGAACCATGTCTGGATATGGGAGGTCCCCAGTTCAAATCTTGCCTCAGACTTTTTTAGCTTTGTGACCCTAAGCAAGTCACTTAACACTCATTGCCTAGCACTTACTACTCATCTGCCTTAGAACCAATTGAATTGTTTTGATTCTATAATAGAAAGTGGGGATAAAAAAAGAGATTAAAAATTCACTTTTCTTGGATAAGAGTATTTGTTGCATTTATTATAAGATTTCATTTTGTTTTATATTTTTCCCTATGAAGGATGAGAAGAAGTATATTTTTGTTCATTGAAAAATAAATTAAAACAAATTAATGGTAAGATGAATTTCTGTGATGAATTCTTACATTTCAGCATAGAAGATTTCTTTTACAATGCACCTACATCGGGAGTATCTAAGAACCTGCTTTGATTAGATAAAATATGATGTGGACCACCACTAATGGGATGAACAGATGAGTGTTCCAAGTATGTAGTGTTTCATTTCTCAATTTCAAGACTTTTGGGAAAATTATACCACCAAAAAGAATCAGAAATTAGATATTTCTATTCTGAGCAAGTGAATCAGACAGGCCTTGATCTTTATAGGCAGTCATTGAAAGAGGTAGA
The DNA here is from genome assembly GCF_027887165.1 of Monodelphis domestica. Classification (NCBI taxonomy): domain Eukaryota; kingdom Metazoa; phylum Chordata; class Mammalia; order Didelphimorphia; family Didelphidae; genus Monodelphis; species Monodelphis domestica. The sequence goes on from NC_077234.1 coordinate 224,517,868, forward strand.
CTATGTTATGTTATTCAGTCATTTCAGTAGTATCCCACACTGTGTGTGTTTTGGGGGGGGGCAAAGACACTGGAATAGTTTGTCATTTCCTTCTCTAGCTCATTGTTCAGATGAGAAACTGAAGTGTAAACCTCAAATTTCCTTAGACTTATAAATGTTGGAAATTTCACCATTGGGATATTTCATACTTGGAAAATTTCTTACTGATAGTCTATTGGAATGGGAACCCCATTGGCATGGGAGGTTCCTTTTCTTCCCTTCTTAAGATTACTTTAGGACAGAAACCTTTTGCTGAACAATGGAAAGGACTTTGACCTATGCTTAAGCATAGAACATGAATTTCTTTGAGTCATGATTGATTTTAGAATTGATACAATGGAGATACTTGGAATAAATCTCCACCCTATTCAGTCCTAACAGGATTGAGTAAGGGCTGCAGCCTAGATCAAAATTTAATTATTCCAATCTCTACCCTACTCAGGTTAACAGGATTTAGAAAGGGCTGTAGCAAAGGAGCAAAGATTTAATCATTTGAAAATATGACCTTCAACAGACATGTGCAAAAGCGAGAAACCTCTGGGCGGTCCTGGGTTAAGCTAGAGCCTCCATTGGCACAGGGAAATTGATGAACAGTGATTGGTAGATGGGAGAACTGAGGGGAGGAACTTGGATGGTTTCCTAAAAGATAGGAGGGTCTGAAGACTGGATGGGGGAGGTTTTTTTGAGTAGTTGGTCGGTGTGGTTCGTGTGGGCTCTGAGAAGCTGGCTCTGAAGGAAGCTGAAGGTGGGGGCCTCTGAGACTGTTTCTCCATTTTGGTCACGTGAGTAATAGGGACTGATCTCTTTTCTTTGCCCCAGCTATCTAAGGGCTTGGGCCTTTTGGCCCAGCCTAAACAGAAGGGGTATTTAAGCCCTATTTCCTTCTCTCCCTTTTTTCTCTCTCTATCTCTAATTACTTCCTCCTATTGTAATTAAACTCCATAAAGGATTGACGGCTGACTTAAGTTTTCATTTAGGAATTACATAGCTGATTCCTTGGCGACCTTAAATTAATATATATCAGTCTTTTAAGTGATTCCCTTGTAACAGAAGGAAAAAGTATTTGGTGACTTCTCCAGGATCCCATAGTTAGTAAGTGACTGAATTTGTAGACAGGAAGATGATTTCTGGCCTAGAACCTCTTTCTATGTGCTTATTAATAGTTTTGATTTCTTTGGCTGAGAACTTGACTGTTCATGTCCCTTGCCCATTTATCAATAGGAGAATGGCTTGATTTTTTGTACAATTGATTTAGCTCTTTGTAAATTTGAGTAATTAAACATTTGTCAGAGGTTTCTATGAAGATTGTTTCCCAATTTGTTGCTTCTTTTCTGATTTTAGTTACTTTGGTTTTGTTTGTACAAAAACTTTTTAATTTGATGTAGTCAAAATTATTTATTTTACATTTTGTGACTCTTTCTAAGTTTTGCTTAGTTTTAAAATCTTTCGCTTCCCAAAGGTCTATGTATACTATTCTGTGTTCACCTAATTTACTTATTTACTTATAGTTTCCTTCTTTATGTTCAAGTCATTCACCCATTCTGAATTTATCTTGGTGTAGGGTGTGAAGTGTTGATCCAAACCTAATCTCTCCCACACTGTCTTCCAATTCTCCCAGCAGTTTTTATCAAATAATGGATTTTTGTCCCAAAAGCTGGGATCTTTGGGTTTGTCATAAACTGTCTTGCTGAAGTCATTTACCCCAAGTCTATTCCACTGATCCTCCTTTCTGTCTCTTAGCCAGTACCAAATTGTGTTGATAACCACTGCTTTATAGTATAGTTTGAGATCTGGGACTGCAAGTCCTCCTTCCTTTTCATTTTTTTTTCATGATTTCCCTGGATATCCTTGATCTTTTGTTCTTCCAAATGAACTTAGTTATGTTTTTTTTTTCTAATTCAGTAAAGAAGATTTTTGGTAGTTCAATGGGTATGGCACTAAATAAATCAATTAATTTGGGTAGGATTGTCATTTTTATTATGTTAGCTCATCCCACTCATGAGCAATCAATGTTTTTCCAATTGTTTATATCTAGTTTTAATTGTGTGGAGAGTGTTTTGTAGTTGTGTTCATATAGTTCCTGTGTTTGTCTTGGCAGATAGATTCCTAAGTATTTTATATTGTGTAGGGTGATTTTAAATGGTATTTCTCTTTCTAATTCTTGCTGCTGAAAAGGGTTAGAGATATATAGAAATGCTGATGACTTATGCGGGTTTATTTTGTATCCTGCAACTTTGCTAAAGTTGTTGATTATTTTGAGTAACTTTTTGGTTGATTCTCTAGGATTCCTTAAGTAAACCATCATATCATCTGCAAAGAGTGATAGCTTGGTCTCCTCATTGCCAATTTTAATACCTTCAATTTCTTTTTCTTCTCTAATTGCTACTGCTAGTGTTTCTAGTACAATGTTAAATAAAGAGGTGATAATGGGCATCCTTGTTTCACTCCTGATCTTATTGGGAAGGCTTCTAGTTTATCCCCATTGCAGATGATGTTTGCTGATGGTTTTAGATATATACTCTTTATTATTTTTAGGAAAGGCCCTTCTATTCCTATACTTTCTAGTGTTTTCAATAGGAATGGGTGTTGTATTTTGTCAAAGGCTTTTTCTGCATCTATTGAGATAATCATGTGATTTTTGTCAGTTTGCTTGTTAATATGGTCAATTATATGGATGGTTTTCCTAATATTGAACCATTCTTGATTTCCTGGTATGAATCCTGCCTGGTCATAGTGGATGACTCTTGTGATGATTTGTTGGAGTCTTTTTGCTAGTATCCTATTTAAGATGTTTGCATCTATATTCATTAGGGAGATTGGTCTATAGTTTTCTTTCTCTGTTTTTGACCTGCCTAGCTTTGGGTTCAGTACCATGTTTTTGTCATAAAATGAATTTGGTAGAACTTCTTTGCTTATTCTGTCAAATAGTTTGTTTAATATTGGGATTAGTTGTTCTTTGAATGTTTGATAGAATTCATTTGTGAATCCATCTGGACCTGGGGATTTTTTGTTAGGGAGTTCTTTGATGGCTTGTTCAATTTATTTTTCTGATATGGGGTTGTTAAGGTAATTTATTTCTTCCTCTTTTAGTCTAGGCAATTTATATTTTTGTAAGTATTCATCCATATCACCTAGATTGCCATATTTGTTGCCATATAATTGGGCATAGTAGTTTTTAATGATTGTCTTAATTTCCTCTTCATTAGAGGTGAGGTCTCCTTTTTCATCTTGGATACTGTCAATTTGGTTTATTTCTTTCCTTTTTTTAAATTAGACTGACTAGTACTTTGTCTATTTTATTTGTTTTTTCAAAGTACCAGCTTCTAGTCTTATTTATTAAATCAATAGTTCTTTGACTTTCAATTTTATTAATTTCTCCTTTGAGTTTTAGGATCTCTAATTAAGTCTTCATCTGAGGATTTTTAATTTGTTCGCTTTCTAATTTTTTAATTTGCATGCCCAATTCATTGACCTCTGCCCTTCTTAATTTGTTAATATATGAACTCAAGGATATAAATTTGCTCCTGAGTACTGCTTTGGCTGCATCCCATAGGTTTTGAAAGGATGTCTCATCATTGTCATTTTCTTCAATGAAATTATTAATTCTTTCTATGATTTGTTCATTAACTAACTGGTTTTGGAGAATTGTATTGTTTAATTTCCAATTAATTTTTGATTTACCTCTCATGTTCCCTTAAAGTTGCATTTATTATTTCTACTCTTTTGCACTTGCTTGCAATGTTTTTATGCCCTAATACATGGTCAATTTTTGGGAATGTACCATGTGCTGCAGAAAAGAAGGTATATTCCTTTTTGTCCCTATTTATTTTTCTCCACATGTCTACTAACTCTAATTTTTCTAAGATTTCATTCACTTCTCTTACCTCTTTCTTATTTATTTTTTGGTTTGATTTATCTAGTTTGGATAGAGGAAAGTTTAGGTCTCCCACTAATATAGTTTTTCTATCTATTTCATCCTTGAGTTCCTCTAGTTTCTCTTTTAGAAATTTGGATGCTATGCCATTTGGTGCATACCTGTTGAGTACAGATATTTCCTCACTGTCTATACTGCCTTTTATCAGGATGTAATTACCTTCCCTATCTTTTTAACTAGATTTATTTTTACTTTGGCTTTGTTGGATATCATGATTGCATCTCCTACCTTCTTTTTCTCAGTTGATGCCCAATAGATTTGGCTCCACCCTCTTACTTTCACCCTATGCGTATCTATCTTCCTCATGTGTGTTTCTTGTAGACAGCATATGGTAGGGTTTTGGATTCTAATCCACTCTGCTATTCATTTGCATTTTATGGGTGAATTCATTCCATTCACATTCAGAGTTATGATTATTAGCTGTGTATTTCCCAGCATTTTGATTTCTGCTCCTCTTCCTGCCTTTTCTTCTTTCACTATTTCCTTCTACACCAATGTTTGCTTATTAACAGTCCCCTTTGTTCCCACTTATTTTACTTCCCTTATTTTACTTCCCTTTCTACCCCCCTCCCTTCTTATTCCCCCCTTATTTTCCCTGTAGTCTTTCTAAAATTATCCCCCCACCCCCTCCCTCTCTTGTACTGCTTCCCTCCCCACCAGACACCAGTTTGTTACCCTTCTTCTGCCCTATAGGGTGCAAATCTATTCTCTTCCCCCAATGGATTGGATTGTTTTTCCCTCTTTGAGTCACTTTCAAAGCACGTAAAAGTTGAGTATTTCCTGTCTCTGACCTCTTTACCCTTCCAGTGTATTGATGTTCTCCCCCCTCTAACCATGAGCTTCTTTATGACATATATTAACCTATTTTAAGCTCTAGTTATATATATGTATATATATATATGCATACTCATGTGTTTGTATTTTTGCACGCATATATCTATATACCTATTTATGTCTTGTCCTTTCATCCTATGCAGTTTGTCACTGTTCCCTCTAAGTGTACTTCTTTTTGCTGCCCAGGTAATAACAACTGTTTTTAAAAGTTACCAATGACCTCTTTTCTTATAGGGATACATATTATTTTAACTTATTGAGTCTCTTAAATTTTTTTTTTGTTTTGTTTTGTTTTTTCTTTTATCTCCTCTTTTTTAATTACCTTTTGCTGATTCTCTTGAGTTCTGTGCTTAGAAATAAAATTTTCTCTTCAGGTCTAGTCTTTTCTTTATGAATTCTTGAAATTCTTCTATTTTGTTGAATGACCATATTTTCCCCTGTAAGAATATAGTCAGTTTTTCTGGGTAGTTGATTCTTGGTTATAGACCTAGTTCCCTTGCTTTCCAGAATATCATATTCCATGCCTTCTTTTTTTCAGTGTGGATACAGCCAGATCCTGAGTTATCCTCACTGTGGTTCCTTGGTATCTGAATGACTTCTTCTTGGCAACTTGTAATATCTTTTCTTTGGTCTGATAGTTCTTGAATTTGGCTATAACATTCCTGGGTGTTGACAGTTGGGTATTAAGCACAGGAGGTGATCTGTGGATTCTATCGATCTCCACTTTTCCCTCTTGTTCTAGGATATCTGGGCATTTTTCTTTAATAATTTCCTGTAATATAATGTCCAGATTTTTTCTTTTGTCATGGTATTCTGGTAGGCCAATGATTCTTAAATTGTCTCTCCTTGAATGATTTTCTAAATTCTCTGTTTTGTGAATGAGATGCTTCATATTTTCCTCAATTTTTTCATTCTTTTGATTTTGTTTTATAGTGTCCTGCTGCCTTGTGAGGTCACTTGACTCTAGTTGGATTTCATCCTTAGTTTTTTGGTCGTCCTTTTCCTTTTGGTCTGATTTTCTTTGGAGGTCATCTTTCATCTTCTTCACCTCATCTTTCATCTGCTTTCCCTCATCTTTCATCTCCTTTGCTTCACTTTCCAGCTGGTTGATTTTGGCCTTCAAGACACTATTTTCTTGTTTTAGTTCAAGTGCCTCTGTTTCCAAATGACTTATCTTAATTTTTAAGTTCTTTTCCCAATTGTCTTCAGCCTCTCTTAATTATATTTTGAATTGCATTTTGAGTTCTTCCAAAGCCTGTATCCAATTCGCTGGGATTTCTGATTTTTCCTTTGCTGATCCCTCCCCCTCTGTTTAGTTCGCTCTTTGCTCATTACCTGTGCAGAAGCTGTCTATTGTAATTTCTTTCTTCTTTTTCTGTTGTTTGCTCAAGTTTACCCCTTATTTGCTCCCCATATTTGTCTGTGCTCTTGCTCCTCTCATTTTTTTGTTTTTTCTGTCTGTCTCCCCTCTTGGAGCTTTGTCAGATCTCTTGGTACAGTCTCTAGGGGAGGAATTTTAACTTTTCTGTCCTCTGGAGGCTTTTGATCAGGTTAAGTTCAACTGGGTTGGGCTGTATGTGCTCTGAGGCTGAAGACTCCTGGAAGGCTGGGCCGCCCAGCCTCTCTCCAGTTCCTTTCAGCTGCTTCTCTGCTGTCCGCAAGGTTCCCCAGTGCCTTTGCCCGTCTCCCTGAGCTCTGAGGAGACCTGATGGGATGAGGTTCAACTGTATTGGTCTGAATGTGCCCCTAGACAAAGGTTAGACAGGAGCCAGATTGAGGGACCCAGCCACGGCCCCCAGTCTCTCCCTGGCTTCCTCCCTGCTGTCCATGCTGGACGCTCCAAGCCTGGCGTCCTGCTGCTCACAATGTTGACCCTCCAAACTAGCACCTTTGCCTGCTCAGAGGTTCCCACTCCTGCTGGGGGCTTAGGCCTCTGGGTTGGGGGGCAGGGGTCCTGGGACCTTCCCTCTGCCTTCCCCTTAGACCCGAGTATTCCAGCTTTTGGGGGACTTACCTTTTGATTTGAGTCCAGAAGGAGGGTTCTCCGCCTCTGTCCTGTTGTTCAGTTTAAATTTCGGTGCCCTAGGAACATTCAGTTTGTAATCAGTAAGGAAGGGTTTTCTGAGGTCTGAACTTTTGCTGCTTGCTAAGCCGCCATCTTGACTCCGCCTCTGCCTAGAACCTCTTTCCCAAGACTTTGGGCAATTGACCTTTAATCACAAAAAAAAAAAGAAACATTCTTCCTGATTATGTAGCATAAAAGAGAACATTGATCATTTATGAGGTTTTGTGGAATATCTGTCCATATGAATAATGATCACCATCAAGAGTGAAATCTTTATATCTGAGGGAGAGTGCTCTATTAAGTATTTAATTGGGAAAATATTATTAATTGTTGTATACATATTTGCAAGTGAAAAATACAATATGAATTCTGTTTCAGATGGGATACAATTGCAAAAGAGTCTTTACTGGCAATCCCATTGAGTGAAATCACATAAGACAGAGAATATATGCTCAGGAGGTAATGATGCTCACAGTTCCTCCAGTTGCCAGGAATCTACTAAACTATGCTGCCTTGGTTTGTATGTATGTTTACTTACCTTCCTTTGCATCCAGCTCCTCACCTCCTCCATTATGAAACTGGAGGACTAGAAAAATATGCATATAGTACATAGGTATAATAAGTTTCAAACAACCATGGACAGAAAACCAAATACAATTATTGGAAGGCACACAACTCTGTCTTTTCACTTTACAGATGAGGAAACTAAGACTGATAGAAGTTAAATTACTTGCTAAAGGTCACCAAAGAAGTAAAGATAGGATTTGAACCCAGTACCTTTGATACCTCTATATCATCCATGAAATGTTTCAATGAGAATAAAAGGATACATAGTTACTCCATTAACAAGAACATGTAAATGGGTTATTTTTCTACAAGCCTTTTATTACTACTAATTATGGAGATATATTTAATAAAACTGATAGTTTCTTAGGGCTTTAAAAATATCATGTGCTGGATTTTTTAGTAAAAAGGGTACATTTTGTGTGGGAGAATTAAGAAGTTTAGGATAAATGCCGCCTTTACTCTGAGAAAGCAGGAAGGCAGTATGACTCAATGACATCTTAGCTTCATGATAACATTTTTATTGTCCTCTTCCAAGAAGAATATTTTCAGCTTTTTAAAAATTTGCTCTTGTTTTTGTTTTGGTTCAAAGGTAAATGAGCAATTTGGGTCCCTGTTCATCAAATTTTCTAATGTGCACACCAAAGATCTTTCTTTCTATTTTATTTTCCCTTTACCTATAGAAGTGGATGGGTACTAAAAGCAATCTCTTTTCTTCTATCCTTCTGTGGTTAAATAGCTAACCATCTACTTTACCATTTAAGGAGTACATAATTCAGTTCTCCCTCATTTTACATTCTATGCATGTTCTTGAAAAGGTAAGGATAGGGCATTTTTATACCAAATTAAATCATATTTTAAATGTACGAGAGGAGTTTCATAGTAAAAGAAATGCTACATTGAAACTAGAACATCTAGTGCCTTTTAAAGTGTTTTCCACTGTCCCTTTAGTAGAATGTAAACTTCTTCAGTTAAGGACTATTTTTCTTTTTGTCTGTGCTTCTCAAACACAAGCACATCTTTGGATATAGTTATTTGCCTTTCATATTTTAAAAAAACCAATGGCATCTTGGATTGGTTTTGACCTGTTCATGAAGTGGATTTAAATGAGGCAGACTTGTACAAAGTCATCAGCCTCGGTCTCTCTTCCTGATACATCAAAGTTCAATGACAAGACAAAAATCAGAAAAACTGGTGATGGCCCTGGATACAGGGGATCACCTTGGCATTTTCAACTTTTGACTAAGCTTTAAGCTCTCTAAGCCCTCCTTAGCATCTGGAACCACAATTGAGAACCGAATGTCAGATAGACACCAAAGATGAATGAGAAGCCCTGAAAAGGGATCTGCAAGCCCAAAACCAGAGGTTCTAATCGTCTTCGACCACCCACATATACTAAGTGGTAGACAGTAGAAACTTGATAGAGAAAATGCTTATAGTTACTCTGGAGAGTAGACACTGAATAAATGTTTGTGGTACTTTGTTGAATTAAACATCTAGCAATCATTTTGTAAAACAAATTAAATTTCCTAATTTATAATTTTTCTCTATTAGATAAGGCTATCAATGACAATAAATAAATATATATTGATATGGCACGATTTCAGAAGTTTGCCCCAGCCTGCTGTTGCATGTATCTCAACAGTAGAATCTGAATATGTTTAAATGTATGTTTTGATTGGCATTATAATTAATATCTCATAGAAAAAAGTGCTATACCTCTAAATTCAAGGATTTGTTTCTCATTAAGATGAACTATCTCACAGGAAAAGGAAACTTTTGTTCATCTATTAATCCTTCATATTTTTGTAAGAATAAGCTTCAGATTGTTTTTTTTTCCTTTGAGTCTTTGATGAGGAAAAAGCAAGGAAATGTTAGGTGTCTGAGAGAAGGGGGGAAGGAATGACTTTTCCTAGGAGAGAGGAAGGATAAAGAACAAGAAAGTTTTGCCCATGATATGTAAATTATATTCTTTCTAATTTGGCTTAAATTGGGGCTTATATGTTTGTTTCAAATAAATGCTTTTCAAACTCTCCATATTTCATCTCCTCACTTGTCCTATCTACTAATTGGAAGAACTTATAATCAGGATCTATTCCATATCTCTGATGGGAAGGCAAGGTAAACTATTTAAATTCCTACATTTTGATGCAGTCTTTAGTTAATTTTGGGGACCAATTAATTCCAAATTTTTATGTGTGGTCATGATCTACAATTATCAATGGTACTGAATGTGCAATATAGAGTTACATGTTCATCAGATCAGTCAGGAAAACCAAAAAGTAAAAAGAAAGACTTATTTTCTTAGTGTAATGATGGTTGTACATTACTCCTACACACACACACACACACACCCACACCCACACACACACACACACATATATATTCCTGACATGTATTATTTATGTATACATGAATAGGAATAGGAATATATATATGTGTGTTCTTTGGTTTTCCCACTCTAAAAGAAAGTGTCTTCAAAAGGGTCAAAAATTGGGCAATAACAATTTATTCAGATATACACAGTTGCAATGAAAGATCTGAAAGCATCATGTATCTCAATATCAGCTTTGTGGAAGGGAAGAACAATAATTGAAAGCTGGGAAATTAATGACCAGTGACATGCCTTTGGGCATGACTCTCACAGAGGCTGCTAGACCTCCTGCTGAATCAGCTAACTCTTCACTGCTGTTATGGCTTCTGGCAAAAGCAGTAATGATATGAAACTCTGAAACTTAATGAGGAAAAAAAATCATAAGGTAAGAAAGTGCCAGAAAGGGTTAAGACCCTCCAGTCTCAACTCAATCTGTGTTCCTCAAAATTAGCTGGTTTGTTTGATCAATGTAGATAGCAACTCCACAGAATAGTCCCGAAACTGGATTTCTCTGCCCTTTGCTTTTCAGCCATCTATTTTGACTATCTTAAGAGGTTAAGCAGTCCAACTAATTGTTAACTCTCCAGTTGGTGTCATGCTATGTAGACCCTGCCTTAGCGTTAAGTGATATTATTAAGAACTTTGAGACAAAGCATATTTTTGTCACACTTGATAAATGGTTCCTATCCTTCCAACAATTGACAACTAAAATGAAGGTTCAAATGAGATCATGAACTGCAAAGAATCCTTCTTGTGCAGAAAGACAACCAGGGAAACTAAAATGTACCAATTAATAGATTGCTATTGGTTTGGCTTGACATGCTTCAAGAGGTGTAAATAGAGCCTGATGCACCCCACTAATCTGCCCCATGTCCCTCTGACACTTTAATACTGATATCACACCCTCATCATTTCATATTTTGATTATTACAACAAACAGCTGGTGGGTCTGCTAGTTTCTACTAGCTCTTCCCCACTCCATTTGGCTACTAAAGTCATTTTCCTAAAACCCAGGTCTAATCATGTCACTCCCATCCCCAATCAAATGAACTCCAGTGTCTTCCTGTTGTCATCCAAGCAAAGACCAAATGCTCTGTTTGGTATTCAAAGCCCTTCCTAACCTGTGCTCCTACCTTTCCAGTCTTTTTATACCTTACTCTGCAACGCACACTTTTTGATCCAGAGACACTTGTCTTCTTGCTGTTCTTTGAACAAAATTCTTCTTTAGCTGCTGGCATGTTCTTTGCATACCTTGTTCCTGGAACATTCTCCCTTCTCCATTCTGACTACCAATCTTCAGGCTTCCTTTAAGTCCCAACGAAATTCCCATCTTCTACAGGAAACCTTCTCCAACTCCTGTTAATTCCAATGCTTTCCCTCTTTTAATCATTTTCTCATTATCCTGTATGTATCTTGCTTTGAATATTTTGGTTTGCATCTTCTCTCTCCCATTCGACTGGAAACTACTTTTTCCAGAAAAAGAGGTCTTTTGCCTCTTTTTCTATCCCCTGTGCTTAGCTCAGTGTATGACACTTCATAAGTATTAAGTAAATGTTTATTATTGATGGAGTCTCATCCTTTAGCTCAGGGCTTTGAAACCTGTTCAAATGCAGATGTCCCACAGATAGGTCAGACTGCATAATCATTAATCTTGTGTACCACTGCATGAATAAGCTTATATAGTCTTTCTTGAGAAAAACTTTGAAAAAGGGAAGGTGATGAATAACTTGACTGGTGTTCTAAGAGGGATGATAATTGTAATATTGATCATAGAAATTAGAGTTTATAGTGACAATTTAATCCAGCTCACCCATTTTACTCTTTTGTCTGTTTTCCCTCACTTAAGAAGGCAGATCAGGTGGCCCTCTGCTGCTGTAGTATTACCACAGAAGAAAAAGACTTAGTGTGACACTTGAGCACTCCTGTATCTCAGAATTTCCAAATTCCAAAGATCCACCAACCTAAGCCTTCTCAGCAATAGAGATTCCTAGCAATAGAGACTACCAGAACCAACCTTTCCTTTTACAGGTAAGGGAAGCTTCAGAGAGGTTCAATGGTTTGCCCAATGATTTTGTACCTGGTGCATACTGTCAGATAATAGTGAGTAATAGGGTTGGGTGGTGAACCAAAGTCACCTAACCCCAAATTCAATGTTCTTTCCCAATACCACTCTGCTATAATGGAAAATTGTGACAACCAAGATTGTATAAGTAAAATTATCTACTTCATTATTTTCATAGTGCTGACCCTGTACATTATGAACAAGAGGATGACCAGAAACAAGAAAATTTGAAGTTTGAAGAAATGCATCAGAAGAGGAGCAAATGGAACTTCACAAGACCTGGGAGGATGGGATAGAATTCCATACAGGCTCAAAAGCAGTTGGAGGTAAAGATCCAAAGTTCTTCTTATCTGGGACTCTTTGGTGCTGGGTGGGAGAACTACAAATCCCTAAATCCTTTGTTTGAACAGAAGATCTCAATTCTCAACTGGAGCCAATCTTTGGGATAAAGACTCTCTTTTTCCCTTGGGGGAACCCAGAACTTATTCCAGAAAAAGATTTCCTTGGTCAAACCCTCAAAAGCTATATAGGAAAGAAATCATAGGGACTTCTTCCCTCTGACCCTTTCCTTATTCTTTCAACAATCTTATAGCCAAATATGTTAGATATTTTGATTTATACTAGAACTTGAATCAGAGTCTGTATTTTAGAAGGGGAACTTCAAATCCATCAGTTAAGAAGGAAGCTGAGGGGAAACAGACTTACCCTTTTGTCTGAACTGCCTGACTCCATTGGTAACAGCTCAGTTTAGAGAAAGAAAGAGGAAGTGTCAGGTAGTATTCAATCCCCAACAGCTGAACATTGGTTCCTTCCTTTTCAAAGTCCCCTTCAACTATTAATTTAGATAGCAAGGAATGGAGTGCCTAGAAATAGGACACAGTTGGTAGTGTTACCCTTTATGTGATTGGCTCTTGCCAGACCAAGGAAATCATATGACAAGAAATCACTAGGTAGTTTTCCACAACCTGGAGCTCATGATTAAAAAGGCAATTATGAGATATTGGATAAAGGTATTGACTATGGAGTAAGGAGACTTAACTCAATACTCTGGCTTTGATATTTAGGACCCAAGTTAAAATTCCACCTCTGATACTTTCATGATTTTAGTCAAGTCATTTTAATGTCCTGGACTTAGTTGACTTATCTATAAAATGAAGAAGGAGTTATAGTGGCACTTCTTGTAAGTCCCTTCTATTTCTAGATCAATGCTACTTTAAAAAAATTCATTTTTATTTTAAAAAATATTTTCCAAGTTTACATGATTTGTTTTCTTTCCCTTCCCCCTTTCTTCCCTCCTCCCAGAGCCAACAAGCAATTCCATTGGGTTGTACAAATGTTATCACTTGATACCTATTTCTATATTATTAATTTTTGCAATTGAGCAATCTTTTAAAGTTCAAACCCCAAATCATGTACCTAAATAAACAAACGATAAGGGATGTCATATTTTTTCCTTTACATTTATTCTACTTCCAGAGTTCTTTCTTTCTATAAGGATAGTGTAAGATTAAAAATTAATATCCAAATACTTCAAGTATTACATTTTATAAGAATTTATTAATAATAACTTAAAGTAAAGGAAATAAAAAACTGAGTACAGAGAGAGATTAACCTGACCAAGGTCTGGGGAAGAGGAGCAGAGGGCAGGAAGAAGCAAGAGAGAGGACAGAGTTACACACATCTTTATCAATACAGCATAAGGACATAAGGTGGGGATGAAAGAGGAAAGGGATGCTGGGAGATGTAGTTCAAAGGTACAAAATTCTATTTACACAATAACATTCTTTCTCATAAGTCCCCCAGGAATGCCCTAGATTATTATATTGCTACTAGTAGTAAAGTCCATTGCAATGGAGAGTTCCACAATGTTTAACTTTCTGTGTACAACATTCTTCTGATTCTGCTCATTTCACTTTGCATCAGTTCATTTGGGTTCTTCTAGTTCCCATAGAATTTCTCTAGTTCATCATAGTATTCCATCACCATCAATTACCACAATTTGTTCAGCCAATCTCCAATTGAGGGACACCCTCTCATTTTCCAATTTTTTTTTTGCCACCACAAATAACAAGGCTATAAATATTTGTACAAACATTTTTCATTATCTCTTTGGGATACAGACTCAGTAGCGGTATTGCTGGATCAAAAATCATGCAAGGAGCAATGATACTTTTAAGAGAACTCCTAGATGTGTTGTAAGTAAAGTAATCTGTAATTTAGTTAAACATTAGAATAAACACCTTAGAATTCTATATAAGTATGAGTTATTATTTATAGTTGGTAGGAGAGCTTAAAATAAAGGAGAGACATGCTAGTCCTACAGGCTTCTTTTCACATACTGTGCAAAAGTCTAAAGATTATGGTTTCCCATGTTTTGTGAACATATAATCTCACTGCCTTTGACAACTTGTATCTATTTCAAAGTCTTGTCCTTGGCCTAAAACCAGATGAAAACAATATCATAGATAGATTTAAATGCCAAGGGAAAAGCCATAAGAAATGATGAGCACGACTTCCGGTTAAGATGGCGGCTTAGAGAAAGCTAAAGCTCAGATCTCCGGAAAACCCTTCCCGACCCATCTCAAACGATAAGCTCCTAAGGCGCCGAAATTCAAAACGATCAACAGCACAGACCCTGGGAACCCTCCTCCTGGACCTGGACCCGGTTCAAAAGGTACGGCCCCCCTCAAAAGCCAGAACCCCAGATCACTCGGACCTCAGGGGTAGGAGCACAGAGTCCAAGGCTCCCGGAAGCCGCAGCCTGGCCGGGCTCAGAGAGCAGAACCCTCAGGGCCTTCTACAGTCCCGGTGAAAGTTACTGCCTGGGGCTTCCGCTGCAGAGAGCTGGTGGAAACAACAGCAACCCTCAGGGCGGGCAAGACAGCCTCATGGGCTGGATCCTGCTATCCAAGTCTCAGTGAAAGTCCTTGCCCTCAGAGCTTGGGCTAGCTGCAGCCCATCCCCCCGCAGGCTGACGAAACAGCCTCACGGCCAGCGATTCTGAAGGCAACTTCGGGAAAGCGAGCCGGGGGGGGGAGAGTGTGGCCTCGTGGTCCGACCCTTCCATTCCAGTTCCAGTGAGGCATATTCAGTTTAACCCAGGGAAAGCTCATAGAACCATCTGCCCAGGACTGCCTCTGAACACCAGACAGAGACAAGAAAAACTAATCCTCCACATTCAGAAATGGCAAACTCCACAGAACCACAGAAGCCCCAAAATACCGAGAAAAATAAGAAGAAAGGGGCGACTTTGGACACATTCTATGGAGCCAAAATACAAAATACAGAGCAGACAGAAGATAATATAAAAGAAAATGCTCCAAAACCTTCCAAAGGAAATGGAAACTCTCCACAAACCTATGAAGAATTTGAATCAGAAATGACCAAAAAGATGGAAGCCTTCTGGGAGGAAAAGTTGGAAATAATGCAAAAGAAATTCACGCATCTACAAAACCAGTTTGACCAAACTGTAAAAGAAAACCAGGCTTTAAAGGCCAGAATCAGGCAGCTGGAAGACAACGATCGTGTAAAAGAGCAAGAATCAATAAAGCAAAGCCAAAATACCAAGAAATTAGAAGAGAACATAAAATATCTCACCGACAAGGTGATAGATCTGGAAAATAGGGGGAGAAGGGATAATTTAAGAATAATTGGACTCCCAGAAAAGCCAGAAATAAACACCAAACTGGACATGGTGATACAAGATATAATCAAAGAAAATTGCCCCGAGATTCTAGAACAAGGGGGCAATACAGCCACTGACAGAGCTCACAGAACACCTTCTACACTAAACCCCCAAAAGACAACTCCCAGGAATGTAATTGCCAAATTCCAAAGCTATCAAACAAAAGAAAAAATCCTACAGGAAGCCAGAAAAAGACAATTTAGATATAAAGGAATGCCAATCAGGGTCACCCAAGACCTTGCAAGTTCTACTCTGAATGATCGTAAGGCATGGAACATGATCTTCAGAAAGGCAAGAGAGCTGGGTCTCCAACCAAGAATCAGCTACTCAGCAAAACTGACTATATACTTCCAAGGGAAAGTATGGGCATTCAACAAAATAGAAGACTTCCAACTTTTTGCAAAGAAAAGACCAGAGCTCTGTGGAAAGTTTGATACCGAAAATCAAAGAGCAAGGAATACCTGAAAAGGTAAATATTAAGGAAAGGGGAAAATGTTATCTTCTTCTTTAACTCAAACTCTCTTCTATAAGGACTACATTTATATCAATGTATACTAACATGTGGGGAAAATGTAATGTATAAATAGGGGGTAAAGAAAGACCAAATAGAATAATCATTCTCACACAAAGATTCACATGGGAAGGGGAGGGGAAGAAAACTCCTATAAGAAGGAGAGGAAGAGGGGGGGGGGGTTACTTAAACCTCAATCTCAGGGAAATCAGCTCTGAGAGGGAAAAACATCCAGATCCATTGGGATCTTGAATTCTATCTTACCCAACAAGGGTAAGGAGAAGGGAAAACCAAGGGGGGGAGGGGGAGAGGGAGAACAAAAAGGGAGGGAAAGAGAGGGGGGAGGGGGAGGGAACAAAAAGGGAGGGACTAAAAAGGGAAACATCAAGGGAGGGGACAAGGGGGACTGTTTCAAAGTAAATCACTGGACTAAAAGGTAGAGCCGAAGAAGAAAAGGTTAGAATTAGGGAAGGCAATCAAAATGCCAGGGAGTCCACAAATGACAATCATAACTTTGAACGTGAATGGGATGAACTCACCCATAAAACGTAGACGAATAGCAGAATGGATTAGAATCCAAAACCCTACCATATGTTGTCTTCAAGAAACACACATGAGGCGGGTTGACACCCACAAGGTCAGAATTAAAGGATGGAGTAAGACCTTCTGGGCTTCAACTGATAGAAAGAAGGCAGGAGTGGTAATCATGATATCTGATAAAGCCAATGCAAAAATAGACCTGATCAAAAGGGATAGGGAAGGTAATTATATTTTGTTAAAAGGGACTATAGACAATGAGGAAATATCATTAATCAATATGTATGCACCAAATAATATAGCACCCAAATTTCTAATGGAGAAACTAGGAGAATTGAAGGAAGAAATAGACAATAAAACCATACTAGTGGGAGACTTAAACCAACCATTATCAAATTTAGATAAATCAAATCAAAAAATAAATAAGAAAGAGGTAAAAGAAGTGAATGAAATCTTAGAAAAATTAGAATTAATAGACATATGGAGAAAAATAAATAGGGATAAAAAGGAATACACCTTCTTCTCAGCACCACATGGCACATTCACAAAAATTGACCATACATTAGGTCACAGAAACATAGCACACAAATGCAGAAAAGCAGAAATAATGAATGCAGCCTTCTCAGATCACAAGGCAATAAAAATAATGATTAGTAATGGTACATGGAAAACCAAATCTAAAACCAATTGGAAATTAAACAATATGATACTCCAAAACCGTTTAGTTAAAGAAGAAATCATAGAAACAATTAATAATTTCATCAAGGAAAATGACAATGGCGAAACATCCTTTCAAACCTTTTGGGATGCAGCCAAAGCGGTAATCAGAGGTAAATTCCTATCCCTGAATGCTTATATTAACAAACAAGGGAGAGCAGAGATCAATCAATTGGAAATGCAAATGAAAAAACTGGAAAGCGATCAAATTAAAAACCCCCAGCAGAAAACCAAACTAGAAATCCTAAAAATTAAGGGAGAAATTAATAAAATCGAAAGTGACAGAACTATTGATTTAATAAATGAGACAAGAAGCTGGTACTTTGAAAAAACAAACAAAATAGACAAGGTACTGGTCAATCTAGTTAAAAAAAGGAAGGAAGAAAAGCAAATTCACAGCATTAAAGATGAAAAGGGGGACAGCACCTCCAATGAGGAGGAAATTAAGGCAATCATTAGAAATTACTTTGCCCAATTATATGGCAATAAATACACCAATTTAGGAGAAATGGATGAATATATACAAAAATACAAACTGCCTAGACTAACAGAAGAGGAAATAGAATTCCTAAATAATCCCATATCAGAAATTGAAATCCAACAAGCCATCAAAGAACTTCCTAAGAAAAAGTCCCCAGGGCCTGATGGATTCACCTGTGAATTCTATCAAACATTCAGAGAACAGTTAATCCCAATACTATACAAACTATTTGACATAATAAGCAAAGAGGGAGTTCTACCAAACTCCTTTTACGACACAAACATGGTACTGATTCCAAAACCAGGCAGGTCAAAAACAGAGAAAGAAAACTATAGGCCAATCTCCCTAATGAATATAGATGCAAAAATCTTAAATAGGATACTAGCAAAAAGACTCCAGCAAGTGATTAGAAGGATCATTCACCATGATCAAGTAGGATTCATACCAGGGATGCAGGGCTGGTTCAACATTAGGAAAACCATCCACATAATTGACCACATCAACAAGCAAACTAGCAAGAATCACATGATTATTTCAATAGATGCAGAAAAAGCCTTTGATAAAATACAACACCCATTCCTATTAAAAACACTAGAAAGCATAGGAATAGAAGGGTCATTCCTAAAAATAATAAACAGTATATATCTAAAACCAACAGCTAATATCATCTGCAATGGGGATAAACTAGATGCATTCCCAATAAGATCAGGAGTGAAACAAGGATGCCCATTATCACCTCTACTATTTGACATTGTACTAGAAACACTAGCAGTAGCAATTAGAGAAGAAAAAGGAATTGAAGGCATCAAAATAGGCAAGGAGGAGACCAAGTTATCACTCTTTGCGGATGACATGATGGTCTACTTAAAGAATCCTAGAGATTCAACCAAAAAGCTAATTGAAATAATCAACAACTTTAGCAAAGTTGCAGGATACAAAATAAACCCACATAAATCATCAGCTTTTCTATATATCTCCAACACAGCTCAGCAGCAAGAACTAGAAAGAGAAATCCCATTCAAAATCACCTTAGACAAAATAAAATACCTAGGAATCTATCTCCCAAGACAAACACAGGAACTATATGAACACAACTACAAAACACTCGCCACACAACTAAAACTAGACTTGAACAAATGGAAAAACATTAACTGCTCATGGATAGGACGAGCCAATATAATAAAAATGACCATCCTACCCAAACTTATTTATCTATTTAGTGCCATACCCATTGAACTACCAAAATACTTCTTCACTGATTTAGAAAAAACCATAACAAAGTTCATTTGGAAGAACAAAAGATCAAGGATATCCAGGGAAATAATGAAAAAAAACACATATGATGGGGGCCTTGCAGTCCCTGACCTAAAACTATATTACAAAGCAGCAGTCATCAAAACAATTTGGTACTGGCTAAGAAACAGAAAGGAAGATCAGTGGAATAGACTGGGGGAAAGCGACCTCAGCAAGACAGTATACGATAAACCCAAAGATCCCAGCTTTTGGGACAAAAATCCACTATTTCATAAAAACTGCTGGGAAAATTGGAAGACAGTGTGGGAGAGACTAGGAATAGATCAACACCTCACACCCTACACCAAGATAAATTCAAAATGGGTGAGTGACTTAAACATAAAGAAGGAAACCATAAGTAAATTGGGTAAACACAGGATAGTATACATGTCAGACCTTTGGGAGGGGAAAGTCTTTAAAACCAAGCAAGATATAGAAAGAATCACAAAATGTAAAATAAATAATTTTGACTACATCAAACTAAAAAGCTTTTGTACAAACAAAACCAATATAACTAAAATCAGAAGGGAAACAACAAATTGGGAAAAAATCTTCATAGAAACCTCTGACAAAGGTTTAATTACTCATATTTATAAAGAACGAAATCAATTGTACAAAAAATCAAGCCATTCTCCAATTGATAAATGGGCAAGGGAAATGGATAGGCAGTTCTCAGATAAAGAAATCAAAACTATTAACAAGCACATGAAGAAGTGTTCTACATCTCTTATAATCAGAGAGATGCAAATCAAAACAACTCTGAGGTATCACCTCACACCTAGCAGATTGGCTAACATAACAGCAAAGGAAAGTAATGAATGCTGGAGGGGATGTGGCAAAATAGGGACATTAATTCATTGCTGGTGGAGCTGTGAACTGATCCAACCATTCTGGAGGGCAATTTGGAACTATGCCCAAAGGGTGCTAAAAGAATATCTACCCTTTGACCCAGCCATAGCACTGCTGGGTCTGTACCCCAAAGAGATAATGGACACAAAGACTTGTACAAAAATATCCATAGCTGCGCTCTTTGTGGTGGCCCAAAACTGGAAAATGAGGGGATGCCCATCAATTGGGGAATGGCTGAACAAACTGTGGTATATGTTGGTGATGGAGTACTATTGTGCTAAAAGGAATAATAAAGTGGAGAAGTTCCATGGAGACTGGAACAACCTCCAGGAAGTGATGCAGAGCGAGAGGAGCAGAACCAGGAGAACATTGTACACAGAGACAAACACACTGTGGTATCATCGAACGTAATGGACTTCTCCATTGGTGGTGGTGTAATGTCCTTGAACAACTTGCAGGGACCCAGGAGAAAAAAACACCATTCATAAGCAAAGGATAAACTATGGGAGTGGAAACACCGAGAAAAAGCAACTGCCTGAATACAGAGGTTGAGGGGACATGACAGAGGATAGACTCTAAATGAACACTCTAATGCAAATACTATCAACAAAGCAATGGGTTCAAATCAAGAAAACATCTAATGCCCAGTGGACTTACGTGTCGGCTATGGGGGGTGGGGGGGGAGGAAAAGAAAATGATCTATGTCTTTAACGAATAATGCTTGGAAATGATCAAATAAAATATATTAAAAAAAAAGAAATGATGAGCACATTATTTTTTAAATTGAAAGATGAATTATGATGAAATTACGAATAGTGAAATGAGAACGAAGGGAATATTATGTAAAACAACAGAAATTTTGTTTCAAGAATGACTTGTGTATGCCCACCTCCAGAGAAAGAACTCATAAATATAAACAAGGAAGACATAGTTTATACATATATACACTGAAGATTTTTGAATGAGAGAGTGAGACACATACTGTATTTTAGGAATAGTAATTTGGTAGTTTCTGACTCCCCATATTTTCCATTTGAATCATTTATTCCATATCTGAGAGGATAATTCTACCATGAAGGGAGTCTTCTCTGAAGTCATTGACAAAAAAAAAACAAAACAAAAAAACCCCAATTCTTTTAACTAGACCTTCTACCTCAAATCTCTCCTAACTTCAATCCACCCTGTTTTCCTGGCAAAGGGATTTTTCTAAAGTCTAGCTTTGACCATGTCACTTCCATGATCAATGAGTTCCATAGACTCTTTGTTACCTGCTGGATCAAAAATAAATTTCTGTTTGGCATTTAAAATTCATAACCTGGGCCCTTTCTGCTTCTACAGTCTTCTTACACCTTTTGTTGTTCAGTCATTTCAGTTGTGGACAACTCCATGATCCCACTGGAAGTTTTCTTATTAAAGACATAAACATGTTTTATCATTCCTTTTACAGATCAATTTACAGATTAGGAAACTGAAGCAAAAGGGTTAAGTGGCTTGCCCAGGGTCACACAGCTAGAGTAAGCTTATGAAAGCCAGATTTGAACTCAGGTGTTTCTGACCCCAGTTCTGGTGCTCAATTTACTGCACTACCTAGCTTCCTTTGCCCATCTTATACCTTATTCTCCTCCACTCCCTCTACATTCCAGTCACAATAGCATACTTACAGATCTTCCAACACTGTACCCCATCTCATCTTTCTATATCTTTTCATTTAACATCCACATATGGAATTCTCCGTTCCCTCATTTTTACCTCAGTTTTCCTGGCTCCCACTAAGACAGCTCCAATTCCACCTTTTACTAGAGAACTTTGAGCCTCTCATCTCTCCCCACTCAACTGGGGGAAAAGGTATGTGCCTGGTTCACCTATTATTTCATATTAATTGATTTATTCTGTACTAATCAGTCATGTAGCTAAATTATTTATGTATTACCTCCTCCATTTGTATATATATATATATACATACATATGCATATATATATATATATATATATATATATATGTCAGGAATAATGCCCATTCATATATAACCATCTTTTGTTCCTGACCTGCCAATTAACACTTATTTTTAAGGATGACTATTTACTAAGTCTCCATTTAGAGCAGGGGTTACTTATCTGATGCCTTTGTTTTTGTTGGTATGTTTGTTTTTATTTGTTTATTTATTTGTTGCATTTACATACCCAGTTTTAAGTACCTCTATCCCCCCCCCATTAGAGAAGGCAACATTTGATAAAAAAAAGATACAAGAATCTATAAAATTATGTCTTATTTATTTCTATTTATCAGTTTTTTTTGGAAGTGAACTCATATACTAGTCATTCCTGAAACAATATTTCTAAAGTTGAATATAATGTTCTCTTGGTTGTGCTCATTTTACTCTTCATAAGTTCATAGAGTTCTTTCTGTTTTTTTCACAGAATTAACCTGCTCATCATTTCTGATGGCAGAGTAGTATTCTATCACATTCATATACTACAACTGTTTAAACTATTCCCCAATTGATGGACATTCCTTCAACTTCTACTTTATTGTCAACCCAAAGGGAGCAGCTATAAACACTTTAGAAACTATAGGTTCTTTTCCTTTTTTTTCCCTGATCACCTTAGGAAATAAAACTAATAGTGGAGTTGCTGGGTCAAAAGATATACACAGTTTTATAACTCTGAGCATAATTCCAGATTGCCCTCCAAAATGGTTGGATCATTTCTCAATTCCACCAACAATGTATTAGTTTTTCCTTATCATCTTCAAAATTTATAATTTTTCCTTTTATCATTTTAGCTAATTTGTTAGATGTGAGATGATATTTCATAGTTATTTTGATTCATATTTCTCTAACCAATAATGATTTAAAGCATTTTATATAGTTATATTTACCTTTGATTTATTCATCCAAAAACTGTTCCTATCTTTTGACAATTTTTCTATTGGAAAATTGTTTGTTTTATATATTTGACAAGGTTTTCTATATATTTTAGATTTTAGACCCCTATCCAAGAAACTGTGTATAAAATTTTCCCCAACTTACTGCTTTACTAATAATCTTGTTTATATTAATTTTATTTGTACAAAACCCTTTTAACTTATTGTGTATACAATTTTTATTTTACATCTCACGTCTATCTATTGTTTGTTCATAGATTCTTCTCTTATCCAGAAAGGTTATATTTTCCCTGTTCTTCTAATTTGCTTATATCTCCTTTTGTGCCTAGGTCACATATTCATTTTGACTTTATGGTGTAAGATATTATTCTATATCTAGTTTCTGCTAGACTACTTTCTAATTTTTCCCAAAAAATTTTAAACAAATAATAAATTCATATTAAAAAAACTTGGAACTTTTACATTTCTCAAACACAAGGCTGCTAAAATCTTTTACAACTGTTCATTGTATTTCTGTTCCATTCCAGTGGTAATTAGCCAATAGCAGAGAGTTTTTAACAAGTAATTCTTTATAATACAGTTCAAAATTTGGTACTGCTAGTTATTCTTCATTTCGATTTTTTATTAATTCCTTTGATATTCCTGACCTTTTGTTATTATTTTTTCTGTTTCAATAAAATAATTTCTTAGTAAATGAATTGGAATGGCATTGAATAAGTAGATAAGAAGGTTATAGGTAGTGATGCCTTTCAATGATTATCCAAGTTTTAACACACTGCCTGCTACATTGTAAGTGCTTAAGGATTAAGGGCCTATGGGTAGCAGAGTGGATGTAGCAACATACCATTAGTCAGGGAGACCTTAGTTCAAGTCCAGCCTCTGACACTTACTAGTAGTGGGTTCCTGGGCAAGTCAGTTAACCCTGTCTTCCTCAGTTATCTCATCTGTAACCTGAGTTGGAAAAAGAAATGGCAAACTACACCAGAATCTCTGCCAAGAAAACTCCAAATGGGGCTGAGGAGAGCTGGATATGACTAAAACAACTGATTGAACAACCAAAAAAGAATTATTTGCTTACTGATTACTACTAAGAATTAATTAAAGTAAGAGGAAATTAAGGCAATCATTAAAAACTATTATGCTCAATTGTATGGCAATAAATATGGTAATCTAAATGATATGGATGAATATTTACAAAAGTATAAATTGCCTAGACTAACAGAGGAAGAAATAAATACCTAAATAACCCCATATCAGAAAAAAAATTGAACATGCCATCAAAAAACCCCATAAGAAAAATTCCCCAGGACCAGATGGATTCACAAATGAATTCTATCAAACATTCAAAGAACAACGAATTTCAATATTATACAAACTATTTGACAGAATAAGCAAAGAAGGAGTTCTACCAAATTCCTTTTACAAAATAAATATGGTACTGATCCCAAAGCCAGGCAGGTCAAAAGCAGAAAGAAAATTACAGACCAATCTCCTTATTGAAGATAGATGCAAAAATCTTAAATAGAATATTAGCAAAGAGACTCCAGCAAGTGATCATGAGGGTTATTCATTTTGACCAGGTAGGATATATACCAGGAATGCAAGGATGGTTCAATATTGGGAAAACCATCCACATAAATGACCATATTAACAAGCAAACAGAAAAAAATCACATGTTTATTTCAATAGATGCAGATAGAGGCTTTGACAAAATACAACACTCATTACTATTGAAAACATTAGAAAGCATAGGAACAGAAGGGCTTTCCCTAAAAATAATAAGCAGTATTTATCTAAAACCATCAGCAAACATCATCTGCAATGGGGATAAACTAGAAGCCTTCCCACTAAGATCAGGAGTGAAACAAGGATGCCCATTATCACCTCTATTATTTAACATTGTACTAGAAACACTAGCAGTAGCAATTAGAGAAGGAAAAGAAATTGAAGGCATTAAAATAGGCAAGGAGGAGACTATCACTCTTTGCAGATGATAAGATGGTATATTTAAAGAATCCTAGAGAATCAACTAAAAAGCTAGTCAAAATAATCAACAACTTTGCCAAAGTTGCAGGATACTCACATAAACAATAAACCCACATAAGTCATCAGCATTTCTTTATATTTCCAGCACATCTCAGCAGTAAGAATTAGAAAATTTCCATTTAAAATCACCCTAGACAATATAAAATACTTAGGAATCTATCTGCCAAGACAAACACAGGAACTATATGAACACAACTACAAAACACTCTCCACAAAATTAAAACTAGATTTTAAAATGGGAAAAACATTGATTGCTCATAGGTAGGATGAGCTAACATAATAAAAATGACAATCCTATCCAAATTAATTTACTTATTTAGTGCCATACCCGTTACACTACCAAGAAACTTTTTTACTGAATTAGAAAAAAAACCACAATAACAAAGTTTATTTGGAAGAAAAACTGATCAAGGATACCCAGGGAAATAATGAAAAAAAATGCAAAGGAAGGTGGCCTTGCAGTCCCAGATCTCAAACTGTACTATAAAGTGGTGGTCATCAAAACAATATGGTACTGGCTAAGAAACAGAAGGGATCATCAGTGGAATAGACTTGGGGTAAGTGACCTGAGCAAGACTATCTATGATAAGCACTATTTGATAAAAACTGCTGAGAAAATTGGATGATAGTATGGGAGAGATTAGGTTTGGATCAACATCTCACACCCTACACCAAGATGAACTCAGAATGGGTGAATGACTTGAATATAAAGAAGGAAACTATAAGTAAATTAGGTGAACATAGAATACCATACATTTCAGATCTTTGGGAAAGGAAAGATTTTATTACCAAGCAAGAGTTAGAAAAAAATCCCAAAATGCAAAATAAGTAATTTTAATTACATTAAATTAAAAAAGGTTTTGTACAAACAAAACCAATGCAACCAAAATTAGAAGGGAAGCAACAAACTGGGAAAATATGCATAACAAAAACCTCTGACAAAGGTCCAATTACTCAAATTTATAAAGAGTTAAATCAATTGTACAAAAAATCAAGCCATTCTCCAATTGATAAATGGGCAAGGGACATGAATAGGCAATTTTCAATTCAAATTGTTAATAAGCATATGAAAAAGTGTTCTAAATCTCTTATAATTAGAGAAATGCAAATCAAAACAACTCTGAAGTATCACCTCACATCTAGCAGATTAGCTAACATGACAGCAAAGGAAGTAATGAATGCTGGAGGGGATGTGGCAAAGTCGGGACATTAATGCATTGCTGTTGGGGTTGTGAATGGATCCAACCATTCTGGAGGGCAGTTTGGAACTATGCCCAAAGGGTGCTAAAAGACTGTCTGCCCTTTGATCCAGCCATAGCACTGCTGTGTTTGTACCCCAAAGAGATAATAAGGAAAAAGACATGTATGAGAATATTAATAGCTGCACTCTTTGTGGTGGCAAAAAAATGGGAAAATGAGGGAATGCCCTTCAATTGGGGAATGGCTGAACAAAGTGTGGTATATGTTGGTGATGGAATACTATTGTGCTCAAAGGAATAATAAAGTGGAGGATTTCCATGGAGACTGGAACAACCTCCAGGAAGTGATACAGAGCAAAAGGAGCAGAACCAGGAAAACATTGTACACAGAAACTGATACACTGTGGTACAATCGAATGTAATGGAGTCCTCCATTAGTTTCAATGCAGTGATACTGAACAACTTGGAGAGATTTACAAGAAAGAACACTATCCACATTCAGAGGAAACACTGTGGGAGTAAAAACACAGATGAAAAACAACTGCTTGATCACATGGGTCAAGGGGATATGATTGGGGTTATAAACCCTAAATGAACATCCTAATGCAAACATTAACAACATGGAAATATTTTCTGATCAAGGACACACATAAAACCCAGTGGAATTGCATGTTGGTTAAGAAAAGGGGCGGGGGAAGGAAGGGAAGGAGATAATATGATTCTTGTAACTAAGGATAATATTTTATATTGATTAAATAAAATTAAAAAAAAAAGAATTAATTAAAGCATCTACTATGTGTTTGTCAAGTACCATGAGAAATGCTGGGGATACAAAAGGCAAAGTAATGTAATCTATGCCTACCAAGAAATATTCTAAAAGGGAATCAACATATGCACATATATGTTATATGTGAACTCATATATGTAAATTGCATTTGCTTTTATACTACTCAACATCTGTATATAATGTGAAAAATAATTAAGTGGAACAATTTCTTAGATTCATGTATAATCACCATATTTAGCTCTCTCCCTGACATTTATCACATATCCATAAAGATGACTACCTAGTGATAATTGCTTCCTGATCTTCCACTGTTCAGATAATGCGTTCTGGTGAGTGTTTATGCACTATGACCACTATAAATTAAGTTTAGAAAAGGATCAGTATTTGCTATTTAGATAGGACCACACTGGGTTTGGCTTCATAACATCAGACATATAATTGAAAAAGTCAGAAAAACCTATTTATTTTGCGTCTTTTCAGATATATGAAAACACTCATCTTGTTTGCTTAATCTTTCTGTTGTTGTTGTTTTTTTAATCTGGTTGCTTGATTTCACTGGAACATGGACATATAAACTATATCAATAGAGACAAAATGCAGTGGAGAGTTAAGATGACAATCATTGCAATCTTTCAAGCACTGGGGGGGGATCTTATTATTTGCTCTAACTTTATACTCTCCAAATTAATTCTCTTCACTGATTAAATTAGCACAAGTTCTTAAACTGACTCATCCTTGTTTTTCCCTTCAGTCACTCCATCTCCCATATCTAATCAGTTACTAAACTCTGTCAATTCCACAGCACACAGAGCATCTCTTCCCTTCTCTAAATTTTCAGACCCACCCACAAGCCCCAAGTTAGGGACTTTATAACTTCTCACATTGACTGTAATAAGAGTCACCTAATTGTTTTCCATGCTTCCAATATCTACCTACTCAAAGGCATCTTCCATAAAACTGGCAAGCTAATCTCACCAGGAATAAGCCCAATTCTATCACTCCATACTTTAAAATTCTTATGCTTGGCATCTAAAGAGACAATTTCCCTATAGACCACTTTTCCAGAGTAATTTAATTGTTTTACCTCCTCATGTAATCTGTGTCACTAGTTTATTGACTATTCTTCTACCTTGTTATGCTACATGTCTTTGTACTGTCCATCCATTGCCCATGTCTTCTGAATCTCCATGCCTTCATCACTTATAGCTCTGAATCTTCTCAGTGATTAGTGCTGTCTTCCTTTAAAAATACTTTACACCTACTTATTTGTTTACAGTATATCCCTCAGTGGAATATAAGCTCATTAAGGGCAGACACTTCTGTTTTTATCTCTGTATTTTTAATGCCTAGAAGAGTTTCAGGCTCATGAAAGGTGCTTAACACATTTTAGCTTAATTGAAAAAAATGGTATAAGGAGCTTCTGTGTACCCCTAGTGAGCAATGATGATGAGTTATTAAGAGTTTCCATAGCTATTAGTCAAAAGGGGTCTCAGCATCCTGTGTTTCTATCAGAGTAGTTATTTATAGCTTTCATATCCAAAGCTGACTGCTGTCAGATGTGTCCTTTTTTTGTTTGCATTTTATAGAAAACAGTTTAATCCAAGTAATAAAGTCTATGGGAATAATCTATTGTTAATGATGATGACTTATTTATTCTGAGCCAAAATTGTTTTAATGATGAGTTAGTCATTCTCCCTGAGCTCCTTGCATCTTGGGGAAAAAATAACAAAACAACTTTTCTAGTTCTGGTATCCTTTATTCTTTGGTGAGCACGGAGAACATGTCTTCTTATTTCTAAGAAATAGATGCTTATTCTCTCATTTTCTCTCCTAGGAGTGATACAGCCCTCTATTGACCTCTTGTTCCTTATGAATGTGTGAAATATTTTATTATGCCTTCAAATCTCAGGCTATTCTTTCTTTTTTACCACCTCTGCTTCCTTTATCAATTCCTTGAAACCTTATACTTTATTCTTATATTCCTGTTCTTGTAGCACTGACATTTTTTGATTTATTAGATGTCTTGCATGCCCTTCTCTTTTCTTTTTGCTCTAAGTGTATTTCTCCTTTCATCCATATTGGCCATTTCCTTGTGTTGATTTGTTTCTCAGGGGTGCCCACAGTCAGTGAGCACTATGAAATTTAGTTTTGTGTATCTTTTATTTACAACTAGACATCTTGTTTTATATTTTCCAATTTTCCTTTTAGGTATGAGTTGGTCCCCAAGTCTCTGTATTGCCACCATCTTCAATCTAACCTGAGCTAGATTTGCCTTATAGATGCTTAATATTCATCTATGTGTTTGTTGGTGGGATTTCATTCCATCTTAATTTCCAGCCTAATTAAGTTCAAGTTTAAACTTTTTGTATTTTAATAATATCACATAGTACTGATTTTAGTTCCTTGTATTCTATATGCCTACATACACCTTTGTTTTGTTGGTAGAAATTAGAAAAAAATATACATAGCCCCAAATTCCGAGAAATGCAAATCCACAATAGTTATCTGTGTATGGCAAAGCATCTATTCCCTCCATTGGATCTGCTTCTTTAAAAAATGCCCATTTGTATTCTCTCACTCTTCTAATATGGGTTAATACCCCATCCCAAATAGGAGACCCAACTTTATAATATTAGCTTTCTTGTATTCTCTCATTCCCCTCAAGTAGGGAAGAAGGGAATTTGTAGGCTCTCTTAGGCTCTCAAATCATTTGGATCATACTCAATATTTTTTCTTCTGGCCTTTTCCTTCTGTTTAGTACATGCCAGCTGCTATTTCTCCCACTGCAGCAGAGTGAGACTCTCTCTACCTAATTTGTTCACCCACATACTCTAAACTATTCTTCCTGCTCTCACATAGAGCTTGGAAAGCAAGCTATAATTTGAGGCAGATGAGTTGGATATTTATATACATGGCTTATATCCTTCTTAGATTCCTAAGCATCAAAATATTGGATTGAGAGATGATATAAGATTGATGAGACAGACAGAGAATCATAATATGATTATAAATATTTTTATATTTATAATCATATACATTGGATATATTTATCTTTTTTAGTTTCTTTGGAAGATTGTGAAATGCCATATACACCCATTTAATAATGTAACTTTTCCTACATACTATATTCTAGATGTAGGAAAAATGCAGTTAAAGTTTCTGGCCATATTGCATATGAATTTGTGAAACTAAATTAGCTACTTAAACATCAACAAATCTTGGTCAGGGAAAAAAGTTTTGTAAGTTGTAGATGATATTAAGTGTTTCACTGGGAAGAAAGAAGAATTGGGCTTAACTAGAAACTGGTGGAAGATGAATCCAACCAGTGTAGGGACGAAAAAAAGCAACTGGATTTTAGCTGAACAGAATCTAGGATGGCTGTACTGACAGCTGGAGACAATGTCAAAACCAAGGGGGAACCTGTTATAATTCCCAGATCATTTTTCTAAGAGGAAGAGAAATAAAAAAATCAAGGTCTTCAGTCCAAGACACAAATGGAGGCAGTGTAAATAAGAGTCTGATATGTGTGTTATGTTTATTTGTGTGTACATATGGGCATAAATATGTTGTGTGTATCACACATAGCACACATATACATAGAGATAAGAGTATGTATACACGTATACATATATTCACATATATGTGTGTAGGTATATATGCATGTATGAAGAAATAACCATATGATTCCCTATACATATATGCAGAAAGGAAAACACAATAACACATAAAGGAGTTTGTCCTATTTCTCTTGCACACACAAATATTTTATTCCTTTTTTGGGGTCATGGACTTTTCTGGAATTGTGGTGCAGCTTATATACGCCTCTAAAAATTAGAATTCAGAATTAAAAGAGAAACAGAGTATATAAAATATTTTTAAAATAAGTCCAGAGGCCAGAGGCTAAGAAACTATATTATATAAAATGCTCAAGAGTAGGACTTTATGTCATGAATAAATATT
Source organism: Monodelphis domestica (assembly GCF_027887165.1). Classification (NCBI taxonomy): domain Eukaryota; kingdom Metazoa; phylum Chordata; class Mammalia; order Didelphimorphia; family Didelphidae; genus Monodelphis; species Monodelphis domestica. Next base: position 224,548,687 of record NC_077234.1, read on the forward strand.
TCTTCTCTAGTATCTAGCAAAATGCTTTGCACACAATGGGTCTTTAATAAATATTTATTGAGTTTATTTGAATGCAATGTTTCATGTCTTCCTTTGTGTACCTTCATCAAGATATTTAAACTTTTTTCTCATTTGTAACTAATAAGAACTACTCACATTAAATAACAAATTGAGGCTTACAAATTTTTTTCTCAAAATGACCCTTAGTTAATGTGTACATTTGTATTAAAATGAGATTTTCTAAGGTGAAGTGAGTTATACATCATTATACAGGTAGTGTTATCAGCATCACAGGATTTTCATGAGGAAAATTATTCATGAGGATATTTCTCATAAATATCTTTAGTCCTCCATGGCGTCAAATGAACAAAATTGATATATTTTTTCCTTCTATACTTCTCTATTATCATTCTTTCAGTTCATTCATTCTTTGCTAACCTCTCACTTCTATCTTGGCAGGTTGAAATCATGGCCATACTTCAAATCTCAATTCAAATGCCACCTCTTCCATGAAATCTTTCTTGACTAACTTCAAACGGATTCCCTTCTCTGAATTATTTGCCACTTTACAACACACCAATTCAGCAAACTTTAATGAAACAAAGCACTATTCTAGGTACCTGAGGTTATAAAAAATTGAATAGATCTAGTTGTTACCCCTTAATGACCATAAAATCTAGTTGGGGCTTGGGAGGGTTTGGTGATGGAGATGTACATATTATACATAAGGTTGCATAATACTATAATGTAAAGTGTTGAGAAAATGTTTTTAAAGGTTGCCACATGTTAAAAGCATGAAAAAGAATGCAGGATCCATTCCTGTTGAAGTTATTGAGGAAGATTTCATGAGGGTAGCATTTGAATTGTTTTGTCAAGGATGGGTAAATTTTTAAATGATGTAGATGCATAGTAATGATGTCTAAGAATAAACAAAAGCATAAAGAAAAGAGGGGGAACAAATTCATATATACATATATTCCTATGATGTTCCACTAGAGACATCCCTTACACTTGACATCAGCTGATTAAATGCTACTCTTCATCTATTCATTAAATCAATCATGATCCACTCAAACCATAGCTTTCATTTTTATTTATTTCTAGTATACATTTGATTTCTCTCTCTTCCACCTCCTCTCTCCATTAAATAAGAAAGATGTACTCCAATCCCCCATTATAAACATATATAGTGAATCAAAACACATTATTATCTTGGCCATGTCCCCTCCAAATTTGTCTCTCCTACAAAAGAACATAATCTATCTGAGGAAAAATGCTATTTCACTTTTAACTTTGTAGGTCTAGTATAGTGCCTTTGGTTCACTGTTGGTTGTTGTTACTTTTCCTTCATTTTTGAAAAGCATTAATGACATCACAGGGTGATATCTTCTTCTAAAATCTTATTTAATTAATTGATTTAGAACATTTTCCCATGATTACATGATCCATGTTCCTTTCCCTCCTCCTACCCCCTCTCACCCAGCCAATGAGCAGTCCCACTGGATTTTACATGTGTCATTGATCCAGACCTATTTCCGTATTATTAATATTTGCACTATGGTGATCATTTAGAGTCTACATTCCCAATCCTATCCCCATTGAACCATGTGATCAAGCAGTTGTTTTTCTTCTGTGTTTCTACTCCCACAGTTCTTTCTCTGGATGTGGATAATGTTTTTTCTCATAAGTCCCTCAGAATTGTCTTGGGTCATTGCATTGCTGCTAGTAGAGAAGTCCATTATGTTCAATTGTGCCATAATATATCAGTCTCTATGTACAATGTTCTCCTGGTTCTGCTCCTTTCACTCTGTATCACTTCCTGGTGGTCGTTCCCAGTTCATCCTCCAGTTTATTATTTCTTTCACCACAATAGTATACAACACCAACAGATACCACAGTTTGTTCATCCATTTCCCAGTTGAAAGGCATCCCCACAGGGTGATATCTTGACTTGTGCATGAATTGGATTTAAATGAGGCAGAATTGCACAAAGTCATCCTTTTCACCCTCTCTTCCAGAGACATCCAAATCCAGTGGCAAGACAAAAGTCAGGACAACGGATGGCCCCGGATGCAGTGGATCATCTTGAATATATGTTGGTTGTCTCTCGAACCGAGGATGACGATTGTCTTTGTGCGTTTTTGTGCACAAAGACACCTGTGCATGAAGATGTAAGTGGAAAAGTCCATGCACAGAGACAGTCCCACTCTCTCGGCATTGGAAGCCTGGGTCCAGTGGCACGAAAAGTTGTTACACCTGGAGACTTCCTCAGCTGCATTGGATGGCCATTTTGTCTTTTGTGCTCCAACAAGCCCTAAGCACTCCACAGTGCTTTGCTGTGTCGCCATCTCAGCCGTTGAACCTTCTTGTTGGTTTCTTCTGTCTGTTCGGCCAAAACAGTCTTCACATGCTGGGTGAGCAAAGCCCTGGTTCACCAGGGGTCTATGACCTGATGGCTACCCTCACAAGGTTTAGCCGGCCTTTCGAAGCCGTTGCCCGGGGTGTGGCCGCTGCCGCATGCTAGCAGCTACTGGGAGCCACAAGTGAGAGCTGGGTGTCAGGTGAGGGTCAGTGGCTGGAGAGCTGCCCTAGAAGGGCACGACAAGCCCTCCATAACAGAGATACAACCCCTCCCTGAGCACCCCATACACCCCTTATATACACATACACACACACACACACACACACACACACATATATATATAAAATATATTATAGCTGATGAAGTTCTAAGTACTTCACAGAACTTGCTTCCACTGCCTTCATAATCATTGTAATAAATTGGTCTCATCTACCCATTTCACTGGAGGAAACCTTCATATGCTTGGGGTATACAACACCCTAACTCAGCTATGGGTTTATGATTCCTCAGTTACCTTCAACCTGGTTTAGCCCATCTACTATGATGGTTTACCTGAATGTGGCCACTGTGCATGTCAAAACTTATTGGAGCCAAAGGCGAGAGTTTAGTCCCAAGTGGACACCAAAGGTGATTGAATAGCCAAGAAAAGCACTTGGCAAGTCCCCATACCAAAGGTGCTAGTCCTCCTTAGGCTCCCATACATCCTGGTTCATAGTAAGTTCTTAATAGAATGTTGTTGATTATTATTTATATGCAAGTTACTATTTTAGTTATGGTGGATAAAAGAAACACAATTAATTAGTCCCTACCTTCAAGGGGCTTATATTTTATTAGGGAAGAGAAGTGGATATACAACATGAACTGAGTAAGCAGATGCTAAGTATTTACAAAACATTTATCAGACCCTGCCTTGTATAATTATGTTAGTATATTTGATATCTCTCCTACTCTACTATAAATCCCTTGAAGAAAGATTTTAATTAATTAATTTTGTATTCTCCATAGTCACTGTCATTTCTTAAATGATATTCCATATATTCACATGAAGCCACTTACTGATCTAGATGTGTGTTTGTGACAGGGTTCCACTGGGTGTGAGATTGATAAGGGAAGTTGGATATTTCTCTGATTTCATCTTTCTATTCAGACTGTCTGCTTCAACTCTCTTCCCTTTATGACAGTAATGACAGAGTTGTGCCTCGTGGGGAGGTCAGAAAGGAGTAATGCTGCATTCGACAGTAAGGGGCAGCATTTCATGACTCCATAATGGTTGCTCTTTGGCCCCACCATCTGGAAAATGAAGGCTGGAAATCATACCAAGATAAGTAAGATTGGCTGAATGGCAGTAGCACTATAATTAGTCCAGTAGAAAAATCCCTTACTGTCTTTGGAGTCGAGCCAAAATGCCTTTCTAAGTGCTTGAACTGAGCACTCACTGCTGAACTTCATCTTTTTTCCCAGCCCCTTGAGATTCCATCTCATTTGATCTTTTCAAAAGGGCTGTTTGATCAGCTATCCCAACTATTTTCTCCCATATACCACTTGTGTCTGTGAGTGTCACTGAAGATGCCTAACTTTATTTAAATCAAGAACAGATCAGTGGAGTAATCTATGGCTATTGATTAGATTTATCTTGGTAACAATTAAATTAATTTCTCAGTTCCATTATTCTTATGAAATTGAAAATATACTAGGAAAAAATTTGCCTTTTTTTCTCCTGAAAATATATTCTCAATAAAAAAGAGCTCCAACTTGCTTTTCTCTTTTTCTCTCATGAAACAACAAGAATAGCATTTAGATACAGCTTTGAGCTTTGCAATGTGATTTCTAATTATCTCATTTTATCTTCACTACAGTTCTGAAAGGCAGGTTCTATTATTAACTGCTTCACAGAGAAGGACACTGAGGCAGATAGAAGTTAAATGACTGGCTAGTGGTCACACAACTAGTAAGTTTCTGAGCCTGTATTTGAACTCAGGTCTTCCTGACTCCACAGTGCCACCTATCTGACTCAACTACAAAGTAGTATCTATTAATATCCCTTTGTTTTGATGTTGTAATTATTTTTTGGATTGTCCTATTTTTTCCTGACGTAGAGAAATATTGAATAAAGAAAATCCTATCCATTTCTACATATTTACCAATATGTAATCTCCTTGTACATCAAAGAAGGTCATCTTGGTTATATTAAATATATCAATGTTAATTTTATGTGATAGACATCTCACCGACCTAAAGACCATATTTTGTCCCCACTGTAAATTATGTATCTTCCATGGACAAAGAGAGAAAGAATATAATTTGGTTTATTTTAAATGAGGAAGAATAGCATTCACTTTAACCTTTTGGGAGCAATTTCATTTAAAAGTGTGTCAATATCATTAAAATTAGTTTATATTGCATTTATTTTGTAATGTATTTGTATCATAAAATCCTAATGGCTTTTAATTAAATAATTGCATTTTAAAAAAAAGTAAGGTAGCTGACACATGTTTACATTTATTTTTACTTTAGTTATGAGTATTATAGTTTGCTTTTCATTTTTCTAAGCGCAAATCTGACATTCCATCCTACTAACCAACTGTTTAGTATTCCCATCTACATAAAATTGTTAGGAATCATTAAAACCAAAATATAGACTTGTAAAAGAAAATGATCGGCTGAATTGCAAGTGATTCTATCAAACACTTTCAACTATTCCTTTTTCTCCCCTTCAAAAGCCCTAGGATGGTATCCATGCACCTCATGCTGAGCAATGAACTCCATTATATACCAAACAAAACATCCCATCAGCCAAGTACTAAATTTGCTTTTTTTCATTAGCATTTTCCATTATAGACCTCAACATCTTTGATTCATTCCACTGAAAGGTGGAAGGGAACCTTGTCTGCTTTTCTTATATCACCAATATTGTATTCAATTTGGCCAAAGTAGTAGGAGTTGAATATACTGATGAAATACAATTAAAACAGTGTATTGCAAATTCAAAGAACAATGAACTTTCTGATTTTGATTAGACAACAAGCCCCAATTGCTGTATCGCATCTGCTTCCTGATGTGGGTGTTCACTGATCTGCATATATCCACTGAGTTATTTTGTTCAATATAACAATCTATCCAATAGACATTTAATTAGTGTCTACTATGTGCCATGAATTGTGCTGAGCATGTAGGATATTCCCTGACTTCAGGAAGTTTACAATCTGCTGGGGGAAACAATGTAAAAACAAATAGTTACAAAGCAAACTATACATAAGATAAACTAGAAATTACAGAGGTAAGGCACTTGAATTAAGAGAGGTGGGGAAGGCTTCCTTGTATAAGGTGGAATTTTAGTTTGGCTTTAAAGGAAGTCAGAGAGGTAAGTGGTTGGAGCTTGGCAAGGAGAACATTCCCAGCATGAGTGATAGACAGGAGAGAGAGAAGGAGGGTGTTATTCTTCGAACTACCAAGAAGTCAGTTTCCCTGGATCCAAGAGTATATGGTAGAGAGTAAAATGTAAAAAGGTTGGAAAAGTAGGAGGAGACTAGCTTATTAAAGGTTTTGTATGACAGAGAATTTTGTACTTGCTCTTGGAGGCAACAGAAAGCTACTGAAGCTTTTTTTTTAGGAGGTGGGGGTATGGGGTGTGTGTGTGTGTGTGTGTGTGTGTGTGTGTGTGTGTGTGTGTGTGTGTGTGTGAGAGAGAGCGAGAGTGAGCGAGAGAGAGAGAGAGAGAGAGAGAGAGAGAGAGAGAGAGAGAGAGAGAGAGAGAGAGACATTATTGGATCTGCAACTTAGGGAAATGACTTTAGTGGCTCTATGGAAGATGGATTGGGGTAGGAAGACAATTGAAACAGGCAGAGCCACAAGCAGACTATTGCAATCAGTAGCAGTAGGAAAAGAGAGAAGGGGGTGTGTTTGAAAGATGTTGTAAAGGAGAAATTGATAGGTCTAGGCAAGAGATTGGGTATGAGAGAGATGAGTGGGAATAAAGGGCTGAATACAGAATTATATCCCCAGGGATTTCCATGATAAAATGTAATACAACACACATTTATTAAATGCCTACTATGTTCAATGAAGTGTGCTAGAAGTTCTGGGAGAGATGCGTGGTCTAAATAAAGATAAAATCCTTGTCCTCAAGGACAGCACAGGTTATTGGGCATAGAAGACATCAAGCCAGATAATGCATGATTACGTGATGAATCATCAGAAGTTTATGAATATAAAAGTGCTGTATGAAGCTGGGATGAGACCATACCGGCTAAGAAGATCAACACATCCATCAATCAAAAAGGATTTTTTAAGCATCTAATATCTGTTAAGCACTGTGTTAAGTTCTGGGGATAAGATATCCAAAAGCAATTATTAACTGTAATAGTGAAAGCTTGAGGGAAGGCTTTGAGGAGGAGGAGACATTTGATTTAGGCTTCAAAGAATGGGTAGAATTCAAAAAGCACAGAAGGGAAGGAGGTTCATTCTAAGCATAGGGATTAACTAAAGCAAAGGCACAAAATTATGGGTACCTGGTGGGACAGAGAAGGGAGGTACAACAGAATGGAGTCCAATTCCAATGAGCTATAGACAAAAGAGTCACAACAGTGTGAAATAGGCTGGAGAAAGAAGGGCATAAAAGTTTGTGGAAGACCTTGAATGCCAAGCAGATGACTTTCCATTTTACATGTGAGGTAGTTACCAATGAAGATTTCTGAGCAGAGGAGTGACATGATCAAAATTCACCATTTTTTTCACTCCCCATAAATCTCTACGGCGAGACTGTCCTGAATATCTCGGCATCCATACTAATTAAGGACATATCAGGACTTCAAGTGTTTTGAAGATGTATGCCAGAAGTGTCATCTGGTTTGGGGACAATTCTGGAGATTCTGCGTACTACCAGGGGGGTACTAATTAAGAGAAACATTAGAATTAATATGAAAAATTTAAAAGAAACAATAGTGAGTCAAGAATAATTAATAATAATGTATAATATTTGCTTATTTCTCTCTATTTAAATATCTGTCTATCTAATGTCTGTATCTATTATCTATCCATACACAATGTTCTGTTATAACTGCACAATAGAAACCATGGAGTTTATGGGAAAAATGGAATTAAGGTCATAACACTCAAAAACTTCATCAGTGCCATATTATAGAAAAAGATAGGACCCTAAGTAAAATAATAGCATAGTTTAGTATGTGGTAAATACTTAAATACATAAAAACTACAATAAATAATGGTGATATTTGGCCTGTGCTCATTTCTCACACACCCCAGGTTGACAAAGTTGATGGTGATGTGATAGTTGATAACAGCCTCAGTGGGTGTCAGTTTACCCTGTTTGCCTCAGTTCCTCATCTGTAAAATGAGGTAGAGAAGGAAATGGCACACCACTCCAGTATCCTTGTTTAAAAAAATTGTCTAAATAGTATCCCAAAGACATGGATATGAATGAAACCATGTAACAACATCGCCACTAAATACATGCAAGTTTGTGTTTGTATACTGAAAAATAGCAATAAAAGCTCTTCTTTTATTTCCTGTTTCCACTTTTGCCTTAATAACTGTTTATTTCTTGTCTGAATAAATTTTGTCCTTATAAAATAGGAATTCTTAACTCTGTGTGTGTGTGTATTACATGGCAGTTGTGTGAACCTCACTGATTCCTCATCAGAATAATGTTTCCAAATGCATAAAATAAAATACATATTGCAAAGAAAATAAATTATATTAAATAGTTATCAAAATATTTTGTAAAAATCTAAATGTTCATAGACTCCAGGTTAAAAGCATTTGCTTTAAGGTAGATAGCATATGAGCATTACTCTATATCACATGTAAAGAAACAGAGGAATAGGAAGTTTATGTCATTTGCTCAGGGTCACACAGTTTGATCAAGGGTCAGGACTGTGACTTGAAAGCAGGCCTTTTGACTATAAGACTTCCACCTCTTTTCACTACAGTATGCATGCCAAGGGAATTCTTTCTTCCCTTCATGAAAGAATTTCCCTTAGTCAGCTACTTTAATGCATTTAAAGTATGATTCAGTTTAGGAAAAAAATTGATTTACAATCATCTTTTCAAGAAAACAGCAAGGTATGCTCCCTTGCTGATCTAGCAAGTGGTATTAAAACTAATTAAGATCCAAAAAGGATGAAATATGAGATCTTATGCAACTTTAGCAGTGTTGCTATTAGGAATTTTAAAAAAAAGGATTTCATTTCAAAAAAGGTATTTCATTTCTTTTATTTGTCACATGGCTTATCTACAATGCTGGGAAACTGAAGATGGAGGGTAGGTCTATATTTTTTTTTGTGTGTGTTAGCAAATTATAGAATTTAACACCTACAAGGAAAGCCAGTGACCATCTGGTCCAACTTATATTGGAAAAAATCTCCATTATGCCATTTTTGGCCAATTTTGATCCAGATTCCAAATTAAGCCTTCCAGTGAAAGTGATCCATCCCATTACTTCTAAAGGCTGTCCATTCCAATTAGGAATTGCTCTAATTAGAACAAAGTATTTTCTTGAAATCAAGCCCAAAATTGCCCTTTTGCTACTTCCATTTATCATTCTGGTTCTTCCCTCATGAGTAAAACAGAATACATATAATTCCTCTTTCCCATTATATTCTTATTTCTCCAACCTTTGATTTCCATTGTATAAGAAACTTAAGTGAGGAAGTTTCTATTATTAATGCAGATGAAAGGTTGATTTGCAACTTAGATTCTTACAGAATTTTTTGAGAACCCTGAAATATTATATGACTTGCACAAGGTCACATAGACAGTATGTGTCCATTAGGACTTGAATCTGGACCTTACTCAGTCCTGATGCTGGTCCTTTATCCACTCACTGTCTAGTGCATATTTCCAGACTGAGAAATAGCTAGGCTGAAATAAATCTTCACGATTACAATTAACAAGCAGCCATACCAATGTTATCAAACCATACCAAGGCTTATCTTGAGAGAGAGTGATCAGGCATCGGAAGGAATCACTGCAAACAGGACAAACTACTCCTAAAGATTGACAATTGACTAGTTTCTAATAGTGTTATAATCAAAAGTATCAGAAAAAAAGTGAGATCAATGTTGTCTAGGGAGCATTAAAAAGCAAATTAATAAAATGCCAAATTTAACTTAAAGTCTTGATACCTATGCATCAGCTCTCAAAAATGTGGATGGATGAATTTAGGATCCTATAATACTTTTGAGTTATAAGAATAACATTGACATATCTATAAATTATATATACACATCTACATGTATACATATGTATTTATATATGTGATGGTTTGCATGACCTTACCTGAATGTCATTGTGAATAATCAAAATTATTTATAATGAAACAGTCATTTGACTATATCCTATTTTCTTCTTGGCTTACACAAAGATTTTCTTGCTCCCCAGCTGGTTGTAATCTGTGATAAACCAACTAAATCAAGTATATTAGATATAATAAATGCATGGGAACTGTATTAAAATGATGTTTAGAGTCTCTATAAAAATGCAGAAAAACAAGGTTCATAAATGATTCTTGGTGATTTAGATAATAATACTTGGTAGGGGCTCATTGAGATGCCAAGTACTGAGAAGACGACCCTGGCACAAGTATCTCCATGGTGGTCAGTAGTTAAGAGATTGATTCCCTTTTCAGTTCTCAGCCACTTCAGCTCCTGTGTATTTAGGATATTAGCTGTGATTTTTAAAAGTATATAATAAATGAATAATAGAAAGACTTGGTTCTACAGTTTGTAGATGAGGGCTTTATTCCACTAAGAAAGCTCTTGAAACCTCCATGTCAAAAATATACCAAAAAATATTTCATTTTTCCAATATATAAATATCTAAGTCTAATTTATAAGAATCCATGTCATTCCCCAAGTGATAAATGGTCAAAGGATATGAATAGTCATCTTTCCAATGAAGAAATCAAAGCTATCAATAATCATTTAAAAATTCTCTAAATCACTATTGATTAGAGATACACACATTAAAACACTGTTGAGCTACCATCTCACACCTATCAGATTGGCCAATATGGCAGTAAAGGAAAATGATAAATGTTGGAGGGGATGTGGCAAAATTGGGACACCATTGCAGTGTTGGTGCAGTTGTGAACTGGCCCAACCATTCTGGAGGGCAATTGGGAACTATAACCAAAGGGCTATAAAATAATACATACCCTTAGATCTGGTAATATCATTAACAGGTTTATATCAAAAAGAGATTTAAAAAAGGGGAAAGAGATTTTAAAAAGTTTGTGCAAAAAATATTCATAGCTGCTCTATTTTGTGGTGACAAAGAAATGCAAACTAAAGGGATGTCCTTTAACTGGAGAATGGCTAGACAAATTGTGGTATATATTATGGTGATGGAATACTATTGTGCTAGAAAGAATGATGAATGAAATGATTTTATAACTGTGATAGAGACATGAAGAGAGAGGTTTTGCAAGACTTGTGGACCAAGACGCAAGAGAAGATTCCAATGGGATGTGCCCTGTTGGTGGCAGTTTGAGCTGACAGGGGGTAGGGGCTTTTGAACTTTGTCCCTGACTGGTAGACATACTCTCTCTCCCTGGAGGTTTGAAGCTGGCTGAAAGACTTTTGTGAGGCTGATTTGATTTTTTTGTTTTCTCTGACCCTGAGCATTGAAGTTGACACTGAGAAGAGAAACTTGGCTTTTGGGACTTGGTTTCTGGCTCCCTGGCTCTGAGCAGTGGAAACTGACAAGGGGAGAAGCTTTTGAATTGGTGGTCTATAAGAGAGTTGAGCTGGCCAGGAGAAAAGGAGAGACTTTGAACTTTGTTTCTTTCTGGGGTTAAGCTGAGAGATCTGGCTGATTTGTGAAGAAGAAGAAAGAAGATTTTGAACTGCTGTTGTCCTCCATCTCCCTAATTGTCTAAGAGTCACACTTGTGACACCCCAAACCCTCAATTTTATCTCATTTAGATTAGGGAAATTCCTCATCCCTTTTACCTCAGTTTCCCATCTTATTATCCCAATAAACCCCTTGACTGAAAAAGCAACTAGAATATCTTTAGAGTTCACTCAGGAGGGAGGGAAGGAGCCAAAGGCTTCAAGAAGAACTGGGTGGAAAGAGGTTGATTAAGGGAGGGAGTGAGGGAGGAAGGAGGTTAGGAAGTAGATTGATCCATTAGCAATCAGTAAGGGATCAATAGGCAAACCCCAGAGTAAATCCTAGGGCATTTCTTTATAAGTAGTTCCCCTGTGTACCAGTATCCCTGTGTGGTAGCATCCCTCAGCATTTCTCTGTTCTACCTCCATTACATATAAGTAGGTATAGGTCCCATTAGCAGCTCTTTCTAGTCAAATCCAGAGAACAACAGCCATTGGTGAAGAAACAATTCCCCTCAGTTTACCTTTCTCTATTTCAATCAGTAGTAGTTTCCTTCAGCTTACATCTTTATTTCATAAATAACTGGAAATACTTACATGAACTAATGTAGAGTGAAGTAAGCAGAACAAGGAAAATAGTATATACAGTAGCAGCAATATTGGGGAACGATCAAATGTGATAGACTTTGCTACTAACAGCAATAAAATTATCCAATATAATTCTGAGGGAATTATGACAAACAATGCTATCCACCTCTAGAGAAAGAACTGTTGGAGTTAGAATGCAGATGAAAACATATTATTTATCACTTGTTTATTTGGGTATATATTTTGGGGTTTGGGTTTTATAAGATTATTCACTTTAAAAATGAATAATATAAAATTTTATTTTGCATGATAATACATGTATAACCCAGGTTAAATTGCTTTCCAGCTCTGTTGGGAGGAGGGAAGTAAGGGGAGAGACAATTTGGTTAATATAACTTCAGAAAACTTAAGTGGAAATTTATTAAAATAAAAAAAAAATTTAAATATACATCAGGATTAAATTTATATTTTGAAGAATTTTGGTCCTTAAGCCTTATTGGTACTTGAGAGTGCATAGATCTTTGTACTGAGATAATATCTCTTCCTTTAATATTTTTAAAAAATCTATTATTTCATCATTCTGGGTAATCAGGACCCTTGCATGCCTTAGAAGGGTAGTCTTCCTGAGTTGTTTTGGCCAGACAAACACAGGTTATTTCTAGATTGCTACCTTAGAAGTCATGTGATCCAATTGCTTGGATCCAGATATATGAATTAACTTGTATAAGGTCACACAAGGATTGAGTGACACCCAGAAAAATGAGTCTCTTTGAAATTAAATAATCCAGTTCTCTATAACAAGATGGACCTCTTGACTGGGCTTGTCCTTGGAAAATTCTTGTTTTGGGTAATGCTATTCCTCACTGAAACCTTGCATTCTATTCAAGAATGAAATCCTCAAGAATCAAGGATCACTTCCACCCAATTAAATCAAAGCATTAGCATAGGACTTTAGTAGAAAATTTGACTAAAAACAAAGGGAACTTTATTAAGCAGACATAAAAGTTTGGATTTTAAAGCAGATAGGGGAGGGAATAACTTGGAATAGATTAAATTCAGTATTCTATGAAGGAATCAATCTATGATTAGCAATCTTTCAGGAACAGGTTCTACTGGAGAGATAGGCAGACAAAGATAGAGACAGAGACAGACAGACAGTCAGAGGCAGGCAGACAAAGATATATAGAGAAGATATAATAATGGTTAAGAGGTATAAAAGAAGTATTTCTCAAATACTGTATGATAGAATAACAAAAATCTAAGGATGTTGGCCATTTCCATGTCTCCATGTTATATAGACTCACTAGCAGAAATATTTTAACTCATTAAGAAAATATAAATACATCAAATCTCCAAACTCACTAAACAGAAAAATTGGGGTACAACTATTAACTTTCATAATATAGACTAAGTATATTGAGGGCAGTGATTTATTTCATTTTTTTCTATTCCTAAACCTTCATACATAGTATGTGCTTAATAAGTACTTATTGACCAAACGAAGGAAGGAATAAATGTAGAAAAATATGTTACTAGAATTTAGAAGGAATAATGGTCATTATTATTTCATTTTGTCAGCAGCACTGACTCAACTATTTGGTTAACATCCATATGCATATATTAAATAAATGACAGATCTGTACAATTGAATCATGTCAGTACTAGCTGAATACATCCATAAAATATATAAATCTACCCACAGATTACTAACATGTGCTACTCTATATTTTAGAACTTTTATCTGTAAAATGTATTGGAATAACTTTTTACTGGCCATAGTAACAATCCTGGATGGTTTAATTTCTTATAATCTGAAGTTTTCCATGCTTTTCAAAATAAATCATTTTTATCTCAACTCAGTTAACCTCCTAATTCTACATACCATCCATTGTACTAAGTTCTAGGAATTGAGTGATTTTTACTGTTATTTTTTAAATTCCTACATCCTCTCCAAAATAATTGAGAAAAATAAAGAAAAATACCTCCCATACAAACATGCATAGTCAAACAAAGCAAATTTCGTATTCATTATATCATAAAATTTACCATGTCTCATACTCACTCTGCATATTTCACCTGATTTTCTACAAATAAGTAACATACTTCATAATTAGTCCTCTGGAATCATGTATTTTTTTAAAATATTTTTCAGTATTCCCAAGTTTTTCAAAGTAATCTTTTGCAATGTTTTTGTCATTGTATAAATTATTCTCCTGGTTCTGTTCATTGCAGTCTGCATCAGTTCATACACATTTTTCTAGGTTTCTCTAAAATCATCACTTTCAGAATTTCTTATAGCATAACTTTTCATCACACTTATAAAATTTATATAATCCTGTTAAGCCATAATTGATGTGAATCCCTTTAGTGTGCAATTTTTGCCACCTCAGAGATATTAATATTTTGCACATATTTCAGTAGTTTGTTTTGCTTTGGAATAATATTACCCATAATATGCCCTTTAATTTCTCCTACTTTCCTGTTAGATGATTATATTTTTATACTCAGTTGTGGGTGTGTTATGTGCGTGTATTCTTTACTCTTTTGACAATTTCAGATGAGAGTGAAGCTTGTCTATTCCTCCTTGAAAACTTTTATTTGTGTACTGTCATTCTGTAAGATGATTTCCCCATACCTTCTTCTTTTCCCCTCCACCTCAGTAAATTTCTCTTCTTCCCCCTTTCTTTTCTTCTTTTAAGATCATCAGCATAACAATAGATTCACTTATAGGTGTTATGTTTATTGGGAAAATACTGGGGAAATGAAAAACTGGGGGAAATGGGAGGTCTGTAGCAGGGTGTGGAAGAGTTGAGGGAAGAGAGGGAATATTGCTTGGTGAGGCAAAGGAGAGAGATGCCCCCTGCTGAGAGGAAGCAGCAGGGGTCCAATAAGGACTGTTTGTCCTGGAATGACTGAACTGATGTTCAGCTCCCTCTATGCCCAGAAAAGATAGTCCACTTATCTGACTGCGAATTCAAATAATATAAAGTTTAATAATCAGTTGTGATTGGAGTTTTTCCTCAGCTTCAGAGCTGAGGCCAGGCCCCAGAGGCTGGTGGAGGGTTTCTCCCACTCCTATCTACTCTATGTCAGTCTTTGCTTTGTCTAATTCAGAATCTTTGCAGTAGACAGAAAGCAAACAAGAATACTTCTGACCTTCAGAAGTGATTGGGCCTGAATCTTTGGACTAAACCAAGAAGAGGCACACCACACCAGACTGGGCTGAACAAGTTCCTCCTTCCTCCAACACCAGGAAGGAAGTCCCACCCACCAGGAACGAAGTGCTAGTCACAAGACCCAACTGCCACTCCCATTTGCCCCTTCTCCCACCAACTGTCAGTCTTGTTTCCTTTCTACATAGGTCTTTAGTCTAATTATACTCTTTCCTTGAAGCATGTTGATGATAGAATTCTGAGGGGACCACATATATCATATCTGCAAAATTTAATCAGTTTACCCTTCTGTAATTTCTTCTGATTTTTTATTGTATTTAGTTCCTTATGATTATTTCTTGTTTACATGTTTATCTGTTTCAATACTTTTTTGTTTACACTGCATAGATTTTATGTATCTCTGGACTTTTCATCAGGAATGTGGAAAAAGCCCATTCTTTCATTGAGGTTCTATTTCCCCCCTATACTCAACTTTTCTGGTTAAGTTATTTCTGTTTACGAGACTATATTCCTTGCTATCATATCTCAACTCCACTCCTTTTTAGTGGTGGCTGCTAAATTGTGTGATGTGTGTTTCTGTAATACTTGAATTATTTTTTTTAACTGATGGTAATATTTTTTCTTGAAGCCTTGAATCTTTGGATTTTGACTACAATGTTTCTAGGATCTTTCATTTTGAGCTTTCATTCAAGAGATTATTGGAGGATTCTATCTTTATATTTCAACTTTGCCCTCTTCTTCTAAAAAAGTGGAAATAAGATCTTCCAGATCAATTGTTTTTTGCTTTGAGATTTAATATTGTCTTCTTTTTCATCTTGAATAGATTTTAGTATTTCTTGTTTTCTAATAAAGATGTTAGTTTCTATTTAATCTATTCTGATTTTCAGAGTTTACTGCTTAGATACTGTTTTGTGCCTTTTGCAACAAGCTGGCAATTTCCTTTACAATTCTTTCTTCCATAACTATCATTTCTTTTCCATTTTCTTCTTCTTCTGGACTCTCATTTTGTTTATAAAAAACATTTCCAGCTCCTTAAAAATCTTATTCCATCACTTCCAGTGATCCTAGTTGTTTTTATGCCAAGGTTTAAAACCTTAAGACTTTGCTTATACATATTTTGGACTTATTTTATTCTTCTGAGGTTTTGTATTAAGGGTCTTGTTTACCATAATAACTTTCTAGATTGAGATTATTTTTGTTTTTTTGATCGTATCTTTAAGTCCAATCCCTGACTTCAGATTTCATATTAGAGTCAAGCCCTTTACTTTTATGAATACAATGTTTGGGTTGATCCTTCTGCTGTTTTCTTGGACTATTATTATTTTCAAATCTTAGGGATGGCTGAGGCTAGGAACCTGCAAGCTATGTGTGCTACCAAAGTAGTTTGTTACTGCTAACTATGGTTCAAATTCTATAATTTTCTGACCTGGGTTTGGTTCTGAATAACAGATTTGTGGGCTTTCACCATTTGGAGAGTCAGCAGACTGGAGCTCTGCTCAGTGACTATCAGGAAGTTGAATACTTCTTCTGGTTTAGAATGACAGTGCTGTAGGCTTCCCTTTGGTCTGGGTTATCTAACTTAGTTGTTCCTCTGCAGACTTCAAACTGACCTGATAGTCTACTCCACTTTGGTGATACAATCCACATAGTTTTCTCTTTCTTCTGAACTTGTTACTTGCTAGGTGCACATCCTAAAGCCTTATGTTTGGCCCCTGCAACCTGTCCTGAATCTAAAACCAAGAGAAGTGTATGAAGTGATAGGACTTCCAAGTGTACTTATTCCTAAATCTTGCATAAGCTTAAGTCCCTTTAGGCTAAATTTGTCACCTGTAGTCTCTCCCTGGATAGACTGCTTTGTGCTACCCTAACCAGACCTAGTCTCTGTTGTTCATAAACCCCTCTGTCTCTTTATGATGATTTGTGCTAGAAAAAATAACTAACTGGGTTTTTAAAGACTTGAGTTCACATCATACTTCTACCTCTGTCACTATTTATATGAGAAAAGTTAAATCATTTGCCTTCTTTGAGCTTCTTTTCTTATTTTTAAAATGGAGATAATAATATTTGAGGCACCTACACCACAGAGTTGTTCTTAGACTTAAATAAGATCACATATATAAAACACTTTGCAAAGTATCACTTGGTAAAGGATTACTATTCTTTCAGCTATTTGTGATTAGACAGTATATCAGATGCAGGTTCTGTCATGTTTGTGAAACAATATTCAGAGAGCATATGAGAAATAGAGACAGAGAGATACAGAAAGAAAAAGACAGAGAGGGACACAGAGGCAGAGATAGAGAGAGAGAGAAAGAGAGACAGAGAGAGACAGAGACAGAGACAGAGAGTGGAGATACAGAGAGGAGAGAGAGAGAGAAAGAGAGAGAGACAGAGACAGAGACAGAGACAGAGACAGAGACAGAGACAGAGAGACAGAGAGAGGAGAGCAGTTATTAGGTTCTTACTATATGACAAACACTGTGCTAGCCACTTTAAATAAAAAGACAAGGAAGCAGGACAGTCCCTACTATCAAGGAACTTGCATTCTAAGGATATTCCTCAATTCATCCACCCTGCAACTGCCCTGCAGCACAATGGGAGTACTTACTCCCTCTCCTGTCTGGGATAAGGTGCTGGAGGTGGGGGGATGGTTCACATGCTGTGTGAGGGTGCAGTGCATACAGCAGTCTGTTAAGTCTGTGGCAAAGGTGATTCCTATGATGGGGCTGGAGAGGATCTAGGTTTGAGGAGTGCATAGCTCACAGCATGGCACATAGCTGGAGGGGAGCAGAGCTGGAGGGGAGAGGAGTGCTGGGGCTATTCTCCTCTCCCACTCCACACACATTTCTCATCACCCACCCCTCTGCCCAGTAGTCTAATGGGAGCACTTCCTCCCGTATATGCCTGGGGTAAGACAGGGGGCAGGGAGATAATGGGGTGAGGGTGGGTTGTTCGTTCTCTGGGGGATTGGATGGGGGTGGGACCTAGCACTCCATCTCTAAAATATTTGCTATCACTGGTTTCCAGTATGAAATTGAGTAGCTCTGGAAATATGCTAAAAGTGCTAGCAAGCTCACTACCAGAGGCAAGGGTCCAGGTGAGTCTCTGGAGTTCAGGTTATTTATAGGGACTAGACAGAGGTAATTGTCAGATTATAGAAGGTCTCCGTTGGATCAGGAAGGAAAATCCTCTCAAGACCTGGGGCCTGAAAAAAAAAGACAAAAGGTCACTTTTCAGAGTCAAGCGACACAGAGATAGTATCCAAATTACCTTTGGGGGTGAATAAGGAATATATGGAATAAACTAATAAAGACCCTTCAATTCAATTCACCATCATATCAGGAACAGTGAGAGTGATCCACCGAAGGAGAAAGAATTCCTCCAGATCCAAATAAATGACTTCATATGAATTTGTGTTTGATCTTCCTTCTTCCAATTGTAAAAATGGAGATTTTGAACCCCAGACTTCAATCCCCAGAAGTCCTTAGTATTTCCCAGAATTCCCTATAATCTCACCTGAGTCCCCAGGTTGGTGAGATCATAATTGGTATTTAACTTGCAGTAACACCTCCCTCTTTCTCTCTCTGCCATTGCAATGATGTAGCAAGTGTAGTGGTAAACTAAGCACTGGGATTATGAATGGACTAATCAGCCATGGGCCCATGATTTTTATTTTATATCCTTCATTTCTAACGATCCTTAATAAACTTCATAAAATATATTTTTATTAGTAAATATTACATTAATTTTTACAGTTATGGCAACCACAAGATTGGAGGAGAACTTCTTAATTTTTTTTAAAGATAGCCTAGATAATTTTTTAAAGCCACATTTCTCCTGCCAAAACTTTTTGGCCCCTCTCACAAAGCGGATTCTGATTCAGCTTACTCCTCCAGTCTACTCTTGCCTCCAGTCATCCGCTCCAGACCCAGATCGCTCTCCGGCCTTGGTCCCAACCCCAGAGGAGCCTCCAGCTCCAGCTGATCTCCAGTCTCCCAGCCAGATCGCCCCAGGCCAGTCCCAGAATTCAGGCTGCTGGTAGCTGCCCCTGTGTCTTCAGAATCAGAAACCAACTGGTAAAAACTGGGGTGTTAATTCTTTAGGCAACAATTAGCCTTCATGTGGCAGAGGGGAACTGGGGGAGGGGGGAAGAGGAAAAGGAAGAGACTTTTCCAAACAGGAAGTTGATTACTAATATGGAGTATTCTATGAGAGAGCAGTGCATTGTGTATTTCAAAGGATATTTTTTGAGTGCACTAATCCTTTTACTTATTTTACCTGAGATTCAGGGGAGAAATTAATCTCCCTCCAACTCTTTGCCATTTGGGCCTGCCCAATTTGAGATTCCTAAAACCCATGTTCTCCACTATGGGAAATCCCACAGTACTGACAAAAGGATTCTCAATGGATAAAAAAAACCCAACAAACTTTAAAGAGCCAGGAGGTTATATTTTTATGACTTTTCAGTCTCCATTGTTTTATAAAAAAATCTGTATTTTATTGCATTTTTTCTGATTGTTTTAAGATTTAATTTTGTTGGTTTTAAGTTCATATGTTAATGTATTCAATACTATTCTGTTACACTGAATCATTTTAATGTACTGGATTTTAACTACTTTTATATTCTGTTGCTTTCCCCCTATAACTATGCTGAACAAATATTATTGAATAAGCCCATATATAAAAACAACCTTTTCTTTTTGGACTTTGTAAGTTGTCACATAGAGGATGGATGGACTTAATCAAAACTGGTTACAATTATATAACAATCTTTGGAAAATTTAATGAGCTAAATATCTCCAATTGATTTTAAGGGGTCTTTAAGACATGATTTTTGGATTTTTTTTCAACAACTGATCATTTTGCCTGCCTCTAACAGGAGGTAAGGTCCATTTTAGTAGCTGAAGTGAAAGACAATTATAATCCCCACCTCCCACATTTATAAAAATGTGAATGGATGGGACATCACAGTCTCATACCAAAGGAGCTGGGAAGTTAATCCCAGGGCATGGTACTCCTGGATGGCTCCCAAAAAAGGAACATCTCTCATCTTTAACTCTTCAGTTCACTTTACTCTTTCACCAGAATGATCTCTAGATTTCTTGATGATGTTCTGGACCCAAATAAGTTTTACTTTGTTAAAAAATGTATTTGCCAAGGTTGAAACATTGCTACACCTGAAAAACTTGTGACAAGTATCTATTTTCATTAATTGTCATACAGCAACTTATGTGAAATATGATAATAGGTTTGTTTGCTACTGTAATTAATTGGCCTATTGCGGATTTTGGGGATATTGACACTTTTTGAATGTGCATTACCTGTTGTACTACTGTTCTTTTTAAAAATACTGTTACCTTGTGAAATTCATTTGCCTTGTACTCACAGTGGATCATGGCCAGGTATGAAGAGGAAATGGATATCATTTTTGGTGAGAAACTTTTGTATTCTAAATTTCCTTAGCTGACACAGTGTGTCAATGATTAAAAGCTATATTTTTGAATTTTAAAAGTATTTTGTTATTATATTTTTCTTGCATGTGCAATATACTATTTCAGTTTTTCTTTTCTCCTTTTTATATTTGAAGCAATGTCACCAGTATTAAGATTTTATTTTTTTTATTTTGCAGCAATATAAATTTAAAATGTATTTGATGTCAATGAATGCCCCAAAAGCTTGAGACTATAAAAATGATGCCATTAATTGTTTAAAAAAATTAATGGGACTT
This sequence comes from Monodelphis domestica, assembly GCF_027887165.1. Lineage (NCBI taxonomy): Eukaryota > Metazoa > Chordata > Mammalia > Didelphimorphia > Didelphidae > Monodelphis > Monodelphis domestica. The sequence goes on from NC_077234.1 coordinate 224,569,387, forward strand.
TTCTTAATGATTCTGGCTGATTCCAGAACAAAAGAATACAAAAAGAGCCATTGCACAGTTCTAAAGAAACACAAAGCTAAATTGCATAATGCCAATCAAGCACAAGGTCAAAGAGACCAATCAATCCTGGTTGGATTGATGTAATTTTAAGCCAAGACAAGAGGACTTGAACTTGTTTGGGGTTCGAGGTTACAGCTGTTTAAGATGTGTTAAAGGCAGGTCTTCCTTGTTCCACATTCTACTAAGAATCTCAAATTTGGCTCCTACCTGGCTCCTATAATCTAGTCCCTTTTCTATCTTTCATAGAGTGGCAAAGTTTCTGTAGTCCTGGCTACTGACTGGTGTGACAAGGATGTCACTTTAAAAGACTGATATATATTAATTTAAGGTCGCCAAGGAATTCAGCTATGTAATTCCTAAATGAAAACTCAAGTCAGCAGTCAACCTTTTATGGAGTTTAATTACAAACAGGAGGAAGAAAGGTATTAGAGATAGAGAGAGGGGGGGGAGAGAGAAAGGGGAGAGAAGGGAATAGGGCTTAAATACCCCTTCTGTTTAGGCTGGGCCAAAAGGCCCAAGCCCTTAGATAGCTGAGGCAAAGAAAAGAGAATTAATTTTTACACAATCCGACCACCAAATTGTTAACTGGTGAGCAACCCTTTGGTACTGAGCCTGTTTGATTTAGTTAGATTTATCCTCAATGGCAGACATGCACTCCCTCACCAGACCTATCCTTAAAGCCTTCCCAGCATGGTAGGACCTGTCAGAGAGTGTGTTCTATAAAACCATCCATAATCTATGGTTGTTTACATGCCATAATGAACCATTAGAATAAAATTTTGCATTTTGGAAAGTAAGTCATTCTCTAAATGGGAAGGGAAGCAAAGAGAAGGTGAGTGAGATACATACAAGTTGCTAGAATTCAATGGTCCCAAAGTTCCTAAAAAGCCCTGCCATGATTTCTTATTCCTCTTAAATCAGGAATAAAATGACTAATCTGGATTTAAAAGTGACTAGGTACCTGAAAAGTGTCTCAAAACTTACCAAGGGTCATTAGCTCCTTCAGAAGGTGACCCAGAAATGATTGAAAACCCTTTAAACCTTCAGCAATATGCGGATTCTAATCTAGATGTTATATAGAATTAGATTGTCTGAAAAAATTGGGTAAGCAAATGAATACAAAGCTCACTCTCATTTAGTGATGCCAAGCACCATTCTATCTGTAAATGATAATACAAGAATTGTAATGAGGGTAACTTATAAAATTGAAATGACAGAATTGTACTCAATCTTTACCTTAGTTCAGACACTGTAATGGAGGATAAGGAAGGGGATCTGTTCACTTTTAAAAAGTGATCTCAGATAATTTTTATTTTATTTGAACTTATGCATTTGTCATTAATGACCTCATCCTTGCTATATTGCCCTAAGATTCCGGTATGCATAAGTATTAAAGCTCCCTATTACTGAATGAGTATAACTCACTCAAATTGCTTTTATTGTAGAAATATTTCAGTAGATCTTGCACATTTAATAGCATAATTTGTAAATTTTTCCTTTACAGGAATAATGACATTTCTTATCTAAATTATGGATTTTTCTTTTAATTCTAAGAGCCTTGACTTCTCCTATAACTTATAGTCTAGACTCCTAGAAGAGTTTTCCAGGGCATGGGCTACTTTAGTGACTTACTCTGTCCATGGTCCTATAGCAAGTATGTTTCAGATGTAGGACTGAAGCTGAGTATCAAATTTCATGTAATTTGGATGGGTACCTTTTGATGGATTTATGAAAGGATATGGATTTGTTGGATAGGATGCTCAAACATAGCTGCATTGTTTTCTATATACCTAGAGGAGTGTGTGTAGAGTCCACACATTGATAAGATTGCAGATCCTTTGTACTAACTCGTTAAAGGGGTTATGCTTTATGGAATGCAATGATACAAGGGCAGCTATGTGGTACAGTGGATAGCAAATTGAGCCTGGAGTTAGAAAGATCTGAGTTCAATTCTAGTCTCAGACATTTACTAGTCGTGGGATGATGGGCAAGTTGCTTGATACTATTTTCCTCATTTGTAAAATAAGCTAGAATAGGAAATGGGAAAGCACTCCAATATCTTTGCCAAGAAAACCCCAAATGGGGTCAGGTAGAATTTGACATGACTGAAAAGACTGAACAGCAACAAACAACATAGATAAATGTTTCACAGGATAGTCAAACACAGATGCATTGTGTTCTGCATCCTTGGAGGAGTATGTGAAAAGCCTACACATTGATGAAATTACAGATCTACTGGAGTGACTCTTTAAAGTAGTTTTATTTTGTGGAATGCAATGTTATAAAATAAGCTAAATTCTTTTCTTTTTTAAAAACAAGGAAAGTTTTCCTCTAAGAAGGATTTCTCCCTACACAATTTTCTATTACATTCTTCTAGGGCCAATTCATACAGGAATCTACTAAAAATGTTAGGTGTACTTGACTCTTGCCAATGTTATGGCTTGGGCCACCTCTAAATTATAAGGTCAGCCTAAGAAAAGGGAATCATGTGATGGGCCCTGGAGATGATGCATATACCCTGTGACACAGACTGGCAGAGGAATCTGAGAAGAGAGCTGTATAGCCATTAAGAAGTAGCACAAACTCTGACTACAAATGTCAGCATCCTTAATCTTGTTAATTTAACCTAGTTATAGCTTTGAGTTTTAGGGGAGAAATTAGAAAGATAAAATTAATAGATAGGTATTCTATTTTCTTTTAGACATAGGCAATTTCCTTGTGTTTTAAATGTTCCCCCTTGCATCATTAATATATTGAATAATAATTTACTTTAAATAACATTATTTTACCTTGTTTTTACCTCATCTTCACTTCTACATATATCTGTCAATCCTTCCTTCTCAAAGGCTCATTCCTTTGTTTCTTATAACAAATAATAAAAAATAAAGAGAAATTAGAAGCAATTTAGGAAATACCAACCAATACAGAAATCTAGACCAATAGAATATGTAGTGTCCCATACCTTAGTCCTTCCTCTCTCTACAAAGAGGAGAATTAGGCACATGTTCTCATATTTTTTAGAACAACATTGATTATTATAATTCTATTGACTTCAATTTAATTTTTGTTATTATGATTATTGTTCTTTCCATTTGCATTATTTTAGTCATTGTGTATATTATTTTCTTAGTTCTGTTTACTTCATTTTATATGAATTTATATCTCCCTGTGATTTTTCTTTATAGTTTATCTTTTCTTTAAAAGAATTTTAATTTTTTTCAGGTTACATGTTGATACAATTTTTAATAATCAGTTTCTGACATTTTGAGATCCACATTCTCTCATTCCCTCCCATACTTCTTCTTTTCCCAAGATGGCTGATAATATGATATAGATTTTACATGTGTTATCACAGAATACATATTTCCATTTTTGTTATATTTTGAAAGAAAACATCACTTACACTAGAGAAAGTCATGGAAGAAATGATGCGAAGAATGGTATGCTTCAATTTGCATTCAGGCTCTATTAGTTCTTTCTATAGCAATGGAGAACCCTTTTCATCATGAATCCCTTGGATTTTGTCCCAGATTCTTGCATTACTGATAATAGTTAAGTCATTCACAGTTGTTATGTAACATTCTCTTGGTTCTAATCATTTCCATTTGTGTCATATCATGTAAGTCATTACAGGGTTGTTGGGGTTTTTTTTTTGTGTGTGTGTGATCATCTGATCTGCCATTTTTAAAAGTACAATTTAGAAGTACAATTCCATTAAAATCATATGCCACAACTAGTTCAATCATTCATCAATTGATATCCCTTCAGTTTTCAGTCCTCTGCCATCACAAAAAAAGCTGTTATAAATATTTTTTGTACAAGTAGGTCTTTTCCCCCATTCTTGGATCTCTGTGGGATACAGAGCTACTAGTGGTATTGCTGGGTCCAAGGGTATACACACTTTTATGTCCTTTCAAGCATGGTTCCAAATTCTTCTCCAGAATAGTTGCATCAGTTTACAGATCCACCAACATGTCTCAAATTCCACAACTTCTTCAACATGTCATTTTTCCTTTTCCTCACCCTTTTCTTAAGTTTTTATATATACACTAAATGGTTTTATAGATATTTAGCCTGAGTTAAATCTTCCTACTGTTCAGTCATCATTCCAACTGTCAATTCAACTCAATTCAAGAGCCTGACAACAACCATTATCAGCAATAGGTTATTACCAATTATTACCAATACCTATTAATATTTAAGATCAATATATTTTCCATAAATACCACTACCTTTTGGGTTTTTATTTTATGAAAGTTGTTTCATTGTTTCCTTATTGGTTTTTTCACTCCTATATTTGTTTTGTGTTGATATTTAAATATTGGTTGGAGATGATTGTCATGGAGACTCCAGAGCTGCTCTGGTTTTCTCTGCCATCTTGACTCTGCTCCCAGAAGTTGCATTTTTCTAATGGATAGTGATTTAGAGAATTTTTTTTGCATGACTCTAGAAAGTTTTAATTACTTTGAGAACTACCTATTCATTTCCTTTGACCAATTATCAATTGGGAAATGACTTGTATTTTGATACATTTGACTCATTTTTCTATGTATCTGAGAAAAGAAGTATTTGATAGAGAGAATTTAATCATTTTTTCACTATTATGCTTGCTGTGTATTACTCTCTATCCTTTCCCCACATGTTTATTCTTTTCTCTCTCCTTTCATTCTACCTATCCTCAAATTTTTTACCTTTTGACCACCAGATTCTCTATTTTGCCTTCTTTTCTATTAATTGTCCCTTTCTCTTATCCCTTTCTCCTCCTGCTTTCCTTAGGATCAGAGCTATTTCTATAGGCAATTGATTCTGTATATCCTTCCCTCTTTGAGTCAATTCTGATGAAAGTAAGGTTCAAATGCTTCCACCCAGTTCCCTTATTTTCCCATCCAATGTAAAAAAATTCTCTGATTCTTCCTCTGTGTAAGAAAGTTTACCCCATTTGATTTGCCACTTTTCCCTTCTATGAAGAAATTCCTCTTTCTCATCCCTTAATTTTTAAGAAAATATCATCCTATGATATTCAACTCACTCTTTCCCTCTATGTGTGCTATTTCTTTTTAAGATTTTATTTTTCCCAATTACATGTAAAAGGAAAATTTTAACATCTATTTTTAAAAAAATTTTTAATTAAGAGAATGTGGGTGAAGTTGTGAATTGATACAACCATCCTGGAGTGCAATTTGAAACCATACACAAAGGGACATTCAACTGTGCAGACACTTTGACCCAGCAACATAACTACTGAATGTACACCTCAAAGAGAATAAAGATTGGGGAAAAGGACATAACAGTACAAAAATATTTATAGCACTATTTTTGTGATAACAAAGAACTGGAAACTGAAGGGGTGTCTATAAAATATGGAATGGTTGAATAAATTGTAATATATGACTATAATGGAATTCTATTGTGCCACAAGGATTGAAAAACTAGATGATGGCCAAAATATATTGCAAGACTTATATGAAATGATTCCAAGTACCAGGAGAATGTGGCACACAATAATAGCAATAATATGTAATAATCAATTGTCAAGGAATTAACCATTATCAGTAATAGGATCTAAGACAACTTCAATAGACTCTTAATGACTCTTAATGAAACATGTTATCCACCATCACAAAAGGAATTGGTGGAGTCTGAACATAAATTGAAGCATGCCATTCTTCACCTAATTTCATTTATTTTTTTTTTGTAGTGTTAGTAATATATGTCTTCTTCCACAACATGATGAACATGGAAATATGTGTTGTATAATAAAACATGTCCAACCTATATCATATTATCTGCTGCCTTGATTAAGGGGGTGGGGTGAAAAGCATAGAGATAACAAGATGTCAGAAAAAATTATTGAAAATTGTACCATCATATAATCTGGAAAAATGTATAAAAAAAGAAAATTACCTTCAAGCCAAAAGTAAGTATTAAAGAGGATTTAGTGGATAAAAATTTTGATATGTGAGGAAATAAGCTATTTTAAATTCCTTGGGAGATTTTATTATCTGCCAAATGATGGGTTATATCCAGTCATCTTATAGACTGTTTTCATGTCTGACCTTTTAGCATTCTGTGGGTCTAGGAGGTCAGACTAAGAAAGTTATTTTTATAAAAAAAAAGGTACATAAATAGGGTAAAATAAAAAGGAAACTATGAATGTACCCAAGTCAAATTAGGATTTTAGGAAGAAGAGAAAATTTTAAAAAAATTGAAAATAGAAGGAAATATCTTGGGTAAAGAATGTTAGACTCCAGTACTGGAAAAGAATGAAGTAGTTAAAATACTGTAGAGAAGAGTCTTAGCTCATAATTTTTAGTTTAAACAGGTAAAAATGTGGGCATTTTACTCTTGGAAAAAGTTTAAATCCTCCAGAAAACTTCAACAAAATTGCCCCTCTCTTTTGTTTTGTTTCAGTATCATATCACAGATATTATATTTCTGATCAAAACATTCCTTTAAAGTGGTCCTAAGTAATAGCATTTACACATCAATAAGATTAATGTTTAAAAACCATAAAGAAAAAGTAGAGCTTTCTCTCTCTAAAGTGTTTGCTGGTAGAGAGTTAAATTATAAGGGGATCTATGTAATAGGGAGCCCATTTCAAACTTTACTTAAAACTCTAGGAGAAAGACAAGTGAACCATTATCAGAAAAAGAAATTAATTGTGAAATATGCCACAGTTTCATCCCTCCCCTTCTACCACTTCCAGTTATATTTTTCCCCATGTCTTCTTGTCTCCTATAAAAAAGGAGAGGTATTTTTAGAGAATGAAGTTTTAATTTTTCCATTGTTATCACCATTAGTTAACAGTGACATTTTAAACTATTTAGAAGGTTTGTTGTATATGAGGGAGTATGAAGAAAAGGGAAAATTAATGCTTTTACATTTAATATTTCTAAATATTGATTTTCTAAATAAAATTCAATTGGTGGAGCTTAGAAAGAATTTTCTTATAGTTACAATTACTATGGAATATTATTTATGATTGCATGATAAGATCATTTCTCTCTGGTAAGGGAATCTAGACTTTTGTTGATGCCTTTCATTGAGCTTAAGTATCATGATTTCATGTTTTCAACAAACATCAACTTAATTTGCATTTTGAATTATGTTGTGTTTAAATTCCAGGTGGGGACCAAACCATAAGTATGCTAGTAGTAATTCCAGTGTACAAAACATGAATCCCCCAAATGCTTAGCTCCTAGGTTTCTATAATTATTGTTTCTCTTGGTTCTAGTTGATGAAAAATATGTTAAAGAGTTATAATTTTAAATTATTTTTAAGATAATACAGTATCATAGAGCATTAAAAGGAAGATTCAAGTTCAATTTCCAACTCTGGCACTTGTGAGCTATATGACCCTGTTTAAGACAATTAAATTTTCATCCTCCATTTGCTAACCTACAAAATTGGAAAAAATAAAAATGACTATTACCAAGTTTGTTGTAAAAAAATCTAATGTGCTAATATATATAAAGTACATTTCAAACTTTTAAACGCTAAATAAATATTAGCTATACTACAAAGGGGTAATCTTGAAAACAACAATACACAAACATACACAATATAAAATCATTATATTAATCTAGTGTTTAATAAACAAAGATTCAAGCTTCTTGGGTAAGAATTTGGCAAAAAAAAATTACTGGGAAAACTGGTAGGCAGTTTTGGAAGAAACTAGGAATAGACCAATATTTGGCACTATATACTAAGGTATAGTCAAAATAGATAAAATATTTAGACACCAAGGGTGAAATCATAAGTAAATGAGGGGAGCCTGGAAAAACATACCCATCCAATGTATAAATAAAAGAAAAAATTAAGACAAAATAAGAGAGTCACAGGAAGTAAAACCAATAATTTTGATTATGTGAAATTAAAAAGGTTTTGAATAAAGAAAATTAATGTAGCCAGAATTAGAAGGAAAACAGGAAACTTAGGTGGGAGGAATTTTACAGCAAGTTTCTCTCATGAAGAATTATTTCTGAAATATATAGAGAACTGAGTCAAATTTGTAAAAAAAAAAGCTATTCTCCATTTGATGAATACTCAAAGGATATGAATGGACAGTTAACAGAAGTAATCAAGGCTATCAATAGTGTCAAAAATGTGCTAAAACAATATTAGAGAAATGCAAATAAAGCAACTCTGAGAAACTACCTCACAAATGTTAGAGTGACTAACATGATAGGAAAGAAAAATCACAAATGTTGGAAAGGATGTAGAAAAATTGGAACAACAATGAAATCTTGGTGGAGATGTGAACTAGTTCAGGTCCTCCCGGAGAACAATTTGGGACTACACTGAAAGAAGTATAAGACTATACATACCCTTTGATTCAGTAATATCACTGCTAATTCTGTATTTCATCGATCAAAGGAAGGGGGAAAGCACCTATTTTTATCAAAACATTTATACCAGTTATTTTTGTGGTGGCAAAGAATTAGAAATTGAAGGGATGCCCATAAAATAAGAATGACTAAACAAGTTGTGTGTGGGCGTGCGATGAAACACTATTCTGCTATAAGAAATAATGAATAGGATGGTTTCAGAAAAATCTGAGAAAACTTACAAGAACTGATGTAAAGTAAAGTGAGCAGAAACAGGAGAACGTTGAACACAATAATAGTAATAGTGTAAAGAGGATCAAGTATAAAATTTTTAACTAATCTGGTCAATAACAATAGGACCATTTCTCCAAAGGACCCAAGGTGAAAAATTTTATCTACCTCCAAAGTCAGAGCTGATGAACTGAGAGATTGAAGCATACTTTTCTTTTACTTTCTTTATTTTTCTTGTATTTTTTTGTGATTAACATGGAAATATATTTTGGCTGACTTTATATGTATAATTGATATATTACTTGCCTTTTTGAAAGGTGAGGAAAGTGCAGGAAGGAGAAGATTTTAAACTAAAAAGTTAAAAAAAAGTTTTTAAAGTTTGCACATAATTTGGAAATATTTAATTAAATAAAATATATTTAAAAATAACTATTAGTTTTTATATTTATTCAAAAGGATGACTATTAGAGGCTCACATGTTTATAACTAGAAGAGATCTTAGACACCATCTAATTTAATGTTTTATAGAGGAGGAAACCAAGGTACAGGGAAGTTATATTATTTAGCTAATGTCACATGAGAAATGACAGAAACTGAATTTGAAATCAGATCATAAGATTCCAAATCATGTGCTCATTCAACTTTATCATGCCATTTCCTCATAAATATCTAGAAGTGATTTTAAAGGAAAATTGTGTCCAATCATTTTGAGAAGCAATATGGAATTATACTCAAAGAGTTGCAAAATTCTATATACCTTTTAAACTACTATTTAATCTATTTTCTAAGATGATCAAGGAAAAAAGAAAGGAAACTATGTTTTAAATTATTTATAGTAGCTGTTTTTGTGTTGGCAAAGAACTGGAACCTGAAGAGATGTCTATCAATTGGGGGAATGGATGAACAAGTTGTGGTATCTGATTGTAATATAATACAGTAATGTTCCAAATTTGGTCAAAATTGACGCACAAGATGCTCACAAAATAATGGAAAGACATATAAACTGATGCAAAGTGAAATGAGCTGAACCAGGAAAATGTTGTTCACAGTAACAATAATAATGTATGATGATCAAATGTGAATGACTTTACTTATCCACAAGGCAAGAATATAGGACAACTTTGAGGAAGTCAGGACAAAAAAAGGATATCTGCCACAATTAAAGGAACAGAGTTGAAAATACAGATTGAAGCATATCATTCTTTTATTTCCTTCATGAATATTTTTTCTAGTATAATCGACATATGTTTTGTTCCATAACATGACAAATGTGAAAAATATGTATTATATGATAATATATGTACAAACTTTATCATATTACCTGCCTTCTTGGGATAAGGGTAGAGGTGGGTGGGAGGGGAAAAAAAGAATGAGACTTAGATTTTTGGACATAGATAAAACGAGAATTTGTTTCTCTTAAATAAGCATGTTTATTATAATTTATTATACATTTAACAAATGTGTTATTGTCATGTTACATATCATATTATGCTATTTATTAAAAATAAAAATAAATGGTAAATCACAAAAAGAAGAAAGTTGTATTCCAAAGCTTCATACACACACATATATACACAGAGTTGTATAGTGATTTTCAATATGTGCACAACAACTTAATTTCTGTATATGGCATGATGTCTGTATTCATTGACCTATTTTCAATGTTTGCTAAGTGTGCAGTTTTCTACCACCCTTGTGTATAAGCAATGAATGTCAATACCAAAGTCTACTTGTTTGAGTTTTTCTTTAGATGCTAAAATCTTTGAAGAGCTAGAATTAAAGGGGTCAAACTGTATCATTACTGCACACAATTCCCACATGAAGGTTTTGCTGTGCATACAAATGCAATAACTGAGAGTTGAAATGATAATGGATGCCAGTTTTATAATGGCCCAGAATGTGCTCCTCAAATCCTGGCAAGTCCCTGACACAGTGATTTTCATTAAAAAGTTGGCAGTTACTTTGTCAGGAGAGTCAACCCGCTGTGGTTAGAAGTGATGTTTTCATTTGCTTCAAATAAGACACTGTTTTAGGATAAACTCACTGATATAAACTCAATGTCAAATTTTTAATGAAATCCAGAATATGTCAATGCCTGATAGGCAGCTTGGAGGGTGAATCATAATTTGCTTCCTTTTGTGTAGATGCCCAGACTAGGTCCTGACTCCATATGATATAACTGAATGGATAATGATGCCCAATCTGAGATTTCTTGCAAATGTAATTCTATCTTTGCTCTTATTCCATCTCCAGGGGCTTTCACACTTCAAGCATAGCCTAACACTAGTCAGCATTTATTTATATGGGTGAGAAACCTTCTGGCTCTTTCTATGCTTACCACTTGATCTCACCTATTCCCTTTTCTCCTTGGTTCTTATAATTTCTCCCTATAAAAAGGCAAGCTTCCTAGCATGCAGTTTACAGACCATCTGTGGCCCTTTACAGTCCACAAAGTTCTACAGCCTGCTGTCTCAGTGCCTCCACACTGGCAGTCCTCCCTGTAATCCCCTATCCCCAACCACTGCTGCATTGGGAAAACAATCTTCTGGACTCTACCATCTGTGAATGTTCCTTTTGTTGTCCATCTGGAATTGAACCCAATATGTCATAATCTCATTATATTTTTAAGGTGTACAAAGGTACTCATTTACAGTTTATAAATCTAGAGCTGTGAGATATCTCAAAGGATATTTTTCCAACTTCATCATTTTTCCATTGAAGAAACTGAGGTCTCAAGAAGTTGACTTGCCCAGAGCCACATAAGAAATAAGTTTAATAGGCAGGTTTTGAACCTGGGTCATCTGTGACTTCATTCAGTCTTCGTTTGATTTTATCATTCTTCCTCGTAAGAACAGATATCCAAAGAAATCATCTATATATGAGTTCACGTCATCAACAAACATTTGTTAAAGTATATGCCAGATACTTTGTTAAGCAATGGGCATTCTATGAAAGACAAAAAGATAATCTCTACCCTCAAGAAGACTTCATTACAACCATGGAAAAACATTAACAGCAAGGTAGATACAAAATATATACCCAGTAGAAGGGAAACACTGTGAGTGGGAAGCATTGGCAGCTGGGATGACTGGAAAAGAATCCCTGAGGTAGGTGGAATTTGATCTGAGTCAAGCATGCAGTCAAGACAAAAAATATGCAAAGGTCAGAGAAGAGAACATGAGATACTGCTGATGCAAAGGCATGGAGATTTGAGATGGAGTGTCTCATTAGAATAACAACTAGGACAGTGTAGATTTACTTTAGAATGCATAGAGTAAGGTGTAAAAATGTAGAATTGTAGGAAAGGGACAGGTTTTGAAGAGCTTTAGATGCCAAACAAGGGAGTTTATATTTTATCCTGGAGGTAATAAGGTATCCCTGGAGCTCATTGATCAGGGGGTCAATTTTTAATAACATGATCAGGAAAATTACTTTGGCATGATGGAAGATGGAAGCATAATGGTGAACACAAGGGCAAGCTAGTATTTACTGATACTTGCCAAATGCTAATTGGCAGTTTGAGAAGTTCAAGTCACAACAGGCATGTGACAATTCACATTGTCACATGTCTGTTGTATATTAAATATTTTATATATATATATATATACATATATATACTACTATATATTCCAGTACCTAAATTCTGTCTCTTCCTATTTAAGATCATTGCACTGTTATAAATACATTGTTGGAGTTAAAAAAAAACAACAAGGCTCAGGCAAGGATCATGAAGACCTAAGTTCATGTCCTGACCTTGGAACAAACTACCTCTGTACACTGGGCAAATCATTTAATTCCTGAGAGTCCCAGGCAAGAGTACAAGACTTTTTAAGTTGCAGAAAAGCTGTTGACCTGCATTGGTAGAAAAAAGATTCTTCACTTAGGAAGTTCTCATTTTAGTGAAATCACAGTTCTAGTCAACAATAAAAAAAGAGAAGAAAAATTATTCAGATTAGGGGCTCCCTTCTGCTGGGGTGGGAGCAGAAAGTAAGCAAATAACCACAAATTCATGTTTTGGAATTTTACTTTCACTATTTAATTTGTGACTTTTTTTTTGATAAACTAAAAAATTGTCTATGTAGTGTTTTAAATATTTGAATATTTTACGTATAACGGAATTACCTAGCTAGAAGGAATCTCAGTGGTCTCATCCAATTCATACTCAAAAGGGATCATGATGATGAGGGGAGAAAGGAAGTAGAAGAAGAGAAAGAGAACTTGGAACTCAAAATTTTTTAAAATGTCAAGAAAATTTTAAAATGTTTTTACATGTAAATGAAAAAATAAAATAGCAAAAAATGGCAAAAAAAAGGAATAATGACAAATGGTCATCAAACCTCTGCTAACTTTTGAGGATGGGGAACCCACTATTTCTAAAAGTAACCTATTTTACTTTGGAACAGATTCCTTAGTGTTAAGAAATTTTAATTAATATCAAAATTATTATTTCATTAGAAAGAGAAAATAGTGAGAGACTTCTTAATACAGTGAATAGAAAACTGGTCTCAAATCCAGGAACTTCTGGGTTCAAGCCCCACTTCTGATAAATATTTTCTACATAATACTAGGCAAGTCATTTAACCTGATAAGACTAATTATAATTTGTATCTAACTGCAGAGTTCATTGAATTTGAAAATCATTTTCTAATTGATTCTAATCTATCTATGCCTGTAATAAAACTTGACTAAGCTAAAGTTAAAGTAAACCATTACAATTAGAACATATTAATGAAACCAAAGTCCCTGCATTGACCTGGCGTTTATCTCATTATATTAATTATTACCCCAGGACAGCATTGGCTTCCTGTGACACTCTCTTAATTATAGCCACAGAGTCTCTAGGTTCATAATTCCCAGTATGTTGGCCATCCTTGGGAGATAGATATTTTACAGGATTTAGCACACAGCACTCTAAAAAAAGTGAGTAATTATAAATCAGGTTTGAGATTATTTTCAGATTAAGAATGAAAGAAAGGAGAGAATCAAAATTCAAATTCATATGAACAAGAGATTATACTAAAATATGTTTATGATTTATTTAAAGACAAAAAGATTCTCATATATACATATCCAGATTGTATATATACATATCTATGACACAAATCAATGATAAATATGCATAAATAACAGAATATATGCATATATGCAATAAACACATATCTATGTACATATGTTTCATACCTCTAAATATTTATGTGAACATGTACATATATATCCAAAAATATGAGGCCAGGGGCTGGTAGGTGGCACAGTGTAGGGAGTGCTGACCCTGCTTACCTCAGTTTATTCATCTTTAAAATGAGCTAAAGAAGGAAATGGCAAACTCCTTTAGTATCTTTGCTAAGGAAATCCCAAATGGGATCAGGAAGACTCCCACAGGCATTAAATGACTGAACAACAACAAAAATTAGCCTTCAGCTTCTGAGGTCACAGGCAAGGAATCTCCAATGAAATAGGAAACTGAAAGTCTCTAGGCAGGAAGCTTTCCACCATAGATGCTCAAGATATGAGATTCTAGAAAAAGAATGCATACAGAAGGGAAAGTACACATGTGATATGCATATTGTACATGTTGGGTTTATACAATAAGATATAAATGAATAAATTATAAAACAAATAAATAATAAAATGAAATAAAATTAAAAATAAAAACAATAAAACAAATATATAATTAAATAAGAAAGACTAGCCCAAAGTAAAAGAATATTTTGTTGCAAATTTATATAAATTTTTTATGACCTGCCAGCCAGCTGCAGGTTTGTGGGTTGGGGCTCGAGAAGGAGCAAGGAGTCTGAGAAAATGGGTGAAGAATGAAGGAACACAGACAAGTCAGTATTTTTGATAGGGAAGGCATGAACCCCTACAACATTCTCCTTGGTAAGAAAATTAAAGGAAAATGTAAGAGCTAATGGAACATGTGGAATTGAGAGAAAATAGGATAAGAGTAAGATCAAGAGTAAGAATGCAAAGCCCAAGAGAGAAAATCAGGGGGCTGTCTTCCAAATTTATTTCAGTGTGGCTTGGGAGGTGCTCAATGAATATGTAACAAAGCATAGATAATTCAGATTGGATGGGATGGTAATGATGACACCTTTTGGGCATGTTGACTTCAACCTGCTCTTTTACAAAGGAATTTGACTCTGCACAAAATGTTAATGAGTTTGCCTTGAACAAAGGCTGCATGGCTAGGTCAAGAGTCTGCCCACAAATTTCAGAGTTCAAACATTGTGTCTGAAGACCCAATATCCATACATCAATTATATTTCTTAGATGTGAATATGCTTGGGATGCTACAATTATAAAACTTAAAAATAAGTCATGTTATAAATTTATAATAAGAAGGAACCACAGAGGCCATTGAATCATATTGTCTTATTTTATAGATGAGAAAGCTAAAGCTTTGAGAGGTTAAGTGATTTGTCCAGGATCAAACAGCTGCAAGTTTCTGAGACAATGTTTGAACTCGGGTTTTTCTGACTCTAAATTCATCTTTCTGACTAAATCTATGTACTTGAGCAAAACAAATTTGAGAAATTTTGGGTAACAGTAGGAGAGAGAAACAAGAGATATTATTGTGGAATATAATAAAAAACCAAAACCCAGGACATTTAATATTTATTCTCATAATTTTACTACTTAGCCACCCATTATATTGAATTGGACTTGCCCAGTAACCATCTAGGCATTTTGAGAAAAATTGTCTTGCCCACAATCCATCTCTGAGATTTCATTTAAAAAACCTAACTTACTTTTGCATTTATCCATAAATTATGCTATGTAACTATTTCCTAATGTACTCTTATTTAATTAACTCTTAATTAAGAAATATCCTACTACATTATAGAATAGAATGTGTGGAGATACAAGCATATGGACCAAGATGGCAGAGTAAGAAATTCTTGGAGTCCTCCAATCAACTTCCAAACAACCAAACAACCAAAGAAGAACAAAAACACCTCAAAAAAAAATCCTGGAGTGACAGAAACAACAGACAAAGGGCAGAATCAGTATTTCAGCCCAAAGTACTGTGGGGAAAGAACAATGAAGATTCATTTCACTAGGATCTTAGGAGAAAACAGACAACAAGCCTCAGTGGAATTCAGACATGATATAGGGCAAGTGGCAGAGGAAAGAACATATCCCACTTGGTCCAGACTCAGAAAGAGAAGAACAATATAGAACAAGCAGCAGTGGGAAGAAAAAGGCCCCATGTAGTGCAACTGATCAGAAGCTGGGCACAATGAAATGCAAGGCAACAGTAGGAAAGACTCAGTTCAACAAGATCCAGTTTCCAAGAGATTGGGCAGAACCCAACTTGAACTGGCTGAATTAAGCAGCTCCAAAGCACCACAGAGCAGGCTGACCTTTGCAGAGTGCTACATTTGAGTCTGAGACAGATAAGCTGACCCCAGGCACAGTGCAAGTGTGAGTCTAACTTACCTACACCTTAGGAACAGAGCCAAGCTACAGAACACAGATAGAAATTAAAGGAAAAAATACCCCCCAAATGAGCAAAAGACAGTTTGTTTGAGAGAGGACAAAGGCCTTGACTATGGTAATAGCAATGTGAGTGACTAAAAGGGAGACTTTTAATGCATACTCTTTGATCCAGTAATACTACTACTAGATCTATATCCTAAAGAGATTTATAAAAACAATGGGAAAGGACCTGTTTGAACAAAAACATTTATAGCTGCTCTTTTTGTGATGGCAAAGATTTGGAAATTGAAGAGGTGCCCATCAATTAAGCAATGGCTAAACAAATTGCAATATATGAAGGAGCTGGAATACTATTGTGCTGTAAGGAATGATGAACAGGATGATTTCAGTGAGTTGGAAAGATCTTCGTGGACTGATGCAGAGTGAAAGAATCAGGAAACATCATAAGCAGTAACAGCAATATTGTGGAATGATCAACTGTGATAGACTTAGCTACTATGGGCAATACAATGAATGATCCAGGGCAATATTGAAGGATTTATGAATACTATCCTCCTCCAGAGAAAGAACTGTTTGAGTCAGAATGCAGATGAAAGCATGTGACTTTTCAATTGTTTATTGGGGTTTATATTTTGGAGTTTTGGTTTTATAAGATTATTCACTTATAAAAATGAACAATATAGAAACATATTTTGCATGATAATACATGTATAACCCAGATTTAATCACTTGCCAGAACAAGGAGTGGTGGTGGGAGGAGGGGGAACAGGTTCAATTCTATAATTTAGGAAAACTTGGGTGGAAATTTATTACATGTAATTGGTAAAAATAAAAAAAATAAATAAAAATGAGAGTCTAAAAGGAATATTATAGAGGTAGCACTGGTAATACTAAGTAGTTGATTGGACATGAGGGGATAACAAAGAATGAGGAGACAAGCATGACTCTGAAATAACAAATCTGGATACTTGGAAAGATTGGTGTTATTTTGAATAGAAATAAGGAAATTCAAAAGTGGAATGAGTTTAATGATCTGTGTTTCAAATGTGATGTTGGGAGGCTTATGAGACAACCAGTTCAAAATGTCTTACAAGCATTTGGTGACATGTGACTTGTGCTCAGGAGAAAGAAAAATACTCAAAATGTAGATCTGGGAGTCATATGCATGAAGATGATATTATCAAAAAACACTAAGAAGAAATGGTTGGAAATGTCAGACCAGGACCAAGAGAAAATAATGTTGCAAAAACATTGGGAAGGAGTTTTTTTTGTGAAAACTTTTTTTTTTCCACAAAGGTCAAAGGATTTAGGAGTAGCAGTTAGGAGTTTCAAATATATAAAAGAAGTCAAAGACAACGTTTTATAAAAGGCCATCTGAAATAGGACTTGGGAAAGCTTTAATAAGTTTTGGAAGTATAGTTTTAGCTAAGTAATGAGACTAGGAGTTAGACTGCCATTATAAAGAGAATTTGGGAAATGAAGAAGCATCTGTCACCAGATGAAGAAACTGAAATGAGAATAAACTAGCTGTCAACTTTTAATTTTAACTCATATTCAAGGAACTTTCATTCCAATTGATGGGATGTGTAACTCTAATTTATTTTCCAAGGGTTGCATAGCTATTTAATATCAGCTCTTGAATAAAAACCCAATTTTCTGATTCCAAGTCTAGTTTGTGGCTTATCCTCAAACCATATGTCCTCCACTTGTGTTTTCATACTCCGCTCTTCTTCATTAAAATTTTGGACACTATCTTTAGAATCACCTTAGACTATGATCAATGAACTTTCTTCTCATTCAACATGAGTACAGGTTTTCATTCCACTTTCTAGGCATCTTCAAATCATGCTTTTTGCAGTACCTATTGATGTGCTGTTTTCATTTGTTAGAATGCAATCTATGTGAGGGCAGAGACTTTCTTTCTGTTTTGTTTTTTTATATTTTTTGCATCTCTAGTACTTAGAGTGATGCTTGACCCATAGTAGCAGTTTAATAAATGGTATACACATATATTTGTATATATATATATATATATGTATATGTGCGTGCATGTGAAAACGTAGACACGCGCCTTGCTTGTGAGTACATATATATGTATGTATCATCTATCTTTTTATCTAGAAATATGGTAAAGACAACAGTTTTCCATAATTTGGGGCAGCCACATTCAGAGCAAGAAGATAAGTAAGGGAGGGAGAAATAGAATAAAAGGAGATGGTATAGAGAAACCACAATAAATGAGCTCCTACTTAATTTCTATTTTCTTTTTGATTAAATATTTAGATCAAGAAAAGGCCTTAAATATCATTCAACACATATAAATGTCTATAATGCCTGCAAGTACATGCACAAATACACACCATCTCAAAACTTAAACTCACTGGTATTGAAGGAAGAATTTGGACAAAACAATATCTAATGTCATTTTCCTTTTGAGTAAGATTCCTGAGTAGCTACTCATAGTGCCAAAGTTAAAAGTCTGGACTGATAAAGATCATTGTTATCTCATTGAAACAGTTAGTTATAATAGCACCAAAATTGTTAAATCGAAAGGGTCTCTAGTTATGCCCAAGTCCAATCTCATCATCCATCAGTTTATAGATGAGGAAACCAAAGTTCAGAAAGATTAAAGAATTTGCATAATGTAAAAATGTTTAAAAACAATTAGCCAAGAAAAATAAGTTATTAATTATTATGATAATGTCCAAGAAGACAATAATGGCTTGATATTTTAGAGTGACAAAGAATTGGAAATTGAGAGGATGCTCATGTGTTGGAGAATGACTGAACAAGTTATGGTATATGACCAAGATGGAATACTATTGTGGTATAAGAGATGACAAAGAGGATAGTTTCAGAAAAACCTGTGAAAATTTGTATGAGCTGATAAAATTTGAAGTAAGCTGAAAATTTTACACAATGCAATAATATTGCATTGATGATCAGCAGTGAAAGATGTAGCTTCTCTGATCAATACAACAATCCATGACAATTCCAAAGGACTCATGTTGAGAAATTGTACTCAACTCCAGAAAGAGAATTGTAGGACTCCGAATGTAGAATGAAGCAGAATGTTTATCATTTTATTTTTCTTGCCTTTTTTTGCAACATGGCTAATATGGAAATATGTTACAAATTATTTCACATGTATAATGAGTATCATATCGCTTCGCTTTTCAGTGAATGGGTAAATGGCTGGAGGGATGGAGAGAATTTGGAACTCAAAATGTTATTTTTTAATGAATGCATGAATGAATAAGTAAGCAAATAAATATATATTTTTAAAAGAAGACAATTACTTCCTTCTACCACCCCGCACCACACCACATTATCTTTGTGGGCTCAGCTATTCTCTCTCTAATAGGTTTATGTACATGGGTATGTATAATAGTCAGTAGCACTTCTTCAGAGGCTAATTAATTTCTAATATGTCATAATGTTCTGAATTCTAAGTCCATGACCCAAATAGGCACTTATTTAGCAAATTTTATTATCATAAAGGGTGGTTTGAGTCCCAAGTGGTCATTGATCTGACTTGTGAGTGTCACTGCTTTGTGTGGATTATTATACGTTTTGCCTTGTCATCTGCAGAACTCATTTACTTCAAATGATGTTCTCTATTTCTAATGGCTAAATATTTTGGGGGGTCTATTTTGTTTTTAATTTGCTGTTATTTGACAAGTGATTAAAAGCTCTGTGGTAAGTTATATCAGACACATGTCCTCCCAACCTTTCTTTCACCTTTCCCAAATATCGCTTGTAGCTGTCCTACCTAAGCTTGCCAGCCAGCCGTTTCTTAGGCAACCTGCTGTCATCCATCCTCCACACATTTCTGGCAGAATGACATGAGTTAGCTGCAAATAGAACTTCAATGAGAGTGTACAGCCAGTGCTCTGGGACTTTTTTGTTTTGTTAAATGATGTGAAGTAAGGTTCACTGGTGATATCAAAAAGAAACTGGATGAGATGTTTGTGACTGGTCCAAATCCTGGAGTCACACAATTGTGGAGGTCATTAAGTGGACAATTCATTTATTCTGGAACTATAGGATTCACTTACAATGCAATCTGCTTGATGCTCCTTCAAAGACATTAGCCTTCTTTGTGGAGTTTTCTGCTTCATTGTTTATCTTCCCACAGTGTTGGGCTGACTCTGTAAAGTAGTCAGTAATCTGCATATTTCCTCATGTACCTCCAGAGCAGCCATCAGTGCTTAGAAGCTCCTGAATTACCCCTCCCCCCCAAGGATTAAAGGCATTTGTCACCTGTTGAAGTAGAAGAATCTGAAAATATAACACAATCAGCTTGAAAATGTTGGGTTACATCAAATATTTTGAATAGAACTATAACAAAAGCTTACTTGATTTTATTGGTGAAGGGAACTGATAATATGCAGTATTGTCAGCTCAATTGTTTTATCTCTCTTTGGAATTTTCCACACACATCTACTGCCCTGTTTATTTTTTTTCATTCCATGAAACAAGATATCCCTTCTATGTTTAGTTTATTAACCCTAATCTTGTCATCATGTTGCTAACTCAAATCTTGACTGACACCACTTCCCTCAGCTTCCTCTCCCTCCTTATTAGAGGACCCAGTAGTAGACTATCAAATTCCTCCTAGCATCTTCCTTTATAGAGAGCAGAAACTGCTTTGGGGCTCACTCCACTTTGTATCTGCAACATTGCCTGTTTGGGTTTTTTCAGTTCCATGGAAGAAAATGCCCCTGCACTGGATATCCCCTGGTTTTTTACTGAATTATTTTTCTGTCTTTTTGTGTATCATGAACACATCATACACATTGTACATTAGAGTGTAATTTTAGATTGTGTGTTGTCTTCCCCCACTAGAATCTAAAGGGAAGGGACTAGATTTATTTTTATTAATTTAATCCCCAGTGGATAGATAGCATGATGCTTGGCACATAATAGACACTTAATAAATGTTTATTGGGCTGGAATTATCCTCCTCAGGTGAAGGAGAATGAGTTTTCCTAAGCTGTGGGAGTACAAATTTTGTAGACTGATAAAGATTGTGATTTAACAAGAGTCACATATTAAGTGAGACAGGATTTTAACTTAAATATTTTTTGATTCCAAGACCTATACCTCATTCACTACACTAACTGCATTCATCCAGGATTTTTTATATACTTTTTTGTATGTGAACATCTAGTGATAAATTCTATCAATGCAGATTAGACCTAAAATGAATACAAATATTTAAGCATAAAACTAAATATAGATTTAAAAAAATAATAGTAAGAAACCTTGAATGTCTGCTCTCAGATCTATAAAAATCCAACAGAAAGCTAAATAAGAAGGAAAATATGAAGATGGAGATATTAATGAAAGAATTAAATTTGACTGATCTAAGGCAGTTTCTGAATGGGAATGCTGAAAATATACATGTTTTTCAGGATTATGTGATCCCTTTCAAAAACTGGTAAAGTGCTAGGGCAAAAAAAATGAATAATAAATATAAAGCAATAAAAACATAGACTTGCAGATGATAATACTATATTCAAATATGTTTTGCTATCATAGAGGTAAAAATTTTCTCCAATAATACAAGTCAACATTTCTAAACCCTTCGTGTCTCTTGCCCACATTGCCCTATAAATTGTTCATGAATGTTCACAGTCCTGGGGAGTGGGGTATTCTTTGGTTTTGTCAGACTTTATTGTCTACTAGTTTTCCCTTTAGCTTCCTGCATCACTAGATCATCTTTTCTAGTCCTAAATTTCTCTGATTATTAAAAGATATGCAGACTAAGATATAGACAAAATAGTACTATGTTCAAAAATACATATTGAATATGGGAACTTAGAGTAAAAACATGAAGAAAAAGACATAAGCAGAAAGACTTGAAGGAAAAAGGAAAGTATCTGTTAAGACAAGGATAATAAGAAACATAAATGGAATAAAGGAAAGGGACTATAGAGTAAATACAGAAAACAGAAAATTGGTACAGAGAGATTAGTTTAACATATAAGAAATGTGGTTATGGATTAGAGTAAGTAGGCAAAGATGATGAAGCTTTTATTGAGGCTAAAACAATGGGGTTTTTAAAGAGGTTATAAAGAGGTGATAATTGGCTTTAAAAGGGTTTAAATGTGGATAGTTGAGGTGGGAAACCTATCTAAGTAGTTAAAATATTGAAAATTTGTTAATTGGTGTAGAAATCATACCAATTAGTTAGATTTATAGCAATGTACAGCAAGTATGTGGTTTTATTTGTTTATTTTATTTCTGTTACAAACAAGTGATTACTATGTGCTAAATTTAAATCACTCTATCCCTGGAAGAAGGAAAGGGATGGGATGAATTCATCCCTGTATCTGCAGTAGTTAAGGAAAAGAAATTATTCCTAAAGAAAACAGAAACACAACTTATCCAGGAAAAAATAAAGTTGGGGAGAGAAATCTGAGATGTTGGGGAGGAACAACTCTTATCAAAGATTAGAAAATGGATGTGTCTCACTCACAGAGTTGGAAGTGAAAGAAAGGAAAGATATATACATATAACTAAAACATATATTTGAAATTCTTCCAAGCAAAAAGGAAATTGCATGTTCTGAAGAGGAAGCAGCTTCTAAAAGTAATGAACTAATAGGCATATAAAAAGCTATCAGATGGAACATCATTGCAAATTTTTCAGTTAAAAAAGCAACCCTTGTATGTTCTTCATGCTCACTATTGCTCTATAGATTCTTTGATTTTATTCAGGTCTCAACCAAAGCATTACTTTCTGTGGGAGACCTTTGTGCACCCTCTTTACTAGTAGCACCTTTCACTCTAAGGCTACTTTCCATGGTTTTTTTCCCTATCTATATCTTATATGTATTTATATTTTATTTGTTGCCTCCTTAAAATGTAAATTCTTAGAAATCAGGAACTAAGAGTAGAAATAGATGTGAAGTTTGGGAAATTGTTCACAAAAATTGTCATAGAGGAATGATATAGTGATAGACTTCAAACATACAGACATCATCTGGAGTTATCCCTCCTTCTGTCAAAAGTAGAATAATAATTTGATTTTGGGGAAAATAAAACTGGTAGGTAGTGGTTTAGGATGATTTTTCTTTACCTATAATGAGGATTAGAGACTATTCAGAAAATACCATTCATTATCTTTATTGCAGCCAATTTTCCTTGTTCTGCACCTGCTTACTGTTGCCTTTTTACATTGGAAGACTGAAATTTAAGGAACTAGCATAATCCATCACAAGGATATGATAATTTAGACTTGGGACTTGGCCTTTCCTGTCACTCTCTCAGCTTCAGACATTTCATGGAACTGTTATGTTAGTTGGTTTTTATTATGTTTCTCCTTTCTTTTCCTCTTGAACAACTCTCTGTATTAGGCTTCTTAAATAATAGAGTTCAGGGTTGATTAGTAATCACTGTAGACATATTTAAGTCATGGAAGATACTATTTTGGGGGGGGTTTAGTCCTTTTTCAGTTGTGTGCAACTCTGTGTGATCTCATTTTTTATGGATTTTTTTGAATGATTTGCCATTTCCTTCTCCAGTACATTTTGCAAATAAGAAAATTGAAGCAAACAAAGTTAAATGACTTGCCCTATGTCATGCAGCAAGTAAGGGTCTAAGACCAGACTTGAACACAGGTAGATGAGTTTTCCTGGCTGTAGGCCTGGTACTATCACCAGTGTACCACCTACTTGCTTGGAAGATCTTCTAGAAGACTTTAAATATTTCACTACCAAAGACTTGAGTTTGGTAAAAATATTTTATCCCTAACTCTCACTCATTGCAAGTTAGGCTAGGTCCTTAAATGCATTCGCACATTTCTTGGGAGTTAGACTCCCCCAAAGATTAATGACTCATATTGCTCTTCATCCAAGTACTAAGTAATCTCAAGAAACTATAAGGGCTCTCACATGCTTTGCTAAAGGATCAGGAGAAGAGATTGCCTCAGCTAAATCTACTTAAAACATGTCTTTATGTGTGAATATGTGTGGATGTGTGCATCCTTTTAGTAACTTGAAGAATTCATGTGTCTCTTTTTATTTTGCAATTGAATCTAATCTATCAAGTAACTGGTTGAATCAAGCCCAACCCCAGACATGAGAATAAAGAAGGAACAAAGAAGGACCCGTTATTTGGGGGTAGATGAAAGGATAACAGATAGAGAGAAGGTCAAGCTTCTTGATTCTTTTTTTTCCTGTTTTTCCTGCCAAGGAAAATGAATTTTTCAGGAGGAATGAAAAGGAAAAAAAGACTAAGATGGACTTGATAGTCAATATGAATGAAGACATAATAAGAGAGCAACTGATTTAGCCTCATGAGTTAAAGTCAACTGACTCATATAAACTACATTGTTGGATACTGAAAGTATCATTAAGTCAATAACAGTTGACAGTTTTCAAAAGATCATAAAGAATGGGAGAGATAGTATAGAATATGAGGCCAGAACACATTGCTCTGATTGCCAAAAATGGCAAAGAACAGAATCTATAAATATAAGTCTATAAGTTTGACATCAATTACTGGGATAATTTTAGAATGGATCATTAAAGAGGTGGTGAGTAGAATTTTTAGAAAAGAAAGTGATTACAGCATGCAGACCATGGCAAACTAATTTTAATTCATTTGCTGACAGGGCTAAACAATTGGTAGGATTAGATGTTTTGTATAGAGTTTACCTGAACTTTAGCAAAACATTTGATTAAATTTTTGACTTATTGTTATGGAAAATATAGAGAGATGTGATCTAGGCAATAAAACAATTAAAGAATATAGACATGTTTTAAAGGCTAATAGTTGTTAATGATTCAATATAAAGCTGGCAGGCATTCTCTAGTGGAGTGCTCCAGGGACCTATGTGGGTATTGTTTAATATTTTTATTAATATTTTGGTTAAAAACTTAGATGTATCCTCTCCAATTATTTAGATGACAAAACACTGGGAAGTATAGCTAATTCTATGTAAAAGAGGCTCATGATCGAAAAGGATTTTGACATGCTATATTATGGGACTGAATCCAGTTCAATAGAGATAAATATAAAGACTGAGATCTGGATTTTTAAGAAAAATTCACTTCACAAAGAGTGGATAAGGGTTATGGAATCAGATAATTTTTTTTTCTGAAAAATGGTCTGAGTGCTTTAATGAACTATAAACTTACTAGGAGTCCACAAAGTGATGTGGCTGCCATAGAAAAGTAATTTGATCTTGGTCTACCTGATCACAAACATAGATTCTGGAATATGGAAATGACAGCTCCTCTGCATTCTTTCCTTAGACTAATTTGGAATAATGTGTTCAGTTCTGGGTACCAAAGTTTAGGAAGGATATTTATGATCTGGAAAACATACAAAGGAGAGCACAGAGAATGGTAAAGAGGTTCAGTTCTATGCATAAGAAGTTGAAAGAACTGAGGGTTATTGTTATGTAAAATAGTCAAGGGAAGATATGATTGTATTAATGTTTTTGAAAGGCTGTCATGTATTAGATTGGCTTCAAAAGCTAGAATCAGCAACATTATGTGAAAATTGGAAAGATAGATATAAATTTAGATATAATGTTAGGGGAAAAAACAACTTTCTAACAATTAAATTTCTCCCTAAAGTGGAAGGAGTTGGGAGATAGTAGCTTCTTACTTAGAGAACTTCAGATGGGATCTGGACAATCATTTTTAGGAGTTTGTGGGGATATTCAGGGAGGAATGGCACCTTTGCTGTGAAGATTTACTGATCCCTTTTTCATGGCTGCTCATTCAGCTTTAGTGTCCACTTACTACCCATCACCTGTGGTTCCAAGAAGCTGTAGCATGACCATTGGTCACATTCTAGTAAAATCTAAACCATACTGAGGGTAAATGATAGAATTCAAACCCATTAGTGGCTTAGGGGGATGTCTACTCCAAACATTTAAAGACTTCCCTTGATAGAATATGTGGATGTGAACAATGTGTACCAGTTGTCAGGAAAGCAGCAGGAAGGAAATGCACTACTGAGCATTTAGAGCTTGGTCAGATGTTGAAGACAACAAGGTTATCTACTGCACCTCAGGCAATTGTCAATTGATTGGATTTTTGTCATGTCATTGTAATGACTCTGGAAGAGAGTGAGGCTGACTATTTTGTGCTGCTCTATCTCATTCAAATCCAATATAAGCCTGAGTCAAGATATCCCTTCATGATACCTTTGTTCCTCTTTAAAAAATGATGGACAAAAAAGAGGACAACCACTTGTTGGATATCTAATAGGAAGTATCATGTTTTGAGTTGAAATCATAGTAAATGGCTTACAAGATTCCTTCCAACTCTAAATTTTTGTGATTCTCTGAATAATAGCTAAATGATAAATACTTTTGAAGCCGTTAACATAGTGAAAAGATTACTCTCTGCTTCAGAGGAACTGAGTTTAAATTTCACCTTTGATTCCTGTAACTTCATGACATTGAACAGGTCATTTAATCTAATTAATCCTCAATTGCATAATTTGTGAGACAAGTGGATTGAATCAGATGGCCTTTGTAATCCGTTACAGGTTTAATATCTGCTTCCCTATAATCAGGGATTTTTATTAAAGAATAATTAAATAAATGACAAAATATGTATTAAATACTTGCAATGTGCAAAGTACTGTGCTAATAGGTAGACATACCAATGGAAGCATAAGTAAACAATACTAATGAAACAATATGCAAAAACTTATGAGACACAGTAATAACAATTCTCAGAGGATAATTATGCATCCAAAACATACCATAAAAAAGAAATAAGAAGATTAATGAAGTGTTTAATTTGAAAACACTATAACATAAAAATAGCAACTCTAAAGTACAGAAAAAAATCATAAAAATTAAATGAGAAATAAAATAATTTGAAAGTGAAAAGAATTTTTAAAAGACTAGCAAAATTGATATTTTACATAACCTCAAGGAAAAAGAAAATGAAATTAACAAAATAATAAACAAGAAGTACTCATAATAAAAGAATTAGAGAGTGACATCTGGGTAAAAATGGCTGCAATCTAGACATGGAATCACTTCCTCTCTCCAGCACCCAACAAAATAGACTACATCAAAATCGCATAAAAATCATTTTTGGAAAAACAGAGAGACTCTAAAGTAGGGCACAGCAATGAATGTATGTGGGGTTTGAGCATTTCCACGCTATAAGAAGGAGAAAAAGCTCACACTCAAATGTGATCTGAACTACCCTCCCCCACCTCACCTACGGAACTGGAGTAGGGACCAGCACACTCACCAGAGACAGTGAGTGAGTGAGGAACTTCTCTGTAGTAACTGGGGGGGGGCACACCAGGGTCCTTGGGATCTAACTAGGACTGCCAGGGAACTACCCCTCAGAGCAGTTTCATAGGAGACCCCTGAGCACTGGAGAGTTCAAAGACTGCAGGGGCTCTTGTAAACTGTGAATGGCGTGGAGACTCTAGAGACTGCCTGAGGCTAAAGCTCCACTCCTCACTGTAGTGAGGGGAGGCATGCCAGGGTCCTTGGGAACTGAAAAGGTCTACCAGGGAACTACCCCTCAGAGCAGTTTCACAGAAGACTCCTACGCACAGGAGAGAAGAGACCACAGACCATGATGGCTTGCTGCGGAGGCTGCTGCAGAAGAACCAGCCTAAGGCAAAAGCACCGCCACTTAAATCCACAGAAAACCTGCCCATAACACCCAGACCTCTGACCAAAAAGGAAAGGACAAACCACCAAAGAGATGGCTCACAGTGCCCAAGATCAACTCTCCAAGAAGGAAGGGGAAAAAGTGACTTTTGAAAACTTTTACAGAAGGAAAACTCAGGCTACAGAAGAAAAACAGGATGAAATTCAAACAAAAGCAAAACCTTCCCCCTCAAAATGGAAATTGTTCACAAACTCTGGAAGAACTCAAAATGAACTTTATCCAAAAGATGGAAGCCTTCTGGCAAGAAAAATGGGAAAAAATTCAGAGAGAGGTCAACAATCTGATAGAAAAGAACTCCCAATTGGAGAAATAGCTGGAAGCCTCAAACAGCAGGTCAGACCAAACTGAAAAGAAAAACTAGTCCTTAAAGTCCAGAATTAAGAAAATGGAAGACAATGATCTTGCAAAACAGCAAGAGTTAATAAAGCAAAGTCAAAAAATTAATGAATTAGAAGAAAACATGAAATATCTCACCAATAAGGTGAAAGACCAGGAAAACAGAGGAAGGAGAGACAACTTGAGAATCATTGGTCTACCTGAGATAAACTAGAGATAAACCAGATAAAACCTGAGATAAACCAGAGATAAACCAGATAAAACTAGAGATAAACAAAAATCTTGATGCCATACTACAAGAAATAATCAAAGAGAATTGCCCTGATGTTCTCAAACAAGGGGGCAAAATAGAAATTGAAAGGGCTCATAGAATACCCTCTATACTAAATCCCAAAAAGACAACCCCCAGGAATATAATTGCCAAATTCAAGAGCTCCAAAGCTAAGGAGAAAATGTTACAAGAAGCTAAAAAGAGAAACTTCAGATACAAAGGAGCACCAATAAAGATTACACAAGACTTGGTAGCAGCCACACTAAAAGACCTCAACGCCTGGAACACGATATTCAGAAAGGCAAGAGAATTGGGTCTTCAACCAAGAATCAACTACCCATCAAAACTGACTATATACTTCCAGGGGAAAGTATGGGCATTAAACAAAATAGAAGATTTCCAAGTATTTGTAAAGAAAAGACCAGAACTCAGTGGAAAGTTTGACATCCAAACACAAATAGCAAGAGAAACATGAAAAGGGAAATATGAAAGAAAGGGAAAAGAGAAAATGAGAAAAGTGTTGTTGTTTTTTATTCAAACTCTCTTCTATAAGGGATACAATTAGATCAATATATATATATTAACATATGGGGGAAATGTTATGTGTAACTCTAAATCATTGTATGCATTAATAGAGTAAACAGAAGAATCACTCATAGGGAACGATTGGGGCATTAACATGATTTGGAGGAAAAAAAACAAAAAGAAAGAAAAGGGGAAGGAGGAATCAATGATGGTACTAATATATACTTAAAGAAATAGAAATAAATTAAATAGAATAATCTTTGTCACACAAATATACACATGGAAAGGGGGGGGATTCTCTCATAAGAAGGAGAGGAAAAATTGCTATTACTTAAACCTTACTCTCAGTGAAATCAACTCTGAGAGGGATGAGCATCTAGATCCACTGGGATCCTGAATTCTATCTTATCCAACAAGGCAAGGGAGAAGGGAAAACTAAGGGGGGCTGGGGGAAAGGAGTACAAAAAGCTAGGGAAGGAGAGGGGGAGGGGAAGAGAACAAAAATGGCGGGGCCAGAAAGGGAAGCATAACAAGGGAGGGGATTAGGGGAATGATTTAAAGTAAACCACTGGTTTAAATGGTTATAGCAAAAGAAGAAAGGACAGAATTAGGGAAGGATATCAAAATGCTGGGGAATTCACAAATGACAATCATAACTTTGAATGTGAATGGGATGAACTCACCAATAAAATGTAGATAAATAGGAGAATGGATTAGAATCCAAAACCCTACAATATGTTGTCTTCATGATATCTGACAAATCCAGAGCAAAAATAAAACTGATTTAAAGGGATAGGGAAGGTAAATACATCCTGATAAAAGGGAGTATAGACAACGAGGAAATATCACTAATCAACATGTATGCACCAAATGGTATAGCACCCAAATTTATAATGGAGAAACTAGGTGAATTGAAGGAGGAAATAGATAATAAAACTATACTAGTGGGAGATCTAAATCAACCACTATCAAATTTAGATAAATCACATAAAAAATAAATAAGAAAGAGGAAAAATAGGTGAATGAAATCTTAGAAAAAATAGAGTTAATAGATATTTGGAGAAAAATAAATAGGGACAAAAAGGAATACACCTTCTTTTCAGTAGCACATGGCACATTCACAAAGATTGAGCATACACTAGCTCATAGAAACATGGCATACAAATGCAGAAAAGCAGAAATATTTAATGCAACCTTTTCAGCTCATAAGGCAATAAAAATAATGACCAGTAAGGGTAGATGCAGAGCAAAATCAAAAATCAATTGGAAATTAAATAAAATGATGCTCCTAAATTGGTTAGTTAGAGAACAAATCATAGATACAATTAATAATTTCATTGAAGAAAATGACAATTGTGAGACATCCTTCCCAACTTTATGGGATGCAGCCAAAGCAGTACTCAGAGGAAAATTCATATCCCTGAATGCATGTATTAACAAATTAGGGAGTGCAGAGATCAATGAACTAGACATACAAATCAAAAAACTTGAAAGCAAACAAATTAAAAATCACCAGAAGAAAACCAAATTAGAAATCCTAAAAATTAAGGGACAACTTAATAAAATTGAAAGTGATAGAACTATTGAACTAATAAATAAGACAAGAAGCTAGTACTTTGAAAAAACAAACCAAATGTACAAAGTACTGGTCAATCTAATTAAAACAAAGGAGAGAAGAAAAGAAAATTAACAGTATCATAGATGAAAAGTTGGACCTTACCTCCAATGAAGAGGAATTTAAGGCAATCATTAAAAATTTCTTTTCCCAATTATATTCCAATAAATATGCCAATCTGGGTGATATGGACAAATATTTATAAAAATATAAATTGCCTAGACTAAAAGAGGAAGAAATACATTCTTAAATAATCCCATATCAGAAAAAGAAATCCAACAGGCCATCAAAGAACTCCCTAAGAAAAAAATCCCCAAAGTCTGATGGATTCACAAGTGAATTCTATCAAACATTCAAAGAACAGCTAAACCCAATACTATACAAATTATTTGACATAATAAGCAAAGAGGGAGTTCTATCAAATTCTTAAATAGGATACTAGCAAAAAGACTCCAACAAGTGATAAAGAGGGTCATTCACTATGATAAAATAGGATTTATACCAGGAATGCAGGGCTGGATCAATATTAGGAAAACCATCCACATAATTGACCATATCAACAAGCAAATCAACAAAAATCACATGATTATGTCAATAGATGCAGAAAAGCCTTTGATAAAATAAAACACGCATTCTTATTGAAAACACTATAAATCATAGGAAAAGAAGGGTCTTTCCTAAAAACAAATAAACAGTATATATCTAAAACTATCAGCAAACAACATCTGCAGTGGGAAAAACTAGATGCATTCCCAATAAGTTCAGGAGTGAAACAAGGATGGCCATTATCACCTTTATTATTTAACATTGTACTAGAAACACAAGCAGTAGAAATTAGAGAAGAAAAAGAAATAAAAGGCATTAAAATAAGCAATGAGGAGACCAAGCTATCACTCCTTATGGATGATATGATGGTCTACTTAAAGAATCCTAGCGAATCAACCAATAAGCTAGTCAAAATAACCAACTACTTTAGCAAAGTTGTAGGATACAAAATAAACCCATATAAGTCATCTGCATTTCTATATATTTCCAACAAATCTCAGCAGCAAGAATTAAAAAGAGAAATCCCATTCAAAATCACCTTAGACAAAATAAAATACTTAAGAATCTATCTACCAAGACAAAAAGGGGAACTATATGTACACAACTCTCCACACAACTAAATTAGACTTGAGCAATTGGAAGTATATTAAGTGCTCATGGGTAGGATGAGCTAATATAATAAAAATGACCATCCTACCCAAACTTATGTACCTATTTAGTGCCATACCCATTGAACTTCCAAAAAAAATTTTTTTTTACTGATTTAGAAAAAAACATAACAAAGTCCATTTGGAAGAACAAAGGATCAAGTATATCCAGGGAAATAATGAAAAAAAAAAACACAATGGAAGGTGGCTTTGCACTCCCAGATCTCAAATTATATTATAAAGTTGTGGTCATCAAAATAATTTGATCCTGGTTAAGAGACAGAAATCAGTGGAATAGACTTGGGGTAACTGACCTCAGCAAGACAGTCTATGACAAACCCAAAGACCCCAGCTTTTGGGACAAAAATCCTCTATTTGACAAAAACTGCTGGGAAAACTGGAAGACAGTGTGGGAGAGATTAGGTTTGGATCAATAACTCACACCCTACACCAAGATAAACTCAGAATAGGTGAATGATTTGAACATAAAGAAGGAAGCTATAAGCAAATTAGGTGAACACAGAATAGTATACATGTCAGATCTTTGGGAAGGGAAAGATTTTAAAACCAAGCAAGACATAGAAAGAGTCACAAAATGTAAAATAAATAATTTTGATTACATCAAATTAAAAAGTTTTTGTACAAATAAAACCAATGTTACCAAAATTAGAAGGGAAGCAAGAAATTGGGAAACAATCTTCATAACAAAAACCTCTGACAAAGGTCTAATTACTCAAATTTATAAAGAGCTAAATCAATTATACAAAAAATCAAGCCATTTTGCAATTGATAAATGGGCAAGGGATATGAATAGGCAGTTTTCAGCTAATGAAATCAAAACTATTAATAAGCACATAAAAAAGTGTTCTAAATCTCTTATAATCAGAGAGATGCAAATCAAAACAACTCTGAGCAATCACCTCACACATAGCAGATTAACTAACATGACAGGAAAGGAAAGTAATGAATGTTGGAGGGGATGTGGCAAAGTAGGGACATTAATTCATTGGTGGTGGAGTTATGAATTGATCCAACCATTCTGGAGGGCAATTTGGAATTATGCCCAAAGGGCGATAAAAGACTGTCTGCCCTTTGACCCAGCCATAGCACTGCTGTGTTTGTACCCCAAAGAGATAATAAGGAAAAAGACTTATACAAAAATATTCATATCTGCATTCTTTGTGGTGGCAAAAAATTGGAAAATGAGGGGATGCCCTTCAATTGGGGAATGGTTGAACAAATTGTGGTGCATGTTGGTGATGGAATACTATTGTGCTCAAAGGAATAATGAAGTGGAGGAATTCCATGGTGATTGGAACAACCTCTAAGAAGTGCTGCAGAGCGAAAGGAGCAGAGCCAGGATAACATTGTACACAGAGACTGATTTACTCTGTGGTACAATTGAACATAATGGACTTTTCTGTTAGTGTCAATGCAATGTCCCTGAACAACCTGCAGCAATCAAGGAGAAAAAAAAACACTACCCACAAGCAGAGGACAAACGGTGGGAGTAAAAGCACCGAGGAAAGGCAATACCTTGACTACAGGGATGGAGGGGATATGATTGAGGAAAGACCTTAAGTGAACACCCTAATTCAAAAAACAGTAACACGGAAATGAGTTTGGATCGAGGACACATATGATACCCAGAGGAATCACGCATAGCCAATGACCAAATAAAATAATTCTTAAAAGGGAAAAAAGAAAAAAAGGGAAAAAAGAAAAACAACATAGTTACTCATCAATAAAATAATTTAAAATATGAATATTCCATCAACTCATATTTTAGATAAGATGGATCATGTGTTTATGAAAAAAACTAAAAATAAATAATCATATCTTTATAGTTATATAATTGACTAAAAGATGCATAGAATATATGAACTTACTGTGCTTCTTTTCCTAATTTTGAACCATCTTTGTATTCCTATTATAAATCTTACTTGATCATAATAAAGATTTTTTGAACATTACTTTATTTGGTCATTTCCAAACATTATTCATTAGAGACAAAGATCATTTTCTTTTCCTCCCCCTCCCTCCTTCCACCTCTCCCATAGCCGATGCACAATTCCACTGGGTATCACATGTGTTCTTGATTCGAACCCATTTCCATGTTGATGGTATATGCCATAGAGTGTTCATTTAGAGTCTCTCCTCAGTCATATCCCCTCAACCGCTGTAGTCAAGCAGTTGCTTTTCCTCAGTGTTTTTGCTCCCACAGTTTGTCTTCTGCTTGTGTATAGTGTTTTTTCTCCTAGATCCCTGCAGATTGTTCAGGGACATTGTATTGACACTAATGGAGAAGTCCATTAAAGATTTTAATATTTTTGTGTTTAAAAAAATAATAAATGAATTAGAAACTACTATATAATTATATGTGTAATAGTGAGGGGGACTGAAAAAAAGGTAGGAACCTCTGAACAGCTATTAGGGGATTGAATTCCATGTGGCACTTCCTCTTTCTTTTACTGAGATCTGTTGTTATCAATGGAGTCAGGCTGTTTAAACTACAGGGTAAGTCTGTTCTCCCACAGACTCCTTCTTAATTGATAGATTGAAATCTGAATCAATCTCTGGTATAACTCAAGGTGTCTAATTTACTGGAGTATAGGAAGAAGAGGAAAAGAAATAAAGGGCAGAGGGAAAGAGGAAGGTCCCTAATAGTAGTAGTAGTAGTCTCTCGGTAACCAAGGATGGCGATTGTCTTTGTGTGTTTTCATCTATGATAGATGAGTGTGCACAAAGACACTTGTGTGTGAAGGAGATTTAAGTGGAAAAGTCGTTGCACAGAGTCCCACTCTCTCGGCGTTGGAAGCCTGGGTCCATTGGCATGAAAAGTCGTTACACTTGGAGACTTCCTCAGCTGCATTGGATGGCCGTGTTGTCTTTTGTGCTCCAACACGCCCTAAGCACTCCACAGTGCTTTGCTGTGTTGCCCTCTCAGCCGTTGAACCTTCTTATTGGTTTCTTCCACCTGTTCTGCCGAAACAGTCTTCACATGCTGGGTGAGCAAAGCCCTGGTTCACCAGGGGTCGATGACCCAATGGCTACCCTCACAAGGTTTAGCTGGTCTGTCGAAGCCGTTGCCCAGGGTGTGGCCGCTGCCGCATGCTAGCAGCTCCTAGGAGCCACAAGTGAGAGCTGGGTGTCAGGTGGGGGTCAGAGGCTGGAGAGCTTCCCTAGAAGGGCATGACAAGCCCTCCATACCAGAGATACAACCCCTCCCTGAGCACGCAATACACCCCAGAAGGTCCCTAATATTTCTTTCCTAATATAACTCTTAAAAAAATTATTTAGTCAGTTTAGAACATAATTCCTTGCTTACAAGAATCATATTCTTTCCCTTCCTTACCCCTCCCACCCTTCTCTTAGCGGATGAGCAATTCAGCTGAGTATTACAAGTATCCTTGATCAGAACCTATTTCCATGTTGTTGATGTTTGCACTAGGATGATCATTTAGAATCTATATCCCCAGTCATATCCCCATTGACCCATGTGATCAAGCAGGTGTTTTTCTTCTGTGTTTCTTCTCTCACAGTTTTTCCTCTGGATGTTGATAGTGTTCTTTCTCATAGATCCCTCTGGGTTGTTCAGGATCCCTGCATTGCCACTAAGGGAGAAGTCCATTACATTTGATTGTACCACAGTGTATCAGTCTCTGTGTACAATGTTCTCTTGGTTCTGCTCCTTTCTCTATGCATCACTTCCTGGAGGGTGTTCCAGTCCCCATAGAATTCCTCCACTTTATTTTTCCTTTGATGACAATAGTATTCCATAACCAACATAAACCACAATTCATTCAGCCATTCCCCAATTGATGGGCATCCCCTCATTTCCAATTTTTTGCCACCACAAAGAATGCAGATATGAATATTTTTGTATAAGTCTTATTCCTTATTATCTCTTTGGGGTATAAACATAGCAGTGTTATAGCTGGGTCAAAGGGCAGACAGTCTTTTATCGCCCTTTGGGCATAATTCCAAATTGCTCTCCAGAATGGTTGGATCAATTCATAACTCCACCACCAATGAATTAATGTCCCTACTTTGCCACATCCCCTCCAACATTCATTACTTTTCTTTACTGTTATGTTAGTTAATCTGCTATGTGTGAG
Organism: Monodelphis domestica; assembly: GCF_027887165.1. Classification (NCBI taxonomy): domain Eukaryota; kingdom Metazoa; phylum Chordata; class Mammalia; order Didelphimorphia; family Didelphidae; genus Monodelphis; species Monodelphis domestica. Next base: position 224,605,174 of record NC_077234.1, read on the forward strand.
GTGATTCCTCAGAGTTGTTTTGATTTGCATCTCTTTGATTATAAGAGATTTAGAACACTTTTTATGTGCTTATTAATAGTTTTGATTTCATTAGCTGAAAACTGCCTATTCATATCCCTTGCCCATTTATCAATTGGAAAATGGCTTGATTTTTTGTATAATTGATTTAGCTCTTTATAAATTTGAGTAATTAGACCTTTGTCAGAGGTTTCTGTTATGAAGATTGTTTCCCACTTTGTTGCTTCCCTTCTAATTTTGGTAACATTGGTTTTATTTGTACAAAAACTTTTTTATTTGATGTAATCAAAATTATTTATTTTACATTTTGTGATTTTTTCTATGTCTTGCTTGGTTTTAAAATTATTCTCTTCCCAAAGATCTGACATGTATACTATTCTGTGTTTACCTAATTTACTTATAATTTTCTTCTTTATATTCAAGTCATTCACCTATTCTGAGTTTATCTTGATGTAGGGTATGAGATGTTGATCCAAACCTAATCTCTCCCACACTGTCTTCCTATTTTCCCAGCAGTTTTTATTAAATAGTGAATTTTGGACCGAAAATATGCAATCTTTTGGCTTATCATATACTGTCTTGCTGAGGCCACTTACCCCAAGTCTATTCCACTGATCCTGCTTTCTTTCTCTTAGACAATACCATATTGTTTGGATAACTTCTACTTTATAGTATAGTTTGAGATCTGGGACTGCAAGGCTACCTTCCTTCACATTTTTTTTCTTTATTTCCCTGGATATCCTTGATCTTTTGTTCTTCCAAATGAACTTTGTTATGCTTTTTTTTTCTAATTCAGTAAAAAAGTTTCTTGGTAATATAATGGGTATGGCACTAAATAAGTAAATTAATTTGGGTGGGATTGTCATTTTTATTATGTTAGCTCATCCTACCCATGTGCAATCAATGTTTTTCCAATTGTTTAAATCTAGTTTTAATTGTGTGGAGAGTGTTTTGTAGTTGTGTTCATATAGTTCCTCTGTTTGTCTTGGCAGATAGATTCCCAAGTATTTTATATTTTCTAGGGTGATTTTAAAATTGAATTTTTCTTTCTAATTCTTGCTGCTGGCTGAGATGTCTTGGAAATATATAGAAATGCTGATGACTTAAGTGGGTTTATTTTGTATCCTGCAACTTTGTTAAAGTTATTGATTCTTTCCACTAGCTTTTTGGTTGATTCTCTAGGATTCTTTAAGTTGACCATCATATCATCTGCAAAGAGTGATAGCTTGGTCTCCTCAATGCCTATTTTAATGCCTTCAATTTCTTTTTCTTCTCTAATTGCTACAATGTTAAATAATAGAAGTGATAATGGGCATCCTTGTTTCACTCCTGATCTTATTGGAAAAGCTTCTAATTTATCCCCATTGCAGATTATGTTTTCTGATGGTTTTAGATATATAATTTTTATTGTTTTTAGGAAAGTCCCTTCTATTCCTATGATTTCTAGTGTTTTCAATAGGAATGAGTGTTGTATTTTATCAAAGGCTTTTTCTGCATCTATTGAGATAATCATGTGATTTTTGTTGGTTTGCTTGTTGATATGGTCAATTATGTGGATGGTTTTCCTAATATAGAACCATCCTTGCATTCCTGCTATAAATGCTGCCTAGTCATAATGAATAACCCTCATGATCAATTGTTGGAGTCTTTTTGCTATTATCCTATTTAACATTTTTGCATCTATTTTCATTAAGGAGAGTGGTCTATGGTTTACTTTCTTTGTTTTTGACCTGCCTGGCTTTGGAATCAGCACCATATTTGTGTCATAAAAGCAATTTGGTAGAACTCCTTCTTTGCTTATTCTGTCAAATAGTTTGTATAATGTTGGGATTAGTTGTTCTTTAAATGCTTGATAGATTTCATTTGTGAATCCATCTGGTCCTGGGAATTTTTCTGAGGGAGTTCTTTGATGGCTTGTTCAATTTCTTTTTCTGATATGAGGTGGTTTAGGTATTCTGTTTTTTCCTCTTTGAGTTAGGGAATTTATATTTTTGTAAATATTTATCCATATCAACTAGATTGCCATATTTATTGCCATATAATTGTCCACAATAATTTTTAATGAATGTCTTAATTTCTTCTTCATTAGAAGTGAGGTTTCCTTTTTTGTCTTGGATACTGTCAATTTGGTTTTCTTCTTTCTTTTTTTTTATTAGATTGACCAGTACTTTGTTTATTTTATTTGTTTTTTTTTCAAAGTACCAGCTTCTAGTCTTATTTCTTAAATCAATAATTCTTTGACCTAATATAATTCTTGAGGATTTGATCAAGGAAAATTCTTCAGGACTAAGGTCTGGGTTCCCCTAAGGAAAAAAGAGTCTTTATCCCAAAATTAGCTTCAGTAGATAATTGAGATCTTCATTCAATTCAAGTAAAGGGATTGGAGATTGGCACTTCTTCCACCCACCTCCACTGAGTACCAGATAAGAAGGATTTTTCTCTCTAGCGCCAACTGCTTTTGAGTCCTGATGGACCTCTTCTATCCCCCACAGGTCCTGTGAAGTTTCCATTTGCCCCTCTTCTGAGGAATCCATTAAAACTTAAGATTTTCTCTTTGCTCTTGATCGTCTCCTCATTCACATATACCAGGAAAACTTAGAAATCAAAGGAATTATAATAAGTACCTACAAAAATAGAAAATATGCTAATGAAGTAAGAAAACAAAACCTTGACTGAATCTCAGAAAGAGAATGAGCAAGTCATAAATTACTTTGAACATTTGAGGGATATTCAAGGCCAGCTAGATTTACAAATGAATTCTAACAAAATATTTAAGAGAAATTAAAATCTGCACTAACAATATTCACGAAAATAGACAGAAGTCACTACACCAAATGCCATTTATGAGATAAAAAAATGGTCCTGAAACCAAAACCAGGTAAAGACAAAATAAAGAAAGAAAATAATAGACCAAATACAATATGAATATTGTCTTGAAACTCTTAAATAAAATATTTGCTAGAATGGTAAGGTAATAATATTCAGAAAATAATGAAATATTATGAAGTTACAGTCATATGAAGCATAAAAGGAAAGTTCAAAGTTAGGAATTAATCATGAGAACAACAAACAACATTTTTTCAACAGCTACAGAAGTCTTAAACAAAATATTGTGCTCATTTATATTTAAAAAATAAGAGATAGGTATGAAATTGACTCTTTTGATATAATAAAAAATATATCTAAAATGAAAGTCTAGCACTGTATTCAGTAGAGAAATACTAGAAGATTTTCTAAGAAAATAGAATTAAAATAAGAATTCCCCTTTTACTACAATAACATGACACAATTATAGAAAAGCTTTCTATTCTAATGAAAGAACAAAATAAAAGCATAAACACACCAAGCATGAAAGAAAATTATTGGTATTTGAAGATGATGATAGCATTTATTAAATATCTGCCATATTCTAGACATTGTGCTTAGTGCTTTACTATTATATCATATAATCCTCACAACAATCCTGGGAGGTGGATGCTGTTGTTATCCTGATTTTACACATGAAGAAATTTAATACAAGCTTTTTGCTCTGGGTCTGACATCTAGGAATCTTTTGAGGCAAGATTTGAACTCTTCTGTTCCTGACTGTAGGATTTATATTCTATTTAATGAATTTTGTAAAATTCCAGAGAAAAAGCAAGGATGATAATTAAATGGACATTTCAGGAAAAATTGTAAGATTATGAAATATGTCCACAAAAATTTCAAGATTAATTTTATTTAAAAAAGGGAGAAATGAAAATAAAATGTTATTTTCAAAATAGCTAAACAGTTTATAACACATTTAAAAGTTAACATATGAAATCATGGAGATTATTTGAATACATAAAATTAAAAACATGGAAAATAAAACATAGGAAGATAAATTGGGGAGACATCTTGTGCTTATGCTTGGGTTGTGCCAATATAATGGAAATGATAATATCTATCTGAACTAATTTGCAAATATAGTGCCATTCAGAGTAAGTTGCTAGGGTATTTTATTATAGAAATAGAAAAATAATAATAAAATCAATTTGAAGAAAAAGGCTTGAATATCATAGATAATAATGAGAAACATTACCCAGGGAAGTGTGTACTCCTAACAGATCTCATAAAACACTATTAAACAGGAATCATCCAAAGTAAATGGCATTGGTTAAAAAATGTTTTAAAAAGGAAATAAGCTGAATGAAGTAACAAGAAAACAACATCAGCAACAGCAACAAAAAACAATCTCAGAAGCAAGTCATAGATATACCAAGTACATAAATTAACAATGGAATGACTACTAGCAAATCTTAAAAGCATTTTGGCAGAAATTAAATTCATACCAATATTTAATACCATACCAAATTAGCTCAAAATGTGTATCTAAATATAAAGGGTCACTTATTTTACACAAAAAGAAAAAATAAAACTTTTAAAATTATGTTTAATAGAATTTATGTTCAGAGTATAGGTGACATCATTTAACAAAACAATCAATTTTGAGTACAAAAAACTATAAAGATTTTTCACAAATAAAATCAATGAATATAGATGGAGAAATAAATAAATTTAATTTAAAAATGATGATGATTTTTACCTTATACCATGCCAACTGATGAAAAGAACAAGGAATAATTTCTGTTGAAAGGGTTATAAAAAGACATATACTAATAATTACATTGATAGAACTTTAAATTTTTCTCTTTTGGATTTGAATGTAAGATTATGGGAAAAATTGATAAAGCTGTCCATATCTTTTTTTTTAATCCTTACCTTCTCTCTTAGAATTGATGCTATGTATTGATTCCAAGTAAGAAAAGCAGTTAAGGGTTTGGCAACTAGAGTTAAGTGACTTGCTCAGTCACACAGCTAATAAGTGTCTGGGTTATCCATACCTTTTTACTAGGGATCCCACTGTTAGGGACATTGCACAAAGAAAGATATGGAAATGAAGGTTAAATAAATACCAAAATATTTATATCTTCACTCTTTGTAGTAGCAAGGAACTGAAAACAAAGTGTCTGTCAGTTGGGGGATGACTTGGTGGGAAAAACTGTGATATCTGAATATGATGCAATATTATAGTTTAAAAAGAAATAATTATGAGGAATTCAGAGAAACATGGAAAGGATTATATGAACTTCTATAGTTGGAAACCACTAAGAATAAAAGAACAATAATAATAATAATAATATAAAAGAAAAGATAACAAAAAGTAAGCTGTACCCAAGAAGCAGAAAATCCCACTGAAAGAACAAGATAGTTAAAAGTAAATTTCTCTTGACCTGAGGTGGAAGTTCCTTGAACAGAAAATTTTGAACATTGTAGATGCAATTATTTTATTGACTAGTTTTGATTGCTTGCTTTTTTTCCTTTTTAGTTATAAAGGGGAGGTTCAATCTATTTTCTGGGATTAGTGCAATTTGGAGGGGGAGAATTTTCCCCAGATTTTATGATGATATAACAACAAAAAAGGGATCAGTAATACATTTTTAAAAAATCTAAAAAGCTACAAAATCGATAGTCCTAAAACAAAATTCTGATAGCATCTATTTCATTTTTAGAAATGATCAGTGGCTATGGTAATGCCTCATGGATAAAATACAAAGAACATTTAAAGTCATTCACAGTAAGACCTTCTAGTATTATTTCAACATACTCCTCTTATGGATCTATTCCAAACTGGTTGGCTAAATTCTCCACAAATAAAATATTCTTTTGTAAAATCATTTATTTAATTAATTTAGAATATTTTCCATGGTTACATGATTCATGTTCTTTCCTTCACCTCATTCCCACCAGGCAATGAGCAATTCCACTGGGTTTTACAAGTGTCATTGATCATCAATACCTATTTCCATATTGTTAATATTTGTACTACAGTAATTGTTTAGAATCTACATTCCCAATCATATCCTCATTGAACCATGTCATAAACACAATGTTTTATTTTGCCTTCATGTCTTCACATCAGTAACCTCCCATGGCAGGAACTTCCCCTTTCCTTTACTACAGCTTTTCTCAACTTTCTAGTAGTTAACACTGACATCCCTCCTGATATCATTTTCCATTTATTTTGTATATATGTTCTTACCTTTCTGTTATGTACTATATCTCCCAGGGAATATGAGATCAAAGGTCAGAGATTTTATTTTTACAGTCTTTAAAGCCCTGTGACTTAAAGAAGTACCTTGAAAATACATGTGGTATTTTGTAAGTCAATCAGAACTAAATTGAAAATTTCTCTTATCTGGGTCTAGGGAGACAGTGCTATTCTTCCTTCCAAGGGCAAGAAGGGAAATCAGATTTGCCCCATAATATTGTTGGGGTTGGCATATCTGTTATATTCAAGCAGCTAGATAGCTTTCAGAGAGCTAGGCTGGACAGTAGTTTGAGTGCTCAACTTGGAGTGAAGAAACTTCTTTGTAACTCTAGGCAAATTATTTGGTCTCAATCAAAGCTTCCTCTTCTGTAAAATGGGGATAACTGTAACAGCTAAGTTGCAAAGTTGTAAAGATCAAATGAAATGATATATATATAAGGTATTTTGTAAATTTTAAAGCACTATATAAATAAAAGGTCTTATTAACTCCCAATACCTTTGAAAGTAGAATACATGAAAAATTATATTAGGTAAATGGGGCAGATTCATGAATATAGGTATTTTTCTTCCTTATAAGACGTTATGGAGATCTTGTCAACTATATTTCAAACCAAACCTACTTTGCAATTTTAGAAGCAAAATGCTAATGAAGTTTTAGAGTAGCAAGTGTAAATGAACTTTCAAAATTCTTACCAGAAATAGAGAATAATATGCCACCACTGAGCACTTCGGTCGTTTTCTTCTTGAAGAATGTATTGAGGAGAGCCTTTCAAATTCTGAGATGTTTCCTTTCTACTGCTTAGATATAGATAGGACCCAGTCAGTGATCTAATTAACACTCTACATTTCTGGGCCTCAATATTTTCTGCCTCCCAGCATCTATGAAATGTTTAAAGAATTTTTACATACATGTATGTATAACATCACCCCGAAGTCTTTAAGCTTTAGTAGTTTAAAACTGCACTACGACTTTGGAGAGACCCTGTATATAAAAATGTTCACCATCCACATGCATTTGTGATTTCAGCAATATGAATTTCAGTGCCTGGAGACTTCTTTCATAATTATGCCCAACATCATGACAGTATTCAAGTGCCTGATCATAAGAAACTTTCTGAATCATCTCGACTCTTTTTATTTGTCGTCATTAAATCTCCTCCTTTGAAGCATGACTGTGAAAGTGGGAGTTTTTCTAAGGATGTGTGTGTGTGTGTGTGTGTGTGTGTGTGTGTGCATGTACTTGTGTTTGATTGGCTTTAGGTGTGATGAGAAACAGTATATCAAAATGCCAGTCTTTGATATAAAATAAGAAATGTTATTTAACAAGTTTATTATTTAATAATATCCATGAAGCAACTACCTGCCACTTTTCACTTCCCTTCAGTGAGAAGTGAGAAAGTCATGGAATGGCCCAATGCAATGGAAGAATGATAACCCTCAAGATGCCCATAGGAATCATTCTTGCTTGCAAGACTGAAAAATGAGTTGCTTAGCTTGGCTCGACTTGGCAGGGTTTTAATAGTGTGCTTCTGCCCTTTGGCAAGCCCTGGGCAATGAAGCTACTGCAAAGTCTTTATGGAAATAACACTGTGGTGTCTGAGTATCAGAGTACACACTTACATTTGTGTTATTAAAAACATATTTTTATAGGACAGCACCACTGAAATAAAATTCCTCATTTCTATTGGTCTCAAGGGAGATTTGGTTAGTTATAAAAAAACCCCATAAGGTTTCTGAATAACAGAAATTCCACTTATTAATCCACCAGCCCACATATTTCAGTAGTATCTAGTTTTGCCATATGTAGCTAACAATGTGTTTTTTTTTCATCTTAGAATGTACACTATAAAAATGATGGGGAAATATTCTATTGCAAATAACCACATTTCCTCAATAATTTATTGAGCTTAAACTGATAAAATTTTTGGGAATTCCACATTCCTATCGACTTATTTCCAAGAGTCTAAGTAATCACACACAAAAAATCATCACAAGTAAAATATTCCTAATGATACATGCTGAAAAACTACATTTTTGCCATATTTATATGGTTTATATATATATGGTAAATATGTGGAAATACACATGTACATGGAAATGTATATATTTTAATATGCATGGCATATGTGATGAAATAAACAATATGTTAATTTTAATACACATGGAAAATATGACATTCCTGTATTTTAAACATACAAGGAAAATATAACATTCTTATACAATTGAGGTTTTTAATAATAGTATGTGTATATAGAATAGAAGTGAGTACCTTATAATTGTTTTCTCTGTTATTTCCCATTTTTATCAGAGAATTTCAAGACTAGGTTTTTCATTGTAATACATTAAATTTTCTATAGCAATGAGATAAAATTTTGATTAAGTTAGAAAATCAAATTGAACAATGTGTCCTAGGAAATTATAGTTTTGTCTGAATAATATATTTATGTAAAGTAAATCATTCTCTAATTTAATTATTATTTAATATTACTTTGTTATTAATTTCTATCATATATATCATGAAAGGCATGAAACAGAGAGATGTATAGTTATTAAAGCTATCTACCACTATTAGAAGGAGAAGAGAAGTTCCTTATACATGACAATGCTTCTCTTTACTGATGACATTGTGTTGATTTCTTCAAGCTATAAAATCTTGCAGACTCTTCCATAAGAGTCATAAATATTCACAAGGTTGGCCTAACTATTCACACAGGAAAAACCAAGTGACTAAAGTATTTCAGTTGTCTAGACCATGGATTCTTAACATTTTATGTATCATGGACACAATACTCAGATGAAAATGTTCAACTTTCTGTGATAATTTTTTAAATAAATGTATGATTAACTTCAGATAGAGGTTACTGAAAATCAAGGTGCAATTTTTTTTGTTCATCCAGGTTCATAATCCTCCCCTGAAATCTTGTTTTGAACCTTTCAGGAAATTTTGAATCCTGGGTTAAGAAGCTTAAGTCTAGACTCTAGTACACATTGTAATGTGCTGAAAAATGGAAAACTTATGGATTCAATTCATCAGTATGTTTATGTTTGGACCAAGACTAAAATGAATGTGCAATGAACTAGGACCAAAATTAAATAGGAGGAGATCATGCTGAATTGCCCTTGGAGAAAATGCTCAATGCTTTTAATGGTCCTCAGGTTTTATCTAAAACAGAAGTCCATGTTTAAAAGTCCAAATTCTTATGATATGGTTGAATCTCCAAAGAATTAAAAAAAATTATGAGGATCATCTAAAAGAGGTGTGTAGTTGACATTAGGATGCTGAAACACATTATATACAAGGAATCACAGAAGAGAAGTAGTGAAAATGATAGTTTTTGTCATGTGAAGAAAGCAAGAGATAAAGGGGAGAGGGAATCCATGGGATCCATTGGTATCCTTTCAATGTCAAGAAAATATAAAGAAAACTTACATCCATGTAGTCATCTTATGGTAGGACATTAACAGTCATATAAGAGAGGCAAATACAAATGAAATATGCTACAGCAACTCCAGTGAAATTATATATTTTCAGCATAAGTGTTCATCCAAATTATTATTGAGCATCTGTGATCATTCAGCTGAAGGAAGGCAGTTACCTCACTGTGCTGTTAGATAAACCATTAAAGAATTCTTAACCATATTACCTATGTATTTTCTAAAGAAGAAAGATGTGCCCCTTCATTCCTTGGCATCAAGCACTTCCAAAAGAAGGCTTCTGAAACAGACCTGTTTTCAGGATTCAAATACCAGGGTCCCAGAACAGATGTTAGATTTTCAAGTCTTCGTTTTTCAACTAAGAGGGAAAATGGCATGAGCCCTAGAATTCAGAATTAAGAAAATTTAGGATTCGAGTTGATCCTATTATATTTACTAACTGTCTGATCCTGTGCAAATCATTTAACATTTCAATGTTCTTGGCAACTAAGGGTAAAGCTGCAGAAAAGATGTCAATCTGAACTGGTAGAGAGAGTTTTCATATCTGAGAGTCCTTATACCAAATGAAATCACCAGTGAAGTCCCTATATTTGTCTTCTCCACTAGAGTATTAGCCTCTTTTTATTAATTAAAAATAATTTTATTCAACTTTAGGATTTTAAAATTTACATTTAGATATGGGTTTGATATCTATAGAATTGACAATATTCCAAACAAAAGTAAAGCCACATTGTAGGGACTCAAGAAAAATAAAGAAAAATTGCCTACCTTCCTCATTTTACTCTCCTCAAATCAAAGTCATCCAGGATTAGGAATAGGTAGTATTTTCTTTACCATGTATTTTACCAGCTTTAGAGCATAAGCCTCTTGATGGGGAAGCATGCTTTAATGATCTTTGGATCCCCTATAGACCCTTCATATAATTAGAACTTAAATATTTGTTAAATTAATGAAAAAATAAACACTCCTTCATGATTTTTAATGGGAGATTTTTTCAATAATATAAGTATAAGACAATGAGAGACCTTCAGAAAATTCCTGATACCTTCTGATTCTTGTAGAACAGATCCCTTTTTTAGGGATCTGGTTTTCAAGTTACTCTTAAATATCATCAAAGGAGGAGGCTTCCAAAGCTCTTAGACTATCCTAATTCAGTCTTTAACAAAGTTTATTAGGATTTTCTACATGAATCAAAAATAGTGCCTTACTTTTTGTCCTTTATCCTCTTCATTCCTTTTCTTTTTTTCCCTTGGTATAGAAAGAAAATAGCTGGGTACCAACCAGTGTCCTTATACTTGAAAATCATTATTAAGCTACCTCATAGTTCTCATTTTGTCAGGCTATAATTCCATTTCTTTAATCTTTCCTGCTAGGTCCTATTATCCAATTCTCTCATCATTGTCATTACTTTTCTAAATCCAATGAATCTTGACTTGAATGTCCCAACTGTAAAAGTGGATAGAGTTTAGTATTAAGGATCTGGTCACAGTCACCTGAAATAATTCCAATGTTGTCATGAAATAAAACTGGTACTTTAAAACCTTTCTACTTTCTACCATGTCATTTGCTAAACTAGATTTTCTTTGACACTGTGTTACTTTCTGGATGACCTTGGACAAGATACTTTTTCTCTTGGGTCTCAATTTACTCACTGATAAAATGAAGTGTGAAAACTAAAATTAATAGTAATAATAATCTCTAAGGTTATTCCCTTCTAGTTATTAAAACAAAACTGAAATGATGCCGTGACTTATATGTCTGTAACTTACTTATACGAATGACTTTGACATCATCAAATAAATTACTTCATTTCTTTATTACAGGAATTAGAATCCTACTGCTCATGAGAAGAATCCCTCCTTATGTAAGACCAATTTTAATTACCATATATAGCTAGAAAATGAGTTTGAGAAATATGAATAATTTGAGCCACTAGATAGATAGCTTTTTTTTTCTTAAATGAGCAAAGACCTCCAATCAATTTGCAGTAATTGTCTCCTCAGTCCTCCTAGAAGAGAGTGGAAATCTGTGACTTAAGCAAATAGGGTCAGACTTCTTGTAGATATTGAATACACCTAAATTTTGGAATTCTCTGACTGAATTTGCCTGATACTTTTGGGGTCATGATGTTCAGATCTTCCCTTTTCCAGGGATGGACATGATTCTCATCTCTGCTCTCAGAAACTTTATTTTATAATGAAAAAAGTAATAATAAGAGCAAATACCAATGATTATGTGGATCTTTAAGGGTTGTGAAACATTTTACATGTTATCTTATTTGATCTCCATGCAACTTTGAGAAGCAGATGACATTACTACCCCATTTTACAGATGAGGAACTGAGGCATTGAATAGTTAAATTACTTAACTAAGGTCTCACAGCTATTAAGTGTCTGAGGCAGTACTTATACTTAGGTCTTCTTGATTTCAAGTCCATAGAACTCTACCGCTTATGCTTCCTAACTGCCTTAAAATTCTGCAAGGCTTATTGTAGACCTTAAATCTTATGCAAAGTTTTCCCTGAACTCTTCCTCAGTTGTTCTTTCTTTTTACCTTCTCAAATAATCTTAGATATGCATATCTATGTGCCTGTTGTAGCATTCATTTGAAACCTGAAGTGAGGGTGTTCTTCCACTGCACACATTTTGAGAAGCTGGCTCACCAAATCTCCATATGGGTCGGTAGCAGGCAGAACATATTGTCCATAATTTATTTTGATTTTGTATGGCCAGAAACTAGCATAGAACTTGCAAATAGCAGGTGCTTAATAAAATGTCAATTGAATTGAATGTGACTGCTCAACTCCTACTTATTCTCCAATACCTAATCTGTTTCATTGACCCCGTGGTAAACAATGTTTTAGACATCAGATATCTCATCACTAGTCTGCAAGAATTCTGAAAGGTAACTGGAGCATTCATCTCTCCTTTAGAAGGAAAAAAGGAAATGCATACTAATTTAGTTCTCTGGCACCCATATTTTAGGCATTTCATAAACAGAAATTCCTAGTACTACCAGCTGCTTCACAATAACATGTAATGATTTGAGATGATTCATGGTATTATTCTTTGAGACTTCAGGCTCAGAGAAAAAACTCCACAAAATATAGTCATTCCACATGTTGCCCTAAGTATGTAATTAGATGGTCAATATTTCCAACATTAGGATATTGATATTGATAAGAATAATATTTTCAGAATTACATCCTTTAAATGCTCCAGACTTGGTTAGGATGGTCAGAATCAATTTTTTTTTTCTAGGATACACTTTAGAATTGTGAAAGATGCCCTATCCTTGAGTTGCAAGACATCTGTATTCTAATTAGTGATGGGAACAATCTGTTCTTTAGAACACTAAATTATTCATTCATTTCCAAGAACCCAGTTCATGTCCTTTCATAATTATTAAGACATCTTGCTAAAAGGAAAGGAAGACTAGCATTCAGATATTTTAAAAATCAGTCATTGCATGACCTTTTATAGTCTCAAAGATGTCACCACAAGTCATATTTCAGGGAAGTGGCTTATCCATGAGAGGCTATTTTCCAGAGTCTAGCATTTTTTTGTGAAAAATAAAAACCTTCCTTTCCCATTTTTAAAGGCCAAGTCAAGATCCTATCAACTTTGTTTCCTTCCAAAAATGTGTATTTTTATGAGACAACATGAAAGCAAAAAGTAAAGAAGAAACATAATTGCTCAAGGTACCTAGGAGGTTCTCAATTTTGAAATATTAAAGGAAAATGTATAGTTTAGACTCTAAACATTTTATTTTAAAGAAAGGTCAAAAAAGAAAAATCAAGTAATTCAAAATGAGATTATTTTATGTTTTCTTATTCACTATTTTAAAAATTAATTTATATTACCTATAGATTAAAAATAAATATAATTTTAATAATCATTTTGACATTTTGCAATCCATGTTCTCTCTCTCCTTCCTTCTCACCTCTCCAAGAAGAAAGGAAATATTATGTAAGTTATATATATATATATTCTCATACAATACATATTTCCTTGTGTGTCATATTGTAAAATAACACACATATTGATTACACTAGAGAAAAAATTTATGGAGGAAATAAAATGAAGTATGGTATACTTCAATATGTATTTTGATTCTGTCATTTCCCTCTGACAGTAGATAGCTTTTTTTCATCATGAGTTCCTTTGATCTGATTGATTATTTTGAGAGAAAAATCTATGAGAGAGAGGAGGTAGAAAGAGAGAAAGAAAGAGATATGTTGGTAGCAGACATATTTTTCATGCTCTAAGGATTAGACCTTCATTGGGCAGCCCTGTGTTACATATCTTCATATATGATATATAGATATTTCTGGATATTATAGAAGTATTATGTATGTATATAGTTATGAAATGTTTACCTCAAAACTCATTCTGAACTTGAATTGAAACAAATGTTCAGTTGGAAAAGAGTTAAATAAGTTGTGATATATGATTTTAATGGAATGTTATTGGTCTATAAGAAATTATGAATTAACACTCTGCCTGGCACATAATAGGCACTTATTAATGTTGGCTTAGTAATGTTAACTGACTGATTGATAGTTACGAAGGATTCATTAAAATTTAGAAAGATATAATATGAGCAGAGTAAAGTAAGCAGAACCACGAGAACAATTTAACAATGAGAGGAATTATGTAAAGGAAAACATTTCTAAAAGATATTGAAATTTGAATCAATACAGTGGCCACTTGTGACATCAGGCAACTAAAGTTGAAATATTATTCCCTCAACTTAATAAAGAAATGTGGACTTATGAGACATATATTGTCAGGAATGGCTAGCAAGTTGTTTGTTTTCCTTAACTCACACCTTTGTGACAAGGGATAGGATGAAGATCATGGGAAGTTTTGGTATTATATTAAAACATAGAGATATAGAAGGTATCAATAAAATGTATTGTAAGAAAGAAAACTCAGTCTGAGGATATCAAAGACCACAAATAACTAGACTATCAAGTTATAATGAAATTGAAATTTTACTACCCAATAAATGGTACCTAATCAATTATTATTCTATTTTTCCATTTTAAAGCAGTAGCCTCATTTCTTAATAGGACATAGGAGATAAATTCTACCTCCTCGATTCATAGGATTTACAACTGTAAAGGACTTTTAAAATCAAGTAGTTCAATCTCCTCATTTTAGAAATGAGGAAACCAAAACCCTGGTTAGGTTAAGTAATTAGCTTAAAACTACAGAAGTAATATAGAGAATGGATTGGAACACCCATCCTATACCACATTGAATACTTTTTCCACACTATATCATGCTGTTTTCCCTGAAACTACTGAAAATTGAATCCTCATCTTTATATCATAGAATCTTAGTCATTCTGCTCTAGATACATCAGACTCTTGTGAATTAGAGCATGTTTAGGTGACATCATTAAAAAAAAAACTATTCCCTTTGAGTATTTCCTGTAAATATTCTTACTGAATTATAAGAACTGAATTCACAATTATCATCATCAATCTTATTTCATTTCAAAGAGACATAGATTGGACTCAAAAACTTATTAGATTTTTGGCATATTTTTCCAAGTCAACACATTTACTATGCAAGGTACAAAATTTTCAAGATGATATAGGCTGATAAATGTGATAAATTGGATCCACCGAGCTAACTAGCTGTCTATTCTTGAGGGTAATCTAAACAAATATTCACTCTAGAAGAATTTTGTAAAAGATGTTATTTTTTGTTCAACATTAGCTATAAACATATCTTTTCCAATCTCTAACATATAAGATTCTTCAAAAATTATTGTCAATACAATTGTAAATAAGTATTACAGTCAATTCAATAGTAAGGTGGTATTGGTCTTTTGATGCCCTCTGGAAATTTCAATTTTTAAATGTTATGCATTTGTAAACTCAGAAACATACTTTAATTCTGTTCCATCTATAACCTCGTAACCTTTGCCACAAGAATATATTATACTTATCCTCTGCTCTGGAAATTTTACAATGGACTTTGGCCAAACACTAGTAATCTGGCCTGAATAGTATTCTGGCCTGAAATGTACAAAAATGTCACTGAAATATGTTCAAATTATCTTAGAAATTGTTATTGTCTTAAAAGCATTACTATTAGAAAGTAGGATGTCAGGTGAAAATGATTATTTCTCAAGGTTTATTTTCCTTTTTCTCTCAATACAATTCTGTGAGAAAAATGTTATTCTGAGATATTTCTTAAATCTGTCCCCATTTTGACTCTCATTGGTATTCCTCTGTCTCCTTTATCCCTCAGCAGGAATGAAATTCACATATTGTTTTTATCTATCCCCGATCTCAACCAACAATTTTCCTCTGGAATATAACCAGTCACATTATTTTTTTTCCCTCTACCAGGTTACTAAGAGAGTTGATGTGGTCTTATGACTAATTTGAGCCTCTTCATTTTCTTAATTGTTTGAGTATAGCTTAATGATGAGAGATTTTGCTCAGGAGTCTGAGGATCTGGGTTTAGATAAAGATTCTGCTGCATGTAACCAGGTCAGCCTTGGGCAATTCACTTAACCTCTAAACCTCAGTTTCTTCATTTATAAAATAAAGGGTTTAGGCTATATGAATTACAAATCCATTATTCTAATCCTCAGTAGTAGAGACAACAGGTATTATGTAAAGAGAGATGTAATAGGGAATAAACATGTATAAAGAGCTTACTAGGTGACAAAATCTTTAAAAATATCTCATTTGGGCCTCACAACAACCCTAAAAAGTAGGTACATTTTACAGTTGAGGAAACTTAGAACAGAGATCATGTGAGTTACTCAGGGTTATACAACTAGGAAATATCTGTGGCCAGAATTGAACTCAAGTCTTCCTAACTCAAGACCCAGTGCTCCTTCCTCTGTGACATCTGGCTTGTTGATATAGTGATAAGTACATTGGTGTAGTCAGAGATATTTGAGTTTAAATTCTGATTCTCTCGCTTATTAGCAATGGACCTTGGGCCAATCACTTACCCTCTCTAGACATTGGATTCTCCATATATAAAATGTGAGTTTGTGCAATGGTAGCTGTAAGTCAGATCAAGAGGAAAAGCAGGAAATACCCCAAGTCTGCCAAGCACCCACCAAATGACAGCAGAACAAAAACACTCTAAAATGAATCCTGGAACCACAGAACCAACTGAAGTAGGGGGTGAAACAGTGATCTAGCCCAGAACAATGTTAAAACACAGCAAGAACTCATCTCATTGGCATATAAGGAGGGAATAATGAACAAGCCCAAGTAGAACTCATATACACTAGAGTACAAGCAGCAGGAAAAAGACAACAACTGGCTTGGTCCAGCCTCAGCAGAGTAGAAAGGAAACCAATGCAATATAGAATAAGAAGTAATGGGAAGAAAGCTGTCCTGCATAATTTATTCTGAAAAAAAGCTAAGTATGTCTCAGCACAGGCAGTAGGGGGAAGAACACAGCCTAACAAGATTGAGCCTCATGGGATTGAGTATAACCCAAATGAATTGAACATCTGCAAGCTTCCACAAAGCTGAACAACTAGGTTGCCTCTGTAGAGTGCTCAATATGAGGCTGAGGATGCTGAGCCAATCCCAGGCACAGTGTAAGTTCAGAGTAGTATCTCCTTCAGCCCAGGAACAGAGCTAAGATTCAGCATATAGATGAAATTTAGTGGAAAAGTAACCTCCAAATAAGCAAAAGACAGGGGAGGGAGAAGCCTGATGTTAAAAAATGTTTTAACGAGAGATGACCAAAATACAAGCTTAAAAAACAACAGCATTACAAAAAATGAAAATTGTGATGCCTCAAAGAAAAAGCTAAAAGGATATGAAGGTCAAAATAAAACTCTAGAAGAGATCCAAAATAATAGGAAAACAAATAATAAGAAAAAAGAAAAATTAGAAAAGAACATGATTTTTAAAATCAGCAACTTTGAATAAAAACTTACTGATGAAAAGTTTCCTAAAAAAAATGCAATAACTCCAACAAGAAAATAGCTCCCTAAAAAAGAAATTATAAAGTCTTAAAGAAGAAAATTGCTCCCTTAAAATTAGAATCAGAACAAATGAAAGTTAACAACCTCATGAGACAGTAGGAAACAATAAAAGCAAGTTCAAAAGAATAAAAAAAAGAAGAAAATTTGAAATTTCTTCCTGGGTAAACAATTGACCTTGAAAACAGATTGAGAAAAGATAATCTAAGAATTACTGGATTGCCTGAACACCATGATCAAAACAGGAATTTGGACACTATATTGAAAGACATTATTAGGAAAAAAATAACCTGGTGTTGTTGAAGAGAAATAGAAAATAGAAATTGAAAAAATTGGCCTATCACTTACTAAAAGAAATCCCTAATTAAAAAAAATTAAATTAAAATTAAATTAAATTAAAATTAAATTAAATTAAAAAAAAAGACAATTACAACCAAATTCCAGAAATTCCAAGTTAAGGAGGAAATACTACAAACAGCCAAAAAACAAAACAATATAAAATAAAATAATTCAAATATTGAGGAGGAACCACAATCACAATTACATTACAAGGGACCTAGCAAACTTTATAATGAAATTTAAAATAGATATCTTTGACTACATTAAATTAAAAGGTGTCTGCACAAACAAAAACAGTGAAGCCAAAATTAAAAAGCAAACCACAAATAGAAAATTATGACAAATCTGACAAAAACTTTATTTCTCAAACATATAGCAATGTGTGTCAAATCTATAAGAATACAAAGCATTTCCCAATTGACAAATGGTCAAATGATTTGAAGAGGCAGTTCTCAGATGAAAAAATTAAAATCATCTTTAATTATATGAAAAAGAAGCTTCAAATCACTATTAATTAGAGAAATGCACCAAGTCATTGTAAAGATTAAAATTAGGGGGAAGCTGGTAGAAATCAGTTTCTCTCTGCAAGGAGAGATTTTTTAGAGGTTTATTAAAGATCAAGGGTTAAAGAAAATGCAAGCAAGAGAAGCACGTACCCAAATTTCACTCACACCATGAGACACGTCTGTTTGCCAGTGGAGACAAGAAGAGAAGATGGCCAAAACCCTTTCCAATCAGGTTAAATACCCCTTCTCGAGGCCCAGGTAAGAATTCAGTGACATTACAAAGCATTCTGGGGAAGTGGAGCAAGGACTTCTGGGGATTGAAGTCCTGGATTCAAGTCTCCAATTTTTACACTCCTCGTGTGATCATTTTTGGAAAAAATTAATTTTTCCCCAAAAGGATCATGAAAACATAATCAAGTTAAAGATTACAATAATGTGAGGATAAGAGAGAAAAAAAAAAGAACAAAACCTTTGTCATTGATGGATGCATTGACAAAAAGCCAGTTAGGGGGAAGTCCCCTTTGGCATGAAAGTATACATTCAAATAAATGTTCAATCAACCACACCCAAAGTTCAATTCTTGTGCAGCTTGTGATCTGGAGGCTTCTTCATGGTGTCTTTTCCAACAGTTCAGTTTCTGGATTCAGAGAGGTATCATCTTTCTTTACCTAAAATTCTTCTCAAAAGGAATTTAAACTTTGTAATTTAAATAATAATATTTTTTACATTTCCCTGTGTTGTGGGTGATTGAAAAATACAGGATCACTTAGGGATGCACAGCTGAGGTGTGAAGTATATGAACCAATTGGTAAGAGAAATTAAAAAGACATCAGAAAAATCCAAATAAAAAAGAAAAACCTCTGGATGAAAATATAAACTATCAAAGTCTTATGTGTAAAAATTCTAAGTAAAAAGAAAAATAAATTTATAACAAGTCCTTGAATCAGGGCCCAATTAAAATGATTGACGCAATGATGCATTTACCCACTCAGTAGCCAGGACTACAGAAAAGTACCACACTATGAAAGGCAGAAAAGGGACCAGATTATAGGAGCCAAGGTTGATATATTTGGTAGAATGTGGAACAAGGAAGACCTGCCTTTAACACAGGTTAAACAGCTGCAACCTCGAACCCCAAACACGTTCAAGTCCTCTTTGACTAGGCTCAAAATCACATCAATCCCACCAGGATTGGTTTGTCTCTTTGACCTTGTGCTCAATTGGCATTATGCAGTTTAGCTTTGTGCTTCTTTGGCACTGTGCAATGGCTCATTTGTGTATATCTTGTCCTGGAATCAGACAGAATCATTAAGCAAAGTCCCATAATTTTTATAAACAATTAGTGGCATCATTTTTATAGTCTCTAGCTTTTTGGGCATGCATTGACAAATGTATTTTAAACTTATAGTACTGAAAAGTTAAAAAGTTAAAGAAAATCTTAATGCTGGTAACATGTGCTTCAAATATAAAAAAGGAGAGAGAAATAAAAAACTGAAATAGTATATTGCACATGCAAGAAAAATATAATAAAAAAGTCTTTAAAAAGTTCAAAAATATAGCTTATAATCATTGACACTCTGTGTCAGCTAAGAAAATATAGAATACAAGGGTTTCTCACCAAAAATGAGATCCATTTCCTCTTCATATCTGGCCATATTCCACTGTGAGTATAAGCAAATGAATTGAACAAGGTAACATTTTTCATTGTTAAAGAACAGTATTACAAATATGTATTCATCAATATCCCCAAAATTCTCAATAGCCCATTTAATTACAATAGCAAACAAACACACTATCATATTTCACATGAGTTTCTGTATGACATTTTAAAAAAGCTATGAACTTATGGATATTTGTCACAATTTTTACAAATGTAGCAATCTTTCAACCTTGGTAATAAACATATTTTTAAACAAAGTAAAACTCATCTTGGGTTAAGAACATAATCAAGAAATCTATATATCATTCTGGTGGAAATAAAATAGTGAACTGAAGAGTATAAATAAGAGGTGCTTCTTTTTTGGCTTTTTAGGGGTACAAATGCCCTGAGATTAACTGCCCAACTTCCATTCCCATATTTAGAAATGCAAGAAGGTTTGGGGTTATAAAATTTATTTCTCTTCAGCTACTAGAATTGGCCTTACCTCGTGGTAGGGGCAGGCAAAATAACCAGAGATTGTTAAGAAAAAATTCTAAAAATCATGTATTAAAAAGCCCTTAAAGTCAGTTTGAGATATTTAGCACATTAAATTTTCCAAGGGTTGTTAATACAATTGTAACCAGTTCTGATGAAGTCCATCTATCCTCTATGTGACAATTTACAAAGGCAAAATAGAAAGGCTGTTTTCATATATGGGCTTAATTACAATGATCTCAATATGGTAATAGGGGAAAAGCAACAGAATATAACAATAGTAACCCAGTACATTAAAATGATTCAGTATAATAGAATAATATTGAATGCAGTAATATATGAATTTAAAATCACAAAGTTATATCTTAAACAAAACAATCAGGAAAATGCAATAGAAATACAGAGATTTTTATAAACCATCAGAGTCTGAAATGCCTTAAAATATATAACTGCCAGTCTCTTTAAAGTTCTTTGGTTTTGTTTGTTTGTTTGTTTGTTTTTAATTATCCATTTAGATGCCTATTGTAGGAAGGCAGAGTGGTAAGGCCTTGGCAATGGGGGTTAAGAGATCTTCTCAGGGCCACACTGCCATGAAGTGTGTCAGGCCAGATTTCAACCAGAGATCTCTTGTCTCTGGGCCTGGGTCTCAATACACTGAGACACCCAGCTGCCTCCCCAAAGTTAGCTAAAAGGTTGTAGGAAGCTGAATTTTCTTCAGATGAAATCAATAAAAGGATCAATGCAATTAAAAAATATCCTTGTAAAATAGCCATGTTTTAAGTTCCTGCTTGAAAAAAACTTGCTTCTTTCCCTCTTGTCTCTCCCCCTCCTACACTCTGATTCGCCCACAGGGAGCCCAATCCGCCCAAGTGGAGCCAATACCCCCATTTGTTACCAGCTAGTAGAAATGAGTCTTGAGTGAGGAGTGGATCTGTTCCAAGGCTAGAGTTTGTTGGGCAGGCAAGGTCACCAGGTGATTGCAATCTAGGTTGAATCAGGTGGGCCAGGTGAGCAAGAGAGAACACTGGGGTGGGCAGGGCTGGGACAGGAATGCAGACAAGCAGCAGGGTCGGGAGCAGGAGTGGAGCAGGCAGCTGGGGTGGGCAGGTGAGCTGCAATCTGGGTCAAACAGCAAACCGGTCTGGAGCAGATGGCTGCAGGCAGGCAGGGAGAAGTGGCCAAGCTGGGTGGGGTGAGCTGTCTAATGGCTGGAACGAGCAGCAGCTTTGTGAGGGTATAAAAACCTTGGCCAGAGAAACGTGCTTAAAAAAAAAAAGTCTAGGCAGTAGCTATGAAAAACTGAACTAAAGTAGAGAAAAGAATCAGAAGATTGAGATATTTCATTTTTCTGAAGTAGTCTCCAAACTGTAAAGATTAAAATTAGGGGGAAGCTGGTAGAAATTAGTTTCTCTCTGCAAGGAGTATTATATTTTTAGAGGTTTATTAAAGGTCAAGGGTTAAAGAAAAGACAAGCAAGAGAAGCATGTGTTAGGTGGGCCATGAGACCCACCCATATCATGAGACGCGTCTGTTTGCCAGTGGAGACAGGAAGAGAAGAGGACCAAAACCCTTTCTAATCAGGTTAAATACCCCTTCTCAAATCTCGGCCCAGGTGAGAATTCAGTGATATTACAAAGAATTCTGGGGAAGTGGAGCAAGGACTTCTGGGGATTGAAGTCCTGGATTCAAGTCTCCATTTTTTACATTATACCTAGCTGGTTGGCTAAAATTACAACAAAGGAAAATGACAAATGCTGGAGGGGATTTGGAAAAATTGGTACACTAACAAACTGTTGGTGGAGCTGCAAACTGATACAATCATTCTGTAGAGCAATTGCAACCATGCCTCAAGGGCCATAAATTGTGCATACCTTTAACCCAATAATATTACTATTAGGTCTGTATTCCAATGAGATTAATCATAAGGGAAAAGATCCTATCTATACAAAAATATTGATAGCAGCTCTTTCTATGGTGGCAAAAGGAAACTGAAGGGATGTTCATCAATCATGAATGGCTAAAGAAGTTGTTGTATATGCTCATAATGGAATATTATTGTGTTATAAGAAATGACAAAGAAGGTGATCACAAAAATCCTTCAAAGACTTGTATGAAGTGATGCAAGATGAGATGAGCAGAACCAGGAGAAAGTTGTACATAGTAACAAAAATATGATGATCAACAATGAATGACAACTATTATCAACAAGGCAAGGATCCAGGGCAACTCCAAGGGAACATCCAATGTTATAGAAGGAACTGATAGAGTCTGAATGCAAATTGGAACATACCATTTTTACTTTATTACCTCAATGAATACTTGTCTAGTTTAACAAATATCTTTTTTCACAACATGAGGAACATAGAAATATGTATTATATAATTATATATGTATCAACTGCCTTCTTGGGGGAGGGAAAAAGTGTAGTAGGGAGAGAGAGAATATGGATTACAAAATATCATAAAACTAACATTAAATTGTATTCACATGCAATCTGGATAAAATAAAAATCATAAAAAATTAAAATATGAGTTTGAATTAAATAAATTCTAATATCCCATCAAGCTGCAAATCTGTGATTCTCTGATTTCTGTCTTAAAAATGTAATTAAGATAGATTAAAAGGGCTGCCCTTATAAAGACGCAGTGTACATAAATGCTTATTTGGTAAGGGGTACTTGGTATACCAAAAATCTGTTGTCTAGTGGAATGTATAGTATTCAGGAGTAGCTTAGTTTATTTTTGAAAGCTGCCAAGTTTAGGGACTAAGCTTCAAACAGGGAGGAGAGCCCTAGCAAATAAGTGGTGTGGTTAGTGAAATCCCTGCTTTGCTTCCATTTTCCCTTTCTTTACCCAGAGTATTCTCTCACTCTCTGTGCTCTCCCTTTCTGACACAAAACTCTGAAATTAGTGAAAGAGCTAAGGAATATTCTAATGGGTGGAGAAAATTATTTCTTTTTTATTTTCTTTCTTCTTTCCTTCCTTCCTTCTTGGGAGTGACTTCATGATAATGCCACAGGGTATATAAGATCTGCTCAAGAGGAAATCAATCTCTTTTGCCTCTCTTCTGATCACATTCACTCTAATTTTTCTTCCTAAGCCGAGCTTCTTAATTGTTTGAGTTATGTCCCTACTCTTTTTGGCCCAGTCTAGCTACATGGCTGCTCACAATCACATCTTTCTCTGACTTGGGTCTTACTCAAGTTTTTGCATTGCTTCATAGTGTGGGGAGAATCCACTGGCTAGTTAGAACTCTAAGATTGTCTTTAATAAATTAATATTTAAAAAATAAAAATATAGACTCCAGAGAATTTCATTCATTCCACTTCATAATTCTATTTTATTTCAGGCATTTAAAAATAGTAATCTGAGAAGGGGTCTATAAATCTCACCAGACTGCCAAATGGGTCTCTCTCTCTCTCTCTCTCTCACACACACACACATGTGCATACATACACACACACACATACACAGAGGTTAAGAACTTCTATAAAAATTTTACGGAGATCAATTTAGTCACATTTATGTATGTGTGAGGTACCTTTTAACCTGAAAAAATATGAATACATACTAAATAAAGACAAAATTTCATTGCCACAGATTTTTGGTAATGTCACATCTTATACAAAACACTCATGTAAAATTCACATCTCTTAAATAAATTTACTCATAACTTTAAAAAATTAAGATAGACATGATTTAAATTAATTATCCTCACTTATTCTGTTTATTTCCATTTTATTTAAGGAAACAAAAAGTTTGATCTGGCACCAAACTAGTTGTAGTCGCTGTTTTAATAACCTTGTTGTGTTTTATAAAGTCTACAGAAATGTAAAGAAAATTTTGTTGAAAAGTTCAAATTTCAAAGAATGGAAAATTTGTTCTTTTGACATTACTTCAGTCAAATATTTTGGAAATTTATATCTTAGTATGAAAAAAGCCATAGTGCAAAATATATTATGCACCATTTGGCTTCTCCTACCTAAAGAGCAAAATAAAATATAAATATAGGAATGGAGAATGTTTTACTATTTATTTTTCAGTGTTACTCTGGCAGTTAGCCACAGGTAACTGGTGATTAAATTTCAAAATATCATGACTACCACATTCATTTAAGCATTTAAATGAGCTAGTAGAAAATAGCACTAAATGACTACATACCCTGTAAATGCAATCTATGGGCATAAATATTGATGAACTTCCCAACTCTGAATGTGCAGTTGCTAAATTTCACTTTTTCATTTGCATTTCTTAAATTTGAAGCCCAGGAAATTTTGAAAGGTGCCAACACAATCCATACTTGATAAAAATAATCTAATGAAACTTACAATGAATAAACATGCAATGAAACTTGGTGATCTCTTAATCTGTGACTTTATCACTAGAGGGGAAATTTGGTATGGAAACTCCATCCATCAAGGCAAATCAGTTACCTATTGTAGCTTATAAAGAATGACTTGAAATATAAAGAAGACAAGTGACTTGCCCAGAGCCACAAAGCTATTAGGTGTTAGAATAACTTGATCTCAGGGTTTTGTGACTTCAAGACTGATGCTCTTTCTCCAGCTCACAGCTCCTCAAATCAGAGCATTCCCATGCCATGATCTGGGAATGCCTCCTTTATTCCAAATGCATTTTTTAGAATTGTGATAACAAAACTGACCCAAATAATTGTCTGACAGCCCATGTTGGACAATTAAAATTTAGACACTAAAATTTATTATCTGATGCAAAACATAAAATATCTTTCATAAGTCAATAAGCATTTATTAAGTATGTTTTGTTTTTTGTGTCTGACATTATTTTAAGCAGTGGACTCCATATATTCCAGTTTTGTCAGAGAATAATTATATAAAAGATGATACAGATCATGATTTCTGAGAAAATAAGAGAAAAATAACTGAAAACTAGGAGAAAGAAATGAAAATATTAACAATGAAAAAAACAGGACAAAAATAACAATGATCTAAAAATGCTTAAGTCAAATTAACAAGTTTTTAATAAGTGTTTACTATGTGCTAAGCTGGAAATATAAATATAAGAACAAAGAAAGATAGCCACTGCCCTTGAAGGCATTTAGGCATAATGAGGGCATATTAAATTTTAATAGGAGAAGACAGCATAAAAATTAATAATAAATATATAATAAATAAATGCAATAAATTAAAAATAAATAAATAGCTAGGAAAATGGTGGAGGGAAAATACATTTCCTAGTTGAGGGGCATTGTAGAGCAGCCTAGAAGAGTTAGTAGTGAATTCTAGAAAGGAATGAAGATATGTCTAGTCTAGTTTTTCTTGGCAATGATACTGTGATTTGACATTTCCTTCTCTAAGTCATTTCACAAGTGAGGAAACCGAGGCAAAAAGTGTTTGAGTCACACAGTAAGTGACTGAAGATGAATTTTAAATTCAGACACTCCAACCACTGTCATCTAGCTACCTTCTTCTTAAAATGGAAGTTTTGAGAGGAACTAGCCAATCAGATGAAGAGGTCACAGTTCTGGAAAGGACTATCCTTTGAGAGGAGAAGACATGGGACCAAAGGATACTTTCAGTGAGTGAAATCCAAGTGTCATCTACAGGGATAAATTGAGCTTCCAGGATGAAGAAGTTTCTGGGGCATTATAGGGAATGTCCAGGAGAGACAAGTGTCTAGATTGAAGAAGAATTTTAATGTAACTTGGAATCTATTTTTATAATCCAAAGCTTAGAGAAGACAGCAATGTCCCTCTCAAACTCTCAAATGGTTTTCAAATTTCAAGGTTTTTATATAGCATAGACAATATCTACATGTTATATATTATATATAAGGACAAGATCCCCCTACTTGCCAAAGTTAATACTCCTTAACCCTGCTATAATGTATCTCCTATTTCAATCTGGATAACAAATGCATTTAATTTAGGCTATAAATTTATGGTGTTGTCACTTATGACCATTTGTGCATGAAGAATTTCTCACCTATAACCAGATTGCTCTCTCTCTCTCTCCAATCTCCTCCACACAAAATTCCAGCCAATCTATAGGTAATTAAATAAATTTAGTCCTAATGTGACAGCAATGTATAGTTGCAAAAGTTGGACTATAAGAAAAGCTAAATCCATGCTTTTGAATTGTGGTACTAGAGGAAACATGAGAATTCCTTGGATGCTAAAGAGATAAAATGCATAGATACGTAAATAAATTAATTCAGACTATTCACTAGAAGCTGAAGCTTAAATATGTTAGTCACATAATGAGAAGGAAGGACTTATTAGAAAAGATCTTGATGTTAGGAACGATCAGAGGATGACTGGCTTTGGGGTCACTCCCATTTCCCCTTTGCCATGAGTCCCTGAGAAGTGAACTGGGGTTTTGATCTACTGAGTTTGCCTTTTTCAGTTCTTGGTGCAGGGAAGGAGTCTTAAACCTAGGAGCTTGAACCCTTGGGATCATGGAACCCAGGATTACAGGCTGGATGCAACATCCAGTCTTGAAGAAAAATTTTGGGAAGTCCTGAGATACTAGCCCAAGAAAGGTTTTGTGCTTAGACTTATTGAGTGTAACAGAGAAGAACTGAGTGAATCCTAATCTACTTCTTTTATCTTCAGAGAGCCTGAGATGGTGGAAAGATTATGTCTCTGAAAGGTTTGGGGAAACTTTTGTAATTATATTCTTGCTATACTTTTGAAGTAAATATTCCCATGAAAAGTTAGTCTGATATAAGGTGCTAAATTAAAGTTATGTTTTGGGGCCCCTAAAATTAGACCATCACTGAGCATTTTGGCCCATAGCAGAGATGAGAGAATGCCTCTATCCTCTTTTGGGCACAGGAGAGCCTTGAGAGATGGGGTGTGTAAAGATTAAAATTTAGGGGAGAGGGGGAGACTGAGGCAGGTAGAAATTAGTTTCTCTCTGCAAGGAATATATATTTTTTAGAGGTTTATTAAAGGTTAAAGATTAAAGAATATACAAGTAAGAAACATGTGCCTAGGCCAGAGGCCTAGACAAAATAACCTCACATCATGGAAGAGACGCCTCTGCTCCAAACGGCAGTCCAAAAAAAGCGCCAAACCCTTCAAAAGCCTTTGCTTAAATATCTTCTCGATCTCGGCCCAGGTGAGATTACAAGGCATTCTGGGGAAGTGGAGCAAAGGCTCATGGGGATTGTAGTCCTGTATTCGAGTCTATTTTTTACATCCCCCCGTGTGATCATTTGTGGAAAAATTAATTTTTCCCCAAAAGGATCATAAAAACATAATAAACTTAAAAGATTACAATAGTGTGAGGATAAGAGAAAAAAGAATAAAACCAATAATTTCTGAACACATTGACAAAAAGCCGTTAGGGGGCAGTCCCCTTTGGCATGAAAGTATACATACAAATAAATGTTCAATCAACCACACCCAAAGTTCAATTTTGTGCAACTTGTGGTCTGGAGGCTTCTTCATGATGGCTTCTCCAACAGTTCAGTTCTGGATTCAGAGAGGTAGCATCTTCTTTACCTAAAATTCTTCTCAAAAGGAATTTAAACTTGCAATTTAAATAATGATTTTTTTTACATTCCCCCGTGTTGTGGGTGATTGAAAGATTCAGAATCAGTTAGGGATGCATGGCTGAGGTATATGAATCAATTTGCAAGAGATATTAAAAAGACATCAGAAAAATAAAAAGGGAAGAAAAATTTCTGGATGAAAATATAGACTATCAAAGTCTTATGTGTAAAAATTCCAAGTAGAAGAAAAATAAATCTATAACAGGTCCTTCAATCAGGGCCCAATCAAAATGATCTAAGCAATGATGCATTTACCCAGTCAGTAGCCAGGACTACAGAAAGTTACCACACTATGAGAGGCAGAAAAGGGGACCAGAGTATATAAGCCAAGGTTCCGGGAGCCAAGTTTGAGGTACTTGGTAGAATGTGGAACAAGGAAGACCTGCTTTTAACACAGGTTAAACAGCCGCAACCTCGAACCCCAAACACGTTCAAGTCCTCTTTGTCTAGGCTCAAAGTGACGTCAATTTCTCCAGGATTGGTTGGTCTCTTTGACCTTATGCTCTATTGGCACTATGCAGTGGCTCTTTTGTGTATATCTTGTCCTAGAATCAGACAGAATCATTAAGCAAAGTCCCATAATTTATTTAAATAATTAGTGGCATCATTTTCATAGTCACAAGCTTTTTAGGGCATGCATTAGAAAATGTATCTTAAATTTGTAGCACTGAAAATCAAAAGGTTAAAGAAAATCTTAATACTGGTGACATGTGCTTCAAATATAAAAAGGAAAGAAAAAATAATTAAAAAAACTGAAAAAGTATATTGCACATGCAAGAAAAATATAACAATAAAAGAGCTTTAAAAAATTCAAAAATATAGCTTATAACCATTGACACTCTGTGTCAGTTAAGAAAATATAAAATACAAGGCTTTCTCACCAAAAAATGAGATCCATTTCCTCTTTGTATCTGGCCATGATCACTGTGAGTAGAAGGCAAATGAATTGAACAAGGTTAACAATTTTTTCATCTTTAAAAATACAGTAGTACAACTATGTAGATATCAAAATCCCCAAAATTCTCAATAGCCCAATTAATTACAATAGCAACCAAACACCCTTTCATATTTCACATAAGTTGCTGTGTGACATTTTTAAAACCTATGAATTGATGGACATTTGTCACAATTTTTACAAACATAGCAATCCTTCAACCTTGGTATTTAAACATATTTTTTAAAACAAAGTAAAACTCATCTTGGGTTTAGAACATAATCAAGAAATCTATATATCATTCTGGTAGAAGTAAAATAGTGAGCTAAGAGCATAAATAAAGGGGTGCTCCTTGTTCTTGGAGGCTTTTCCCAAGGGTACAAATGCCCTGAAATTAACTGCCCAACTTCCATTCACATGTGGGAAGGTTGGGGGTTATAAAATACATTTCACTTCAGCTACTAGAATGGGCCTTACCTCATGGTAGGGGCAGGCAAAAATAACCAGACTGTTAAAAAAAAATTCCAAAATCATATTTAAAAAACCCTTAAAATCAAATCATTTGAGGTATTTAGCACATTAAATTTTCCAAAGGTTGTTAATACAATTATAACCAGTTCTGAAGTCCATCTATCCTCAGCAAAATAGAAAAAAGCTGTTTTTTCATATATGGGCTTATTCACAATAATATTTTTTCAACACAGTTATAGGGGGAAAACAACAGAATTTCAAAACTCAGTACATTCAAAATAAATTCAATCAACCTTCAGTTCACAGAATAATATTCAATCCAGTAATATATGAACTTAAAATCACAAAGTTATATCTTAAACAAAAAATGCAATAGAATACAGATAATTTTATAAACCATTAGAGTCTGAAATGCCTTAGAATATAGCCTTTAGTCTCTTCAAAGTTCCTTGGTTTTTTTTTTGTTTGTTTGTTTTTATTTATCCATTTAAATGTCTATTGTCCGAAGGTAGAGTAGTAAAGGCTAGGCTAAGGGGTTCAAGGGATCCGTCCAGGGCCCCATAGCTGGGACAAATCGGAGGCCAGACTTTAACTAGAGACCTCCCGTCTCTGGGCTTGGCTTCCAGTTCGCTGGGCCACCCATTTTCCTCCCCAAAGTTAAAGTTGAATCTTTGGGCTGAGTCTGCTCCCAGACAGGCAGGTAAAATCAATGAAACTGCCAGAAGAGCCAAAAATCCTTTTAAACAGCCCATTGCTTTTTAGGTTTCTGTTTGAAAAGTCTGTTTCTTCTCTCTAGTCTTTTCTCTCTTTCCCCTCTCTGATCCCGCAGTGGCCAATACCCCCAGCCACGTGGAGGCTTAGCCTAAGGGAAAATCTCCTTTCCCTCTGGTCTCTCCCCTCCACCCACGTGGTCAATACTGTTACCAGCTGGTCGCAATGAGTCCTGAGCGATCTGCTCCAAGGATCTGGGTGATGAGCCGGCTGGGTCGGGCTCCTGGGTCTGGGGCACAGAAATAGGCAGGCAGCGGGCTGATGAGAGGCCAGGAGCAGGAGCGGCTGCGGGGGTGGGCAAGGCCGGGACCAGGTACCAGGTGAGGATGATCAGGGCTGCAGGCTGCAGGCAGGAAGCGTCGGGGCCGCTTTCTAGGTACTAGCTATTAAAACTGAATTTAAGATCAGAAAAGAAATCAGAAGACTGAAAGTTCTTTTTCCCGTAGTGGTTAGCCAAACTGTAAAGAGTAAAATTTAGGGGAGAGGGGGAGACTGAGGCAGGTAGAAATTAGTTTCTCTCTGCAAGGAATATATATTTTTTAGAGGTTTATTAAAGGTTAAAGATTAAAGAATATACAAGTAAGAAACATGTGCCTAGGCCAGAGGCCTAGACAAAATAACCTCACATCATGGAAGAGACGCCTCTGCTCCAAACGGCAGTCCAAAAAAAGCGCCAAACCCTTCAAAAGCCTTTGCTTAAATATCTTCTCGATCTCGGCCCAGGTGAGATTACAAGGCATTCTGGGGAAGTGGAGCAAAGGCTCATGGGGATTGTAGTCCTGTATTCGAGTCTATTTTTTACAGGTGATAAATAAAATGCCTTGTCCTCAGAGAATGGACCCAGAAAAAAATCCACAGTATATTTCTACATAAGACCAAAATATAATCCAAAGCCATTTTTGTATTTAACAGATATATTTCAAGTCAGTTTTCAAGTTACAGTTAACAGCTGGTGAAACAATAGGTAAAACAGATTAATTACTTGGCAGTTGTAATTCTTAGGCTAAATATTTTCTGAATGACTGATCAATTCTCATTTCAAGGGTAATATATTTGACACACAGGGAGATCATTTGTGCCAGATCTACTCTTTCTTTGTTTTACTCCAATTTAGAACTTTTCCCACTAAGAAAATACACAGTTTTTCCCACTAAGAAAATACACAGAATTAAAGTGTGTTAACCTTTGTACCTTGAAGCAGTTTGATATCAGAAATAACCAAAAAGACATAGTTATCAGCATTCAGATGATATGCTCAAATTTAACTAGTAAACACTGAGAATGAAATGACATGGGATTTTATGTTCTTTATTTTTTTCCCTCAAGAAATAAAGCCAAAATTCTTCAATTTTCTAGTTTTAGAAGATTCTTGTTGTTCAGTTAAATCAAGTCAGACTTGATCTTGATCTTGGAATTTTCTTGGTGGAAATACTAGAATAGTTTGCTATTTACTTTTCCAGCTAATTTTTACAGATGAGGAAACTGAGGCAAACAGAGTTAAGTGAGTTGCCTATGGTCACACAGCTACTTAAAGTGCCTGAGGCTAGTTTTGAACTCTGAAAGATGATTCTTCTTGATTCCAATAGTTTGCCAAATGCTTGACATGTATTATCCCAACTAAACCTCCCAACTACCCTGTGAGATAGGGTCTATAGATTTAATAAACCTTTTACATGAACCTACAATAGGAATTTTTTAATATTGCTTAAAGTCACCCAAGGTAATGCATTTCTCAGGTAGGATTTCAAATCCTACACCCTATCTACATTTTGTCTTGGGTTATATACAGGGTCCTAACGGTGTA
Organism: Monodelphis domestica; assembly: GCF_027887165.1. Taxonomy (NCBI): domain Eukaryota; kingdom Metazoa; phylum Chordata; class Mammalia; order Didelphimorphia; family Didelphidae; genus Monodelphis; species Monodelphis domestica. The sequence continues at coordinate 224,637,171 of NC_077234.1, forward strand.
ATAGATACATCTCCAGACCTGGAGTCAGGAAGACCTGAGTTCAAATTTGACATCAGACATTTCCTAGCTGTGACAACATGGACAGCTCAATTAAATGTTATCTGACTCAATTTTCTTATCTATAAAATAAGGAAAAAGCACTTACATAAGGTTGTTTTAAGGAAAAAAGATGAGACAATATCTGTCTGAAAACAAACATAGTTTTACCATAGAACCATCTGTTTCACCTTAGATGCTAATCTGTCTTTTGCTCTAGCCAGAATACCTGCTCTTATTACTAATTACTCTTTGAACTTGATGGTTTCATTTTATTCTTCTTGACCTTGGATTACTTCAATTCCAATTAACCCAAACTTTTATTCTTAACCCTAAGAGAAAACAGTAACCTAGGTGATCCTGATCTTTATAGAATGACTAGAGTGATGAAATAGAAACTGTCATTTTGAATTTGATTGGTATTCTGTTTGCATACCGGGTGCTTTATTTGACAAAATGTAGTTATCGACTTGGTGCCATTTTCTTCTTTTCTTCAACTTCAACTTCAAACACAATAATAAACAAGGCACAATAATAAAGATGCACATTGCACTGTACAGTATAACACTAGCTTTTCATTGAAAATACACATGTCCTTCTGCCTGAACTTTGGTCCAGTCATACCACTGCTGGGTTTGCACCCTAAAGAGATAATAGGGAAAAATGCTTGTACAAAAATATTCATAGTCGCACTCTTTGTGATGGCAAAAAATGAGGGGGTGTCCCTAGATTCATGTTGGAATACCATTGTGCTAAAAGGAATAACGAACTGGAAGAATTCCAGGTGAACTGGAACAACCTCTAGGAACTGATGCAGAGTGAAAGGAGCAGAACCAGGAAAACATTATACACAGAGAGTGATACATTGTGGCACAATCGAATGTAATGGACTTCTGTACTAGTAGTAATGCAATGATCCAGGAAAATTCTGAGGGACTTATGAGAAAACACTATCCACATCCAGAAAACAACTATGGAAGGAAAAAAACACAGAAGAAGGATATTTCTTTGATCACATGGTTTGATGGGGATATGATTGGGGATGTGGACTTTAAATGATCACTCTATTGCAAATATTAATAATATGGAAATAAGTTTTGATCAATGATACATGTAAAACCCAGTGGAATTACTTGTTGGCTCTGGGGGCGGGGGGGAAAGAAAAGTGGGAAAAATCATGAGCTGTGTAACCATGGAAAAATATTTTAAATTTTAAAAATTTAATTAAAAAATTAAAAAATACATAAGCCCTTGATCATTTCCCAAACATCATTTTTTAAAGTAGGATGCTGGTTTTATGAACATATATTGATTTATGAGAAGAACACATTTTAGACAAAGTGTTTAGCTAATATTTGCAAATTAGGGTATTCAGATTCAAGAAATGACATTTTATAGCAGAAGGTAAATTCCTTTTGGGAAGGGATTTTATTTTTACTTTGTATTATCAGTGCCTAGCACAGGGTCATGCAAATAGAAGCTTAATGAATGGATTGAATTAAATTGGGATCACTAAAAATTGTTGAAATAAATAGAAAGCAAGGACAGACAGTGCTTTGGCAATTAAAAATTATAAGTTCCCCCCACATGTGAATTAAAAAATGTTTTTTAATTCTCCAAAAAGGTTGCTTCATTATTTGTGGTCTAGAAGTATTTAATACACTTCTATCTTCATTAAGACTCGAATTTCAAGACTGATTATTTCAACTTTGCTGTAATTCTGATCTCTATGTGGATCATGTAACATAAACGGTGTGACAGTACTTCAAACAAAACAAAAACCTTTTATTGAAAGTAAATTATAGTGAGTCTGTGTTGACCTTATCACAGGAATTTAACTGAAGTAAATATTTTAAAAAGATTATTACTAAGGGATTTTTTCCTCTGATGAAGTCCAACAGGAGCACTATGAAATTCATTTTCCAAAATTTCACAAAATGATCAATATCCAAATTGATATTATTTCATATGCAACCACCCAGTTCCCAAGTTCCTAAATAAGATTGTTCAACTTGTTTTGATTTTTTGGTGATTTCTGAGACTGCCTATAATTTTACAAATGTCTTCCAGGAAATGAAATGTTATATATCAAGAATGATGACTTAAATGATTTTTTCAAATGAAGTATTGGATTTCTGTTACCACCTTACTGACCATGAAGTCAGTTTTAATGATTATTAACTTTTACTGTCAAGACATTTTTCTAAATCTCTAACCTAGCCCTGGGTGGCTATAATTTAAGTTCTCTCTCCCCACCAACTTGTTTAGTGCAGATTAAGAACAGCTAGCTGGAATCCTCTTCATAATAGCCTTCCATAAGCTTGAAGACCATTATTAAATCACCCATCAGAATAAATGTCTCCAATTCCCTTCACCTTTCCTTATCTTGAGTTTTCACCAATTCCTCATTAAATACTGTTCCAAACATCTCTATTATAAGGATGAGGTGAAATTCCATCAACTTGCCTCTTTAACATAAGTGAATTTAAAACCAGTGAGAAAGAATTCACATAAGAGCCATAGTGATGCACTACAGAATTTCAGATTCTAAAATATAACTATGCCCCAAATTTAATTTAGGAATTTGGATTAAGGTTATAATTTTAGTCTGAGTTTCCATCAACCAAAAATTATGCAGAGGTTTTTTTTTTTTTTTAAATCAGTTTTTAGTAGATAGCTTTAAAAGTACCCAAATCAGTAGCAGGATAGGGATGTTAGGCTTTACCAACTAGTTGTATTTACTTAATATTCATGCTTTCAGTGTATAAACATATTTACTCAGTAACTTGAAGGATTTAAGGGATTCAGAACAGTCAAAAAGGATTTTAACCCATCAGGTGCTCTATTTTCATTGCTTTTGGTGTCCAGTTGTATTGGACTCTTTATAACTCCATTTTTTTTTTGTTTGTTTGTTTGCTGTTGTCAAAGATATTGGAGTGGTTTACGATTTCCTTGTCCAAATCATTTTACAGATGAAGAAACTGAGGTAAACAGGGTTAAATGACTTGTTTATAGTCATGCAGGTAATACGTGTCTGAGGCTGGGTTTGAACTCAGTTCTTCCTGACTCCAGACCCTGGGCTCTATATATACCAAATAGCTGCTAGATTGTATGAGATATTTAGGAAGGACTACTACCTCTGGTGTGAGGACTTGCCAGGTCCATTTCAGAGCTGCTCATCTACCTTTGGTGCCCACCTTTCATCCAACTCTCATCTGTGGCTCCAAAAAGCAGTAGCATGCACAGCAGCCATATCCTGGTAAACTATCTAAACTACTAAATTATCTAAGTCAGATTGAGGGTCACCAACAGGTCTCGAATCAGTAGGTGAATTAGGAAAATGTCTATCCAAAGCATGTGAAGACCTCCTCCAACAGAGTAGACTACAAGAATATTTTTATATGGCTACATAGGAGGTAGAAAGAGGAACTGTGGAGCGCTTAGAGCTTGGATCAGACATAAAAAATGTTAAGGTCATCCATTGTAATCATCAATCATCCTGACTTTTGCATTGCCACTAGATTTTTATGACTCTAAAAGAAAGAATGAGGCTGATACCTTTGTGCAACCCTGCCTCACTTAAACCCAATTCATGCACATATCAAGATATCACTCCATGATATCATCAGTCTCCTTCAAAACCCAAGCGTGAACCACAACATTTGCATGCTATATGAGTTAAGACAGAGGACATTTATGTTATGATTTCTATCATAACTGGATAAGAAATAACATCGTTCAAAGATATAGGAGGAAGATGACTCTTAGAAATAGTAGAAACAGAAATAGGAGGCTTGAGAAATGATGAATTTCACAATTTACCTTCAACTCAATTAGAAGCACTAGAATATGTATGACAGTCTTCATCTTCTACCTACAAATTCAGGTGAGTTTGCTTTGAAGTATTTACTACATTTTTATTTCTTAAAAATGACTCACTATTTGAATGATGGAGCATCAACCCAAGGAAATTTTCAAATAAATCTAATATTTTTAATGAGGGAAGCAGTTGAGTCATAATATTACTGTTTAGCATTTATTTCACATAAATGAGCACAGTCTCTGAATGCTATTCCCACTATTGCAATATATATATATATATATATATATATATATATATATATATATATATATATATATATATACACACACACACACTTAATTGTAGAGGAGGGAATGAAGAAAAAAATTTAACTTGAGTGCCTTTGCTAATCCATCAACAAGAATTTTAATTAGTTCATACTATGTTCCGAGTAGCGACAAAAAGGATGCTACATTTATAAAAGGAGACAGCATGTATGCAAAAGTAGTAGATCTATCAAATACAGGCTCTGCCTAGACCCATGATGGGTGTACAATGATATTGTAGGGACAAGAAGTAATTGCATTGGTTTCCCCAACTTTAAGAAGTTCTTTAGCTGATGACTGTTGATTTCATGACATACAATTGTATCTTATTACTCTTTTGTTATGCTTTTAGTTCTGTGGTTTTTAAGAATGGATAGGTTTCTAGGGAGTTTTTGATAACCTTTAGATATATTGCAGCATCTGTTAGTTTAGGGGAATAAAGGTATTCAAGGATAATTCCAGCCCATAAAGAAACAAGATTAGTCACACTAAAGCAAAAAGGAAAGTGAATTTAAAAATGAATATGAATTGCCAGAAACTCATAAAACATTCTTATGAAAGAACCTAATAACTTCTTAGAAAATAAGCAATGATCTTTGAATGATCTTGACAGGTAGAAGGGTTGTTGATTCTTCTACAGTTCAGAATAAACTTCTTGAACTTGGAAGAGCAAGAAAGTTTTTTTTTTTTTTAATAAATGACCAGTAACAATTGGTATGAAGAAAAAATGCTTTCATAAAATACAAGATCTTAAAAAGATTAAAGCACTCAAGTTTGGAAGAATGCAATTTTACCAATCCAAATTACTTTTCAACCACGACTATATTAAAATCATTGTTAGAAGTCTCAGTGAATCTACAGAATCTGGGCAGCTTCATCAGTTTATAAATATTCATCTCTCCAAAAAAATTGGAGGGTTTTCAATTTCTAGGGCATAAGATCCCTCATTCCTATTGAAGGAATAATGAACTTAATGAATGGATTTTACATCATAGAATTTCACTATCCCACAAATCATGAAAATTTAAATAATTTCCTGGAAACTCAACTGATTTAAACCTCATTAAAAACCTATGAACTATAATCAAGATCAGATTTAGAAAAATGAATTATTCTTCAAAGATCATAAACACATACATGTATATATGCATATATTTGTATATGTTCTAGTAATTCAATGATCCATATATAAAATGTATGCTAAAATCAAAACAATAAAAAATTTAATCAATAATGCAAATAGTAACATATTTTAATCTAGCTCCATATTTAGATTCCTATCTCTAGAAAGATAGAAATAATAGATAGGATCACATGGAATAAAGTCCTAGTGGATGTCAGTTTAAAGGGACGGAAAACTTTGAGGAATGAAATTCATAAGATACAGAGTGAAAAAATGTATTAAGAAAAAATGGAGTTATCAAAAGAGACTGATGTAGATACACAGGGACATCATTGAGCAACTTATATTTCAATGAAAAATGTATAAAAAATATAAGCAAAGTCCAAGAGGAGGAAGGTAGTCTGTAATGATACTGTCAAAAGTTCTGAAATGCAGAATGAATTAAAGCTGGAAAGATAAGCGAAAAAGGGATTGTAAAAGCTATGTTAGGGACAAAAGGATCAAATAAGGGTTAAGGTTACTCTTTGGGAAAAGAGTTCTTGTTCTTTTCTCAGTTAAGCAGGACAAACTCAGGATCAGAAAGGAGAGAACAAAGTAGCTAATGGGGAGTCCAAACCTAAGATGAATAAAAATAAAGATTTTCAATCTGTTTTTGCAAGTTCTACAGGACTATATGAACTAAATCCCCTGGAACTATAAGAGATGATAACTGAAACTCAAAAAATGAGAGAGAGATGACATGAATGAAAAAAGGCAAATATTATCTTGATATGTTTTAGCCTTTAAGTCAGTAAGCTTAGCTTTGACTTATGACAATATCTTGAATGTGTTATTAGAGGGATGATTGGTGAATATCTAGAAAAGGAAGTGGTAGTCACAAAGATCCAGCTTGAATGACTACATCAAGATTATATCATACCTAACAAACTTTATTTTTGACATATTTTTCAAAATTGGAAAATTAGGGAATGCTATACTAAATCATTATTTTTATTTAAAATCAATATTTTATATTACTTCTGACATTTTAGGCATAATTAGGTTAATTAGGCAAAATGCTAAGCATACAAAAGTGAAGCAAAATCAGTCCTTGTCCTTAAAAATTTTTTAAATCTATTTAGGGAGACAACAAATATAAATCAGAATATATAAGATAAATACAGCAAAAATGGAAAGTAAACTTAGGTCTTGTGGTTTGAGGAACCAAGAGGAGCTTCCAAGAGAAGGGGTTAGAATTTGAGCTGATTTATAAATGAAGTCAGAAATTCTAAGATTCAAAGGTAAGGGGAGAGCATTCCAAGCATGAGGAACAGCCAAGTCAAAGGCACAGAGGAAGAAAATGGAGTGTTCATGTATGAGGAACAACAAGTAGATCATTATTATTGGATTTTATTTCAAATAAGATGTGTGTAGGAGGAGAGGAGAATGTAAGAAGATTTGAAAAGTAGAAGAGGCCAGGTTGTTAAGATGCTTATATGCCAAAAAAAAAAAGAGTTAATATTTTATCCTGGGAAGAAAGGGGGGCAAAATATCCATCAGTTCATAGTTTTTTTTTTAATGCCATACAGTAACTCATGTGAAATATGATAGTGTGTTTGTTTGCTATTGTAATTAATTGGGCTATTGAGAATTTTGGGCATTCTGATATCTACATATTTGTAATACTGTTCTTTAACAATGAAAAATGTTACCTTGTTCAATTCATTTGATCATACTTATAGTGGATCATGGCCAGATATGAAGAGGATATCAATCTCATTTTTGGTGAGAAAGCCTTGCATTCTATATTTTCTTAGCTGACACAGAGTGTCAATGATTATAAGCTACATTTTTATTTTTAAAGCTCTTTTATTATTATATTTTTCTTGCATGTGCAATATACTATTTCAGTTTTTTATTTTTTTCTCTCCTTTTTTATATTTCAAGCACATGTCACCAGTATTAATATTTTCTTTAACATTTTGACTTTTCAGTACTATAAGTTTAAAATACATTTGTCAATGCATGCCCAAAAAGCTAGAGACTATAAAAATGATGCCACTAATTGTTTAAAAAAATTATGGGACTTTGCTTAATGATTCTGTCTGATTCCAGGACAAGATATACACAAATGAGCCATTGCACAGTGCCAAAGAAGCACAAAGCTAAACTGCATAATGCCAATTGAGCACAAGGTCAAAGAGACAAACCAATCCTGGTGGGATTGATGTAATTTTGAGCTTAGACAAAGAGGACTTGAACTTGTTTGGGGTTCGAGGTTGTGGCTGTTTAACCTGTGTTAAAGGCAGGTCTTCCTTGTTCCACATTCTACCAAGTATCTCAACCTTGGCTCCTATAATCGGGTCCCTTTTCTGTCTTTCATAATGTGGTACCTTTCTGTAGTCCTGGCTATTGACTGGGTAAATGCATCATTGCTTAAATCATTTTAATTGGGCCCTGATTCAAGGACCTGTTATAGATTTATTTTTCTTTTACTTAGAATTTTTACACATAAGACTTTGATAGTCTATATTTTCATCCAATATTTTCTTTTCTATTTGGATTTTTTCAATTTCTCTTACCAATGATTCATCATATACTTCATACCTCAGCCGTGCATCCCTAAGTGATCCTGTATTTTTCAATCACCCTCTTAACGGGGGAATGTAAAAAAAATATCATTATTTAAATTGCAAAGTTTAAATTCCTTTTGAGAAGAATTTTAGGTAAAGAAAGATGATACCTCTCTGAATCCAGAAACTGAACTGTTGGAGAAGACAACATGAAGATGCCTCCATATTACAAGCTGCACAAAAAAAGAAATCTAAATTGAACTTTGAGTGTAGTTGATTGAACATTTATTTGTATTTGTACTTTCATGCCAAAGGGAACTGCCCCCTAACTGGCTTTTTGTCAATGTGTCCAGAAATTATTGGTTTTGTTCTTTTTTTCTCTTATCCTCAAATTATTGTAATCTTTAAATTGATTATGTTTTTATGATCCTTTGGGGAAGTCCGTCTTCCCAGAGGATCAACGGGGGAATGTAAAAATGGAGACTTGAATCCAGAACTTCAATCTCCAGAAGTCCTTACTCCACTTCCCCAGAATGCTTTATAATCTCACTGAATTCTCACTTGGGTCGAGAGCAAATTATGATTTAAAGGGTCTTCACCGTAGGTGGGGTCTCTTCTCTTCCCTACTTTCTATTCAGAGCACACCTGGCTCTCCACCTAGCAGGCAAGATGTGAGTAGTTGTGAATAGGCTCTCTGGGCCTAGACATGTGCCTTTCTTACTTGTATTTTCTTTATAGTTTAATCTTCAATAAACCTCTAAAAATATAATACTCCTTGCAGAGAGAAACTAATTTCTATGCTGCCTCAGTTTCCCCCAATTTTAATCTTTACAGGGCTCAAGCACACTGTGAATTTTACCTTTTGAAAAGAATTCTGGAAGAAATCTTCATTTCAAAAGAACACTTATATTAACTTTACTGAGCTATGCTCTTTCTCTATTCCTGCCCCTTGCCCAAGCATTTTGTGGCGGGTCTCTTAATCCCACTATGCAAACAACAACAACAACAACAAATCTGGCAAGTGAAAGCAGAATAGACATGAAGAGAGACCACCTCAGTTGGATTTGGGGCTTAAGACTATCTGCAATGAGGGTGAAGACCTTTAACCCCTCTCTAGCCATTAGCCCTTATGTCTGTCTTGAGCTTATTCATGCTTAGGTTCAGCATGTCTGGCCCCAAACTTCCTATCACATGCCCTCTCCTATGTCCATATCTGACCCCCATGAGTCTGCTTCCCAGTTTGGCTCCTTCCCTTCTTTGTCTACCTTTATCTCTCCCTCCTGCAGTCATATTATGTAAAAATCCACAGTCCACTTATATAAGTCGATAACTGTCTATATTGCTGTTGAACCATAACTGAGTCAAATAGTATCTACAGTATTTTGCCCAATTTAGGCACCTGTATTAGAAAGTTGGTTTGGGTATATTGAAGAAAAAATTAATGATAAATGCCCAGAAGGTAGAAGGAGGGTGAGATGGATTTGCCCCTTCAGTCTTCTTCAAACATGCCTCTCCACTAACCCTGCCTTTACTCCCCTCTAATAACTGATTAATGGGTGAACCTTGGGAAAAGAGAGAGAAATCAGCTCTCTCCCTTCAATATGACAAGGAAGTCAATTTAGGATAACTGATAACTTTATTCTAACAAATTGTGGTTAGGTGTAAGATAAACAAGATGTCTGCAGGTTGGAGTCTATAGGAAAGAGGGTAAAGGAAGTTCCTGTCTGTCTAAAATATCTTTTTCCCTCCCTCCAGAGTTGAATGACTCAGGCTTGCCAGCCTGGTCTCTAAGAGGCTCAGGGTTTTGTGACCACTGGTCTATCACAGCTGCACCAGTGTCCAGACCCAGGGTGTCACAGGAGCTGTGTGAGTTCTTCTTATGCTGCTCTTATTCTTCTCAGTTTCTGCCACAATTCTTGGTATCTTTGGGGGGGTTAAGTTCAATGAGGAATTTTGAATAGCTCAGGAGAGAAATCTCTGATCAGACTGTCACCTTAGCTGGCTCAAGATAGAGAGAGATCAACTGCCTCCCACCTGAAATCTCTCTTCCCTCATGATTCCAAGCCTCCTCAACCATACCCCACTGTGGATATAAACCTTTGCATGTCTTCCAGGCTCCGTCCTTCAAAGTCTCTGGATCATTCCTCTATCACACACCTTCTATGGATTTCAAGTAGGAGCTGGATGCCCATACATAGAAGCAATTCCTAAATTAGAAGGAAGGCTGGACTAGTTGAGCTTTTAAGAGCCTTTCCAACTCAGACTCAAGGACAGTGATGGCAAAACTTTTAGTGACTGAGTGCCCAAAGTGCAACTTGCACAGCACATGTGAGCCCTACCACCTTAACCCAGATGGGGAGGTAGGAAGTGCTTCCATTGGACTGATGGAAAGAGAGACAGGTCATGTGAGAAATGTCCTCAGGAGAGCATGGAGAGGGGGAAGGGAGCAGCCCCCTCTGTCGTGTGTACCATAGGGTTGCCAACACCGCCTAGGATTTTTAGTCAGAGTCTACTTCCAGCTTAATTAGGCAGTCTTATTTTTCATACCTTCTTCCCTACTTCATGCTTCAACTAAACTGTACAATAAACCTTCCTTTTATCTTAGCTTGCCCTCCCTTATTTCAATGGCTTTTTTGCCTAGATTTCAAGTCATGCCTTTCTCTACCTCTGAAAGACTGAAAAAAAGGAAAGCACACTGGATTTGGACTCAGACTACTGGGGTTCAAATTCTGGTTCTCCTATTTACTAACCTATATGACCCTATTTAAATCAATTTTACCTCTGCTTAGCCTTATTTTGTTGTTGTTCAGTCATTCATGTACAACTATTTGTGATTTCATTTGGGGTTTTCTTGGCAAAGATAATGGACTGGTTTGCTATTTTGTTTCTTCCAGCAGCACAGTATCTTACAAATAAAAAGGCACGTAATAAATGTTCTTGAATTGAATTGATTGCCTTTAGGAAGTCTTCCTTGAGCTATCCAAATCATGTGCGAGTTCCTGTTAACCTTGCATTAGCTGCCCTACAAATCCAGAAAATGCATCTTTGTTTTATTTCAGTTCTGTCATAGTCCAACTGGTCTATGTGGAATAGAGAGGAGAGTGTTTTTCCCCTTGTTTCAAAGGATGTCACTGGGAGGAGAAAGAAAATGTTATAGAGCAAAGTAAGAGTCCTCAGTGAGAGAATCAAATAAGAAAAGCTAACTTGGGAGGAACTGGACAAGAGGAGCATAGTGTTCTGAAACAAGAACATTTTCAATTGAAATGTTCAGACTTCTTGCCTGAAAATTTTTTAAGCAAATAATGATCTCCAATAGGTTATTGGCATATCATTTTCCTTCTCTCCCACTACCATCCCCTCAAACTCTATGAATTCTCCAGAGAAAAGCTAATTCTCCAAATGGGTAGTTTGAAAACAGCCCAATTTCTCCAGAGAATTGCCAAGTCTTCCTGAAATTTTCAGTAAACATGCTATGGCAGATTGAAAGCCTGCCAAACTAGGTCTTCAAAAAAGTGCCTCCATGTTTTTTCCCTTGTTTTTAAAGCATCATTTTATAATGAATTAGGAGAGCAATGTTTTCCTTTAGGAATTTTCAGCAGCAGCTGAGTTTACAGCTGAAAGTTATTAAATGAAACCTTAAGAAGGATGAATGATTTCTGATGCCAATCTTGAGTGTTCTAATCACATTTATGATTACAATAATCTTATAAGGAAAAACCCAATCATGTTCTTCATTCTAATGGATGAATTCACAATCTCTACATTTCCTTTGAAAATTTTCAGCTATTTTTTGTTTGAGTGGTTTTAGTCTCATTCATGGGAAAAAGAGCTGTCAACCCATTAAATGGCTTGCAGGAAAAGGAAGAATAATAAATTGAAGGCAGGAAAATCAACCTGCACAGGCTATAGATAAGACTCTTGCTTTTGGTCTGGGATTACTCTATATTCATTGTTCAAATGACTCCCCTACATTCTCATTTCCTTGATGTGTGGTGTGATACTGTGGCTGATATATTACATGTCAGGAGGTGGTAGGATATAGAGGAAATTAAAAAAAAACAATTTGGAGTCACGGGATAAGAGTTTGAATCAAGGTTCTACCACTTAGCATATGTTTGATCTTAATAACTAGCATAAATGCTAGTTTTAGCATTTAGCATAAAATAGCATAAAATGCTATTTTATTTTGAAGTTTGCAAAGGGCTTTACAAATTTAACCTCAAGTGAAACTCACAATAATCCTACTGCTAATATTATTCCTATTTCAAAGATGAAGAAACTTAGAAAAACAAAAGTTAAGTGACTTGACCAGAGTCATACAGTTGTTCTGAGACTATATTTGTATTCAGGTCCTGAATTCTATCCACAGTACCACATAGTTATTCAAGACTCTGAGTAAGTCACTCTCTAGGATCGATAAAAAGAGATTGAATTAGATGACTGCTCAGATCTCTTCTAGCTCTATATCTAAAATGCAAGCTACTCCATCAGAGATACAGAATTCTGTTTAATTAAGGGTTATTTCTTTTATTCCTTTCTTTTTCATATGATATTTATTTATTTTCTCTGATGCCTTTTCCTCATGAATTTTCTTAGGAAGGCTTGCATATTTCCCAGCAACAAGGTTTAACCTTACCAATGAATGCACACAAAAAGGAAATCAAAGGAGAGACATCTACCTTCAGAACTAAAGAATTCTTGGGGTTTATCAGCCTAAAGCTGTATTGCCCCATCTCCTTCTGCACTAGGCTGCACCAGTTGTAATTTGCAGATTCTGAAACCCCTTTGCTCTACACCAACAGTATTTCTTCCATGCCTGGAGCAAAATATTCGTGTGCCTGACCTATCACAAGGTTTCACAACTCAATTAGCAGCATCTACTGCCTAGCTATAGTCCTAGGAAAGAAGACATTAATATGCAAACCCTGCAGCAAGTTTCTAACCAGTACTTCTCTCTCCTTTGAGAAGTTCTTTAACCAATGACATTAAAAATAACACTTGTGATACATTTAATCTTTAAGGCAGGCTGAATAGACTATTTTATGGTCTTCTGTGCCTGCAGCCTTGCTCTCCAGGAGTAAATAGAATCTAGAATGCTGAATAATTAGCCCATCCTAATCTGACGGGAGGGTGACTGCTCTGACCTGTAGGCATCAATAGATTTGTGGAAACATGCAGTCATTTAATTATTTCTTTTCTATAGACTAAGAAAGAAGTGAAAATTCTATCCGTAGTGTTATTTGCATTCCTGGCTGACAGTTCTCCAAAATCCTGAGAGGCAGATTTAATATACCCTGGTCGAAAACATCAGCATTCCCTCTACCCTTCAAACACTATGATACAAAGTGAGCCTCACAGCACTGCTACTCTCAAGGATTGATTGAAATGTTTTGAATGACAAACTTCAAGGGACAGGTTCAGTAAGTCTGCATTTAATAAAGATTCATTTATAAAGCACACTAGCAACATGCAGTGATTTTTCAGACCACTCATTCACCCTGTCTCCTACCCAGCTAAAATCTGTCCTCCCGATCTACTCACCTTGTTGACATCCAATTTAGATTTGTGATGTTAAGATGGGAAATTAGCAAGATGTCACTTCCTCTAGCGATAGGATAGTGCAATACTAAGTCTTAACGGTCTCTGTATTTGTGATGTTTTGACAACTTTATCTTTTTATTTGAGAATTTTATGAATTTATTTGTTTCTTGGTTACATTAAAATTCCCAGATATTTCCTTTCATTCTTCCCCTACGCCCTGGAGAAGGCAACATTGGGCACTTCAGCCAAAGTCATCTTCACACCAAGCAAGAAGGGAGCGAAAGCAGCAGCCACTCCAGCTAACGCAGTCGTGCCCTTCCCCCAAGGGGCAGAAAATGGAAAGAATGCCAAGAAAGAGGACAGTCTGAAGAAGACAGTGAAAAATGAGAATGATGAAGAATTTAAGCCTCCCCCCTCCAAGTCACCAACGTGGAATAAGCTCTGTCCAAGCAACACTCTGAGGAGGAAGAAGATGAGGAGGAGGTGGAGGACAGTGATGAGGCGGAGGAACATGAGGATGACTTCAGAAGCAGCGATGGATACACCCCTGCCAAATGGGAAGGCTGATGTAATGATTTCATGATTTCCGTCTTCACATTACAATGGTTTCTGTTTCATACTGGCCTCTTAGGCTTTCTGAATAGAAAAAGTATTTCAGATGTCAAATTCTTGAGAATGGTATCATTTATTATGTATAGAGTATCATAAAATATTGTGCTTATCCTTTCTGCCTAGAGCATACTCCCTCTATATCTCTGTTGATACAGAAATCATTCTTTCTCCTCATTCAGGGTCCAGCTCTAGTCTCATCTCTTCCCCCATATTGTCCCTGATCTATCCAGCTGACACGTACCTCATTCACATCTCCTTGGGGCAGATTTTTTGGAATTCTTTTTAGCCCTAATTACATTTTACTATAATATAATATAATTTATATGACATATGTAGTAGGGTGTTGTAAATGTAAAAACAGCTGGCTCTTTGTGTGTGTGAATTGATTTTTTTAAGTTTAATTGACATTACTTACATTTTCTCCATCACTTTCTCAAGTCTAGACATCAATAAAAGAATAAACCAAGTCTTTATTTGTAGAATATGGTAATTTTTGATATATAAATGCTTGTACTAATAATTTAACTATCAATAACTGTAATCCATTAGACATGAAACTAGGTCTTTAGTCTTCTTGACTCTAAGGCTAGCCTATTATCGTTAATGTTGCCTCTCATGTGCCTTGCACCTAGATATTTAAAAATTGTTCACTGACATTATCGAGAATTCATTACATATGAGAGGGAGCATACAGTACTTGAAAGAACTCTGAACTGAGACTTAAGAGTTGGCTTCCCATTCTGGCTTTGCCTAATAATTAATTGTGCTCTTGAGTAGTTACTGAAATCTCCCTAGGTTTGGGTTTATTCATATTTAAAAAGAAGCAAATGGGATTGACCAAATTATATCTTGGTTTCTTTCAGCTTTGCAATTCTATGATTATGATTGTGTGATTCAGGGAAGTTACTTCTCATTTAAGTGATTTTTGGATGCCCAAATACCTTCCCAAGGCAACTGACAAGATATAAACATTTTTAAAATATTACTTTTATTATCATGCAAAACATACTTCCATATTAGTCATTGTTGTAAGAGTATATTCATACAAAACCAAAAAATAAAATAAAACCATAAATACAGTGCTGTGAATGATAGACAGTATGCTTTGATCTGCATCCATCCAACTCCAACAATCTTTCTCAGGAGGGAGGTAGATAACATTCCTAATCATTAGTCTGCTAGGATTGTCCCTGATCAGCACATTGCTGAGCGTAGGCAAGTTTTGACAGTTGGTCATTGTAAAATATTGCTGTTATTGTGCTCAGTGTTCTTCCAGGTCTGCTTATTTCATTCTGCATCGATTCAAGCAGGTCATTCCAGCTTTTTCTGAAATTATTTTGCTTATAATTTTTTATACTACAATAGTATTCTATCACAAACATTTTCCACAATTTATTAAGCCATTCCCAAACAGGTTGACATCCCATTAATTTCCAATTCTTTGGCATTATTAAAAAAAGCTACTATAAATATTTTTGTACAAGTAGGTCCTTTCCCCTTTTATATTACCTCTTTGGGATGCAGACCCAGTGTTGGTATTACAAGATTTAAGAGTATGCACAGTTTTATACATCTTTGTGCATACACAGAAATATTTTAAAAATTCAAATTAAAAATATTTTCAAATTCATAAATACTACTATATGTGTATACATACATACACATTTTAGAGAGACAATTTTAAACATAATTTACTAGCATATTTGTATCCCTTCTTTGCTTTGAAAGTATTACTAATAAATATCTGTCTACATATAGAATTGAATCAAAATTATTTGATCAAGTCATTCTCATCACGATAACTTTTGTTTCTTTAAATCATTTTTATAGGACTGAGATAGATGTCGTTCAAATAAAATACTTATCTCTTGATACTGCTCTTATATTTATTGTTCTATGGACTATTATACAGGTGTTTTAATTAAATACTTGCTATTTGTCAGAATCTATAGTTATAAGACCAATGATTGAAAGAATCAAAACTTACAGTGAAATTATCTTCTGACACCATGGCATAAAGGAACAGGAAATGTGGACCTTGCAAACTTTCACTAATACTGCTATGAATTGCTCTGATATTGCTCATCCAAACTGAATGGGAAGAATTTATTGATCATTCTTCTAAGAATTTACCTTCTGAGGATCTTCTGATGAGTCTTAACTGTTTGAACTCTTAATTTTCTGTATTTGTTCATGGCTGTTATTGAGTTCTTTCCTGTGCATTTCTGGTGGTAGATGAAATAAAGGCTGTCTTGTACTTGAAGTGTTTTTGCAGATGACATCATATATATGAAGGACTTTTTCATGTTTAAGAGCTATTAACTATTATTAATAACCAAGCTCATGTGGTATATGGAGTCGTCGTGAAGGATTGGGGCTCCTTGTAACTCCCACTTGAGGAAATGTAGGATATGTAAATACTACTCTGGAGTGGATTGAACTAAAGAGAAAAAAATCCTTTTGAAATTATAGGTACAGAACTGTACCTACCTAGTCACGTAACCCTGGAATTCTTGTGGTGTACGTGGGGGTAGGGCAGCCTAGACAACAGATTTCACACATTTATGTCAGTAATTTAGATATAATTGCATAGATGGACTTTTGGTTACTGGCAGTGGCTATAATATCATGAGTTCCATCACAAAACTAAGGCATGTTAGCACTATTCATTGTCCAGCTTGTCCCTGAATAGCATCAGTTATGTATTTCTCCATCTATATCACTGTGGTTGCCACTATAATAGACTGCAATTCTGTAACTGTACTGCAATCAGTGGACAAAAATTGTAAGAGAAGATAGTGGTCTATTCATCAATAAGCAGTGATGGCATATACATGTGCAGTATAATCTTAAATTTCTTTGAAATGTCAACATGAAATTTAAATGTCATAAAAAATTATTTAAGTGAAGAGAAAGACAAGACAGAAAGACAGACACAAAGGCAGAGATAGAGAGAGACGGAGACAGAGACAGCAATAGAGAGATAGAAAAAAGAATACTGTGGAAATGGGAAGAAAGCTGCAGCAGTTTTTTTTTTTCCAGTGCTAAGATTTTAATTTAGTTTTTTTTTTAAATATTAAGTCAGATCAAAGGACAACTTGAAAATTACATTATAAAACTGTATATCTTATATTATTATTATATTTACAAAATTCATCACTAGAAAAAATGCTATTACAATCATTTTTAAATTATTTAGATAGGTAGTCCCATGAGATACAATTTTATCACAAAATTAATAGAAAGAAAATTTAAGGGGCAGCTGGTTAGCTCAGTGGATTGAAAGCCATGCTTAGAGATGGGAGGTTCTAGGTTCAAATAGGCCTCAGAAACTTCCTAGCTGTGTGACCCTGGGCAAGTCACTTAACCCCCATTGCCTGGCCTTTACTGTTCTTCTACTTTAGAATCAAAATTGATTCTAAGGCAGAAGGTAAGGTTTTTTTTAATAAGAATTGTAAGGAAGAAGCTCTGGATTTGTTGGGGTTATGGTTCTAGGATGAATTTGGTGTCATAAATTAGAGTAGGAATTGAGCTTGTGAATTTAAGCCCTGCTTATTAAGGAAGCAACAATTCTTAAGCATATCTCACTCTTGCTGCAAACTCTGAGCTTGGAATTAGCAGAAGGAATGAAGGGGAGAGATATAAGGGGAAAGAATGAATAAAAAAGCAAGAAAAAGTTTGAGGGAGGGGAAGAGGAAAGGGAAAGGAAAAGGGAGAGAGAAAATAGGGAAAAAAGAGATAAGCAGAAAAGAGAAGAGGAAGAGAGATAGAAAATTGGGATGAAGGGGAGGTAAAGCAAAGGGGGAGAAAAAGGAAGAGGGAGAGAAGGATAAAAGGGAGGAACACAGGAAGAGGTAAATTAAAAGAAGAGTAAAGGAGAAGATTGAAAATAGGGAAACAAAAAAAGGGAGACAAGAATGTGGGAGAGAAGGGAAACAGAAATAAAGGAAGATAGAGTGAAGGAATGAATAAGGGAGAAGTAGCTCATGACAACCAACTCTTCAAAGGTTATAACAGATTTATTTGTTCGTTTAATGTTTATTGGTAGACTATAGGAAAATTATGTCTTGGCTACGATCCAGTCACTTCTCACACAGAGTACATGACATCATCTGCAGTGATCATAGTAATAAGAGGAGGCAGTTGCTAGAAACTGGTCTTTAACATAGGCCTCTTTTCTCTTTCCTTCTTTTATTTGCCCCTTCATGCATTCTCCTAGAAATCAGGAGTTCTGAATCTGGATTCTGTAAACTTCTTTTATTTTTTTAATGTTTCAATCCAATTTAATTCCTTTGTAATTCTAAATTATGCTCTTAAAACATTATTCTGAGAATTCCCTCCTTAGATTTCACCAGACTGGCAAATGAATTCATGATGCAAAAACAGTTTTATAATACCTGCTCTGCAATATTCCTGCCATTATTCTTATTGGATAAATTTCTCAAATCCTTATTCTAAGTATCATTTTCCATGTGTTAGGGCTGAAATGAGGAAATAACAGCTTTCTATGTTCTACGTTCTTATAATTCCGAGCAGAGTAAATAGCTTTCTTGACTTCCAGTTAGGAAGAATTCGGTTTAAATTGAACCTCAGATAGTTCCTAGCTGTGTGACTCTCAGGGAATGACATTATATATCTCATCCTTAGTTTTTTCATCTGTAAAATGGGAATGTGAATATCTCTGGAACTTAAATCAAATGGTTTTTGTAAAGATCAAATAGATAGGATGTATAAATGACTTTGCACAAAATTAAATGCTACATGATTCATTGTTACCATTATTAGTAGAAAAGACTGATCAGGAGACCCTAGACCCCTTAATGAAGTTAAAGCATGAGACAATTAGGGAGAAGAATTTTGATTAAGTCTCAGATAGGCACACAAATCACCATCTGGGATTCTGGATGTAGGAGGTTACCATTTATTATGCACTTTTTAACTCACTCATTCAGATCTCATTGAGGTAAATGATTAAGTTTTTGAATTGAGGGGTACTTCAAGTGGCATAGGTTATAAGAACTGAGTCAAGCCCTTCCTATAAAGGGAATAAAGAAGTGTTGGGATTCAGTTACAGATGTCCAGAGACAGCTGGACACAGAACAGAGACCAGAGAACTGAGAATAGATTCTGTTCCCAGATCTGATTGCAACATCAGAAAGAAGAATGTGTGTCTTGGTACATGATTTGTTTGAGGTGATAGTGAGTTATCCTCTAGAGTGACAATCCTGAAAAAAAGATAGAGTTGGAGATGTGAGACTAGAATTCAAAAGAGTGGTAAGCTTATCCATGAGTATTGATTTTGAGGGATTATTGCAAAGATAGTAGCCTGGGAAACACAGTTGAGGAGCTTTCTGGCCAGAAAACTGGTAGCAGCTAGGTGCAAGAGTCCCTGGATCCTAATTCCCTCCATCCTATCTGGTAGGGGAGGAAAATAAAAATTCAAATAGCATTTAGTGTTAAATACAGTATCTATAAGTTCCAAGGGTTAAGAAGTAGATTTCCAAATGATATAAAATACTATTCTGTCCTGACAGGGACAACAAAACAAAGAATAAAGTAATTTTTTGCCCCAATTGGAAAAGAGATGATCCTTTAGTGCCACAAAGAGGTTTTGAAGATATTTTTGTCCTAAACATATTATTTTCTGCACTGTTTATTTCATATTTATTATGGCTTTACTCATTTTCATGTGTAATACATCCCTTCTCTCTGGTCTATAAGCTCTACATGGTTAAGTGTCAGATCATCCAATGGTTATCAATAACCACTCCTCTAAAAATTAAGTGCATAAGCAAACCCAGCCATTGACCAATCATGCTAGACAAAATTGAATATTCAAGGTTTTCATCATTACATGCAGTGTAAAATATGGAAGAAAACTTAGGAGAAGATAAATTCCTTGAATATCCATCCAGCTTTATTTTTTTATTTTGTCACCAGGTCTAGTTTATACCTTAAAACAATCTAGGTATTTAATAAATGCTTATTAAATGGATTAAGAACTAAATACATTACCTAAACACCCTCCCCTCTCACCCTAATACCTTTGGACAGAAAGGAGCATTCTGATGTCTTGCTCCTAGATGACCTCTTTTTCTTTCTCTATTCTGACCTTTGGTAATTTCATTTAACCCCATGATTCTGTCACCTCCACACAGATGATTCCTAAATATAAATATCAGAAGATTAGGAGCCATGGTATATTTTCATTTGGTGCATAGGTTGCTATAGTAATGTGTGTGTGCATAATTTAGAAAATCATCATCATCATCTGATTGGCTTCCTGACAATGCTCCTCTTTAAAAATTATTTTTCTTAATAGTATGGGAAAATTTAGGTTTAGATCAACATCTTAGGCCATATACCAACATAAATTCAAAATGGGTATATGACTTAAATATAAAGAATGAAATCATAAATAAATTAGGTGAACATGGAATAGCATACCTATTAGATCTATGAGAAAGCAAGGAATTTAAGACCAAGCAAAAGATAGAGAATATTGCAAAAAGTAAAATGAATGACTTCCATTATATCAAATTTACAAGTTTTTGTACTAACAAAACCAATGCATCTAAAATTAGAAAGAAAGCAACAAACTGGAAGAACATTTTTATAACAAATCTCTCTGTCAAAGGTATAATTTCCCAAATATATAGGGAACAAAGTCAAATTTACAAAAAAAAAATTAAGTCATTCCCCAAATGACAAGTGGTCAAGGGACATGAATAGGCAGTTTTTACATTATGAAATAAAAACTATCAATAAGCACATGAAAAATGTTCTAAATCTTTCATGATTAGAGAAATGAAAATTAAAACAGCTTTAGGCACTGCCTCACACTTAGAAGAGTGGCCAATATGGCAGGAAAAGAAAGTGATAAATGTTGGAGGGGATGTGGCAAAATTGGATCACTGCTGGTGGAGTTGTGAATTGGTCCAACCATTCTGGAGGACAATTTGGAACTATGTGCAAAGGGCTTTAAAAGAATGCCTACCCTTTGACCCTGTCATACCACTGCTATATTTTTACCCTAAAGACATCATAAGGAAAAAACACTTGCACAAAATATTTATAGCTGCATGCTTTTTTTTTATAGCAAAAAAACTGGAAAATTAGGGGGTGTCCATCGATTGGGGAATGGCTTAACAAATTGTAGTATCTGTTTGGTGATGGAATACTATAGTCCTGAAAGACTAATGAACTGAGCAATTCCATGTGAAATGGAATGACCTCCAGGAATTGATGCAAAGGGAAAGGAGCAGAACCAAGAGAACATTATACACAGAGACTGATACACTGTGGTAAAATCACATGTAATGGATTTCTCTACTAGTAGCAATTCATTGATCCAGGACAATTCAGAGGAACTTGTGAGAAAGAACACTATCCACATCCAGAGAAAGAAACATGGAAGTAGAAACACAGAAGAAAAACAATTACTGGATCTCATGGTTTGATAGAGATATGATTGGAGATGTATACTCTAAAAGATCACCCTAATGCAAATATTAATAATATGGAAATAGATCTTGATCAATGACACATTTATAACCCAGTGGAACTGCTTGTCGGATTTGGGAGGGGAAAAGAAATACGGGGTGGTGGGTGGGGAGGAGGGAATCATGAATCATGTAACCATGGGAAAATGTTCTAAATAAAAAAGAGAAATTATTTTTCTTTCTAGATTAACTTGTTGATATGATTTTAAGGATTGTTTTGACATTTTCAATCCATGTTCTCTCACTCCTTCCCCTGACTTATCCCTACCAAAGAAGATGATTGGTTATGTGTTATCATAAAATACATATTTTTTCACATTGTCATGCTGTGAAACAGGACTCATATTACATTCACTAGAGAAAAATTAATGGAAGAATGGTACGATTCAATCTGCATTCAGACTCTATAAATTCCTTCTATGGGAGTGGATATACTTTTTTTTTTTTCAAATCATGAGTGCCTTGGAATTTTACAGGATCCTTCCTTTGCTGATAATAGTTAAATCATTAACAGTTGATCATTGTACAATATTATTGTTACTGCATACAATATTCTCCAGATTCTGCTCACTTCACTTTGCATGAGTTCATATAAGCATTTTCAGGTTTTGTTTTTTGTAATCATCTTGTATGTTATTTCTTATGATTCAACAGTACTTCATTACAATTCTATCACAACTTATTCAAACATTCTCCAATTGATGAACATACTTTTACCTTCCAGTTCTTTGCTATCACAAACATACCTGCTATAAATATTTTTGTATAAGTAGGTTATTGTATCCTATCTTTAACTTCTTTGGGATACAGACCCAGTAATGATATTACTGTTGACAAAAAACCAAGTTTCTAACTTTTTTTTTTACCAATATCATAACCATTCACCTAGGCTTCCATGTTCAAAATCCTATTAATTTTATTTTTGACTCATTTCTTTCTCTTCACTCCAACATCTAATTCGTTATTTTTAAATAATATTTTATTTCCCCTCAAACACATGTAAAGACAATATTTTTATGTTTGAACTCCAAATTTGTTTATCTCCCTCCTCACACATCTCCCAGTTATAGCAAGTAATTTGTAATAGATTTTGTATGTGTACTCATGGAAAATAATTTTCCATATTAGTCATTTTGTGGAGGATAACTCAAAAAACAATTAAGAAAGCAAAATATAATATTAGTCAATCTGCATTCAGACTCCATCACTTCTTTCTCAGGAAGAAGATGACATTTTTCATCTTGTGTCCTTGGAATTGTCTTGGATCAGTGTATTGTTGAGATAGCTAAGTCATTCAGAGTTCTTCACGTTATATTGCTGTTACTGTATATAAAATCCTTTTAGTTCTATTTACTTCATTTAATATCAGTTAACCCCAGTATTTTTTCTGATACTATCCTCCTTATCATTTCTTATAACACAAAAGTATTCCATAATCACAACTTATTCATCTGTTCTCTAACTGATGGAAATTCCCCCTCTATTGCTGATTCTTTATGACAACAAAAAGAGCAGCTATAAATATTTTATACACATACATCCTTATCCCTTTTACCTTTTCTCTTTAGATAAAGACCTAGTAGTCTTGCTGCCAGATCAAAGGTTGGTGATGGAATGCTATTGTGTTATAAGGAATAATGAACTGGGGGAATTCCATGTGAACTAGAATGACCTCCAGATATTGATGCAGAGTGAAAGGAGCAGAACCAGGAGAACATTATACTCAGAGGCTGGTCCACTGTGGTAAAATTGAATGTAATGTACTTCTCTACTAGCAGCAATGCAATGATCCAAAACATTTCTGAGGGATTTATGAGAAAGAATGGTATCTACATCCATAGAAAGAACTGTGGGAGCAGAAACACAGAAGAAAAACAACTGCTTGACCACATGGTTCAATGGGGATATAATTGAGGATACAGACTCTAAATGATCACCCTAATGCAAATATCAATAATATGGAAATTGGTCTTGATTATTGTCACATGTAAAACCCAGTGGGATTGCATGTTGGCTATGAGAGATGGGTGGGAGGAGAGGAGGGAAAGAATATGAATCATGTAACCATGGAAAATTTTTCTTAATTAATCAATAAAATTAAATTAAAAAAGAAATACTTGCTGTAAAAATATTCCCCCAGGTTTCTGCTTTCCTTTTCAGTTTGATTATATTAGTTTTGTTTGGGCAAAATATTTTAATGTAATATATCTTATATCTTATAATACTCTTTATATCTTATTTGGTCCTAAAGTCTTCCCTTTTACATAGATCTAACAGATAAGCTATTCCACACTCCCATAATCTGCTTATGGTTTTAACATTTATATCTCAATTATGTATCCATTTTATTTAATCTTGATATAGAGTGTAAGATGTTGATCTAGACACAGTCTCTACCATATGGTTTTCCAGTTTTCTTAGTGATTTTTTTAATCAAAGAATAAGTTTTTGCCACTAAAGCTTGTATCTTCATATTTATCAAGCAGTACATAGTTCATTACTATTGTGTATCTAACACATAGGGTAAAAGTAAGGAAATGGAGCCAAATCTATTGGGCATCAACTGAGAAAAAGAAGGTAGGAGTGACAATAATCCGACAAATATCTGACAAAGCCAAAGTAAATATCTGACAAATATCTGACAAAGCCAAAGTAAAACTAGATCTATTCAAGAGATAGGGAAGTTAATTATATCCTGATAAAAGGCAGTATAGAAAATCAGGAAATATCAGCACTCAACCTGTAAGCACCAAATGGCATAGCATCCACATTTCTAAAGCAGAAACTAGTGGAGCTCAAGGTGAAATAGATAGAAAAAACTATACTAGTGGGAGACCTGAACCTTCCTCTATCTGAACTAGATAGATCAAACCAAAAAATAAATAAGAGGTAAGAAAAGTGAATGAAATCTTAGAAAAATTAGAGTTAGTAGATATGTGGAGAAAAATAAATAGGGACAAAAAGGAATACAGCTTTTCAGCAGCACAGGATACATTCACAAAGATTGGCCATGTATTAGGGCATAAAAACATTGCAAACAAGTACAAAAGAGCAGAAATAATAAATGCAACCTTCTCAGATCACAATGCAATGAAAATAATAATTAGTAAGGGTTCATGGAAAGGCAAATCAAAAATTAATTGGAAATTAAACAATATGATTCTCCAAAATCAGTTAAAGAACAAATTATACAAATAATTAATAATTTCATTGAAGAAAATGACAATGATGAGACATCCTTTCAAAATCTATGGGATGCAGCCAAAGCAGCACTCAGGGGGAAATTTATATCCTTGAGTTCATATATTAACAAATTAGGGAAGGCAGAGGTCAATGAATTGGGCATACAAATTAAAGAACTAGAAAGGGAACAAATTAAAAATCCTCAGATAAAAACTAAATTAGAGATCCTAAAAATCAAAGGAGAAATTAATAAAATTGAAAGTCAAAGAACTATTGATTTAATAAATAAGACTAGAACTGGCTACTTTAAAAAAACAAATAAAATAGACAAAGTACTGGTCATTCTAATTTAAAAAAAGGAAAGAAGAAAACCAAATTGACAGTATCCAAGATGAAAAGGGAGACTTCACCCCTAATGAAGAGGAAAATAAGGCAATCATTAAATACTATTATGCCCAATTATATGGCAATAAATATGACAATCTAGGCAATATGGATGAATATTTACAAAAATATAAGTAGACATTAGACTAACAGAGGAAGAAATAGGCTACCTAAACAATCCCATATCAGAAAAAGAAATTGAATAAGCCACCAAAGTACTCCCTAAGTAAAAATCTCCAAGACCAGATGGGTTCACAAATGAATTCTATCAAACATTCAAAGAACAACTAATCCCAAAATTATACTATTGTGTATCTAATCAGTTATCAAGACATACTGATTCTTGCTTTATTACAAATGTTTAATTTCTATTCCTACTATTACCACTATTATTGAGGTCCTTATCACTTCCTCTCTGGACTATTTTGAAAGTAAATAGAAAAGTTTTAGAATTTCTTCCCTTTGTTTCTTTCTCCATTGTTTCTGTATCTTCAGGTACTGAATTCACATAGTCAGGTATGGAAAAATCTGGAAGGTATGATTGATAAATCTTTGTAATACTAGAACATTCATGGGACATAAAAGAAGTAACACTAGAATGGAGAATTGCAAATGTTATCCCAATTTTCAAAAAGGAAAGAAAATAGTCTCCAAATATAGGTGAGTAATTTCACTTTCATTCTGGGAAAAATTCTAAAATGAATCATTAAGAGAGTTGTTACCCAAATAGAAGGGAAAGCTGTTCACAAAAATCCATCATGGCTCCATCAACAACAGTTCATGCCAGGCTAAATTTATTTTTCATTGAATTACTATCTTGTTAAATTAGTGGTATATTGTAGAATTTACCTAAATGTTAGCATTATGAGTCATTATCTCATATTTTTTGGAGAAGTAGGAGAGTTATAGACTGGATGATAATGCAAATATTTGAATTTAAAATTGGCTCCATGTCAATGAGGTATGTGGTCTATAGTTTATGATTCAGGGATTATATTTGGCCCAGAGTTTTTTTAACATACTAATAAATGGTCTGATTTAAAAACATTGTTGGCATTATCATTAAATTTTAAAATAATACTCTTGTTAAGTGTGATGAATTGTGAAAAAACCAGAAAAGCCTAGTTCTCACACAAAACTCTAGCAAAGATCTAAATAGAGTAACAAGTTGAATCATGATCAGGAAATTCAAAGAGAAACCAAATGGTTTAATTCGGCCCAGAACTGCATAACAGGATATTCAAAACTTTGTGTGCACTCAGGAAAGGATGCACACCAAAAAGACAAGATAAGTCCAATGCTCGGAAGTCTCCCCGCTAGACAAGATATGCTACAAAGTCAGTCAAAACCAAAGTGAATTAGGAAGCAGTAGTACTAGAACATGCCAACAATTAATCTTTACCTGGATCAGATACTTGAAGCCAGCATGTTGAAATTGAATTGAAGGTAGGAACCATCAAAGATGAGATGGAGGCAAGTAGGACATGCAACAATCTTTGGGTTCTGAAAGTTTCCACTGCTCCTTTGAATCTAAAAATTTGCAATGTTATGTAATTGTAAGATGTAAGCAGGCATGAAATCCTCCAGAAATGAACAGACTTACCTTTGAAAATTAAAGCCAGGGATAGAAAATTAAATATATTTAATAAATATACATACTACATTCACACATCATATGTACAATGTGCATGTGTATATATGTACATATTTATATTTTATATATAATATATTATGTGGAACTGTACCTCTAAACTCCTGAAAGAATATTCCATTTTAGGAATGAAGGATTCAGACATTCATTAAAGGAAGATGCCAATGATAAAGAAATTTTATGAATACAATAATACCCAAGGCAAACAAAGAAGATGACAACCCCAAAACCAGTAGAAGTAGAACCTCTGATTAAATAAGAATTTATCATAAGGACAAGAGTTCTTTGGGAAAAAATTATAAGTATAATGTGAATGAGATGAAAACTCTAGAGCAGGTATTGACCTTTTTACTTACTTCTTTGGCAATTGGATTAAGCATATGAATCTTTCCTCAAAATTATTTTTGACATCTACTGGGTTAAAAAAGAAACCAATTTTGTTGGAATACAGTTTTCACAATGTTAAAAGAAAACTGTATAGATTCTAGATTAAGAATCCATACTCTGCCACAGAGATGTCAAACTTGCATCACACACAATGTCTGAATGCACACAAAACTAGATTGAAATGTAACCAATAAATGTTTAACAAAATAAATAAAAATAAAATAGCAGATAGCTAAGGTCAATTTGTGATTTATTATTCTACATGAGCCTTCAGTGATCGATTTCTAATTTAGTTTGACCCTCCTATTCTAGAAGAAAGAATAGGAATAAGAATAAACAAAAGATTATACATATTATCTAAGTAAAAGTTTCCCTGAAAAAAAAATAGAGTTTTCACAATATGATGAAATGGAAATATGTATTATATGATAATATATGTACAACCTATATAATATTCCCTGACTTCTTCTAGAGAGGGGAGTGTTGGCAGGGAGAGAGAGAACCTGGATTGCAAAAGATCAGAAAACAAAGACTGAAGATAAGTATTGATGTGATCTGGAAAAATAAGCTTTTTTAATAAAAGGAAGAAGAATAAAAAATAATAGAACAAATCAATAACTCCCTGAGACAATAAGAAATTCTACAACTATCAGAAAAATATAGGTACATCAAAAATATCTGATCTGGAAAATAAGACAAGGGTGATACTTTTAGAAATGTTGAACTATCTCATAATAAAAACCAACCATATTTATTTAAATTAGAGTTCAAAATAAAAATAGAAAAAAAATCTACTGATCATCATAGCCCAAAATTAAAACTCTAAAAAATATTACAGCCTAAATATAGATCTTTCTTGACAAAAGAAACAATACTGCAAGCAATTAGAAATAGAGTTCAAATATGAATAAATCAGTTAAAACTCACAAAAATCTAGCTGTTACCATTATAAAATAGATGGGATCTTAAAATATAGTATTATAAAAGGCAACATATTAAGGTATTGAAACAAAAATAATTTAGTTGATATCTATATTAAATTCAATAAAGAAATAGGTAGGAACAGAAAGTGCTGAAAACAGATTAAAGGAGTAGGTCAAATGAAAGAAAGATGAGCTGTAAGCAAAATAAACTCCTTTGAAAGGTGAATGTGAACTAAAAATAAAAAGCAAGAATCTATGACTGAAATATGGGTACAAGAGAAAGAAGAGAGGAGTATTCAAGAAATATATTACTTCAATTATATATTGCTCTAGTTACGCACATATCTCTCACAATCTTCACCTTTGAAAAGAATAGGAAAGGAGATAGAGGGAAAACACTTTAAAAAACAGAATTTAGGGAAACTTTTATCTACATAAATAGAATGAACTTAAAGGAAAAAAGAATACAGTAGAAAGAAGCTTCACAAAAAACATAGTTAAAATATAAAGATTTATACAGAGTAAAAATAAGAGTTTTGAGAAACTGGATGCAGGTGAACTCACAGAAGTACATGGAGTGATCATGATATCAACAAGGAAATCATATAAACAAATATATTACATTTATTTTAAGGAATTTTAAGTAAGGAATTAACATCATTTAAATATATGTTCTAACTGATAGCTACTGAATACTTAAAAAAGCTAATTCAACTGCAAGAAGAGATTGAATGCTATGCTGTTTTAGATGGGGACATCAACTTAAACCTTTCTGAACTTAACAAATCCAAACAAAAAAAATTAACTAAAAATAAGCTAAAAAACTAAATAACATTACATAAGTTGAATAATATAGAGTTCGGATATTCACTGAAGTATAAGTAATATTCATATTTCTTACTGTTAATACTTTTGTAAAAATAATCATGTATTGGGGCATAAAAACTCAGAAAATTAAACACATTCTTTATTGTTAATAAAATTCTATGTAATAAAACAACTGAAGGAAGAATTAAAATTGGAGATGAACTTAAATTTAAAAAATGATGGATTAAAAACAAATAAAAATAATAGATGATTTCATAAAAATGAATAATGACAATAAGACAATATACCAAAATGTTTTTGATAAATTTTGAGAACATTTATCTCTTTGAATGCTGTATTAATAAATTCATGAAAAAAGATGAATGAATTGAACAAAAACTAGAAAGCAAAAAATACAAACCAAAATAGAAATTCTGAAGTTAAATAAAGGGGAAAAAAGATTGAACTAATAAAATTAGAATCTGTTTAAAATAACAAATTACATATTTACCTATTATTATTCAAAAGGAGAATAAAGAACATGGAAATATCTTTAATTACTAGATAAGAAAACATGCAATACCTGAGCTTTAGGGTCTGGGGAACCCTCACAAGAGACAGAAGCTGGAAAGTGAGAAAATGACTGGACTTATAAATGCTATATTCCACTTCAATCCCAGGTCATTATGTTGATTGGTTTTGCTTGACAATATATATTTGTTATGAGAGAGATGGAGGATGTAAATTATGGATAGTGACTAACATTTTATTTTTTTTAAAGTATTATTTTATTTGGTCATTTCCAAACATTATTCATTGGAAACAAAGATCATTTTCTTTTCCTCCCCCCCACCTCTCACATAGCCAATATGCAATTCCACTGAGTATCACATGTGTCCTTGATTTGAACCCATTTCCATGTTGTTGATATTTGCATTAGAGTGTTCATTTAGAGTCTCTCCTCAATTATATCCCCTTCACCCCTGTAGTCAAGCAGTTGCTTTTCAGCGGTGTTTTTACTCCCACAGTTTATCCTCTGCTTGTGGATAGTGTTTTTTATATTCCTCCAGGTTGTTCAGGGACATTGCATCTCCACTAATGGAGAAGTCCATTACATTTGATTGTACCACAGTGTATCAGTCTCTGGGTACAATGGTTTCCTGGTTCTGCTCCTCTCGCTCTGCATCACTTCCCAGAGGTTGTTCCAGTCCCCATGGAATTCCTCCACTTTATTATTCCTTTTTGCACAACAGTATTCCATCACCAACATATACCACAACTTGTTCAGCCATTCCCCAATTGAAGGGCATCCCCTCGTTTTCCAATTTTTGGCCACCACAAAGAGTGCAGTTATGAATATTCTTGTACAAGTCTTTTTCCTTATTATCTCTTTGGGGTACAAACCCAGCAGTGCTATGGCTGGGTCAAAGGGCAGACAGCCTTTTAGCATCCTTTGGGAATAGTTCCAAATTGCCCCCCCCAGAATGGTTGGATCAATTCACAACTCCACCAGCAATGCATTAATGTTCCAACTTTTCTACATCCCCTCCAGCATTCATTACTTTCCTTTGCTGTCATGTTAGCCAATCTGCTAGGTATGAGGTGATACCTCAGAGTTGTTTTGATTTGCATCTCTCTGATTATAAGAGATGTGGAACACTTTTTCATGTTCTTATTAATAGTTTTGATTTCTTTAGTTGAAAACTGCCTGTTCATGTCCCTTGCCTATTTATCAATTGGAGAATGGCTGTGACTGACATTTTAAAAGGACATAGATAGAACCTTTTTATTGTATAGAAGTGGAAAAAGAAGTGTAGAATAGAATGCAATTAGAATAATTTGTTGATACCTCATTAAACCGATAAACTTGTGTGAGTATATGTATAGGAATAGAAGTTTATAGTTCTTTTTTTAAAGTATAAATAAAAGAAGTTAATTTCTTAAATAATTTCCTACTTTTTGAATCTTGAAATGTTATTTTTGATGATTATTAAGTTCCTAATAAAAATAAAATTTGCATTACAAGAAAATAAAACAAAAACAAAAAAGGTAAACATTGGTGCCTAAAGAAGTCATCGAAGGAGGTCTGGTGGGGAAAAGAAAAGGTAGTCGTCTTTACTGAAATGCAAACTTGTTTTTGTCTAATGTGTTATATCCAACAGAATGTTTTAGTATTTTCATTTCTGCTATATATTCACGGACAAGTGCATTGTCTCAAATACCCTAAGCAGGGAGCAAAAATCATTGAATTAATCCACAAGGATTTAGGAAAAGCCTGTTATATGTCAATCACTAGGTTAGATGCTGGGAAAAGAAAATTCAGAAGACTCAAATTCCAAGAGTGATATGATCATTGTCTTAAAGGAATTTTACATTCTAATGAAGGAGAGAAAAGTGCATATAAAATATATATATATGACAGAAATATAAAACTAGTAGATACAAAATACACATGTGTAGTTAAGTACAAGATAGTTTTAGAGGGAGAGCACTAGTTATTTAACGGCTTCATGCAAAAGATGGTGCCTCAGCTGTGTTTTTAATTTCTCCATGTTATAAATGAATCCTTTTACCTTCTTTATACTTTAATATCTCAAGACTGATTACCCTTCACCAAGGAATATCTTAACTCTTTTATGGAATAGGAGATTGTTGGGTAAAGTCACTGTTGCCAAACTCCAACCTTGCCTCTGACTTAGCTCTCACATGATAGAAATATAGTCAAACATTGCACTAATGCTTGAGATATTCTCAGTCTTTTAGGACCTTCTAGAGTTTATTTCCTCAGAAATAGCCTTTGGAAACCCAGGGCAGTCTGTGCTGTGGTATCTCTTTCAGATGGCAGAGTAAGATTATAATGGACATTATGTATCCTGCACAGGGATATAAGAAATAAGCTGCTTTAGGTTAAGATATGGGCACATATAACCTGGAAAGATTAATTTTATAGCAGTCTGATTTTACTATGGGAGACTGAATAAGCAGTTAGAGCTCTGAACTTGTAGTAAAGTAAACTTGAACAAATGACCTCAGAAACTTAAATACACATATTCTTTTCTCAAAGGTTTTATTTTCACCAATCTAAATCTCTCTCATTCTTCCCAAGTCTCAAATAAGAAGTCCATAAAATACTTTCATAGTGGTTTTTTTTTATAACTCAAGGTACTTTAAACATATTTAGTTGTATGAATTCAATTTAAACCTGTGATACATAAAGATCCTGTGATCAGGATATAATATAACCAGAGCAGGTGGGTTTTATTTTATTTTAAGCATGCACATTCATTTGCATAAAATGTACAGACTCAGAAAGAGTCCCAAAGCAAAATGGTCTATATTTGGCACTATATATACTTGATTTAAAAGCTTCTCTCACAGTACAAAAATAAAAATAGAGAAATTCATCAGTAGGTTTATTTTGGTAGGGGTTGAGTTTTTCGTCAGTAAAATTAACATTATTATATTATTATCATATCATATATTATTATCACTCAATAATTTAACATATCATTTCTAGGGGGAGAGGCTGTACAAACAGGTAAAAGGCACCCAATCTCTAAGAGTATGAATAAAAATGGAATCTTATTATTTTGTCATAAAAGGATTACAATCATGGCCATTGAGGGGAGAGCACAGTTAGATGAAATTATCCCTATATAATACAGAGATGGTCACAGAGATGATGCACTGGTCTGAGATAAATCATTGTATTTCATTCTTTGGAAATAATATTGCAACAGAAATTTCAAACTCCCACTAAAATTTTAAATCATAGAATCCTAGAGTTAGAAAGGATCTCCAAGACCCTTTTCTTCCCTAATTTGATTGAGGGAAATCTTATAAAGGTTCTATCAGACCTTGCTTGAACACCTTTCTCTACCAACTCTCTACCAACTCATTCCCCTTTAAAAGAGTTCTAAATTCTACAATGGTTATTTTTTTTTCTTTTCATTATGCTGAAATCCATTTTTTTTATAAGTTAGATCTTTCCCCCCTTCATTTTAGGACCTATACAGACTATAGATACCTGATGAATACTTGTTGAATTGACTTAATTATTCTCCCTTATTATAATACATTAGATATCTGGAAACAACTATCATGTCTCCCCTTAATTCTTCTCTTTTCCTTTCCAGGTTAATCACCTCAGGAACTTTCAGCTATTCTTAAGGTGACATGTCTCCGCCCTGGTCTGACTGCCTTCCTTTAGTATTTTTCTCTCAAGGCTTCCCTTAAAATATCATATCCACCTTCCAGGTAAGCATGGTGACAGTCTAGACATGGGATGCTTCCTCTCCTCAGACCCACTGATATAGACTACATAAAAGACCCAAAAAACATTTTTATGAGAATGAAGGGACTCTATAGTAGGGCGCAGCATTGACGGTACATGGGATTTGGGCATTTGCACACTATAGGGGGGTGAAAGTTCCCACCCAAATGAGAATTGATCTGCCCTCCCCCACCTCATCTACAGAGCCAGAGTCAGAGCTGGCGCACCAGAATCAGTGAGTGAGCGAGGGGCACCTCTGGAGTGAGCAAACGGCAGCTCTAGGTCTTGGGTGCTGACTAAGACCACCAAAGACCTACCTCTGAGAACACTTACACCCAAAAACCCAGCTGGCGGGCAGGGAGCACATACCTTGGGTTCTCAGAGCCAGCGCATGCCCAAATCAACAAATGAGCAAGGGGCAGCTCTAGGTCTTGGGAGCTGACTAAAACCACCAAGGACCAACCAGGAGAGCAGTTACACCTGAAATCCCCTTGGGTGGGGGAGGGGGAATGCAGACCGTGGGCATCCTGTGGAAGGAAGCGCAGCTGTGGAGATTAGAGAGTTTGCCTCAGGCAAAATCCTTGCTCCTTAACTCCATTCACAGAGAACCAGTCCAGCTCTTTCAGACAGATGAACAAAAAGGGAAGGTAATGACTAATTGTGCAGAGGAGCCCCAAACTCCTTCCAAAAAAAAAAAAAGACAGTGACCCTAAACATTTTTTACAGAGGAAAAACCCAGGCTACAGAGGATATACAAGAGGAAATTCAAACAAAACCAAAACCTTCTAAAAATAGAAATTGTCCAAAAGCTCTGGAAGAATTTAAATTGGAGCTTATAAAACAGATGGAAGCCTTCTGGCAAGAGAAATGGGTAATGGTTCAAAAAGAGAATTTAAAAAAATAAAAATAAAAAAATTTCAGTCAAAAATCAAAATATTATAGCAGAAAATCAAAAGGTTAAAACTGAAAACCAGGCCTTAAGGACCAGAATTGAGCAACTGGGAACCAATGATCTTATAAAACAGCAAGAATTAATAAAGCAAAGTCAAAAGACTGACAAAATAGAAGAAAACATAAAATATCTCACTGACAAGATGACAGATCAGGAAAACAGAGGAAGGAGAGACAATTTGAGAATCATTAGTCTACCTGAAAAGCCAGAAATACGCAGAAATCTTGACATCATACTACAAGAAATCATCCAAGAAAACTGCTCTGATGTTCTTAAACAAGAGGGCAAAATAGACATTGAAAGAGATCAAAGAACATCCTATACAATAAATAAATAAAGAAAGAAAACTTCCAGGAATGTAATTGCCAAATTCCAGAGTTTTCAAGCTAAGGAGAAACTTCTACAATAAGCCAAAAAGAAACAATTCAGATACCAAGGAGCACCAATCAGAAGCACACAAAACCTGGCAGCTTCAACACAGAAGGACCACAAGGCCTGGAGCATGATATTCAGAGAGGCAAGAGAACTGGGTTTTCAACCAAGAATCACCTATCCATCAAAACTGACTATATACTTCCAGGGGAAAGTATGGGCATTCAACAAAATAAAAGATTTCCAAGTATTTGTAAATAAAAGACCAGAACTAAGTGGAAAATTTGATATCCAAACATAAAGATCAAGAGAAACATGAAAAGGTAAATAAGAAAAAAAGGGAAAAGGAGAAAAATGTTGGGTTTTTTTGTATTCAAATTCTCTTCTATAAGGGCTACAATTAGATCAAATTATATATATATATATATATTAATATTTAGATCAAATTATATATATATTAATATATGGGGGAAATGTTATCTGTAATTCTCAAAAACTCTATTCATAGTAATTAGAAGAATCACTCATAAGAAAACATTGGCTCATTAAGGGCTAAAAGATGATATGAAAAAAAGAGAAAGGGGGAATCAAAGAGGGTACCAAGAGATACTTGAAGAAACAAAATAAATAGAATAATCTTTTTTCACACAGAAATACACATGGGAAGGGGGAGATACTCCTATTAGAAGGAGAGGAAGAGAGTGCTAATAGAGAAAACTTAAACCTTACTCTCAGAGAAATCAACTCTGAGAGGGAAGAGAATCTAGATGTATTGGGATTTTGAATTCTATATTATCCTACAGGGTAAGGGAGAAGTTAAACCAAGGGGGGTAGGGAGGAGGGAATAAAAAAAGGGAGGGAAGGAGAGGGGGGAGGGACCTTAACAGACCCTAAATTAAAAAAAAAAGAAAACAAGAAGGGAACAAAAAGGGAGGGACCAGAAAGGGAAGCATATCAAGGGAGGGGATTAGGGGGATTGGTTAAAAGTAAAGCACTGGTTTAAAAGGATATAGCAAAAGAAGAAAGGACAGAACTAGGAGAGGATATCAAAATGCTAGGGAACTCACAAGTGACAATCATAACTCTGAATGTGAATGGGATGAATTTACCCATGAAGCGTAGATGAATAGGAGAGTGGATTACAATCTAAAACCCTTCCATATGTTGTCTGCCAGAAACACACATGAGGTGGGTAGATACTCACAAGGTGAGAATTAAAGGTTGGAGCAAGACCTATTAGGCCTCAACTGATAGAAAGTAGGCAGAAGTTACTATCATGATATCTGACAAAGCCAAACTAAAAATAAACCTGATTAAAAGGGATAGGGAAGGTAAATACATCCTCCTAAAAGGGAGTATAGACAATGAGGAAATAACACTAATCAACATGTATACACCAAATGGTATAGCACCCAAATTTTTAATGAAAAAAACTAGTAGAATTGAAGGAGGAAATAAATAGTAAAATTACATTAATGGGAGACCTGAACTTACCACTATCAAATTTAGATAAATCAAATAAAAAATAAATAAGAAAGAGGTAAAAGAGATGAATGAAATCTTAGAAAATATAGACAATAGATATATGGAGAAAAATAAATAGGAATACATCTTCTTTTCAGCAGCACATGGTATATTCACAAAGATTTACCATATACTAGGTCATAAAAACATAGCATAAAAATTCAGAAAAGCAGAAATAATAAATGCAACCTTTTCATATCATAATGCAATAAAAATAATGATCAGTAAGGATACATGGAGAGCCAAATCAAAAATTAATTGGAAATTAAACAATATGATTCTTCAAAATCTGTTAGTTAGAGAACAAATCATAGAAACCATTAATAATTTCATTGAAGAAAATGGCAATGATAAGGCATCCTTTCAAACTCTATGGGATGCAGCCAAAGCAGTACTCAGGGGAAAATGTATATCCTTGAGTATTATTAACAAATTAGGGAGAGCAGAGGTCAATGATTTGGACCTGCAAATCAGAAAACTTGAAAGTGAACAAATTAAAAATCCCCAGAAGAAAGCCAAATGAGAGATCCTAAAAATTAAGGGGAGAAATTAATGTAATTGAAAGTGATAGAACTATAAAACTAATAAATAAGACTAAAAGTTAGTATTTTGAAAAAGCAAACAAAATAGACAAAGTACAGGTCAATCTAATTTAAAAAAAGGAAAGAAGAAAATCAAATTAATAGTATCATAGATGAAAAGGAAGAACTCACCTGCAATGAAGAGGAAATTAAGGCAATCATAAAAAAAATTTTGCCCAATTATAAAGCAATAAAACATGCCAATAAATTGCCTAGATTAACAGAAGAAGAAATAGTATTCTTAAATAATCCCATATCAGAAAATGAAACCCAACAGGCCATCAAAGAACTCCCTAAGAAAAAATCCCCAGAGCCTGATGGATTCACAAGTGAATTGTATCAAACATTAAAAGAACAGTTAATCCCAATACTATACAAACTATTTCACATAATAAGCAAAGTGGGAGTTCTACCAAATTCCTTTTATGACACAGATATGGTACTGATTCCAAAGGTAGGCAGGTCAAAAAAGGAGAAAGAAAACTATAGACCAATCTCCTTAATGAACATAGTTGCAAAAGTCTTAAATAGGATACTAGCAAAAATACTCCAGCAAGTGATGAGGAGGGTTATTCACTATGATCAGGTGGAATTTATATCAGGAATGCAAGAATCATTCAATATTAGGGAAACCATCCACATAATTTACCAAATCAATAAGCAAACCAACAAAAATCACATGATTATCTCAATAGATGCCAAGTCTTTGATAAAATACAACACCCATTCCTATTAAAAACACTAGAAAGCATAGGAATAGAAGGATTGTTCCTAAAAATAATAAACAGTATATATCTAAAACCATCAGCTAATATCATCTGCAATGGGGATAAATTAGATGCATTCCCAATAAGATCAGGAGTGAAACAAGGATGCCCATTATCACTTTTACTATTTGACATTGTACTAGAAACACTAGCAGTAGCAATTAGAGAAGAAAAAGAAATTGAAGGCATTAAAATAGGCAAAGAGGAGACCAAGTTATCACTCTTTGCAGATGACATGATGGTCTACTTAAAGAATCCTAGAGAATCAATTAAAAACCTAGTCAAAATAATCAATAAGTTTAGCAAAGTTGCAGGATTCACTATGATCTTCATTCAGAGGTTACATCCACAGCCAAATCCCCCTTGACCCATGCAATCAAGCAATTATTTTCCTTTGGTGTTTTTACTCCCACAGTGTTTCCTCTGAATGTGGATAGTGTTCTTTCTCAGAGATCCCTCTGGGTTTTTCAGAATCACTGCATTGCCACTAATGGAAAAGTCCATTACATTAGATTATACCACAGTGTATCGGTCTCTGTGTACAATGTTTTCTTGGTTCTGCTCCTCTCACTCTGCATCAATTCCTGGAGGTTGTTCCAGTTCCCATGGAATTCCTCCACTTTATTATTCCTTTTCAAAGAATTCACAGTTTAATAAGAGAGAACCTGCAATGCAAATAACTATAAATATGGAATAAATTGTAATAATGAGCAAAAAAGATTACTATTAAGAGGGATCCATAAAAGCTCCTTGCAGAAATGAGGATTTTAGCTAAGAATTGAAGGAATTTATGAAAAGCTAAAAGGCACAGATGGGGAAGAAAATTCCAATGATAATATTTGGCCAGTGAAAGCACTTAGAGTCAAGAGATGTGTGAGTAGAAATAAGGACAGTGTCACTAGGCCACATAGTATGTGGGGGAGAATAAGCTATTAGAAGATTGAAAAAAAAACAAAAGTAACCTGGTTTTGAAAGATTTAAATGCCAAAAATAATTTCACATTTGATTCTAGAGGTAACATGGATCTAGCAGAGTTTACTGAATGGGGAAGGGAAGTGGGGGATGATATAGTCAGAACTATGTTTCAGGAATATAAATTTGACCACTGAATAGAAGATGGAATGTTTTAAGGAGAGAAATGAGGCATAGAAGCCAATTGGCAAACTATGAGTCCAGTCATAAGGAAAAGATACCCTGCACTAAAGTGGATGCAGCATTAGAGAGAAGATAATGGCATATACAAGAGATGTTAAGAAGGCAGAATTGACAGGACTTAATAACTTATTAAATGTGGACAAGAGAGTGTGAGAAATTGAGAAGGACACCTACCTAGTGAACTTGGTTGACTAGGATGATGGTGGTATCCTTGATAGTAAAAGAAAATTGAAGATGAGTATAGTTTTGAACACATTGAATTTAAGATGTCTACAGGCCTCACAGTTTGAGATTACTAATAGAGAATTAGAATGAAAGAAGAGACATTGGGGCTAGATGAGTACATCTGAGTATCAACTTCATAGAGATGATTGTTGAAATTAAGATATCTGATAATATCACCAAGAGAAATAGATTGAAGAGAAGAGGGAAAAGGGTCCAGGACAAAGCCCTGGGGAACCTTGACAGTTAGTAGGTATGTCCAAACGAGGATCTAGCAAAGAATATTGAGAAGCAATCAGACAGGTAGGAGGAGAAACAGGCTTGGCTGGGCTGCCTTCAGGGTGGGGAGGGGGTGTGTGGCCAAAGCACTGCGGGTCCCTCAGCCCTTCTGCTGCCCCCATCCCTGTGGCTTCTGGCACTTGGCTTGCTGAAAATCCTGCAGAGGAGGAGGGTCTGAAAATTACCAGGGAATTTCTCTGTGACCAGAATAAGAAGCATACTGATGAAGAAAATCTGGAGGAAAAACTCACTGTCTTCAAGAAGTATCTGGAATTTGACCTGAACAATGAAGGGAAAAATTGACTTGATGTCCCTGAAGCAGATGATGGAGAAATTGGGTGTCCCAAAGACCCACCTGGTCATGAAGAAGATAATCCCTGAAGTGATAGGTGGACTCACTGATACCATTTCCTAGCTGGACTTTCTGAATATGATGCTTGGAAAACGTTCAGCCATTCTCAAACTAGTCATGATGTTTGAAGGAAAAGACAATAAAAGTTCCCCCAAGTCTGTTGGCCCCCCTCCTTAGAGAGACTTTACCAGCCTTCCCTGAGGCCCCTGCTCTGCCTGCCTCCCTGCCTGCTTTCCCACCCAACACTCAGCTGTGTTTCTTGTGTCTCCTTAAGACTTTTCTTGTTTATTCCTTCTTGATTTGTGTTTTGTGTTTGCTCCTTGTTGGTTTGTTTTTCTTTCCCTCTTTACATTAGAAAGATTTCATGATTTTTTTTTAATTTTTATTTGGTCATTTCCAAACACTATTCATTGGAAACAAAGATCATTTTCTTTTCTTCCCTACCCCCTCCCACCACCTCTCCCATAGCCCACGCACGATTCCATTGG
The DNA here is from genome assembly GCF_027887165.1 of Monodelphis domestica. Classification (NCBI taxonomy): domain Eukaryota; kingdom Metazoa; phylum Chordata; class Mammalia; order Didelphimorphia; family Didelphidae; genus Monodelphis; species Monodelphis domestica. The sequence continues at coordinate 224,676,965 of NC_077234.1, forward strand.
GTATCACATGTGTTCTTGATTCAAACCCATTTCCATGTTGTTGGTATTTGCATTAGGAGTGTTCATTTAGAGTCTCTCCTCAGTCATATCCCCTCCACCCCTGTATTCAAGCAGTTGCTTTTCATTGGTGTTTTTATTCCTACAGTTTATCCTCTGCTTGTGGATAGTGTTTTTAGATCCCTGCAGATTGCTCAGGGACATTGCATCGCCACTAATGGAGAAGTTCATCACCTTCGATTGTACCACAATGTATCAGTCTCTGTGTAAAATGTTTTCCTGGTTCTGCTCCTTTCACTCTGTATCACTTCCTAGAGGTTGCTCCAGTCTCCATGGAATTCCTCCACTTTATTATTCCTTTTAGCACAATAGTATTCCATCACCAACATATACCACAATTTGTTCAGCCATTCCCCAATTGAAGGGCATCCCCTCGTTTTCCAATTTTTTGCCACCACAAAGAGTGCAGCTATGAATATTCTTGTACAAGTCTTTTTCCTTATTATCTCTTTGGGGTACAAACTCAGCAGTGCTATGGCTGGATCAAAGGGCAGACAGTCTTTTATTGCCCTTTGGGCATAGTTCCAAATTGCCCTCCAGAATGGTTGGATCAATTCACAACTCCACCAGAAATGAATTAGTGTCCCAACTTTGCCACATCCCCTCCAACATTCATTACTTTCCATAGCTGTTATGTTAGCCAATCTGCTAGGTGTGAGGTGATACCTCAGAGTTGTTTTGATTTGCATCTCTCTGATTATAAGAGATGTAGAACACTTTTTCATGTGCTTATTAATAGTTTTGATTTCTTTGGCTGAGAACTGCCTGTTCATGTCCCTTGCCCATTTATCAATTGGAGAATGGCTTGATTTGTTGTACAATTGATTTAGCTCATGATTTTTTTTCAAGGCATAAACTAATCTGCTTTAGGGGTGTTAGAAATGGCAGGAATGAAATGCCTTTGGTCCCTTCCCTTCTTTTTCAGAAGGTCTCATCTACCTGGAAATGAATGTTGGGGTATCACTGATGTCAAACCAAATTCCCATCCTTTGAGACCTTTCCTTTCTTCCATAAGGTCTCTGAGTGAAATTGTACTCTAAACCCCACTGTGAGATAAGTATTAGATTTAGGACCTGTAGATATCTCCCCACTTCTTCTATCAGTTTTTGGAGTGATTTGAGCCAGATTTTCACTTTATCTGCCTCTTAATGTCACCATCAGGAATCTATGGCTTCCTGATGGTTTGCCTTCTTTTTGAACAGCATGATGGGAGTCCTGGAGCACAGGCAAAACAGCTGGCTACTACTAAGTTTTCCTCATCTGCTCTGTGGTCTTGGATTCTCCTACACTTCTCCATCTTCAAGGACTCCTGCCTGTCATCCTTTCAATTTAGTGTGATCCAGGTCTCCTGTGTTTTTGCTAGTTCTGAGCCCTCAGTTTCTGTCATTATGAGAGAAGGGAGGTGAAGGTGCTGAAATCAAGCTGCCAGGATTGGGAAGGGAAGAGGGTGTGGAAGAAAGAGCTAAAAAATTAAAGCCCAACAGAGTATCATGAGAAAGTTACAACACCTCTAGGGGCCAATGATGACCCTTGGGGGGACAGAGGGTGAAATAAGCTAACTCCTCAGTGGATGAAATGTGAAATTAGTTGTCGGACCAGGATAGATGCTGTCTTTTCCTCTGGCAAGAAAGATATGAGAAAAAGAGGAGGGGCTTTTGGAGGCCTCCCTTCTAACTCTAGATCTGTGACCCTCACTGGGAGTCAACACAATCTCTGACCACTTTCAAGAGAGGATCTTGAGAACAGCATCACAAGCTAGTGGGGAACTGAGAAACCCCAGTTCCAAAATGTCATCCCTAACTCCATATGAAGAACTAGCATTGGGCCCCTAGGGAAGAGGAGACAGCTCTTCTGACCATGACCTGGTCATTTTTTACTCCCTGAGGAAGCTTTAATTTATGGAAGCCTCTTTTGTAAGCATAATATGTTTATTAAAATTACTTGAATATTATTTAGTTGTTTAATATAGGATTTTTTGAATTTTAATTAATTAATTTATAATATTTTTCCATGGTTACATGATTCATATTCTTTCCCTCCATTTCCCCCCCTTAATGCCTTTTGATAGCAAAGACCTGGTCTTTGTTTTCAAATTGCCCCTCAGCTTTCTCTGAGCAGGATATCTGTGAGGCATCCCAAAGGTGTTATATTCTAGAAACAGAATTTTGGAATTTTAGCTCTAAGGGATTTTGCAATATAGAATATTAGAAGTGAAGACTCTATGGTCCTGCTGCATTATGAAAAAATAGCTGAAACCGGTACTATCTCTTTTGGAGAGAAAGAGGTAGCCAGATGGAAATTCTAAGGAGATGCTTTGTGTAAATCCTACACTAGATGAAGATGACTGAGAACCTCAGTACATACCTTTATGGTCTAGCATTAGCATGCTGCCTGACCTTGTGCAGTTCCCCTCTGGAAGCAGAATTCCAATGGGTCTGTGGAAGGCCCTTATTACATGGAATTAACACACCATCAACAGTATGACAGGATGCCTATCCAAATCCCAGGGCAGTGGTCATTTCAGAATGCCAACTTAGTAGCCTTTACCAAGAAACTCTTTAAAACCAGAGCACTTAGAAAATAGGGGTTTTGTCACTGACTAGGTCCCCCTGGTAGGGTGGGAGTGGCTCTGTGTTAATGGATTATTTGCTATTGTTAACAATGACCATATGAGGAGGAGGAAGGCTCTAGAAAATGCAAATAGTCCTATCTATGAATATTAGGATGAAATAACTGAATATCTCCATTCTTAGTAGGGCTTAGCCTGTATTATGTCTTCCTCCAATCTCAATTTAATTGTGATAAACAAAGGACATTCTGAATTAGCTTGAATACAGGGTGAATAGCCAAGAAAAGAGAGAACTATGTCATTATCTCATGTGGGTCTATCTGGTCCTGACAGGTTCAAGAGCAAGGAAAACTTTTTGGCTGAGTGATTGAATTTTGGCCTAAATAACTGCCAGTATATACAGTCATAGTTGAAGTTTAACCTTTGAAACATTCCTACCTACAAATCCTAACCTTATTATTTCCTAGAGACAATCAACAGAGTGAGCAGCTGATTCAAAACACCACTTCTCCCTTCTCACCTTGTAAGTTGTTGTCTTATTTTCTCTGATATGTGCTTTAAGCAAGATGAAGTCTATTTTGGCATCCCTGTTATATACAGTGCAAAAGATTATGCCTTAGAAGTAAGGAAAGAAGGAGCTGGACTTCTTTCAGTGGGTTCTGTGGCTTTTTTTGATCCCAGGAAAGCCTTGGGGATTGATTCTTTCTATTTCTGCAAGAAATGGGAACAAATGATTTGTTCACAAGCTCTGAAAAGAGACACAGAGAAAAGGGTCTCTTTGAAAGGGGTCTTCTCTGATATACCATGCCAACTCCTTCTCCATGGCTCGTTGAGCTTCAGAACCTATTGGAATTCTCCCTTGCACATGTGAACTTGGAAATTACTCCACACTAATTAGACATACTTTAGGGGAAGATAAAAGTTGTAAACTCCTAATTGAACAATGAAGTTACTTAACTCATACCTTATAGTGAAGCTAGGTCTATTTTTAGATCTAATACAAAAAGGTGTTAAGTATCTATAAAGGTTAAATAAATCACAAAAAGATCAAGTAACTCACAAAAGGTAAGCTTAACAAAGAAGTATGAAATACCTCAGAAGATATAATCTAACCAAAGAAGGTGAGAACTAAAGAGTGGTGAGAACTAAGAATGGGCAATCATGGAAAAAAGTGTCTACTGTGATTGGTAGACATGAAAAATTAGAGAAGGTGACATAAGAGAAAATTTCTTCAAAAGGAGGGGTAAAAAGTCAGTTCAGGCAATTGAATTCAGTTCAGAGTGAATTGGATTCTGAACTGGGTGCAGGAGATTGAGTTTAGGGGAGGACTGAAACCCAGCTTGGAGACAGTCTCATGGTGAGTGATAAGACTGACTCCCTTACCCTTAGGCTCAGGGAGGCCACTTTGGCCAAGGCCTTTAACTATTTCCTGGTTCAGCCTGAGCCAGAACAGTTTAAATTAATTCTCTCTCTCTCTCTCTCTCTCTCTCTCTCTCTCTCTCTCTCTCTCTCTCTCTCTCTCTCTCTCTCTCTCCTTCTCTCTCTCTCTCTCTCTCTCTCTCTCTCTCTATCTCCTTTCCTTAATTCTTTCTCTCTATATTAATTAAAATCTCCATAATTCCCAGCTGACTTGGGTATTTTATTATTTGGGAATCATCCCTGGCAACCAATTATTTAGATTTTTTAAGTCAAAACCCTAAAACTATCTTACACACAGAGCCATTTCTGGAAATGGTGATACTTTGGATGGATTTGGGGAGTTGTCTCCTGTCTTTGAGACACACCTTTTCTGCTGTGCACTTAGATGCTCTGGACTTTCATATCCTGACTTTTTACTTTTGAAAGACCAAATCTGTGGAAAGGAAACAAGAACAAGGTCTGGACTTTTTGCCACTGTGTTGGAACAAGCAACAGTGGGAATATTAGAGAGAGAGGAAATTGTCAAGACTGACAGTTGATGAGGGAAGGGGCAATTGGGAGTGGCAGTGGGTCTTGTGACTAACACTTCCTGCTGGCATGGGAAGTGGGAGGAGCCTTTGTTCTGAGTCTCTGGATTGAGGTGCCTCGACTTGCTTCAGCCAGAAGAGATGGGCACAATCACCTCTGGAAGTCAGAATTATTCTTGTTGCTTGCCGTCTACTGCTAAGATTTTAGAATTTGACAACGCTAGCACAAATACAGTATAGACGGGCTTGTGAGACCTGGCCTCAGCTCCAAAGCTGAGAAAGACGCCAACCTTATTTAGAGACAGCCTTTTTCCCATTTCCCTGATACCTCTCCAATCTGAACTGGTGATTAAAATGTATCTTATTTGAATATTGCAGTCAGATAAATGGATTATCTTTTCTGAGGCAAAGAGGGAGCTGAACCTCAGTTCAGTCATCAAACTACAAATGGTTCTTATTGGAACCCTGCTGGGCGACCAAAGACCAAGTTTACCAGAGATGAGTAAACTTTGTATTTGTATGTTTATGTGTCTGGGGAGGGGTAAGCACAAGGGAGAAGGGTCATTTCTATAGAATGAAAATAAATTCGATGAAATGGTAAAAAAATAGTATCATGAAAACCTAGAGATAAGAGAATATGAAGAAAGAGGTTATTGACAGTGACCAAGACTGAAGTTAGGTCAAGAAGGTTGAAGTCTGGGAAAAGTCCATTGATTTTGGAAAATGACAGATTATTAGTAACTTTGGAGACTACTTTTGGTTGAATGCAAAAAGTTAAGAAGAAACTTAATGGGAAAGAAGTGGAGCCTTTTCAAGGTGCTTAATAAAATCGAGAAGAAATATGTTATAAGAGTGGAAATGGACATCATGAGATCAGTTTTCAAATGCGAGGAAACAGATTTATCTGTAGGCAGTCGGGAAGCATTAGAAAGAAAAAGGAAATGACTGATAATAAGAGAGTGGGATGCTAGAAAGGGCAATATTTTAGAGAAGATGAGATAGAATTTGTTCATGGAGAGAGGTTTGATTTGGCAATAAGGGTCAACTCTTCATATAAAATATATGGAGGAGATAGCCACAGAAAACATAAGCAATGTGATATTAGGAACAGGGAAAACTGGGAAAATGTGTAAGAATGAACTAATTTTTTCAATGAAATGTAAGGCAAGGTTCTAAGCTAGATAGGAGTACCTGTAATAATGGGGTGAAAATGTCTGAGGTCTGGGGATTTGAAGTCATATAGGATTTAAAGTAGTGAGGCATAGGAAGAGGAATGATAATAGGTTGCCATAAGATAAAGGAACTTCAAAGTTCATGATCATGCATTGGAACATCTTTGAATATTAGAAAGATCAACAATATAACTGTGTATATCTATGGTGGTATGCAGGAAATCATGGGGAATACACAAGATAAAGAATTGGGAGAATGAACTATGAGGGAGTGTCATTTGGAAGTTGAAGTCCTCTAGAATGAAAGCAGGAGTTGGAGATGAAGGATTATGTACATGTGACGGAACTCATTGAGAAAGGAAAGAGTGTTTGCTAAGGAGGTAGACCACAACGAGAAGATTACTGAATGAGTGCTAAGTAGGTATTAAATAAAGCTCAAATGAAGAGAGGTCACTGACTGATGGTGGTAGCCTAGAAATTACAATATGGAAAAAGGAGAAATAAATACCATATACAGTGGGGCAGCTGTAAAATGAACTGGAGAAGGAAATGGCAAACCACTTCAGTATCTTTGACAAGAAAACCCTAAAGTTGATCATCAAGAGTTAGACAAATGTCTAAAAATGACGGAACAACAATTATGCCTGGTAAGTTAAGGATCTAAATAAATGTAAAACCACTGCTGGAAAGGGTAACTGGAGAAGCCATATCATCAGGCAGCAGTCAGGTCTCAGTGAGTTCAAGAAGATAGAAGGAGCAAGAAAAGTTTTAAGTTTGTTATGGGAAATTCAAGGACCTCAGGAAAATTTAGAAATTAATTAGTGGGGAAGAGAGATGAGGGACAAGAACCTTCAGCATACATCATTGCTACTGCTGGTAGAAATACCTGGACAGGAATATTTAGGAAATCTACTTCATTCTGTTTTGGACTAGGGGTGGGAAAGTATTCTGCAAGATGTTACCTTCCTGAGGTAAAACCTCCATTAACCTTTTCTAGTTAAGAGTTTAACATAAGATTGTTACTATAAAGGGTTCATATTGACCCCCTAATGCCTCTTAATGAAAATGATGTAATCACTATATCTCCCATGCTGTGGCACTACAGAACAAGAAAGAACAATTACTCAGTGACCAGTTAAACTTTACCTTAAACACCAATGTGAAATGAAGGCAAGAAGGATGACAATCACTATGCCTTTCCTCCAGTGACATGTAAGTATATTGAACTCTATTGACCAGAAACAAAGTGTGCAAGAAGAAACTCCTAGTAGACCAAATGAATAGAATAGTGAGGGAAGGGACTTCTGGGTAAACATGGCTGCAATCTAAACGCGAATTGCTTCCTCTCCCCTGGCACAGAAAGAAATAGACTACCTCAAAAGAACATAAAAATAATCCTTGGAAGAACGGAGGGACTCTCCAGAGGGCCACAGCAATAAAGGTACATGGGGTTTGAACATTTCCAACGATAAGAAGGAGAAAAAGCATGCACAAAAACGTGAACTGAGCTGCCCTCCCCCATCTCCCCCATGGAACCAGAGTAGGAACCAGTCAGCTCACCGGAGACAGTAAGTGAGTGAGAAGCGTCTCTGTCTGGGAGGGCACACCAGGGTACTTGGGATCTAATGAGGATTGCCAGGGAACTACAGTTCAGGGAGATTTCATAGGAGAACCCTGCTCACTGGAGAATGCATAGATCATGGGGGTCCTTGCAAACTGCGAACACTGTGGAGACCCTAGAAACTGTAGAAACTGCTTGACACCAAAGCTCAGCTCCTCGCTATAGTGAGGGGGGGGGGGAACGCCAGCTTCCTTGGAAACTGACAGGGGCTACCAGGGAACTACCCCTCAGAGTGGTATTACAGGAGACTCCTGCACACAGAAAAGAAGAGACCACAGAGCACGGGGGCTGGCCGGCACACTAACAAACCAAGGAGTCGGGGAAGAAACAGCCTGAGGCAAAAAACATTGCCATCTAAATCCACAGAAAACCTGCCCATAATACCCAGACCTCTGACCAAAAAGGAAAGGAAAAACCACCAAAGGAATGGCTCATAGTGCCCAAGATCAATCCTCCAAGAAGAAAGGGGAAAAAGTGAATATTAAAAACTTTTACAGAGGGAAAACCCAGGCTACAGAGGAAAAAGAGGATGAAATTCAAACAAAATCAAAATCCCCCAAATTAGAAATTATCCACAAGCTCTGGAAGAACTCAAAATAAAACTTATCCAAAAGATGGAAACCTTCTGGCAAGAAAAATGGGAAAAAATTCAGAAAGGGGTCAACAGCATGACAGACAAGAACTCAAAATTGGAGAGAGAGCTGGAAGCCTCAAACAGAAGGGCAGACCAAACAGAAAAGCAAAATCAGTCCTTAAAGATCAGAATTAAGCAACTGGAAGACAATGATCTTACAAATCAGCAAGAATTAATAAAACAAAGGCAAAAAATTAATGAATTAGAAGAAAACAAAAAAAAATATCTCACTGACAAGGAGACGGACCAGGAAAACAGAGGAAGGAGAAACAACTTGAGAATCATTGTTCTACCTGAAAACCCAGAGATAAACAACAATCTCGATGCCATACTACCAGCAATCATCAAAGAAAATTGCAGTGATGTTCTCAAGCAAGGGGTCAAAATAGAAATAGAAAGGGTTCATAGAACACCCTCTATACTAAATCCCCAAAGGACAACCCCCAGGAATGTAATTGCCAAATTCAAGAGCTTTCAAGCTAAGGAGAAAATCTTATAAGAAGCTAAGAAGAGAAACTTCAGATACAGAGGAGCCCCATAAGGATCACACAAGACCTAGCAGCAAAGATGCTAAGAGACCACAAAGCCTGGAACACAATATTCAGAAAGGCAAGAGAACTGAGTCTTCAACCAAGAATCAGCTACCCATTAAAACTGACTGTATACTTCCAGGGGAAAGTATGGACATTCAACAAAAGAGAAGATTTACAAGTATTTGCAAAGAAAAGACCAGAACTCAGTGGAATGTTTGACATCCAAACACAAAGAGCAAGAGAAACATGAAAAGGTAAATATGAAAGAAAGGGAAAAGGAGAAAAGTGGGTTTTTTTTCTTTTATTCAAACTCTATTCTATAAGGGCTACAATTAGATCAAACATATATACTAACATATGGGGGAAATGTTATATGTCACTTTCAAAAACGGTATGCATTAATACAGTAATTAGAAGAATCGCTAATAGGGAAAGATCAGGGCATTAAATGACTTAGAGGAAAAAAAAACAAAACAAAAACAAAGAAAAAGGGAGAAGGATAAATGATGGTACTAAGATATACTTGAAGAAATAGAAATAAATTAAATAGAATAATCTTTATCACACAAAGATAAACACGGGAAGAGAAGGGGTAAAATTCTCTCATAAGAAGGAGAGGAAAGAAGTGCTGATTGTTATTACTTAAACCTTACTCTCAGTGAAATCAACTCTGAGAGGGAAGAATGTCTAGATCCATTGGGATCATGAATGCCATCTTATTCAACAGGGTAAGGGAGAAGGGAAAACTAAGGGCGCCTGGGGGAAATGGAGTACAAAAAGGGAGGGAAGGGGGGAGGGGGAAGGGAACTAAAAGGGAGGAGTCAGAAAGGGAAGCATAAGAAGGGAGGGGACTAGAGGGACTGATTTAAAGTAAACCACTGGTTTAAAAGGTTATAGAGAAAGAAGAAAGGTCAGAATTAGGGAAGGATATCAAAATGCTGGGGAATTCACAAATGACAATCATAACACTAAATGTGAATGGGATGAACTCACCCATAAAAAGTAGACGAATAGCAGAGTGGATTAGAAGTCACAACCCCACCATATGTTGTCTTCAAGAAATGCACATGAGTCGGGTAGATACTCACAACGTCAGAATCAAAGGTTGGGGTAAGACCTATTGGGCCTCAACTGACAGAAAGAAGGCAGGAGTAGCAATCATGATATATGACAAAGACAAAGCAAAAAGAGAGGAAATATCACTAATCAACATGTATGCACCAAATGGTATAACACCCAAATTTCTAATGGAGAAACTAGGAGAATTGAAGGAGGAAATAGAGGCAAAAGAGGTGAATGAAATCCTAGAAAAATTAAAGTTAATAGATATATGGAGAAAAACAAATAGGTACAAAAAGGAATACACCGTCTTTTCAGCAGCACATGGTACATCCACAAAGATTGACCATACACTAGATCATAAAAACATGGCATACAAATGCAGAAAAGCAGAAATAATTAATGCAACCTTTTCAGATCACAAGGCAATAAAAATATTGATCAGTAAGGGTACATGGAGAGCAAAATAAAAAACCAATTGGAAAGTAAATAATATGATGCTCCAAAATCAGTTAGTTAGAGAAGAAATCATAGAAACAATAATTTCATTGAACAAAATGATGATGGCAAGACATCCTTCCCAATTTTATGGGATGCATCCAAAGCAGTACATGGAGGAAAATTCATATCCTTGAGTGCATGTATTAACACATTAGGGAGGGCAGAGATCAATGAATTGGACATGCAAATCAAAAAAACTTGAAAGCAAACAAATTAAAAACCCCAAGAAGAAAACCAAATTAGAAATCCTAAAAATTAAGGGAGAAATTAATAAAATAGAAAGTGATAGAACTATTGAACTAATAAATAAGACAAGAACCTGGTACTTTGGAAAAAAAACAAAATAGATAAAGTACTGATCAATCTAAATAAAAAAACGAGAGAAGAAAAGCACATTAACAGTATCATAGATGAAAAGGGTGATCTTGCCTCCAATGAAGAGGAAATTAAGGCAATCATTAAAAACTTCTTTGCCCAATTATATGGCAATAAATATGACAATCTAGGCAATATGGACAAATACTTACAAAAATATAAATTGCCTAGAATAACAGAAGAAGAAATAGAATTCTTAAATAATCCCATATCAGAAAAAGAAATCCAACAGGCCATCAAAGAACTCCCTAAGAAAAAATCCCCAGGGCCAGATAGATTCACAAGTGAATTCTATCAAACATTAAAAGAACAGGTAATCCCAACACTATACCTAATATTTGACATAATAAGCAAAGAGGGAGTTCTACCCAATTCCTTTTATGACACAAATATGGTACTGATCCCAAAGCCAGGCAGGTCAAAAAAGGAGAAAGAAAACTATAGACCAATCTCCCTAATGAACATAGATGCAAAAATCTTAAACAAAAAGAATTCATCAAATGATCAGGAGTGTCATCCACTATGTTCAAGTCATATTTATACTAGCAATGCAGGGCTGGTTCATTATTAGGAAAACCATCCACATAATTGACCATATCAACAAGCAAACCAACAAAAATCACATGATTATCTCAATAGACGCAGAAAAAGCCTTTGATAAAATACAACACCCATTCCTATTAAAAACACTAGAAAGCACAGGAATAAAAGGGTCTTTCCTAAAAATAATAAACATTATATATCCAAAATCATTAGCTAACATCATCTGCAATGGGGATAAACTAGATGCATTCCCAATAAGATCAGGAGTGAAACAAGGATGCCCACCTCTATTATTTGACATTGTACTAGAAACACTAGCAGTAGCAATTAGAGAAGAAAAAGAAATCGAAGGCATTAAAATAGGCAATGAGGAGACCAAGTTATTACTCTTTGTGGATGATATGATGGTCAACTTAAAGAATCCTAGAGAATCAACCAAAAAGCTAGTCGAAATAATCAACAACTTTAGCAAAACTGCAGGATACAAAATAAATCCACATAAGTCATCAGAATTTCTATATATTTCCAACACAGCTCAGTAGCAAGAACTAGAAAGAGAAATCCCATTCCAAATCACTTTAGACAAAATAAAATACTTAGGAATCTATCTGCCAAGAAAAACAAAGGAACTATATGAACACAACTACAAGACACTCTCCACACAACTAAAACTAGACTTGAGCAATTGGAAAAACATTAACTGCTTGTGGGTAGGAAGAGCCAATACAATAAAAATGACCATCCTACTCAAACTTATCTATCTATTTAGTGCTATACCCATTGAACTTCCAAAAAAAAATTTTACTGGATTAGAAAAAACCATAACAAAGTTCAATTGGAAGAACAAAGGATCAAGGATATCCAGGGAAATCATGAAAAAAAAATACAAAGTAAGGTGGCCTTGCAGTCTCAGATCTCAAACTATATTAAAAACCAGTGGTCATCAAAACAATTTGGTACTGGTTAAGAGACAGAAAGGAGGATCAGTGGAATAGACTTTGGGTAAGTGCCCTTAGCAAGACAATCCATGACAAACCCAAAGACCCCAACTTTTAGAACAAAAATACACTATTTCACAAAAACTGCTGGGAAAACTGGAATACAGTGTGGGAGAGATTAGGTTTGGATCATCACCTCACACCCTACACCAAGATAAACTCAGAATGAGTGAATGACTTGAACATAAAGAAGGAAACTATAAGTAAACTAGGTGAACACAGAATAGTATACGTGTCAGACCTGTGGGAAGAGAAAGGCTTTAAAACCAAGCAAGACATAGAAAGAGTCACAAAATGTAAAATAAATAATTTTGATTACATCAAATTAAAAATTTTTTGTACAAGCAAATACAATGTAACCAAAATTAGGAGGGAAGCAACAAATTGGGAAACAATCTTCATAACAAAAACCTCTGACAAATGTCTTATTACTCATATATACAAAGAGCTAAATCAAATGTACAAAAAATCAAGCCAGTCTCCAATTGATAAATGGGTAAGGGACATGAACAGGCAGTTTTCAGCCAAAGAAATCAAAACTATTAATAAGCACATGAAAAAGTGCTCTAAATCTCTGATAATCAGAGAGATGCAAATCAAAACAACTCTGAGTTATCACCTCACACCTAGCTGATTGGCTAACATGACAGCAAAGGAAAGTAATGAATGTTGGTGGAGATGTGACAAAGTTGGGACATTAATTCATTGCTGGTGGAGTTCCGAATTGATCCAGCCATTCTGGAGGGCAATTTGGAACTATGCCCAAAGGGCGATAAAAGACTGTCTGCCCTTTGATCTAGCCATAGCACTGCTGGGTTTGTACCCCAAAGAGATAATAAGGAAAAAGACTTGTACAAGAATATTCATAGCTGCACTCTTTGTGGTGGCAAAAAAATTGGAAAATGAGGGGATGCCCTTCAATTGGGGAATGGCTGAACAAATTGTGGTGCATGTTGGTGATGGAATACTATTGTGCTTAAAGGAATAATAAAGTGGAGGAATTCCATGGAGACTGGAACAACCTCCAGTGAGTGATACAGAGTGAAAGGAGTAGAGCCAGGAGAACATTTTACACAGAGACTGATACACTGTCATCCAATCGAATGTAATGGACTTCTCCATTAGTGGCAATGCAATGCTCCTGAACAACCGGCAGGGATTAAGGAGAAAAAAAAAACAAAAACAAAAACACTAAGGACAAGCAGAGGACAAAAGGGGGGAGTAAAAACACAGAGGAAAGGCTTGACTACAGGGGTGGAGGGGATATAATTGAGGAGAGACTCTAAATGAACACCTTAATGAAAATACCAACAACATGGAAAAGAGTTCGGACTGAGGACACATATGATACCCAGAGGAATCACGCATCAGCATTGGGAGCGGCGTTGGGAGGGGGGGCGGAGAAAAAGAAAATGATTATTGTTTCTAATGAATAATGTTTGAAAATGACCAAATAAAATAATGTTTTTAAAAAGACCAAATGAATAATAGAAATGAGCATAATTGGTTTTAATTTGAAGGTGGAATCAGGTGCTAACTGTTATAAGGAAAAGTTAAAGTTGAGGAGGTCCTCCTAGATGTTCTCATTTGGATATTTGTTAATTTTAGTTGTTCCTTTTAAATTCAGCAATAATCACTTATATTTATACAATGCAAATAATTTCACAAAGTAATTCCCTTCCAATGACTCTGTGGTGTGGGTAATAAAATCATTATTATTATCATTTTATTAATGAGCAAACTGAGACTTACAGACTTTACAGCCTATACCCAAGGATATTATAGTAGAAATGTGACATGAATCAAACTATTCTAACCCAAAACATTGTAGGGATTCAAGGGATTTCTAAGCAGAGCTATTATGATGCTGGAGAGGAGTAACATCATTACCTTGTGGTCAATTATTTTGTTACCAGAGATTGGGGCCCCTAGCCAGTGGAAAATCAGATAGATGCAATTTTTGTTTGAGGGAGGAAAAAACAAGACAGGACCACTAAAAGAGGATATTCATGGGTCACCAAAGATTGATTTTGCCTACTTCACAGTTTTGCATAGGTCTGGATCTTATTTCAAATAATAAGTGACATTACATTCACTGACCTTACAGAAATAAGCCTACATACATAATGGGGCATAGGGGGTGAAATGTGTCAAGGACAAAAAACATGTTAAAGGTTAATGTTTATTCTCTTCAGTGAATGATATGTAATATTTTCTAAAAGGCCAATACATACTTTTAACAATCTGTAGTTTTCTTTATTTGCACATGGCTAATTGTCACTCTACTCTTTTCTTATCATCATTTTACCTTTTCATCACTAAGTTTCTACTTTATTATTATCATTACTTTCTTTTCTACAAAGCATTTGTGGAGGCTCTTTATCAAAGGTCTATTCTCTAACTGCTAATTTTTTATATAGCAAAAGGATAAAAAGAATTCTTTATTCAGATTCCAGTTTATGATTCAATGTCTTTGACCTATTTACAATATATAAGCTCCCTATTTTAAAAATGAGAATGTTTGGTATTAAAGGTCTAGTTCTATTTTTAAAAGGTGATAAAGGGAGACAAAACAGCATCCCCAAAATAAGCAAGCACCAACTATTCCAGAAAATGCAGCAGTAATAATTTTCCAACATTCAGCAAAATACTTAACTGTTGTGTCCAAGATAAACAGTAAACAAATATTAATGTGTGAATAAAATATTTAGGGTTTAAACAACATTATATTCATATCATTTAAGACCTTAGTCCAACCGTCTCATTTTACAGATGAGTCCAAGGAGGAGACTTAGAGTCTACGTTTATTGTTCAGTTGTTTTCAGATATGTTTTTCTTCTCATGAGTTCATTTGGGGTTTTCTTGGCAAAGATACTGTTGTAATTTGGCATTTCCTTCTCCAATATATTTTACAGATGAGGAAATGGAAGCAAACAGAGTTAAGTGATTTGCCCAGGGTCACACAGATAGTAAGTGTCTTAGGTCAGATTTGAACTCAGGAAGATGAGTCTTCCTCCACTGTATCGCCTACCTGGCCAAAGACTTGGCTAGAAACCCTCAGTGAGATGGCCAGGAACTAAAATGTTCAAGTTCTAAAATGGCTTAGTATTTTAAACAAGCCTGAAAGTGTATTATTGAGTCTCTTCAGCAACTCCTTTTACACTCCCTGTGTAGTGTCATTTCATTTCTTTAGATAGTTTTACTAGTTCAAATTAACTTAGATCTTTTCTGAAGTTAGTTGAAATATGTTTTTATTAATTGATTCAATTAATATATTCTTACCTGAAAAAGGCATCATGGTACAAAATCTTGTTCATTATGTTAAGTAGTAATTGATTGATTCAATTGATTCTCATCTTTACAACTCCCATGAAAGCAAGGAGAGCATTTTTTTTTCATATCTCCTACCTTTGTAGGACCTAGTCCAATGCTAAATATTGAGGAGACACTTAATTCATGTTGAAACATTTCCCTATTATATATTATTAAATGAAACTATCTATTCCCAGATTTTTTTCTTTTCTGGCATCATTTTGCTTTGCAATTCCTCCCACCCAAAAATATTTATCAAATTAATCAGAAGTGAAATGTTCTTCCTCCACTTCTTTACAAAGGTGGGAGATTTTGGGGGTACATCATTGCATAAACTGTCATATTTGGCTGACAAATTGATTAGTTTTGGTGAAATGCTTGCTTTTCTTTCTTTTTTCTCTTTGTTTAAAAAGAGCCCTTTCAAATGTATTTGCCAAAGTATGAAATATACTTGGAAAAGAAGGTGATATACTTTAAAAATAAAAGACACCAATAAATGTTGAATCATTTAGGAAGGGACCTAAGGAACATTAGGGACCATGGAGTTTACTTGCTTCTTCATCATACAGAGGAAGAAACTGAAGCATAGAGATGGGAAGTGACTTACAGCTTATATCACTTATAAGCATCTGAAACAGGAATTGAATCTAGGTCTTCCTCTAAGACCAGTGCTCCATCCATTATGCTACACTATTAAACTATATTGGTTTCATATATAGGCAGATAGATGGCACAGTGGGTAGATCATTGGGTCTGGAGTCAGAAAATAAAAGAGCTGAAATCTGTTTCAGTGTTTCAAAAATGTTTCAGACACTAGCTCTATGGTCTTGGGCAAGTTACTTAACTGTTCTCTGCATAAAACTGGAGAAAGGAATGGCAAATCACTTCAATGTCCTTCCCAAAGAAACTCCAAACAACTGAAAAGGAAGCGCAGATTCTTATATAAAATAACTTATTTTTTTCAACCCTTTTTAGGGGTTTATAATTATTTCTCACATACCCACACTCTAAAAGAATTCTTTATGTGGATTATCTGGTCAGAGTTTCTCATGTTTGGTAATAGTGTTATGAATAAAAATACTATATTAATTAAGTATACATTATATTATTCCAGTAATATAATGTATGATACATATTAGTTATAGATCAATTAAGAGCATAAGCTAACTCTATTAGATTTATTATAAAATTACACAAATGTTTGAAAATGACTTTCAAGATAAAAAAGATCAAAGCATCATGGAACTCTTTTCCAAAAATTTAACCTCTCTCCATCCCTTAACCTCTAAAATTTTCAATTAGTACTACTTTTAAATAATCATAGTAGCTTACAATAATTACCTATGGATTAACTGATATAGAAAACCCATCAATATGAAATTTCAAAAGCAGCTGTGTGGCAACTGGACTTAGAATAAGGAAGTCCTGGTTCAGAATTCTGCCTCCCTCACTAGCTGCTCAGTAAGTCATTTAAACTAGGCCTGCTTCAGTTTCCTCATCTATAAAATGTGGATAATGAGAGCACTTGGATGTAGGTTATAGTGAAGTGAAAGTGAGATGATATGTAAAATACTTTGTAAATATTAAAGCTCTATAAATATGTTAGCTATTTTTATTATTATCCCAGAATCTCTAAGTATATTGATGCCCTAATTAAAATTGGTCTCACATAAAAAAGAAATTAAAGAACACAATCATATTACTACATAAATTGCTCTTGTAAAAGTTTTGATATTCAGTATCAGATATGTAATCTAAGCTTACACATTTGCTAGGAGTCTGAGAGGCTTTAACATAATTATAATCCTTCATAATTTCATGTATTTAGAGCTTGAAGGGACCTTAGAGAGAATCTAATATAATATTTGTTATATAGATTAGAAAATTCATTTCCAGAGAGTCTAGCTGATGTACCCCAGGTGATACAGAATCAAAATTTGAAACTCAAGATTCTGACTCAAAATATTGTGTTCTATTTCACCTAAGGAGATGATTTTCCATGAGCTCTCTCTAGTCTCTTTCTGACATCTCCACTGTCATGAGTGAAATGCAACAAAGGTAGACTGAGACATATTCAGTTTTTTAGCAGGGTGTGAACTTAAAATAAAATGAATCCTGTATCTGTCTCAGTTAGTCAAAAGACCCCTAGACAAAAATGCAGCTCCTTTTTGTAAGCATAGAATAAACAAAAATGTAGTTGAGGAAATAATATGATCAGTTTAATTGCTACAGAGTATGCAGCATCATGGGGTTGAGAACATCAAGATTAGTTTTGTAACTGAAGTGCTGGGAACAACATGATTATATGGAAGTTGGGAATTCTTTCCCTCTTATACTAAGAAAATGTCATTGTTTGAGTCCAACTACTTAGACATATTGAACTAGACTTCTTTGTTTAGTAAACCACATATCTTCGAAGGATAGATTGGTGATGTAATGATCCTAGGCAAAACTCCAAAGAGTTCATCTTTATCCCCAAGGAATGCAGATTTTCTCAAGATAATAGAGCAGTTATTAGTAGGAGAACTGAATTTCTAAACTTAATTTATTACAGACCAGCTGAATTTCTGAACTAAGTTCACAGACCAAGAACCATGGCTTGGCCAATTACAGGACAAAATTGATTATTGAAAATTGAATCAGTTAAAAAAGATACATAATTTAAACTTCTCAGCACCCTTACTCTAGTCTCTAATGAAGAGATATTTTATCTCATTGCCAATGCCAACTCCTTTACACATACCCTTGATGCCATCTCTTCACATAAGATTGTCTGATCTCTCCTGCCCTAACTCATCTTTAATGTCCCTATTTCCCTTGATTCCTGACCTGCTGTCTCTAACCTTTCTCAAATTAGCAGTAAAATGACTAAGTAGATAAAGTGATGAGCCTGGAATCAGTAAGGAATGAATTGAAATACAACCTCACTTACTAGCTTTAGTATAGGATCAAACTTAAAAGAAAACTCTTTTTAGTAGTTTGTCCAGATTTAATTCATTTCATTTCCTATCAATTTAATTAAATTGTTCAATCAGAAAACAAGATAAAAAAATAAACTCATCAGTTTTTCATTTAGAGCTCTTTACAACTTGGTCTCTTCCTATCATTCCAGTCTTCATATACATTTTTACCCTTCAGGCTCTCTACTACCCAAATACACTGGCTTACTTGATCATACTCCAGCTTCTAGTCCTGTGCCTTTCCTCTGGCTGGTTTCATTTCCTAGAACCTACCTTTTCTATACCTTTCCATCTTGGAAACGTTGGCTTCCTTCAAGTTTCAGATCAAATTCAATTTATTGGTATGTTGTCTCTCAGATTAGATTATAATCCCCTTGAGGTCAGGGACTGCTTTTCCTTTATCCTTTGTATTCCCATTATTTAATGGTTCATGGCTGAGTAAATGCTTTAAAATGCTTGTCTATCAATTAAGATAGACAGGTGGCCTGCAATGTAAAGCAGGCAGGCAATGTGAAATAACAGATTTAACAGCAATCCCATAGTACTTGAACCAGGCTGACCAATTAACCTTAAAAGAATGCTAAATATAGCATTCACACAGATAGTGTGGTCAATCTGAATGGCAACTGATAAGTCTAAAGTGTCAATGACAAAGAGGAGGTTTGGGGACAGTGATCCAAAGCTTCTGCAGTTGACCCCTGGGGTGGCAGAGGTAAGTGGACTGACATTTTAGAGGGCGACAAATGAGAGCTGAAAGGGTAAGGAATTGTTCAAAGATGTTTTCTAACAACAAAGCAAGGCAACATTTTCTCCAGTCCTTTCCACATCTTACTTGTTTCTGGGAATTTGGTCTTTTTCCTTATCTGTCAGCAAGAATTGTTTCTTAATTGATTAATAAAAGATTAATAATGATTTTCTTATAGGAGTTCTATTAATTATGTTTTATTAGCAGTTTTATTTTAATGAATTAATTGCTTTAAACTCATCAGACTTTGATTTCCCTGGCCTCTGAAGCAGAGTATGCACTGGATTGAAGTCCAAGCAATATTTTTCCCTTTATGTGGAAATTAAACATAGCACTGTTCCCCTATGGTGGAAGGAGACCCCAAATATGTGGAAAAGAAGTCAAATTCAAATACACTTCTTAAACCCCCTCTTCTCAAGGATAGATGTTCTGAATATGGCATGGTTTTAAATCACTACTAATCTCTAATATCCCTATTAGTACCTAGAACTAAACAAAACTGAAATGTGACCAAATCACAGTACAATTAAACCATCTACTCCTGTCTAGATGAAATGCATAATATCTCCCAAGACCCTATCAACTTTATTTGAATATGATAGCTGTCTAAATCATTTTGAGCTTACATCCCACTAAAATCCTGATTCAAGCTGCACTTAACTATACTTATATAGTTGGGATTTTTTTAAACCCAAGTGAATTACTTTATATTTATCACCATTAAGTTTCATGTTATTAAATTTGACACATTGCTGAGATCTTTTGAATCCCTTCAAAACTTGTATTCTTCCCATCTTTCCAGTCTTCATATACTTTACAGACATCCATGTACTTCTATTGTCTTAACAACACTGACTTATTCCTCCAATATGACACTTTATCTTCCATTTCCATGACTTTTTCATTGATTGTCCTTAATACCTTGTACATTCTCCTTGTCCCTTATTTTTCCTAGCTTCCTAGAAGATGGTCTACAAATAATCCTTCTATAAGATTTTCTGGGCCCTTTCCTTACCATTCTAGATGTTAGTGTCTTCCTCATAGGAAATTTCTGCTTATCTTGCATGTACCTAAATATGTATGTATTGTCTCCTTTATATATAGATTATAAGCCCTTTGAGGACAGGGGTTATTTCTGCTTTTTCTTCATATCCCTAGCAGTGTCCTGTGCAGTTCCTGAAATATAATGAACATGCATTAAAATCTTATTGATTGATCTTTTTCCATTATACCATGGCACTGAAAAATCAATGTAAATCTCTGTTCAATGATATTTTCATTGTTGTTCTTATCTTCCTGATCCATTTTGTTTTGGCTAGTCCATTTCTTTAGGCTTTATATTTGAGCTGAAGATTGCTAGGTAAAATATACTTAGAATGTGATTGATTTCTATCCTTGTTACTAACAGGAACACATCTTCAATAGAAACTGAAATGAAATACTAAATGACTTTGGTTTTATGTTTTGCTGTCTATTAAACTTGTAGATATTTCCAACAGTCTTCTTGATCAAGGCTCAAGAGCTGATTATACATTTTCCAGTAATGAGCAAAAAAATCCTACAATCCCAAAGCAACTGACCTAGAAGCAATTGCCTTCTTCCTTGGTATTTTTTTAAATCATGGGCAAAGCATTAATTTCTTATTTTCTCTGAAGAGAAATGAGGTAATATATATCTGTGCATTTTCTTATATAAAAATTTTAAAGGATGAATTTCAAAGGTCTAATCTGTAACTTCAATTTCTCATTGCATAGGAGTGCGTAAGGTGTGTTTGTGTGTAGAAATTGCTTTTGAAGAGAGACTAAGCTGTACAGCAAAGGCAAATTTATTTGCTTGTTACTATGGGGGAAATATAAATGAATTACAAAGTAAAATTTCCAAGGATCTTACAATGTTTGGGGAGACCTAAATTATTCAAACACAAAACAATTAGATAGCAAGGCAGTTCATAATGAAAGAGGTAGGCATATAAAAGATGTTTGATGAATCCTTGATGATTTCCCAGTTGCTGGACTTACTTTTCATTCAAAAAACAAACATGAGATGTCTCTCTAAATTTAAGATTCAAAATGAACATTCTTTCAGAGGGGTTTCTATTTCACTTTCTCCATCAAATTCTTGTATGTATTTATTGGTTTATATATATGATTCTGATAGTTTTCAACATGTTTGGGCCTTAGTTTCCTCATGTGTAAAACTAAAATATTGTACAGTATCACTTCTGAAGTGCATTCCAGCTCTAAATCTATGAAAGTATAAGCACAAAATGGACAGCCACTTATTGGGTATACTACAGAGGACATTTATGCCATGGATAGGATGCTGAAATTGATGAGTTTGAATGTCCTGACCAATGCCCAGATTTGAAGAAATATACTCAATCATTTTTCCCTGAGGAAAAAATATACTAAATCATTTATAATAATGAAAAGCAACATATGAAAAAAATCAGTCATTTTGGATATTCTGTTTTGCCTAATCCCTCTTTTTTACATTGATGTCAGAATTATGATCATATGTTTTTGTAAAGAATAATATTTAACATTGAAATCTTTCATGTCCTGAAATGTTATAATAAATAGTACTTCATGAATCAGTATCCTCTCAGAGGAAAGTACATAAACAAATTTGTTTAGCAATTCTGTTCCAACAGTGCCTAGAAATGTTTGACAGACTTTCAGAACTGGAAGTAACCTCAGAAGGCACGTCATCTAACTTTTACATTTGAACAACAATCCCTTCTTTCCCTCACTCAGCAAGTAATTAGAGCCTTTCCCTGAAGAATCCCAATACGAAGGAATCCACTACTTCTTGAGGAAACTATTTTCACTTTTTGGCAGCTCTAATTGTTAAATAAATATTTTCCTTTTTTTTTAAATTAAATTAAATTCAACTCACTTCAAATTTTATCCCTTATTCTTAGTTCTGCCCTTTGGGTCCAAGATTAGATGCAATCTTTCTTCTATATGATAACCCTTCAAATATTTTACATGGGATAAGCTGCCTCCTTAAATCTTATCCTGTCTGAGTATCCTCATTACTTTCAACTGACCTTCCCTGCATCTGATCTCAGTGCTCTTTACCACCCTAGTAACCCAGCTCAGAATACTCTCCTTTTCATCTATGTCATTTCTAACATATATTGACCAGAACAGAACACAATATTCCTAATGTCTGACCTATACATAAAAACAGGTAAACTAGCTCCTCACTTGTTCTGAACATTATGCCTTTCTTAATTGAGCTGACGGTTGTTTCGTTTTAATGCCAATCATTTCACAGTTCATAGGTTATAAATCATTTGAACTCCTAGTCTTCTTAAAAATAGAAACTGCTATCTAGCTTTGCCTCTCCCATTCTGTTTGCATTTTTTCCTGCTATCATAGCAAGATTTGTTCAATGAGATGATTATTTTAAAAGTAATGTAATAGTAAGGAACAAAATTCAAAAAGGGGAAAGGGCTCAAAATTGTTTTAATATTATCCAGCTGGAAATTATTAATACTTACTAATATCCTAAAATGGCAAGGGCTATGTCTTATCTAAATTTTGTATCTACCTCATATTTAGTAATGTGTTCTTCATAGAAAAGGAGTTAATACTCTACCACATGGACCTATAATCCAGTTGATTCAGAAGTTCCTTCCAAAAATACAGATTATTCATCACCCATTCCACCTTATCCTGTGTCAGTCTTATCTATATCTTCTCATAAATTCCCTAACAACATGTAGGCCTTTTTCACTTTTTCCTGATATTAAAGGAGACCATTGGAAGACTCTGGCCTTCCACTTGTCAGTCCTGACCCAGACCAAGAGACTAGCCCATTTTTTCTTTCTAGTATGCAATTCTTTAATGTCTTTTTCTCTTGTTCTTTTAAATTTTTAGTTAATTATATGTTATAATCTTCTCACTCCCGATGCCATGTGATATTCATTTTTATGTTCTTCACATGGAGTTGCATTCTATGATTCATTACAATTTTGAAACATTGATAGCAAGTTGGTTTTGAAAAAGATGAGGTGTGACTTCCATGGAAAACTTGTGTTAAATAAAGGGATTTTGCAATTTACTGAAGGCAAGCTAGCCTTAAGTCTTCCATTTATTCAGTTCTAGATCAAATATTTTTGAACAGAACAATTTCTTCTGCTGATAGAAACAGTTGAAAAACTTCTGTGGTCTTTATTAATGGACCTTCCATAAGCATCCTTCTTTAATCTAGATTCTGTGTTAGATCTTCATCACAGGGGGCAAATAGTCTCTATTAAGGTTTGTAATCAGATATCTTCCTTTCAACAACTTTAATCTCTCTCCTTTAAATAACTTGTAATAATTCCAATTTTTCCCTTAAAATTGTGGTACTCTATCATAGATCTCCTCCCTGTAAATTCAATACAATCCGACTGCTTTCCTCATTTTCATTCTCTTTAATACCATATTAACCAGCTTTATAAGCACAATTGAAACTATCTTTTAGTGGTTGCACCAAATTTGATGGAAAAAAATAGTTGGTTCCAACTGGGTTTTTTGGAAAATATTTGCTGCTTTTCTTCTGTTATTTCCCTCTTTTCACAAACTTCACCCTGAGATAGCCATGGGTTGACAATTTACTTGTATACCTTGCCAAACTTTCCTTAAACTGGTTTTTATCTCTACCGCTTGTCTCTGCTTTATAAATGATACTGCTCATAGTAATCCATTATTGTTCATGATATTTTACAAATATGCTCATGTTATCTATTTTTGTCTGTATTAAATATGTTCCTCACAAATAATATACATGTTTTCTAATTAAAGTGCTTTCTGGCCTACTTTGTTTCTGTTGTAGCAATTAATTTACATTGATTCCACTTATGGATAAAATTATTCTATTTAGTGTCAATATCACTTCCCATTTAAAAATTTTAATTATTTAGGTCAGGTTTACTAGTTTCAATCATATGCTATATTTTTTTGTTTTTTTTGTCTTGCCTTTACCCTCTAATTCTAAGCTAAGTTCTTACGAGTTGATACTTTGTCTATACACTGATAATTAACTCAAATTCGCACATCAATAACATCTCCTTTCTTTTAATAATAATTAGTTCTTTATGTAACAAAGTAACCATTTTCACTTCTTATATTGCTCTTTTATGCTCCTTGTGTATGATACCTAACAATTATTTTCCATATCATAAAAATATGTATGAAACTTCTATGTGATTTTTAAGTATTTGACCTTTCTCATTCTTTCTTCTTGTGTCAAAATTTCAAATGTATTACTCATTTTATTTTTTCCATTTTCTTAGCTGAAGACACCAAAGTGTACATTGATTCAATCTGAAATTATGAGAAGGAAGGGAAGAGGTAAAAGATGTGGGGAAAATGTTTGCTCCTCATTAAAACAGAAATGGACAATAAAGATAAATATCAAGTTCTTCATAAAATATCTCTATCATTTCATTCTCCCTACTGTAGTATCCAGTGTAGGTACATAGACTTAAATTATTTTGATGATGGCCTTTTTGGAAATACTTGAAATGAGTACTTTAATATATGATAACCAAATATGCCATGAAATAATTTTCTTGTTATTATTGGGCATATGATAAAAACCAGCTTTTCTAGCTTCTTTCCTCAACTTTCCAAGGATTACCTATGAGGGCACTATATTTAGGCATATCTTCTATTTTTATCCTAGATTTTGGTTATTTTAAGAATGTCAAGATTGACATGATTCCTCCTGCAATATATTCCCTTATGCGTCTTTGCTTATCTTATATTTAGATCACTAATAGTTAAAATAAAATTTATTGATGTTTAAAAACAGTAATTCTTAGGATTTATATGCCTCTTTTTGTTATATATGCTACCACATTGAGAGGACTATATAGGGCTGAGGGTCTTTTGAATGTTTCTTTGTCTCCTGTGTTTCTATGGAAAAATAAAACAAAAATAATAAGATAAAGTAAAATTATCATCAGATTGCACTAATTCACTGATGATTTATCTCATCAAAGTTAGCTAGATAGATTCTTATAAGCTCATAAAAGAACAGAACAAAGGCCAGAAAGAAGAACAAACAAGCAGGAGAGCTTTAAAAGTCAGAAGATGGACTTATACTTGAAAAGTAAATTGTACATAAATACAAAATAGCAACTTATAATTTCTTGTATAAACCTTTTATCTGTTCAATTATGTATTAGGATATACCTGATTTGTTTAATTCAGAACAAAATTAAAAGTATCTTTTTAAATAGATAGACTATTGTTAGATTCAGATTCAGTGATTTTAATATGATAGAATATATATGTAATATATATTAATATACTTTTTGCTCTATTGGTATAGTCTTGGAGAATTCTGATTAATTTCTGCATCACATGGAAACATTGTCAGGACTTTTGGAAGAAGATGCTTTACTAAAAAGTTTGTTAAAAATTAATTGATAAAGAAAAAATAAGTGAATAAATATTGAAGAAATTAATGATAGATATTATACTTTTGAATGTTTTATTAAATCATGTTTATTTTGGATGAGTAAGCAAGGTAAAGAGAATGCTTTCCTTTCTATAACTTGTCTTGATTTGTTTTTTCTTTGTCTGAATTCATTCTACCACTATCACCACTAAATAGTCACATATTTATTATAGTGAAACTTGATTAGAGAGAATATGTTAATTATTTTAATCTAATGGAAGACCCCTTTTTTTACTATACAAGAAAACTGACCAAGGAATGTAATAATTAGCCTACATTTAGAGAAATTCTTGGAACTATTGAAAACTAATGGAAAACATTTGCCCTATTCTGACTGCCCCTTTACATTCTCTTTTCATTTGGATATTATTTATGAGAACATAAGAATACCAACATCTTGGTTCTAAATATTTCTACTCTGAACCTCTCCTTTGTGACCATAGCAGCCCATATGTCTAATGACTTTCTCTGGAAGACTCGTAGTACAAAACCATCTTCTCTAGCTTGGTCCTCCTGGTCAACAATAATATTTACAATCATCCTACCATTGATTCAGACAACTGGCTAAACATTTAGAATATTGTTAGGAAATTGTGCAACAGTCTACCCTAATGTTTTACAGTAATTTCAGAAGTCGATGTCTCTCTAGAACAAACCTCCATGGATTTTATGGCTACAGTTATACTTATTTGCATAAAATCATTGCAGCAATTTTCAATGCGCAGAGGAGTAAATTTCACTTATCTAACACTCAGGTTTCCAGATCCCAGGCCATACTCAGCTTCCAATTTTTAAGTGAAGATGTGCACCTGCTTGAGATCAAAAGCCCAGAGCAATAGCTTTCCCTTTCAAGGAAATATGCAAATCACAACATCGATTTAGACCAAACTTCATTGCTCACAAAAGCCATTTCATTTTCCAAGATGAATTACAAAACTAAAAAAAAAAAAAATCTCTCCAACACACAAAGAGAGTTTATGTGGAATGTTAAAGTGAAGCTTAGATTTAAAAATAGACTTTGAGATTTTAAAGAAAGCCATTCTCCATTCTTAAGTACACAGAGTAACAAATCCTGCCAGACGCCACAGACTAAGACATATTTCATATATAAAGAATAAAATATATTTATATATGTTCAATCATTAACCGCAATATGCTTATAAAATTTTAGTATTGTACAAAGTTGTATAAAATGCAGTTTTCATACTATTTCATAATATAAAGAGATTTTTACTGTATTACCTATCTCATACATGCTACTTTATCCCTTCCTTCTTCCATTTCTGAGGCAATAAGGTGGGCCAATGTAGAAAGGGATAGTGCTTGGGCCTGGAATCAGGAAAACCTGAACTCAAATGTGTACTTAGAAATTTATCAGCTGTGTGACTCTAAGTCAATAACCTTTGTCCATCTGAATTTCTTCAATTGTAAAATAGAGATAATAGCACCTAATGTCCCAAGGTTGTTGAGAAAATGAAATGAAAAACTATTTCTATTTTTCTATTTCTATTCTAATATTTTAACATGCTTAGCACAGTGCCTGGCACATGGTAGTGCTTATTAATAACTTGTTTCCTTCCTTCCTTTTTCATAGTCTACAGAAGATAGCTGAAATGGGCTCTAGATCTAGGTGCACTGGCAATTTACTGGATATTAAATATAAAATTTTAAACTATCCACTGGAAAAATGTAATCAAATTTTTAATTTTATCCCAAATAAATCATGAATATTTTGATAATGATATGAGAAAAATATGTAGAAATAATTTGAGGTATAAAAGTGTTCTGTAAGGGTAATTAATTATTTGAAGATTTGTAAATTATCTGAGGGCTGGAACATTTTTATTCAGTTTTGTATAGTTTATCATAATCATAAAAGTAAAAAGATTTCTAGAAGGTTATATTTAGAAGTTTATCCAGATTCATCTTGTTAATTTTTTAAAATTGCAAAAGGATAAAGCTTTTTCCCCTATAAAATTGTTTGAAATCAGATTGTTAAAGGCAATCTTATATCTAGTTGGTGTCAGAGATGACCCTAAATTCCAGGTCTCTTGACTCCCAATTCAGTGCTTTTCCAACTATGCTATTGCTTCTTCTTGTGAGCTCAATATTTGTTGAATGAATATTCCTTACTAGAATCATTTTTATTCACCTGATGCTTTATATTCCATATTAATGTTAAAAACATCCGTTCCTCTTTCTCTTTCAGACTTTTAACATGCTGATTGCTGTAGCATTCTTCTCTTGAATTCTTTTACTTCACTGTTCATGATTTAACATGTTGGTACTAAAGAAAAAAGATCAATTTTTTTTAAGGCAAAACAAGGACCTTTAAGAAAGCTTTACTTTTTGTCAGTCAATTCCCCAAAGATTTTTTCACTATTTAGAATCCATGACTGGAAGGGAAACACAAAGACTATCAAATAAAAATAGAGAAGAAATACTTAAGCAAATATTTAACTTCTACAACATAATGGAAATTATTCCATTGTGACTTTGATTGAATAGTCTTACTACTATGCTGTCAACTATTAATTCTACTGTCAGCCCACAAATTTGATCAAACACATTTTATTGCTATGGATGCAGCGAAAACAATTAAAAGCAATTAAACACTGTAAAGAGGAGTTAACATTCAGGTTGACAGTCAGGATCCAAAACACTTGACAGATTGAAGCACAGGACCCAATATAATAAGATGAAATTAAATATGGAAAATCAAGTTCGCAAATATGATAGGGAGATGTGTCTACAAAACATTTCATAAGAAAAAAGCTGATGGTTTTGTAACCTGAAAGTACAATGAGATTGAATATAAGCCTCCAAGAACTCACTAGAGCAGAGAAATCAAGGTTATAGGTTTGATTACTTTTTTTCCTATTACCTTGAACCAAAGGGGTCAAGGAGGTGAAAACGGCAGTCACTTACCATACTTTCTAGAGAAGCAGAGAACTGTCTATGCAGATGATAATAATCCTAGCTGTTTTGACAGCAGTTTGAAGCTAGGTTATGAGCTGAATTGCTCCACTCAAATGTGACCCTTACAGAAACATTGGCTCCTCTTACTGACTCAGTTCTAATCTACCAAACAGCAATGATGACTCACCCAACTATAACTCCCTGGCAAGAAGAAAATATATTGCTACATATCTACTGTTTCCATGCCCAAGATGTAGAAATCAAATGAGTAAATGGACAAGACCTTTGTGGCTATTTCTCTATGCCCTTTTATTCCTTTTTCTCCCCTTCTTCATTACTAATTCTCTAGAATCAAAGCCAACCAGAAATTTTTCTGAAATCTTCTGTTTCTTTCAAGATAGCTTAAATTTTAGCTTCTGTTAGTGTGCCCTCCCTGAGACTTCTTCTATTATATATACATCTTGTGTATATCACATATCTTGTATATATACATAATACGTATATATCGTGTCTATATAATTGTTTGAATTTCCATCATTAAACTGTAAGTGCAATTAAAACCAAATGGTAGATTTCTACACTCATCCCTCGGGTATTTAGTACTGAGTCTAGGTCACAGTAGGTGCTTAATATAAACTTTTGTTCCAATTGGTGGAGTTGGTGATGATGTTAGATATTTTGTGTCCCACCAGACTCATTTTCTTCATGAGTCTCCCATTTTCGACTGCAGAATGGAGAAGCAACATTCCCTTGGATGGAAATAGAATTTAAATTTCATTTAATGTCCTCTAAATAGCAATTCTATGTATATACATTATTGGAATAGTCTTGACTTCTAGGTCATTAGAGAAATTGAGGATTAGAAGTGAACTATTTCCTTCATTTGTGTGAAGAAAAAGGAACAGCAGGATAAATAACAAAAACATTCCACTTATTTATAAGTATATACAGATCCTGCAGAGTGTGGTTTTGCACAAAGATATTAGAAAGCAAAAGCAACAGAAATGTTTACCACATAGCCAGCTTGAACAGCTTTTTTTCCATTTTGAGAGCCTGAATTTTTTTCTAGCATGCATGCATTCAGATAGATTCTCCCTATGCCTCAGCTAGTTTCAACTAATGCCTTTTGATGATTCTTGGTAGATATTACAGTTTTGTGTGACTTTTAGTTGAGCACTAACTCCTCTGAAATGAAAGTATCTTTCTCCCTTTTCTTTTAAAAACTACAAAGGGAAGCAGACTATACACATACACGCCTTGATTTACCCTTTTGTTTTAGGGACTTTAGGGACATAGTTTATGTAATTGGCGAAAAGGGAGGAATCTACTTTCTCACTTCATTAGGGGCATTTAGCGATTTATGGCAAACCTTGATGCTTGAAAATTTCAGAAATCATCATATTTGTTATTTGATTCATTATGATGGGGAAAAAGTTGCCAATGTATTCCATATTTGCTTGGCACTTCAATGCACTTGCTAGAACTTGTTAGCATTGGGATCTCAGGATGTGCAAACATTCTTCAGCTGAAATAAAGGATCATAAGTTAATTCAGGAGCATAAGGAAGGGCTCAATACTGAAGAACTACAAGAATTTCAAAGGGAGTAGCAACAGCCAGTGGAAAGGGTGTTTTCTTCAGATGAGGAGGTAAAGGAGGATGTCCTCACTTCATTAATCAAGAAAATGTGTGCAAAATGGGTGGAAGTGCAAAACTTTGTTGAAAAATGTAACCTTGATAAAGCTTTAACAGGCATAATTGTAAATTTGTTAAATGAACAAACCATTTCCCACTTCAAAGGAATTTTGAAATGCAGAAAAAATAAACATCATTGAATGTGCCTGATGATCTGAAGCAAGGTTCAGGAGTGACATGGAACAGAAAAAAGAAAAAGAAAGGACTCCAGAAGGGCAGTTGCCCTCAGCTACTATGGAAGAGGACTCCTCTGCCAGGTAGTAACATTTCTCCTCCCCACCATTCCCTTAGGCCATGAACTCCTCCCAGTCAAGGTTAAGTTAACTTAAAATTATTTTATTTAATATAATTATGCTTTTTATTTATAAATACATATTAATGTTCATTTAATAAAATATAACTCTATTAATACAGACAATGCCTTATAAAATCTGGGCTTTCTGAGTGTCTGGAATGGATTAATTCAATTTACATAATTCCATATGAGAAAAATTCATTTGGTACATGACCTTTTTGGTACTTGACCTGTTTTCTGAAATAAATTAATTATGAAAATGAAGGTACCACTGAACTTCTATTCCTCATACTTATTACTTCATTACTTGCATATTTCCATCCTATACCCACATATTCACAATTTTCTTTTCTTAAAAAAAAATAAAGAAATGTTTTCCATACACTGGTGTAAATCTAAGTACTCCTTACAGAAGAAAAATGACTTAAGTAGTAGATATAGCTATGTATAAATTGGTTTAGAGAATTTGCAGCTGGATCACCCATTTTAGCCTTGCTCTTAAGTTGTTATCAACTAATGCAAGGCACACATTGCACCTTAGAATTCTGAATAGAAAGGAACCTTGAATTTCAGAGAATGCAATTTCCCTATTTTATTGATGTGGAATCTGAAATCCAGAGAGGGCAATTAACTTGCCTATGGTAACTTAGGAAGTAAATGACACAGCTAGTTGTCCAATTTAATCCTATAATTTTGAATCTAGAATTTTGTTACATTTTCAAGGTTAACTATTAAATTGCTCCAGGTAAACCAGTACCACCATGGCACGATGGTGGCACAAAACAAAACAGAAGACAATTGGATTCAGAGTCAGATGACCTGAGTTCAATTGGCAGCTCTAATGTTCACATCTGGGTGATGCTGTGCAAAGCATAGCCTCTGTGGGTTCTGGTTTCTGTAAGAATGAACAGCTAACAACCTCCAATGTCGTTTTTAGCTTTAAATCTATGATCCTCTGAGGCATTTCCAGCCCTCTTGGAAATTAACAGAGGGAATAATGCAGAATTCCAATATTAATGTTAAGATATAAGGAGAATTGTTTGAAACAGGTACTATTTCCAAATAGGTACTCCAAATATGATTTATGCCAAACCTGAGCACAACCTATAATGGTACACTTACTGCCTCTTGTCTAGATTATTTATTGTTTTCTCTAATGAGGGAATGAGGTTAAATTGAGAATTCATTGTCATTCCCTATTATCTGTCTCTCTCTTTTTAATTATCCTATCTGTCTGGATGTGAGACTTTAATTTGTTGAGATGGAAGGTGTAACTAAAATGGGGCAATTGGTCCTTTGCCACAAGGTAAAATTATCCTAAGGAATAGAAATCCATGGAGGCTATGATTCCTCCTTTCAATGGTCCTCTGGAATATTTTTCATTATTGAAGCATCTCCTATGGAAATATGGTCACAGGGAGGTCCAGTCTCCTATACAATAATATATTTTTATCTTGAGATACCCTAGAACCACATGACTACCTCTAAGGAACCAGCCTGGCTCTTCACCAAGTCCAAGGCAATTCCCTAAGGATCTTATTGCCATGGTGTCCCTAGGTTCACTATTGTACCCTCCTCCCCCAATCTTTTCTAGCCTTTGTAGTAGCCAAGGATCTGTCTCTGAGCACAGGAAGAGTAGAGGAGAACAATCTTTCCTATGACCATAAAGGCAGTGGAAACAGGTGCTGTGGAATGCTTAAAGGTTAGTTAGATACTGAAGATTGCCAATGGCATCCACTGCATACTGAGCCATCACTCATCACCTTGACTTTTGTCTTGCCCCTGGACTTGGATGACTCTGGAAAGGGGAGAGAGACCAACAGTTTAGTGCAACTCTGCCTCACTTAAATCCAACTTATGCTTGGGTCAAAAGACATCACCAGTGATGGCCTTTTAGTCCTTTCGTGTAGGAGAGATAATAACCAAACAACCTACCTATGGGTGCTATTTCCAGGTTTCTATCTCTATTCATGTCTTATATGGATATCTCACAGGTCTCTCTTTTTTCAGCATTCCCTTCCCCTTTCCTCACATGTATGCCCCAGGAACTAGAAATCCTAGATAAAACTTTGCTGGAGAATGTTTCTTCTCTTTCTTGTTCCCAGGGCCCCTTTCTCAGTCCCAATAGTTCCAGGCTGTACATATTTACCCCAACTTTCCTTCAGCCATTCATCTATTGAGAGAGGAAAACTGATAGTTACAGAAACAGAGACAGAGAATAATTTCTTATGTTACATATATATGCATATATATATACACACACACATATATATATATATATATATTTCCTTACAAAGAGAACACATTTAGAGCTGTAGCATATATTCCACTTATTTTCCAACCAAAAGTATAATTATTTTATTTAGTTGAGTACTCTACAGTAGCAATTTTATTAAATTTTCCAAAGTAAACAGGAACCTATTCCATAAGGAAGCTATTGATATAATCAAGAAACTCGGAATTCTCCTATAGTTGTCACCCTTGGGGAAAAAAAATCCCTTGGTCCAGCTATGTTAGGTGTATTCAAGCAGACAAGCCTGAGGTCTGTCTTACATCATTGGAGCATTCCCTGTGGGCATGTGAATGTTCCAGTTTCTCCATTAACTGTTTTTTTTTTTTTTTCCAACTCCAGGGAAATAAGCCATTGGCATTCTGCTCTCTCAAGAGGAACACAGACACAGAAATGTCTCTGACATTTTGAGCTAACTGAGCTCCCTTCCTGGTAACATATAGAGGCATGAAGAATGATCACAAAGGGGATAGGGCAAGTACCAACACCCAGGACTCCTCAAGTAACAGTTGCCGCTACATCAGCTCTAATGGAAATCTATTTTAAATCATTTCTCTAAATGAACTCACACTAAACTGTATTATGACTTTAAGAAAATTATGCAGTAATGTGCATACAGACATATACATATATACCACTACTATATTTGTGCTCCAAAAAGATTTTAAAAATGGGGAAAGGACAAAAATATTTATAGCAGCACTTTTTTGTTGTAGCAAAAAACTGGAAGCAAAGTGGGTGCCTAGCAACCCAGGAGAGGCTGAATTAATTGTGATATATTTGTGTAATGGAATATTATGAGTAGGGAAAGGGACAGATTCAAAGAAATCTGGGAAGACTTGTTTGAGATGATCATCTGGAACTTAATGATTGAACCTAAAGAGAACAGATTAATGAATTCCTCTCAATTTGAAGAGGCCATTATTGACCTATCACTAGGCTTTTTCATCATTTTTTCTTAGTTATTTGAATTTGGACATAGATGTCTTGCTAGCTAAATTTTTTGATGAAATAAGAATAGTGAATGGATGATAAAATCTTGGGTGACAAAATTGGGATCCTAAATTTTGACAGCCTAGAAAAATGAACCAAATCCAAAAATGTGAAATACTATGCTGATTCATACAAAGGTCTATGTTTTAGGCTAAAATCAAATGCAAAAGTCCCAGAGAGTTTCATATATGTGAATACATACATATAGTTTCACAGATAATCAGTAGAAAAACATAATAGTAAATGTTAATACAAATCACTCTGACCCCCAATAAATGTGTTTTAAATTGAGATAGCTTAAACAGAATGTGAACATTGTACTCTCCTCTGATTAGATCACATCTGGCTAGCTAATTTTCATATAGTGCCTATTACATGCCAAGCATTGTGCTAAGTGCTTTACAAATTTTATCTCATTTGATCCTCACAATGACCCTCGGAAATACATCCTGCCATTATCCCCATTTTGCAGAGCAGGGAGTGATCCGTTCAGGGTCACACAGGTATTGAATATCTGAGTTTACATTTGAACTCAGGTCTTCCTGACTTCAGGCCCAGTTTTTTTCTTTAGTATGCCATCTAGCTGAATCTAAAGTATTAATTGCAGATTTGGGTGTCATTGTTTGGAGATGAAATAATTATTCAAATGAATGTAGTGTGTGTATATTTATAAATGCACATACTGAAAAACATATGCAAGTATATATATATATATATATATGTATATTAGCACAATGCCTGACATAACAAGTACTAATAAAAGAATAAAAGTATGTTTCCTTCCTTTCTTAAGACCTTACACATTTTTATTTGTTTACATTCTTCCTTGCTGATTAGATTATAAACACTCTGAGAACTAGAATGATTTTGGGGGGCGGGGGGCATTTTTACATAATACCTAGGAGAATGATTTGTAGATAGACAAAAATAAGAAACAAGTGATTCCCAATTAGAAACTTTAGTTGTATAGCACTCTCTCTGGTTTACTTCTCCAAATGGTACTTGAACTGGAGTGTTTGGTTCCCAGAAAGTGGCTTTTGGTTCTTGAGGATTATCCTGTTGTAACACCCTCCTGAACACTTTAATTCACGAGCCCCTCTCTATGTTTGATGCTAAAAATCTTCCAGTAATTACAATCACCTTAAAGCAAAGACATTTACTAAGAATACATACTGAGAACAGTAGGTTTAAAATATTTCTCCTGTAAATGCACGATACACTCTTACTCAAATGCTCATAGCATCTGTGGGAGGAATGAGCTCAAACTTCGAGTATAGTGATAAGGAAGAACACAGGTTAGGAACATGTGTCAAAGCAACTCACAACTTCAGTACTTTACCCTTATGTTTAAAAATACCACATAATGCAATAACTTCTTTTTTTAATCTAAATTTGTTTGTTCGTTCTATTAAAATATCCTCCCTTTCATCCCTTCTTCCATTCAATCAATCAATAAGCAATTATTAGGTACCTTTGATATACCAAGAATGGTGGTAGGTCCAGGAGATATAAACACAGAAAATGAAACAATCTACATTTTTGAGATTACATTCAAATGGGAAAGAGAATAAACATGTATAAAATATATATAATAAATGTAAATTGAATAATTATATATGCATATATAAATTAATATATCATATTATTAACACATTAAATATATTTATATATTACATACATATATAATAATAAAGAAAACAGGAAGTAAACATATTTTTCCCTCTCTATCTCTCCTACCACCTCATTCTTTCTAAATTTATTCTTTCTGTTTATTCTGACCTCCATTTATTCTACTACTCTTTGCTCTCCCAATTGTCAAAATTGAAATTCTCTGTAAATTGTATATTATTTTATAATAATTTATTAGATAGTGAAAGCCAGTTGGAGAGAGAAAAGGCACCTAATCACATGGCGGGTTGCCTACCTAAACTGAGCTCTCTGCTCATTGTGTATCTCACCACATGTGTCTATTCCTCAGGCCAAAGTTGCTGCTTCCTAGGAAAAGAGAACACAAATTTCCTTGATCCATATCTTATAACTCTGGTGATGTTACTTTTTCTGGGTTTCTCTGGTTGGACAGACATGGAGCACTAGGGAGCCACAAGACCTCTGGCACCCTCTCATGGTACACATGCCACCTTCTTCTTAATTCACTCAAAGGACTGGAGTGAAACTGAAAAGGATTTTCAAAACTTTCCTTTTAAAAAAGAAAGAGGGATATAAATTTATCTTAAATTCACACCTAATCTATCATTGCTGCTCTGATTTTTACCCCCTATGTTATTGTTGCTTATCCACATCCAACTCTTTGTGATCCCATTTGGGGTTTTCTTGGCAAAGATACTGGAATAGTTTGCCATTTCCTTTTCCAGCTTATTTTACAGATGAGAAAATTGAGACAAAGTTAAGCAACTTGCTCAGCATCATAAAGCTGGTATCAGAGGCTTACTGAACTCAGAGAGAGGAGTTCTCCTACAGATGCTATGAGCATTTGGGTAAGATATCCTAGGTTTAAAGGAGGAATGTTTTATAGCTATTTTCAATAAGTAAATCTTAGTAAATCTTTACTGAATTTTAGTAAATGTTTTTGCTTTAAGCAGATTGTACCTCCTGGCACTCTATCTACTGAGCCATCTAGCTACCATTACCCTCTTCGGCTTTATAGTTAAATAGTTCAATAACACTATAATATACACTTACCCATTGACTGTCCTACAGTCACTCATGCCATACCAAATCTCAGCCTTTCTTTATCTCTCTACCCTCTGCCTTCTTTGTTTCTAATGAATACTGATGAAAACTACTAGAGGAAATCATAGACTCTTGCTAAGTGAGTATGCAACAAATGTATATTCTCTAATCTCATCAAGGTCCTTACCTCTAAAAAACAATCCTTTTTACTTTGCCTAATGGAATTTCAATCCCACTTTTCACAGTGACTATTTGGAATCTCTTCTGTCAAGCTTTTTACACTGTCCTCTCCCCTTCTCTTCTTTGTAGAAGATTTGTCTTCTACTACTTTAATGAGAAAATAGAATTAGTAGTAAACTCCCAGTACTTTCATCTTCTGTATTCCATAATCACTCTGCTTTTTTGTTTTAGTTTCCGGTAAAGAGGTGACTTCTAGTCAAGGCTAATCTGTGTCCATTTATTTTTTTTTATTTCAACTCCTTCTACTTCCTCAAGGAACTTGATCTTTTGACTATCTTCAGTCTCTGGTAGGCTCCTGCTGCCTTCTTTAAAGAAAACAAATATGCCTCAGTTTTCCCCACCCTTAGAAAACCACTTCAACCTTTAGTCCTCACAAGGTATTTTCTCATATCTTTCCTATTTTTTTTTTACTGCCACCTTCAAAGAAAGAAAGAAAGAAAGAAAAACCTTACATACTTATTTTTCAAATGAACAAGTATCTATTTTAAAAATAAACTTTATTGATATATCTACATTTCTTTCATTATCCCTCCCTCTTCTCAGCGATCCATCCCCAATATCATACAACTTATTTTTTAAAGGAAAAAAGAAAAAAGGAATCAGCAAATTCAATCAATACATTAAGGATCTGTTAATATATGCAATGTAACACATATCAGGATTCCTACACTTCTAGCTCAAAGGAATGGAAGGTCTATTTTCACATGTCTTTTTGTTCAAATTTGTAATTTTAAAACATTTACTTTCAATTTTTTTTTTTATGGTTCTTTCTGTTTACATTACTATAGTCATTAGAATAGGTCAGATAGGTGGCAAGACAAATATAGTGCCTAATCTAGAGTGAGAAAGACTCATCTTCCTGAGTTCAAATCTTGGCTCAAACACTTATTAGATGTGTGATATTGAGCAAGTCATTTAACACTATTTGCCTCAGTTTCCTCTTCTGTAATTAACCAGAGAGTGAACTACAAGCCACTCTAGTATCTTTGTCAAGAAAATACCTAAAAGGGTCATGAAAAGTTGGACATGGTTGAAAAAGTCATTGTGTACATTTGTCTTGGCTTAATTTACACTGCATTATTTCATGTCAAGTATTTCCATGCTTCTCTGTGTGTGAGAAAGAACTGAGTATACTATTCTCAGAATGAGAATCTTACAAAGGTGAGTTTGTCACCGTTTGTTGACTGAGGACTTGGAAAAAAGTTTTGGAAGGAGACTGATAAAAGACAGAAGGGGCAGTGAATAACTTGGTTGCTCTCCTTACCTCACCTGAACTGGGTTGAAAGATTCTACAGCCCAGTCATAACTGTTTTGGATTATAGGTCAGGGTCCAGTGCAAGGGCCTCACAGGGGAGGAACTTGTATGTATTGTTGGGAACTTGTATGCATTGCCTGTTTGCTGCCTACTCAGTTGGCACTTCTTAGCCCATCATTGAAGGGCTCTCTTTCATGAAGGTAAAGTACAATTGTCTCTCTTTACTCTTACCTTCTGATTCCAGGTTTTGTTTATTTGAGTGAGTGGCTTACTGATACTCATTTTTGAGTGAGGCACTTGTCATTTTTTTCTCAAACATATCTATATTCATTAAACATATAAATTTTTATAGTACAGTAATATTTAATTACATTCAGGTACAATAATTTATTTAACTATTTTCATGTAGATGGGAATCTAATTTTTTCCCAGTTCTTTCCTATTACAAAAATTGTTGCTAAAATATTTTTGTGTATATGGGTCTTATCTTCTTATCACTAACTTGCTTTGGATATATAGCAAAGGAATCGCTAGTTGAAAGGTTATGGATCTATATAATAATAACTTTAAATTGCCTCCACTTACATGAAATATAAATCCAGGATCAGAGCTGATAGAGCAAAACGTAATAATAGAGTCATTTTTAGAGAGGTAAGAGAACTGAGGCATTAAATCAATGGTGAAAAAACTTCTTTGCAATTTATTAAGACATTTAATAATTTTTACTAAATGTGACAATAAGCAAATTAGTAGTGATCTCACTATTAAAATGATTAAAGAACTAATTAGAATTAAGCAACATTAATTTAGATTTGGATCAAACATTTAAAAATTAATGTAAAATGACTCATTTTACAAGGGAAAATAATATCTATTATGGAATATTATAAGCCCTTTTCTATATTCCTTTGACTCAGTAACTGAATGAGGTAAAAAAGGTTATAATAATTACAATGATCAATTAGCCCAAATTTTTGGATATGGTCAAAAAATAAGTGCCCCATACATCTGGGAAATTGTGATTATATTACTGTCAATTAAAAATTAGCCCTTCTTTTTAAAAATGTAAAGTTATATATAATTTACTGCCACAGAAAATTAAATAATTGACAAAAGCAACTAAATTTTACTTAAGAAAATATAATTATTTTATTTTTTCTTCAAGGGAAACACTACTAGTTTGTTGGCACACTTTTTTAAGAACTTTTTTTGCCTCAAACTCAATTCTAACATCTTGCAATAGAACTCTGAATGTGTTCTGCTCAGAGGTAGGTAGATAGAAAATGAAGATAAACCACTTTTCACATCTGTGGCTTCCCATAAGACTCTGCCAATACCACAAAATT
The DNA here is from genome assembly GCF_027887165.1 of Monodelphis domestica. Classification (NCBI taxonomy): domain Eukaryota; kingdom Metazoa; phylum Chordata; class Mammalia; order Didelphimorphia; family Didelphidae; genus Monodelphis; species Monodelphis domestica. The sequence continues at coordinate 224,716,171 of NC_077234.1, forward strand.
AAAATTTACTACAGAAGCCATAACATTTTTCCCAGAGTCCTACAGGAAATCACACTTTCATTTCATTCATATTACATACTCAGATGAGCCACAAGAATTCACATAATGCATGTGTTTAATTGGCATACACTGACCCTGGAGGCAGCCTTGGACCTCAGGGATTTTCGACATGATCCAGTAGTGGCTGTCCAAAGCCATCTGATCCTCAGTCCCCTAACTCTCCCCCTTCCTTCTGTCTAGTATTCATTTCCAGTGTATTTCCAAATGAAATATAAAATGAAGGAACAAAGACATGCCACTAGAATGATGTTAATAAACATGAAACCCAAAGTATAGTACAGTTCCAAGAAAGGTAGCAAAAACAAAGCAATTGATCATATCTCAAAACTTTAATAAAATGTTGGGCCTCTTCAGGCTATCTGACACATGTGCTGCCAAAAATCTCCTTCCCTAGTTTAAGAGTAGTTGGAAGGCTCATAAAATATATTCACATTTCAATGTGACCTGGCACCCCCACCTCCAGCCCAAACAAGAAAAGCCTGATTTCATTTTCTCTTTCTCCCAGCTCATTCAGGGATGGATGCCTTGGCTTGAGCTATGCACAGGGATTAGCAATAATCAAACACCAGCTTAACAGTGCAGAAGAACCTCATCATTTGTGCTTCTCTCTTCCATCTTTCTGATTAGGAATAAAATGGGAAAGAAAAAGAAAGGACATTTGGCTTCTAACCTACCTAGGGACTATTCCTTTGTCTAGATCCAAACAGTGGCAAATCCATTTAATTTTTTCTTTTCTCCAAATAACAGAGCAAACAGTGTCAAGTTGTAACATCACAATCCAAGCTTTTGTGTCTCTTTTCTGAGTTTCTTTATAGTAATCCAGAAGGAAAATATGAAAAATTAGTATAGCTTCTCTCCTCTTACCTTTTACCTTGTTCTCTTATACTTCTAATAAGTCTATTTCTGAATCTCATCATTCAAAAGCTTTGTAATCATTCATGAAATCATCAGACTAGACAATTGCTGTAGTCACAATTAGTGAAGAGATTTCAGCTAATCTGTTCTTTCTGTCTTAATTTATATAGATTGTTATCAGTTATTTTACCCATAGTTGGCTTGGTTGATTATATTGTCACAATGAAGAGATTAGGTAAAGTAATAGATAAGGATATATAAAAAAGGATGAGATATAATCCAAATTTCTAACACACAAAATGTCATCATCATCATCACTGCACATTTTACATAGCATTTTATTCGAAGACAGCAAAGTATAGAGAAGACAGTTGACTTCAAAGTCAAGAAGACCTTTTCAAAATCGTTCACATATTGGCAGTGTAGTGTTTGGTAAGCCATTTAACTTCTCAGTTCTCTATTAACCTTCCATGTTGAAGAAAAAGTGCCAACCTGCTTTAGTAAAAAGAGTTTGCTCCCTGGGAGTTCCATATACCAATGAAATCACAGCCATGATTCCTATATTTTATGTTATATTGTTTTTATGTATTTTGTGTTTCATTTTGCAGTTTTATATATTGATTTCTTTCTGAAATCAAACTGTTTATAATTTTCCAATCATATTGCTAGTGGTTACAAGAATTTTTAGAATTTCAGACTCATTAAAGGGTTCCTTTATTTTCTGCATGTTGAGATAGTTAAATGACAGGACTAAGACAATGCATTGGTGCTTCAAAGTCATCTCACACCACTCTGTCTCTGGTGCTCTATCAGGTTTCACCTCCATGGAATGAGATGACTCTCCTTGGTTAAACTCATCACTTCAAATCTCATCACCCTGGGCTGACCAACTCAAGCCTAGACTTACACCATTTTCTTTAGTCTCTTCTCCCTTCTGATTGGAGGGCTAAAGACTAGAGTACTCAACTCCAACCAATGCCACCATTTGTGTAGGACAGAAAGTGGACTTTGGGCTCATTTTTTTTAGTTCCACAGAACAAAATGCTTCCTGCTTACCACCTCTATCCCATGCCAGCTTTCCTATATCCTTTTGTGAGTTGTTTCTGCCTGTAAAATTATAAGCTCCATGAGGGCAGAGACTCATTTTATTAATTGTATCCCCAATGCTTATCATAGTGTCTAGAACATGGTGGATGCTAATAAAGATTTGTTGGATTCAAAAAGGTGAATTCACACTAGTAAAGTGGGACCATATCCAAGTAACTGGTTTGATCATAAGACCATAAATTTAGAACTAGAAGGATCAAAGATTAATTAGTCAAATTATCATTTAACACTCAAAAATTAATAATTTAATTTTAACTTAAGAGATTTAGATCCAGAAAGATGGGGAGGTCTTACCAAGATGACACAGGCACTGAGTGATAGCAAAAAATTCAGGATTTTTAGTTTCCTCAATGGAACTACAACAAAACTCCCTGGATGAATTAATGAGTGGTTCCATAGTCTATGGAATAGAAATAGAAAATGGCAGATCTCAGTCAAAGCATTTAAAATTAATTTACCTAATAATAATTTGGCCAGAGAAAAATACTTATGAAACTTTCTGCCTTGTTTTTAGGTAATGCAGATAAAAATCTGTATTCACACCTATGCAACTTCAAGAACCCAACTAGGCAACCTAGACCAATACTAATTGTTATTGAAGTTGCTGTGACTATTTTTATATATTGTGTTGTAATTATTATAATTTATCTAAGTGCCAACAGCTCCTAAATGGCCAGTTGTACAAAGCAAATTGGTTAGTTAAACCAAAATTTGGTCAGATGGATCACAAGTGACATGATTGTTAGTGCATAATGTCAGTCATAACTTAAGCAAAGATATCATTTGAATAAATGCAATAACATAGCTCATGCTGCTAACATGCAAGCAATGCCATGGCAACTATTTATGCCATTATAAACACATACTGAAAGGTAATAGGATAGAGTGTGTAAAAATTAAAATTAATATACAATAACTTCAATATTATATTTTATAAGATGTATTAATAATCACCAAAAGTAAAGGAATAGAAAGGTAATTATTTAACAAAATAAAACCATGAGCCAAATCTAAATCTACCTGCTCAAAATGCCTACTCTACCAAAGCTGTCACAGAAAGGAAAGAGAGCTAGACATGGAACTCCACTCAATTTTTCTTCTGTCTACATCTGCATGTAACAACAGAAAGTGAGTGGGATCCTGGGTAATGTATTTCAAAGGTACAAGATTTCTAATTACAGAAGTTGAAAAAGAATTTGGATTTACAGTAAAGATGACCTGGGTTCACTTAGTAGCTGTGTGACCCAGGACAAGTCATTTACCCTCTCTGTTTATCAGTTTCCTCGTATATAAAAAGGGATGGGTTGAAATCTAAGGTGTTTTCTCTTTCCCGGATTTATGATTCTATGACCCTATGACCTGTTCACAGTTTTTTCCTGTTCACGTCATCACCCATACAAGTGTCAAAATAATCTTGCTGTATCACATTTCTGAGCATTCGTATGCAAGTGGACATTTGATGACTCCCTATTATATCCAAGATATATACATAATTTCAAGTTCCTATTTTAATAATAATAATAATGTAACTCCTCTTCAAGCATACACTATCCCACCCCCAATTCCACAGGCCTAATTTGCTGTCCCCCAAATTTGTCATGATTGTAAATACAATTAGAGCTAGCCAAACTGGAGCAGCATACCTTCCTACACTATCTACAAGAGACACATGTTATGGAAAAAATAGAGCATATTATCACTAGTTTAATACAGGAGCATTCTGCTTTAGTTGGAGTATTAGTGAAGTAGAAGATCTCTACTTTCATAAAGCCTACAACAAAGCAATAGATAGCAAGAAAGGCAGAGGAACAGAGACTGATATATAGATAGATACATGTACATATGGACATATATATACACACATGTTACATGCAAGTCTATTTGCAAATTCTTAGATATTCCAAACTATTATTCATATAGTGCCTTGAAGATACCTTCATCAGTGATTGAGCAGTTATAAGACATTCAGGAACCTAGGGGAAATGTTCTTAACTCTGCGGTATAAAATTTTAAAACACAATAGATTTGTGCTAAGATTTCTTCATCTCTTTATTGTGCTGGAGGCAATTCCACAAGGGGGAGAGGGGCTTTTAGAGTGCTGAAAATAATACAGTTTTTAAACTATTAATTTTAGCTGGCTGATAAAACCATAAATATGACTTCTCCAGACAACAAGTGGACATATTGCTACAAAAAACAAATCAGATCAAACTTAACATTCTTTATGTAAATGAAACCAGAAGAAAGTAAGAATTTGCAAGTAAATGGGAAGATGGCTCACAGTCAAGAGGCAATATCAGGTGTTGAGGTTCTTGATTGGATCTCATGTTCCAGGCAATAAGAAATATCATTTCACCATAGAGAGGTAGAATCTAAGAGTTTTTATATTCATCTTATAAAAGTATGTGTGTGTGTGAGGAGACCCTTTCTGGTCATTGGCACTTTGGTGAGACACTCCCTTCAATATGAATTTTGGTGAGATTCTTGGCTCCTCTTGTGCACTGAAGGTTCTCAGTGGATTCTTCAGACTTTGGATTCTGGTGAGATTTGTTTTCAGATTCACATTTGCAGTCTGGAGACATTAGGATTAAATGTAGGGTATTTTGTAGCTAGGTAGTATTTCTGTCTCTTTATCTACATTTTTCCACTTTCACTCTTTTCACTTCTTTGTAAATAAAGCTGCTAAAAATCATTTTGACTTTAGCTGTAATATTTTTAAATCGGCAACCATAATATTACTTTAGAGTTCTCACATTTAGTATAAAACCTAAATTTAAATTCTTACAAAACCAATTTTAAAAGTAAAGATATACTCTATTATGAAGTAGTAAGGTAAAGAATACTAAAAATGTAAGGTAAATATACTTAGAAGAAAATTATACTAAATTGTATTAGAAGAAATATACTTAAAAATAAGTATATATTAAATATAATGACACAGTAATGGAACAGAAGTGCAATTAAATTATGTAATTTTTAAAGTGTTCAAAAGCAGGTTAAATATATATATATACATATATATATATAATGCCTATGAGGAGCTGAAAGTATGTGTTGTTTTATTGATTAAAAAATACCAAAGAGCATACAAATATTCTTAGTAGATTTAGGTGAATTATTTGGCTAATAAGTTTTGGAGGAATCAACTATAAAGGAATATCCTCTAAGAAAAAAATGATATAAATTAATGAACCATAGATTTGTGATGTTTTAGTGAACTAGACATAAAAAAGATCAGAGCATTTATCTCTACCTCTTAGAATACTTTTTGAGTGTGTTTTAGTCCAGGAAAACTTCTATTTTTTTATGACCTAGTCTTTCTCTTTCCAACAGATACATATCTTCCTATCTGTCTCTCCAACATCTGTCTACCTTTCTTTCTCTAGAATCTTTTCCAACTATCTGAAATCAGTTTTCATCTAGAAATATTTTATCTTAGAAGTTCTAGATGGTTTTCTTATAAAAATTCTTGCATTATAGTAATGAGGTATTGACTTGTTGTGTTCTTCTAGATGCTCTATCATCTCCAAATTGTCTCTGTTTCCTGTCTTAAATGTCAATAAGTTTTGCATTAATAGACATCATATAATCCATTTTAATATATTTGCTTTCTTTTTTCCTCTTCTTCCAGATAGTGCATTACTTTTGTGTGTTTTTATTTCTAATCACTTATCCTGTCTTTTGTTTTTTTGATGAAACTTGTTCCCCTGGATTTAAATTTTTTTCTGTTCTTCCAAATATTTTTAAGGAGGTCACAAATTCTGCTTTTTCGTTTATTATTTCTTTCTGACTCCATTTAAGGGGGATCTCTCTGTGTTTCTATGCTTCCTTGGGAATTCACAGAGTCCTCTGCCTCATCAAAAATTTATGCATTTTCCTTTTTCATTATATTTATTCTTTTTGCCAAAGAAGCCTTTTTAGTGGAATAGTTCTACTATTACTTCAGTGGTTGCTATTCTTGCTGCTACTATTCTTATTGTTGTTATTGGGATTGTTGTTGATATTGTAGTATTTTTCTCTATCTTCCTTCCAACTATTTTTTGACTACTTCTTGCTATATAAACATGAAATAGCACCTTGCTGAGCTAAAACCTGAAATAATGAATGGCATTTTAAGATTCCACAACATTTAGGGCTGTTACTTAGGGAAAGGACAGGATGAAACTAAGAATTACCATTTGTTCCATACTATTTTAATCTATATGGTGGTGCTATTGTCCTCTATACAATATTCCTTTAGCCTGAGGGAGATGATGTCAATAATGCCAGTACCATCAGAGGGCTGTCATTTATCTACCCAAGGACTGCTAGGCACCTTGCATACTTAGGCTCAACAGCTTTTCATAGTATCCTAACCAGAGATCATCAGTCTAGGATGTAGAACTAGCCTTTGAATACTGATACTTGGACTTCATCCTCAACTCCTTCCTATTATTTAGCAGCACACTGGTAGATAAACTTCAATTTTGGGCTGTGCCATGTAATAGTTAAAAAGGTTGTGGTCACCAGTTATAATAATTAAATGTTAAATTGGGAGGCTATTGGTAGCTTTTAACAATTTGATCTAATAGAAATATAGTAAAAGGAAGGGAAATGTAGGAAGGAGGTAGAAAATATTTTCTAGCTTAATACCCTAAGTGCTGATCTGATGGGATCCAGTTCACCACCAACAATGCTCCCTCAGGTTTCAATCTCCAGCCAGGAGTCATGGTAGTCTCTTCAGCAAGAGTTTCATCAAGCCAAAAGAGAGCTCCTTCAGGCAGCATCCAAGTCTCAAGGGAAAAGACCCTCCTACACAAAAAGAGTGAGGGGGTTCTGGGATCAGCTTATACATAGTTGTCTCCATCCATCAGCTCTCCCACTTACATCTCAGGAACCAATCATAGTTTCTGGCACTGACCAGGGGGCAATACCTATGGGATCCACCTTTGGTCTCTGAGGGTGTGAACGTTTATCAAAAGGGTCTTCGAGTTTCTGACTAAGTTAAAAAGGAGGGGAACTCCAACTACTTGATTGATCAGGTTAAAAGTTGCTGATTGATTACATTAAAAAGACAAAAGGAGGGTAATTCTATTTTCACAGCCAGAAACCATTGTTCACAAATTTAGAGAATTTCAAGACCAAACAATTTTATTTTGTACCCTTATCCATTAATAGAGAAAATCTTAATCTCTAACTGAACATGACATAATGTCATAGCCACTAAGGTCTCATTCCAATAAAGTAGTTCTCCACAAGGTCAATTCAACCGATTCCATGTTTCCCCACAATGTTTTTTGTTTTGTTTTGTTTTTTCAGGTAGAGGAACAACTTCAAAGACATACAGTAAGTTCCTTAGTATTCCAGCTTTGGAGGTTCTCATCCATGCTCTACTGGTTCTTGGAGATAGCCAGGATTAGGATTCTAACTTGCTTGGCATACTCCATCAAGTAGTTATATCTTTTGAAACTTTTGTAGGATTTAGGTATCCTCTGGGGAACAATGATGTTAATCTGAGGGGCCAAGTAGTGAGTGAGGCCCAGCTGGATCTGGAAATTGTCCTTGCCTGTTAGGACCTAGACCATGCATTTGACCCCTACCCAGAAGATAATTTCTCCCTGCTTGCAGGTAATGAATGATTTAGAAAAGGAAATGACTAAGTGATATCATTCCTGATATATAGTGCTAGACTGGACAACTGGCCATATGAATTCATCTACAAATTCCTTACAGATATACTCAATGAAATCTTTATGGCCTCAAGCTTAGTGTTTTTGTCCATTGTTGGCCAGTTAGACAAAGGCATCATCATCCAGTTTTTCAGCCATACTAGAATAAAAGGCATATCTAGATCTACGTTATTGGCAAGAACCACAGAGACTTTTCAAAAGTTGGTTAAGTTGGAGGTGTCAGACTGACTGCAGAGGAAAGTGGACTGGAATATATATTTGTTCAAAGATTTTTTCCTTAGTTTTCCTAGAAAAGTTATTCTTTTTAGTTATTAATAGTTTTCCTGTTTAATCTGTGTGCTTGTTTTTTAACTGAGTTTTCTTCTTTGTGAGTTTTTTTGGTAACTTAAATTTTTTTGTTTTTCTGCTTATATTCCTAAAAGCTCAATTTCTGACTCCTTCTCTTTTGATGTAAGATTCTCCCTGAGAATTTACTTTCATTAGCCTTTGTCTCTGCCTCTAAGTGGTTGCTAGAAGTACAAAACTAGCCTCAGCAATATACCAGTCTCCTTTATATCAGGTCTAGTGGAGCCCCACACATATGGAGTCACCATGTTCCCATTCCCTCTATTTTTCCTTCTCTGAGCATAGTTACAAAACTGTGCATGTAATATTACCCCAGGGAGATCATGCTTCCACTTTCTCATAATGCTACTTCCTTCTTATAAGATAGGAATTGGCAGCATTAGTTTCAATTCCCTGTTGCCATAGAATGTTAGAGTGAAGAAAGGGGCAGGGAGTCTGCTGACAGACTACAACAACAGAAGCAGAATTTCTGAGGAAATCTCAGAGTATGAGGCCATGTGCGATAAGAAATGTACATGAGCACTATAGTGAACATATTAGGGATTAGGGATTTGCCTTCTCTGCTATTAATTCAAGTAGTTTCCTCATTAGGATTATTGGTGTCTTCATCTATGGAGAAAGCTACAATTGCTTGATTCCTTGCATATAATTCATCTTCTGAAATGGTTTTCTTATTTTCTTTTTTTATATTTTTATTATTATGTGAAACTCACTTCCATTTTGGTCATTGTTGTAAGAGCATGCTCATAAAAACAACCCTCCAAAATAAAATCATAAATACAATGACATGAAGGATAGTGTACAAATTAAAAATTATGAGGCTGGTCCTGACTTAATAGCCTTATTAAATAAAAAGGAGGAGGAAGAAGAGGGAATAATTAGGAGAGAGGGAGAGAAGTACTTAGCTTTTCTAATCTGTGGTGCCATTACCATTATTGTCCCCTACCACAGCCACTCTGAGGAGCTCAATCACCAGGAAACACTGAAGTTCAGGAGACCCCTACTTTCTGCTTGGCTAAAAAGTCTTCTCTCCACTCCCTAATGTCATATCCCAGGAACCAACCATATTTTCTTAATTTTCCTAGGCCACCCTGGTGGATAGTGGCTGGGAAATTGCTCTGTTGTATCTTGATATTTTTGACTCTGTTGCTCCCTTTTCTGGTGCCTGGTCTATCCTCAATTTATTCAGTAGTATCTGGCCTCCAGGTGATGGACAATGACATCATAAGAGCGACAAAAGAGGGAGAGAAATTTAGTTCAGACAATAGTATGCTTTGATCCCCATACATGTGACTTGAACAATTCTTTCTCTGGAGGTGGAAAGCATTTCCCTGTGATAAGTCTTTCAGGAAAGTCTCAGATCATTGAATTGTTAAGAATAGCTCATTGAATTGCTAAGAGTAGTCCTGTCTTCACAGCTGATCATCATATAATATCACTATTACTGTATATGATATTCTCACAATTCTGCTTATTTCTCTCTGCATTAGTTCAAGAGCTTTTCAGTGCTTTCTAAAATCATCTTGCTTATCATTTTGTATAACACAATAGTACTCCTTTGCCAACATGTACCAAAATTTATTCAGCCATTAACCAATTGAAAGACATCCCCTCAATTCCCAATTCTTTGCTAGCAAAAAAGACCTGCTATAAATATTTTTGTACAAATAGGTCCTTTCCCCTTTTTAAAATTGTCTTTTTGAGATACAGACCCATTAGTGATATTACAGGATAATTTTTCTACATCTATGAGACAATCATATGGTTTTTATTAGTTATGTTATTGGTATTACCAATTATCCTGATAGGTTTTATAATATTAAACCAGTCTTGCATTCATGGTATAAATCCCACATAGTCATAGCAAAGGATACTCATGATATATTGCTGGAGTCTCCTTGCTAGTATTTTACATATAATTTTTGCCTCTAAATTCATTAATGAAATTGTCCTAGAATTTTCTTTCTCTGTTTTTGCTCTTCATAACTTGCAGATATGATATTCATAAAAAGAATTTTGTAGAATTCCTTCTCTACCTATTTTGTGAGATAGTTTATATAGTATGGGGATTCATTTTTCTTTAAATATTTGATAGAATTCACTTGTTAATCTAGCTAGACTTTGTGGTTTTGTCTTAAGGAGTTAACTGATGGTTTGTTCAATTTATTTTCCTGAGATAGGATTATTTAACTATTCTATCATGGCAATTTATATTTTTGTAAATATTCATCCTTAGATTGTTGCATGTATTGGCATATATTTGGGCAAAATGCCTCCTAATGATTGCTTTAATTTCCTCTTCATTAGTGGTCCTTTTCATTTTTGATACTGATTATTTGATTTTCTTATTTCCTTTTTTAAAACAAACTAATGAATGCTCTGCCTCCTAATTCTCTAGAGGGTAAGATAGGATTCTATATCCAAAAGAGTATGGTTGTTATTTCTTCTCCGAGGCAATTATGATAAGAGTAATGTTTTAGCATTGCCTTTCACCATTCTCATCCTCCCTTCCATTGTAATAGTTTTTAAAGTCTCTCTAAGTGAGATAATTTACCTCATTTCACCTCCCTCTTCCATTTTCTCTCATAGCAATCCTCCCTTTTTCAACCTTTGATTTTACTTTTGTGTATTATGTCATCCTAATCATCTTACTTTCAGCCTCTATCTATATACTCCTTCTATCTGCTCTAATATTGATTTTAAAAAATTAAGAATTACAAATGTCTTCTTTCCATGTAGGAATGCATACAGTTGGATCTTATTGAATTCCTTAAATTTTATCTCCCTTATTTACCTTTTTAGGCTTCTCTTGGGTCTTCTCTTTGGACATCAAATTTTCTGTCTGATCTTTTCATCAGGAATACTTGGACATCTATTTATTAAATGTCCATTTTTTTTTCCATTGAAAGAACATATTCAGTTTTGCTGAATCAGTGATTCGGGCTTGTAAACTTAAATCTTTTGCCTTCCAAAATAGCATATTCCAAGCCTTCCAATTCTTTAATGTGGCAGCTGATAAGTCCTGTGTAATTCTGACTGTATCACCATGGTATTTTAATGTTTTCTTTTTGATTGCTTATAGTATTTTCTCCTTGGTTTGGGGGCTCTTGAATTTAGCTATAATATTCCTGGGAGATGTTATTTGGGAATTTATTTCTGGAGGTGATCTCTGCATTTTTCTATTTCTATTTTACTTTCTTGTTCAAGAATACCAGGTCAGTTTTCATTGATAATTTCTTGTATTATGATGTCCAAACATTTTTTTGTTATCATGGCTTTTAAGTAATCCAATAATAATGAATTGCCTCCCTTAGATATTTTTTTAAGGTCAGTTATTTTTTCAATAAGATATTTCATGTTTCCATTTGGCCAATTCTGCTGCTATTTTCTTCTTGCATCTTTTTCATTTATATTCATTTTTCATTTGCCTTTCTTAATTGATTTTGGAATTCCTTTTTGAGGTCTTCCAGCCCCTGAGACCAATTCATATTTTTCTTTGAAGCTTTGTATGTGTTTACTTCGCTTTCCTTCTGTTGTGTGCCTTGCTCTTCTTTGTCTCCATAAAACGTTTCAGTTCTCTAAGTGATTTTTTTTATGTTTGCTCATTTCCCTAGCCTTTTTCTTGACTTTCACTTTTATCTCAAAGGAGGGCTTTGTTCTTTGGGTAGAGAGGGCACTCTCTTAAACTTCAGCTTTTCCTTGATGTTGTTCCTCACTCTATTTCTGGGTTTCTATAATTTTTGGTTCTACCAAGGTGGTATGATGACCTGTGGATTGGGAGCTCTGAAAATCACCTGCCACTGTTGACTCAATCCTCCCCTGAGACTGTAGATCACATACAGAGCTCAGTGAATTGAGAGGTAGCCTGTGCTGGGTCTCAAAATATAACCTCAGTCTTGGGTGGAGGCTTTTGGTCTCATTATGGACTTTATCAGGTCTGACACACCATGGATTGTCTTGGCCTGGAACATGTAACTTTGCCTTGAGCTTTGGTGGAAGCTAGCTCTGGACCTCAGTCTGATCTTACCAAGACCATTCTCACAGTATAGATTGCTCTGTGTTGGGATTCAGGACTTTACTGCAGGCTTGGGCTAGGGCTTGGAACTTTATGGGGTGTGTGTGCATGGTGATGGGGGTTACACTACTATTGGCTTGGGCAAGGTCTTAGAGTCTGTGCTTTGGCTTGGGACCAGGTTCAGAACTTATAACAGTTAATGTGGGGCCAGGGGCTTGCTGTTGGCTTGCACTGGTACTTTTTGGTGTAGCCTCATTCCAGCTCTGCCTCCTTTCTCCTCAGTGAACCAGACCCTCTCTGCCTACCTTTCAATTTATTCTCTCCATCAAAATTGCTTCTCTCTGTCTCCTTGTTGGTTCTTTCACTCTATAGTATTCATTTATAGGTGTTATTTTGGAGTTGTTTGGAGAGGATTTTCATAGTGGTTTGAGTTTTCTACTTTGCCATCTATTAAAATGGTTTTCTAGATCATGAAAAAAGTCTAGTCCTGCATCTTATTATCTACATATCCCTTAATGAAACATTCAGTTTCATAACTGATGACATTCTCATTGCCTATGACTTAATGGGTTGGAAATCAATCATATAATCCTGAGCAGAACCCTGCTATCCCCTGAAAAACCCCTAGGCTTCCATGACATCCAACATAGAAATGTTGACCTGAAAAGAAAAGGTAATAAATGATTCACTCTAAAAGGAGTTTTTAAGTGCCTAAAACCGTGATGAGAGCTGCTCCATGAGCTTGCCGCAGGGGTGGGGGGCAAGTGGTGGGCAGCCAGTGCCAACTGGGGCATGTGGTGCTCCCACAGGGGTGGGTAGGAGGAGTGTGTTCAAGGAAGGAGTGTGCATGGGCGGGCAGGCTTGTGGGCTACCTGATCTTGTGGTGCTTGTGGGCCAGCAGGCTGGGGAGGGGAAAGGTGGGGCAAGGTCAGGCCTGTGGAAGACTGCCCACATGCAAAGGAGGAGTGCCTAGAACCAATTACCAGACACTTTTAGCATCCTGAAAAATAGAGCAATGACTTTACTCACAATTTTTCCCTCTACATACTTTTGTGAGACCTTATTCTCAGCATTAAGTAATATCAAAACCAACAAAAGAAACAGATTGACAGATGAAGTTAGTGGTGCTTGCTTGGGCTTGAAGTGTACAAAATACCAACCTTCAATTAAAGATTTAGACAATGAAATTCAGCAACAAAAAAGTCAATAAATAATAGGCAGTTTAGTTAAAGAATTCCCCTTCCCCCTCATTTATCTTAGTTCATGGCACCCCACACAAGTTAAATAATATCAAGACCAACAAAAGGAACTGACTGACAGATGAACAAAAAAGTCACTAAGCAGGTAAGTTAAATAATTTGTTTTTGGTTTATTAAATACAGTTATATATTAAAATTATACATTTTTATTTGAACTATAAATATTGTGAAATTATGTTGTTGTTGTTTTTTTTTCTTGAAGTGACACGCCACCTGAGTTATATTAGGTTTTTTGGCAAATTTTGATGCACCAAGCTCAAAAGGTTGCCCATCACTGGCCTAAAATGTTCCAGAGCAAGTGCTAAGTGCTGAGGGTGCACAGACAAAAATGAAATTCCTGCCATCACGAAGCTTACATTCTATCTGGGGAGATAACATACCTATAAAGTAAATAACTATACAAAATGAAAAGAGGAGGATTAGTAGGCTATCAAGAAAAAAATGTCATACCATTTAAAGTGTCTGATTGATATTTGAGGGTAACTAATGATTATAAGAGGTGGAGGTGAGAAGGGAGAAGCATATCAAGCATGGGAGAAATCAATCTCTGAGTCTTTACACCGAGATAAGGAATAGAATATAGTATGTGAGGAAGAGTAGAAAGTCTAGTCTGCTGTGAATGAAGGGCATGTGAAAGAGTATAATGCATAAGTCTAGAAATGTACTATCATTGATCTAGTCATAAAGTATTTAAGGACTTATTCTAACACTCTCATTTAACAGATTGGGAAATGTAGGTTGGAGCCAGGTGGTAAGTACTTTAAATGCCAGATGGAGGAATTTGTATTTGATACTAGAGGTAATAACGAAACAATGAAGTTTATTGAGTAGAAGATTGACATGATCAGACCTATGCCTTGGGAAAATCACTTTGGTAGCTATTTAGTCGGTAAGTTAATATAAACTTATTAAGGAGAGACCATGGTCCAGATACTGTGCTAAGTATTGGAGATACCAAAAAAAAAACAAACAAACCCATTTTTGCTCTTAAGTAGTTCACAATCTAAGTAAGGAGACAACATGTAAATAACTATGTGCAAATACAACATAATATAGAAAATGATCAGTAGAAAGAAGGCATTAGAATTAAGAGAAATGGATAAAGAAATACCATATAAAATCAGATTTTAGTTGGGCCTTGATGGAAGCCAGGGAAACTAGTTAATAAAGATGAGGTAGGTCATTCTAGGACAGATAATGAAAATGCCTGGAATTGGGAATTGGAGTGTCCCATGGGAGGAACAGTAAGGAGACCAATTTCCCTTGATGGTAGAGATTATGGGGAGTGTAAGATACAAAAAGACTTGAAAGATAGGACGAAAAGGTTATGAAGGGCTTTGAACATCAAATAGAAGATTTTATAATTGAAGCTAGAGGTGATAATCACTAGAATTTATTGAGTAGTATTTATGTGACAGGATCAGACCTGCACTTTAAGAGGATCATTTTGACAGATGAGTGGAGAAAGAAGAAAGGATTGAAGTCAACAGTTGATACAGGTAGATGAATTAAGATGTTATGAAAATAGGCCAGACAAAAGTTGATGAGGATGATAAACAAGATTTATGTGTAGTCTTTCTCTAGAATATCAAGGGCACTTCATCTCCTTAACATAGCTTGAATTTAAGAGCATCTTGAAACACTCAGGAAATAGCAACGGTTGTATCCCTTCTCTACTAATGTGAAAATAAAAACAAGTCACGAGTCATAAATCTAAGGCTTTGTTTCAATCCAGTGTTATAAACCAATATAAAAGGATCTAGCTGGCTCATAAGAAAAAATATCTCTGAAGAAACTGCTCTTCTCAAGATTTTCCATTCATCACAAGATCTCATGGAATACAGAAAATGCATTTTCACTCAGTTGTCATATGATAAGTCACCACCTTGGGAGCTTTTTGTTGGGTTTTGGAGAAGGGAAGATAAAGTTTTTCTTATTTGCCAGTCTTTAGTTTGTTTCAGAGGTTTGAAACAGACTAAACTTTCTTTTTCTCTCCATTGTCCTTTCATAAAAACTGAAGTAAAGGAAGAGAAAATGTAGGAGATAGATGTAAAAGTCCATTTGAACTAAAATTCTGAATTCTAAAATGTCATTACTCATATCAAGATGGATAAAATACAGTGTTACCTTCTGTGACAACACACTGCTCCTTTGAAGGACCTCTTTGAAGGTCTTATTCCCAGCTCCATTGTGCAAAGGTTGATGGGCTGCCCTAGTTTGAGGTGTCCAATTGGGCTACAGTGTAAAGGAGGAGGGAGATCAGTAAGTTGCACTAATACCTTTCTTCCATTCCAGTGCTGTCTCTGTCTCTGACTTTCTTTGAGGTCTCCAGTTAAGCCATGTGACCTGGTCTTTTGTGCCTTTCTTTAAAAAGGATAAATTTTAAAAGGGATGGAGTGGAGGAGGAGAGAGAATTCTGTCTAATTCTTCTGTAAAAACCTTTTACTTCTAACAATATAAACCCTGATGGTACGAATTGGACCAATTAAATGAGTTCATCATATAGTTCTCCTCAGGGACTTTAAAACTGTTGTCTTCAAAGACAGGCATATTACCAAGAATCAATTCTCTGAGTTAGAAAGAGGTTGAAAGAGTAGTATACTACTTCCTGACAGGAAAACTAATGAAACCATTGCTCTTTTCATTGTGTTAAATATAAAGACAATGGATTGTGTTCTCTTGAGGGCCTTAATCAAAGGTAGTTGAGTTTAATGATAAAAATGATTTTTAGATAGTGAGAATACAGAGAAAAAGGAATGATTTTATCAGCATTAATATCAGGTTTTAAGAGTATATTTGAAATAGCAAGGATGAAAGATACCAAAATTACTGCCTAATATTTTTTTTACTGCTCAGATTATTTTCATCAAGATTCAAAAAAATAACGCAAGATTGCTAATATCCCCCTGGGGGCTTTCTACTGAGATTGCTGTGGGAGAGTGGAGATGGAAGAGAGGCAGCAAGGAAAGAAGTAAAAAGTAATTTTCTTCGAAACAGAGCTCAAAGAATTCCCCTGATGCTTGTGAAGAAAGATAATGGGATATTTCCTGTCAACCAAAAGAATCATTTCCCCCTTAGATATAGAACATTCTTTTACAGCTTATTTATTTTCAGTAAAACCTTGTTAATTATAACTTTGCTAATCAAGAAATTTGATATTTCTCACAAGAAATCTGGTGTTTTTATTCACTTCTCAGTAGATTTAATAGAGCTGAAGTTAGCATTCCTATTTTTAAAACTTCATTAGGCTTACAATGTATGGTACAATGTTCTTGCTAGAATACTATGAGATACCACTATGAATAATTAAAACTAAATGACAATCATCAAAATAAATGAACCAAGCATAATTTTCTCAAACAAATACATATCAATTTGTTCATATCTTTGGAATTTCCCCAATTCCATATTGTATAAGAACACTTTCATTTAAATGAATTCTCAAGGTCTTTTATGTTGTCCCTAAATTAATCCAACTCCCTCTTGTTCATATATAATATATACCCATACATGAGACAGGTAAAGACAATGTAGAGGTGGAGAAGGCTATCTATACACAGCCAAAGGTGAAGAAAAATTTGACATACCTGATTTTTAATTGAATCAACACATATCAAATAATTCCAAAAGTTTCAAAGGTCATTTTTTCACCAGAATTATTTGAGTACTTTACCTGCCCCCTGAAATGTCTTCCCCATCACAAACCCTTTTTTTTCAGTTTATGGTTCTACCCCAAAATCTCTTCCTACCATTTTTCTTTTAGTATACAAGGGAGGTAATACTACTTTATACACTTATATCTTGTATAAAATAATTAAGATGATGGCTGGGTACTTGCTTTGCAATATATGAACCACTATATAAATGTCTGCTATTGATCACAATAATTATGATGATATTACTATTATCATTAATAATATTATGATTATTAACACATCTTCA
Source organism: Monodelphis domestica (assembly GCF_027887165.1). Taxonomy (NCBI): domain Eukaryota; kingdom Metazoa; phylum Chordata; class Mammalia; order Didelphimorphia; family Didelphidae; genus Monodelphis; species Monodelphis domestica. Next base: position 224,733,423 of record NC_077234.1, read on the forward strand.
AATTTTCTAATGAACTTTAGATACAACACAATATACTAGGGAAAGTTGTCTTATTTGTACTCTTTTACATTTAGTGGTCTATGAATTATTGCACAGGTGAATATAATAGCTACTTTTAAAAATAATTGAATTAGAGTATTAAGATGGAAATTCATACTCTATATGTTAGCTGAAAGCATCTCTGAGACATCTTCAGTAAAAACCAGAATGAAAGGGATGATACATACCTCTTCTTTTTTGTTTTTATACTTTTTCACGGTCTACATTTTTAAAAAAAATATTTAAAGTCTACTTAACCTGGGAATTATTTACATTTGGTATTATATGAATAATATTATTTTGGTCTCCTTATGGGTAGCAGAATAGTATGTGATCATTTTCTTATACTAATATTGTTTATTTGTTGAATTTTCAGTTATTTTGTGGTATTTCATAGTATGTGAGTTTAGAATCAGTTAATATATCATTTAATATAATTTTCCATAGATCTAGCTAGTAGCTAGTAGTGTGAATGGCAAAATGAGTATTTCCAGGTCACTACTTCACAAGTGACTGCATAAACAAATTTTGGCCACCTGAATCAACCAAATGCTTTAATCTTATCCAATTCATTTATCCATAAATAAATTTGGAAAAGGAGGATTTTTTAAAATTTCTAGCAATCATTTAATAATAAATTATAAAAGAGACAGAGTCTTGAAGGTTGGAGAAATCTCTTGGAAAATAGTTGCAAGGACTTCTGATAAATGTAGTGTGGCATTACATCAATTCTGAGATGGAAAGAAAGATCGTGAAGGGGAGAAATATGAGTGGTGATGAATTCAAAGAAAGAATATAGTGGCAATAGCATGATTTTGGACTATCAGTTGTTAGAATGACAGAGAAATATTTATTCCAGCTTGCATTTGTCAAGGGAATATGCTTTGAGCTTAAGTTTTTCCCCCATTTTAGACCTTTGCCTTTTAAACTTCTAAGAACTATGCTTAGAACAAAATTGACCAAGCATCTGTAAAAAGATCACTGAGGGTTTAACTCCTCATGCCCACTCATCTTCATTTAGCTAACAATATGATTTTTATTTCCCTTAAGTTTATCAATAATCCCTGGTACGATGATACATGGTATCTTAAAAGCTGTATCATTCTTAATTTAAAATTATGAGCACTCATAACTTTTTTTCTTGACATTGTTTTTTAATTTTATAATATTTTATTTGATCATTTCCAAGTATTATTCATTAAAGACAAAGATCATTTTCTTTTCCTCCCCCCCCCCACCCCCCGTAGCCGACGCGTGGACTCATAACTTTTTTAGATGTGTATATGGTTTTAACAGAGAATAGTGAGGCTATGAAAATAAGTCAGTAGATTTCAGAACATTTTCCCCAAAGACAGTTAGCCTCGGTTTTCCTTTTGTTAAAACATGGGTAGTGATGCAGCTAGGCAGCATAGTGGATAGAACACCAGGTCCAGTCAGTCAGTAAAACCTGAGTTCAAAATTAGTCTCAGTCACTTAACCCTGTTTGCCTTGATTTCCTCATCTATAAAATGAACTGGAGAAGGCAATAACAAACCTCTCCAGTATTCTTGCCAAGGAAACACTAAATGGAGTCATGAAGAGCCAAACATGACTGAACAAGAACAGAAACCCCTTAGTAGAAGTGGATTTTGGGGGCTAAGTCATGCCTCCTGGAGCTCTCTAAAGGAGGAACTAAGAAAGACAGAATTCAGACATTCTTGCTTTATGTTAAGTAAAATGTTTTGCAGATCTCTACATAAAGAGATTTTTACATAATATGCATTTACTTCTACTCACCTGCTTCACTTAGTCTTTGTAAAAAAGGCATACGCAAAACAATAACTTTAAGCAAGTGACAAAATGCACTAAAATGAAGAACATTAAATACTGTAGCATGACCATCCACAGAATTATTAAATGAATAGTAAGGTTAATGATAAAATAATCATGGTAGTGAACATGAAAGATAACAAAGTTGTGCAGTATATTGCCCCTTCCCCATCCATTGCACCTAGCCTTGTTTGTTAAGGAACACTTTTTATGAACCTATCAAGAGATGCTTTGACAGTGGCTCTTTCCCTTCCGCCTCATACCCACTAAATCTTATGATAGCAAGCAATATTTTCTTAATCTTGAAACTTTTAAATGACATTTGAATCTTTTTAAAAAATTTTCATGATCAGGAATTTGGCTGCCTGTTTACAACTCAACTCAGTGTTTCCTGTGACCAGTCATATAAGACCATGGGTTGTATGGGGTTGGAATTGACAAAGTTATTGTTCATTTAGGATGTAAGTTGTGGAATAGTCTGATATGAACCAGAGTTGCGAACTGGGAGATAAATGTAGTAAACAAGGAATCATTCTGTTACTATAGGAAGAAAATAAGCATGATAATGCTTTATAAACATTGCCTCATTTTAGTCCTTGCAATGGCCCTTTTGGATAGGTAATACTAATATTACCATTTAAAAGCTGAGGAAACTGAGACATATAGGGATTAAATGATTTGCCTAGGTTCACACAGGCATTATCTGAGATCAGCTTTGAACTCAAGTGTTCTTGTCTTTAACAGTATTATTTCAACTGTGCCACCTAGCTAGCAAAAATCAGAAATCTAGTGTAGTGATGGCATAGATTCTAAAAACTGAGTGCCCAAACTGCAACCCTTATGCTGAATATGAACCTCACAGGGGAGGGAGGAAGCTCTCCCATTGGTCCACTGGGCAGAGGAGTCCATAAATGAGAACTGTCCTCAGGCACAGTAGACAGGGCAAGGGTAGCAGCCCCCTCTAGCATTTGTGCCATAGGTTTGCCAATACTGATCTAGTCTCTAGGACCAAGGCAGGAAAGGATTAGGAGTTGTAAAAAGCAGGCAATTCAAAGAAACACAATGGCATGTAGAACACACCTGAGTTAACTAATTTTCTCATTATTCTTTACCATATTCCTGCTAATTTGTAAGTAGTACACGAATCTGGAGCTGTTGGAATAGAAAAAAGAGTTGCTGCTGTTAAAAGAAAAAATTCAGAAAGGAAAAGCTTTAGTGGAGTCTTAACAATGATTCATTCTTATGTTGACCAGGTCTAGAAATGTTATTTTGTTTTAAATAATAAGAATATTATGACCATGGCATCATAGATTATTATACTATATATGTAATGTATATATATATGCATATAATATCATACATACCATGTAGCATAATCGAATATTAAATATAGCTATACTGGGAGTTCCATATTGTTAAATAGACCATCTACACATATTTTACATATATACACATATATCTTTTATATGCATATATAAAGAAAGTGTGATTGTGTATGTGTATATATAGATATATAGATATATATTTATACATAATTTTAGGATACCTGGAATCACCTGGTCATTCATCAGATGGAAAGAATATATATTGGTTGAAATGACATTGCTTTTAAACTTATAGTTTAAATAACCAAATGACAAAAACTTTAAAAAAGTTTTTGGAGTTTGCATTAGAAAATCAAAATGTCTTAGTATAAGAAAAGGGTTCCAGATAATGCTATCCAACAAAATGCATGTAAAAAAGGGTTTAATAAAGGTTAGCTATTATTTCTTTTAAATCAATAGATCAGAATAAAAGTGTTATGGGCAAATTCTACATATAGTCCCAGGAATGATGCCAACAACTAAATTCTTCGCTGAGTGAAAATTATGGTCAGCATTTTGAGATAATTTATAATGCTCTCAATATTAAATTGTACCTTATTTCCTCTAAGATGGAAACATACTTCATACCATTCCTCATCAGTAAGCATGGGGCAACCTTTTGAAGAGAATTGATCTATATTTTCCCATACCTTGAATTTCATTATGTATAACTCTAATTTTTCATCAAATATTAAAGTTGTTATGTGATAAAAGATTACAGAAATCATAGCTAATAAAAGTAATTGAATTCAGAAGATTTTCACCTTTTTGACTATTTTTTCTTGTGACACATTTAATGAACCTCACAGATTCTGAAAGCTCTTGTTTCATTTTGGAATATTCATATTTATTACATAGTAAGGTAAAATCTTTTTTTATTAGCTTAGTTGTCAAGTGGCTTTAATAGGTAATATGGATAGGGAAAAATGGGTAGATAGATACCTAGTTAAATATGCATATATATGACAACACGTGCATACATACATGTTGCATATATATTAAATGTTATTTCCTTCTTATATATGTACATATTCCTTTTCTGATTAAAATGTAAACTCCTTAAAGGCAGGACCTATTTCCCTTTTGTTTTAAGGTCTCCATTACTTAGTATGGGACCTAGAACAGTTAATAAATACTTACTTTAAGTGTAGATAATAAGTACTTATGGAAGTGGAATGTTTTGCAGACCTCTACATAAAGAGATTTTTACATAATATGCATTTCTACTCACCCATTTTGTCTATATAACAAAGATACACACAAAACAATAACTTTATGGAAGCCATAAAATATGCTAAAATGATAAATTAAATACTGTACCATGACAATACACAGAATTATTAAATGAAAGGTAAGACTAATGATAAAAGATGCAATATTTATATAATGAAAAAATGCAAGTATGTAAATAAATACCTATTACTTGCATTTAATAAATAGTTACTAATTAATTAAATATGAATGTATCTTTAGATGTCTAGTCTAACCCTTATATAGAAAGTTAAGATCTATAAAGCACTTTACAAATATGATATCGCATTCTCATAACAGTCCATGGAGCTTGAGGCTATTATTATCTCCACTTAACTAATGATGAAAATGAGGCAAATTGGGGTTAAATAATGCTATCCATCAGTCAACATTAAGTCAACTAACATTTACTAAGCACTTACTATGTGCCAGATACTGTGCTAAGAGTGAGGTATACAAATACAGATAGAACAAAAGTTCTTGGCATCAAATTGCTTACATTCTAATGGATGAAGACAACAGATAATTGTAGGGAAGATACTAAGCATAGAGATATAGAGACATAGAGACGTAGAGAAAGTCCTGAGTGCAGCCTAGAAAATAAGATATAGCAGGCCTAAGTGCCTTCCTTAATTGAAGATTCAAGAAGAAGCCATCTAGTCAAGCAAAAATGAGATGAGTATAGTTTCAGTATGTGAAGTCAAGACCTGGAATGAGGCTTTGGGAAGTAGACCTGGTGAATAGTGATTAAGGTGGGATTTTAAACTCAGCTCATCTTGAAGGGCTCTGTCCATGGTGCCAGTTATATCTCTATTTTTGCAAGAAATGAAAGACATCAGAGGAAACAAGCACAGAAAAGTGACATAATTTATCTTAAGTCACAAAGACTTCTCAGCCTATTGCCTCTTTCATTCATTCCCATAAGTACACTCCACTGTTTATTCCAACATTTGTATTCTTTTGTTTTTATGCCTGGAATCTTTAAAAATTACTTTTTATCTGAGACAGCTATGTCGCTCAGTGGATAGAGTACTAGGACTGGAGATGGGAGGTCTTGGGTTCAAATGTGACCTCAGACACTTACCAGCTGTGTGATCTTGGGCAAATCATTCAAAACCAATTGCCTTGCTCTTACCACTCTTCTGCCTTGAAACCAATACATAGCAGCAATTCTAAGACAGAAGGTAAAGGCTTACCAAACGCCTGGCATCATTACTAGTTCCTAAAAGCAAGCAAATATTTCTTGCTAACCCTTTTCTCCTTGACTGATCCTTTCATTAGTAAGTAATTAAGCCTGTGGGGTTTTCACCCTTGCTAGTATCCCGGACACTTTTCACTTTTCAACTCCAATTTGCTTTTCTAGATTCCCAGTTGTTTTCTTAAGCAAAATAAAGATCAAATGCAAACACAAATGCACCTGTACCAACATAGCCCCTTCTGTTTCTGCTTTGTTTTCTCAAGAGCAATCATTTCAGAGGTTGTAGACAGGATTTTCTGAGGTTGTTTGACTAACTAGACACCCTCAAGATAGTAAACAATGTAACCCATCAGAGTGAAAATGAGCACAGAAAATTTTAATTTGTTGTTTCTACTAAAAAGGTTTTGGGGTTTGCGCAAATCAAAATAATGATTTTATTAAACAAGATGAACTAAAAATTAGCTTAGTTTTCCCTAACATAAAAAATAGCACAAAACAAAGGGACAGTAGTAGGAATTGGGTCAGGTACTTTAGCAAAGCATAACAATAATATTAATAATGACTGGCATATCTATTTTACTTTAAGGTTAGCAAAGTACTTTTCAAATATAGGTATCCCTTTCATATCATGGTAGTGGAGGACATTGGATGCCCCTCCAATTTAAAAAATTCACAAAAATTTTTTGGCTTTTGTGTTCTTTTTTACAAATGTTAACATTTTACTTATTTTAAGTTTTAAAAAAATTATGCTTAGTTGCAGTATTAAAAGACAATATAAATTGATATTGTATATTACTGTACATATATTTTATGACTTTATGAATTTCTAAATTTCTCCTATGTCATCTGCTGTCTTTTGCATATCCTCTGCTCCTAGGCAGCTTTTGCAAAACTCTGCCCAAATTCCCATTTAATTTCTTATGCCTACTCATGATATAGCATAACTGTAATGGAGAAGGTCACTATGTGGATATCTGTGTAATCTCATGTTTTAATAACTTAAAAACAAATCTAGGAATTAAGTTCTGTTATTATCTCCATTTTTCAAATGAAGAAACTGACACAGATGGTTAAATGACTTGCCTAAGGTTAGAAAGATAAGTGTTTGAGATGAGATATGAATTCAGGTTTTCCTGAATTTAGATCCAATACTCAGTTCTCTGAGGTACTATCAGAATAAAGACTATTTCTGCTATATATAATAGTTCTGCCATTTTTTATAAACAGGAATGGAGAAATTCAAAATTTGGTGATTGATATTTAAGGTTCCCCAAATATTTTCACTGAAAGGATGAATTGTACATTACAAATTGGGCATGACTTGGTTAATTTTAATTTTTGTCCTTGATGTCCTTTTTTTTTTAAACCTTATCTTTTGTTTTAGAATCAATACTGTATATTGGTTCCAAGGCAGAAGAGCCCATAAAGTCTAGGCACTGGGGATTAAGCAACTAAAGCAGGATCACAAAGTGAGGAAGTGTATGATGTCAAATTTGAGCCCAGAACCTTTCATCTCTAGTCATGGCTCTAAATCCATTGAGCCGCCTATTTCCCCCTGCTTGATTTCATTTTTATCCTTTTGGCTTTGACTCTCCTTCTTTGCTACCTGATTGGCCAGTCTTCATTGCTATTGGTTATCAGGTGAGACATGGAAAGTTATATGTAATCCTCAATGAAGTCACTCATTATAAAGAAACAAACCTCTTTTATTCAATATATTTATGCTACATTTAAAGGGTAAGTTGAAGAATTTGAGAGTAGGACATTACATTGCCATAAACATGTTAGAGTCACATAGGTAGCTATGTGGTAGAGTGGACAGAACAATGAGCCTACAGTCAGGAAGACCTGAATGAAAATGTAGATTCAGAGACTTACTAAGTGTTAGAAACTGGACAAGTCCCTTAAACAAACAAAAATCTTAGCATCAGTTTCCTCAAGTGTAAAATGGGGGAAGGGGATGGCAATAATAGGACTTATCTCACAGGGTGAAAATCAAATGAAATAATATTTGTAAAACACTTAGCACAATTCCTGGCATAGGTGCTATATAAAATGCTTATGACCCTACCACCTTTATAAAAGCATAAATTTTTAACTGGAGGGGACATTAAAAATTATAGAATCTAATGTCTTATTTTACAGATGAGGAAACAGCAAGAGGCATCAAATTACTTGCTGAGGGTTAAATTGTTACTGATATGAAAATATAATACCACACCTCTGGCAGTCATGATTTAATTATTAAAAACAAAAACATTCTTCAATGTTTTCTAGTTAAAGATTGGAAATTGGAAAATTCTTGAAAGCTCTTGTCTAAAAATATTTAGTATTCATATTCACCTAGTATTCAGATTTATATTCAATATTTGCATAGTAGTAGTTTAATATTAGATATGTTTACCTAATAATTTGGCATAACTAGACTTCAGAAGTTCATTTCACTAATAACAATAATCTGTATTCTTAATCTAACTGCAGAGCACAAATTAAAAGCCAAGCATATTCTTTGATGTTGTTTTAGCAACTACTTTTATAAGCTCTTTTTTGACATATTCCTACTGCTTCCCACACTTTTATGTACCAAAATCTGAGAACACTAATGTGTTGTATTTGTATTGTCATTATGAGTTTCCACTAACATAATATTCCAGTACCTCATCAAAACTTAAAGGGACCATGAAGGTAGCACTTTTGGAATAAAAGAAAGACATTTCTTATTAAACTGACAATGTTTCAAGCATGCAATCTGTTACCAACTGTATAATTTTAACCAAGGACAAGAAGCTTGTGTTAAAGATAGTTTATTTAAAAATTTCAATTTATATTCACTATTTTATGAATTTGTATATATTTATATTCTCTGTATGTAATTCTAGTACATAATCAGTAATTTGGTGAGAAATTGTTAGGAATAATCCCAATTATTCATTGATTGATTGAATAATTATGTATGAGAAACAGTAATCAAAAATCATATAAGTAAAATCACAAAGAAAATATCCTGAAACGCCTCAGCAAAATATCTGCACAAAGGGGAACTGTGCTCATTTGTTTAGCACCTTGAAATGTGTGCAGACACTATGGTAACTAAGTTGACTTCAAAACTACAAAGGTGAGCTTGGTTTTTACCATACATATAGAATGAATCATTACTTCATAGATTATACCTTCTTAAGAAAAGAGATCTTCTTTCATCATGTCTATATACCATTCACTTAAGCTCTGCATCTTTTGGCTGAGATGGGATTGGCCAGAACCTTGGAATTGTAGAATTTACAGTTTTCTACAATAAATGTCAGTATGGCTCAGTATTTCTTTTTCATTTATACATTTGGGATTTTTTTTAGTAATGTCAACTCCTGAAAAGGCCACATGGTATAGCAGAAAGAGCCAAGGCTTGTGAAAAATAGACTCGAATACAGGACTACAATCCCCATGAGCCTTTGCTCCACTTCCCCAGAATGCCTTGTAATCTCACCTGGGCTGAGATCGAGAAGGGATTTAAACGGAGGAAAAGGCTTTTGAGGGGCTTTTGGACTTCCGTTTTGGAGCAGAGGCGTCTCTTCCATGATGTGAGGTTATTTTGTCTAGGCCTCTGGCCTAGGCACATGTTTCTTACTTGACTTCTATAATCTGGTCCCCTTTTCTGCCTCTCATAGTGTGGTACCTTTCTGTAGTCTTGGCACTGACTGGGTAAATGCATCATTACTTAGATCATTTTGATTGGGCCCTGATTGAAGGACCTGTTATAGATTTATTTTTCTTCTACTTGGAATTTTTACACATAAGACTTTGATAGTCTATATTTCCATCCAGAAATTTTTCTTTTCTTTTGGATTTTCTGATGTCTTTTTAATATCTCTTTCCAATTGATTCATATACCTCATACCTCAGCCATGCATCCCTAACTGATTCTGAATCTTTCAATCACCCACAACACGGGGGAATGTAAAAAAAAAAAAATCATTATTTAAATTGCAAAGTTTAAATTCCTTTTGAGAAGAATTTTAGGTAAAGAAGATGCTACCTCTCTGAATCTAGAACTGAACTGTTGGAGAAGCCACCATGAAGAAGCCTCCAGACCACAAGTTGCACAAAATTGAACTTTGGGTGTGGTTGATTGAACATTTATTTGTATGTATACTTTTATGCCAAAGGGGACTGCCCCCTAACGGCTTTTTGTCAATGTGTTCAGAAATTATTGGTTTTATTCTTTTTTCTCTTATCCTCACACTATTGTAATCTTTTAAGTTGATTTTGTTTTCATGATCCTTTGGAAAAAAATTAATTTTTTTGCAAATGATCACACGGGGGAATGTGAAAAATAGACTCGAATACAGGACTACAATCCCCATGAGCCTTTGCTCCACTTCCCCAGAATGCCTTGTAATCTCACCTGGGCCGAGATCGAGAAGGGATTTAAACGGAGGAAAAGGCTTTTGAGGGGCTTTTGGACTTCCGTTTTGGAGCAGAGGCGTCTCTTCCATGATGTGAGGTTATTTTGTCTAGGCCTCTGGCCTAGGCACATGTTTCTTACTTGTATATTCTTAATCTTTAACCTTTAATAAACCTCTAAAAAATATAATACTCCTTGCAGAGAGAAACTAATTTCTACCTGCCTCAGTCTCCCCATATTCCATAAATTTTAACCATTACAGTCTCTTTCTACTTAGTTTCAGGAAGATGTGGGTTTGAGTCTAGACAATGATGCAAATTAAATTTACATTACACAGGGCAGGGTATAATGGAAAAAGAATCAGATTAGGAATCAAAAGATCTGTGTATATTTGTTTGCCAACTCAAATATTAACTGGCCATGTGCTCTTTATTTTTTTTTACCATGACTTTTAAATTTTTTTCTATTTTATTTATTTTTAATTTATTTATTTTTATTTTTCCATGGCTACCTGATTCATAATCTTGCCCCTCACTTTCTCCCTTTGCAGCTCCCATAATCAATGAGCAATTCAACTAGGTTTTACATGTTCATTGATCAAGACCAATTTGTACTAGGTTAATCATTTAGAGTCTTCATCCTCAATCATATCCCCATTGACCCATGTGGTCAAGCAGTTGATTTTCTTTTGTGTTTCTGCTCCCACAGTTCTTTCTCTGGATGTGGATAGCATTCTGTCTCATAAGTCCCTCAGAATTGTCCTGCATCATTGCATTGTTCGATTGTGCCACAGTGTATCTGTCTCTGTGTTCAATATTCTCCTGATTCTGCTCCTTTCTTTCTGTATTACTTCCTGGAGGTCATTTCAGTTCACCATGTGCTCTTTGAAAAGTCATTTGAGATAGCTAGTTGGCATACTGGATAGATTATGGGACTTTGGCTCAGAAAAACCTGGGTTCTACTATCCCTTCCAATGCTGTGTTACCCTGGGAAAGTCACTTAACCACTCTCAGCCTTAATTTCCTCACTAGTATAATGAAGTTAATAATAGAATCTTTACAGGGTTGTTTTGAGGATCAAATTAGTTCAAGTATATAAATGTTTTTTGCAAACATTAAAGTATAAAATATAAAAACTAGCTATTCTTATTATCATTTGATCTATCCAGACCTCAGTTTCACTATCTGTAAAGTGAGGAAGTTACACTTGATCAAGGGTTCTTAATTTTTGTGTTATAGACCCCTTTGCCAGTCTGCTGAAGCCAATGGATACCTTCTTTAAAAAAGAATATTTAATGTATATATTTATAATTAATTTTTATATTTTAAATTAATTTTAATAAACAAAATATAGAAAAATTAAAAGGAAACATTTAAATACAATGTTAATTTAAAAATATATATATATTTGTGAGGGCAGACTACTTTATTACAATGAACATAAAGAATCATTGGCAGACTTCCGGGTAAGCATGGCAGAAGTCTAGATGTGGGGTGCTTCCTCTCCCCAGCACCCACCAAAATAGATCACCCCAAAAGACCATTAAAACCATTTTCATAAGAACTGAGTGGCCCTACAGTAGGGCTCAGCATTGAAGGTACATGGGATTTGTGCATTTCCACACTATAAGAGGGTGAAAAAGCTCCCACCCAAACATGAGCTAATCTACTCTCCACCACCCCACCTACAGAGCCAGAGTCAGAGCCAGTACACGCCAGAATCAGTGAATGAGCGAGGGGCACCTCTAGAGCAAGCAAGGGACACCTCTAGGTCCCTGGGAGCTGACTAAGTCCATCAAAGACCTACCCCTGAGAGCAGCTACACCAGAAACCCCAGCAAGTGGGGGAGCGCAGACCATGGGTGCCCCCAGGAAATAGTGCAGAGCTGCAAAGGGCTGCGGTGATTCGAGAGCTTGCCTCAGAAAATATCCTTGCTCCTTAACTCCATACACAGAGAACTTGCACAGCTCACTCCGATTTCTGACTAAAAAGGAAAGGTAAATCCCCCATAGTGATGGCTAATTGTGCACAGGAGCCCCAAACTCCCTCCAAGAAAAGCAAAAATAAAAAAGGCAGTGACCCTCGAAAATTTTTATGGAGGAAAAACTCAGGTTACAGAAAAAAACACAGAAGGAAATTCAAACAAAGATAAAACATTCTTTAAAAACTGGAAATTGTCCACAAGCTCTGGAAAAATGTAAATTGGAGCTTATCAAACAGATGGAAGCCTTCTGGCAAGAGAAATGGGAAATGGTTCAAAAAGAAAATTTAAAAAAACTTATAGCAGAGAACCAAAAAAATTAAAGCAAAAAATCAAAAGGTTAAAGCAGAAAAACAGGCCTTGGGACCATACTTGAACAACTGGAAACCAATGATCTTGAAAAATAGCAAGAATTAACAAAGCAAAGCCAAAAGACTGAAAAAATAGACAAAAACATAAAATATCTCACTGACAAGATGACAGATCAGGAAAACAGAGGAAGGAGAGACAATTTGAGAATCATTGGTCAACCTGAAAATCCAGAAATAAAACGAAATCTTGACATAATACTACAAAAAAATCATCCAAGAAAACTGCCCCGATGTTATTGAACAAGGGGGCAAAATAGACATTGAAAGAGTTCATAGAACATCCTATACACTAAATCCCCAAAAGACAACTCCCAGGAATGTAATTGCCAAATTCCAGAGCTGTCAAGCTAAGGAGAAAATTCTACAAGAAGCCAAAAAGAGACAATTCAGATACCAAGGAGCACCAATCAGGATCACACAAGACTTATCACCCCTATTATGTAACATTGTACTAGAAACGCTAGCAGTAGCAATTAGAGAAGGAAAAGAAATTGAAGGTATTAAAATTGGCAATGAGGAGACCAAGCTATCACTCTTTGCAGATGATATGATGGTATACTTAAAGAATCCTAGAGAATTAACCAAAAAGCTAGTCGAAATAATCAACAACTTTAGCAAAGTTGCAGAATACAAAATAAACTCACATAAGTCATCAGCATTTCTATATATCTCCAATCCATTACAGCAGCAAGAATTAGAAAGAGAAATTCCATTTAAAACCACCCTAGACAATACAAAATACTTAGGAATCTATCTGCCGAGACAAACACAGGAACTATATGAACACAAACACAAAACACTAATCACACAATTAAAACTAGATGTAAACAATTGGAAATACATTGATTGCTCATGGGTGGGACGAGCTAACATAATAAAAATGACAATCCTACCCAAATAAATATACTTATTTAGTGCCATACCCATTAAACTACCAAAAAACTTCTTTACAGAATTAGAAAAAAAAATAACAAAGTTCATTTGGAAAAAACAAAAGATCAAGGATATCCAGGGAAGTCATTAAAAAAAATGCAAAGGAAGGGGGACTTGCAGTCCCAGATCTCAAACTATACTATAAAGCAGTGTTTATCAAAACAATTTGGCATGGGATAAGAGAAAGAAAGGAGGATCAGTGGAATAGAATTGGGGTAAATGACTTCAGCAAGACAGTCTATGATAAACCCAAAGATACCATTTTTGGGGACCAAAACCCATTTTTTTAATAAAAAACTGCTGGGAAAATTGGAAGACAGTATGGGAGAAGATTAGGTTTGGATCAACATCTCACATCCTACACAAAGATAAACTCAGAATGGGTGAATGACCTGAATATAAAGAAGGAAACTATAAGCAAATTAGGTGAACACAGAATAATATACTTGTCAGATCTTTGGGAAAGGAAAGACTTTAAAACCAAGAAAGAGTTAGAAAAAATCATAAAATGTAAAATCAGTAATATTGATTACATCAAATTAAAAAGGTTTTGTACAAGCAAAACGAATGCATCCAAAATAGAAGGGAGGCAACAAATTAGGAAACAATCTTCATTACAAAAACATCTGACAAAAGTCTAATTACTTAAATTTATAAAGAGCTAAAACAGTTGTACAAAAAAATCAAGCCATTCTCCAATTGAAAAATGGGCAAAAGACATGAATAGGCAATTTTCAGTTAAAGAAATGAAAACTATTAATAAACACATGAAAAAGTGTTCCACATCTCTTATAATCAGAGAGATGCAAATAAAAACAACTCTGAGGTATCACCTCACACCTAGCACATTGGATAACATGGCAGCAACGGCAGTAATGAATCTTGGAGGGGGTGTGACAAAGTCAGGACATTAATTAATTCCTGTTGGTGTTGTAAATTGATCCAACCATTCTGGAGTGCAATTTGGAACTATGCCCAAAGGGCTCTAAAAGACTGTCTGCCCTTTGACCCAGTCATAGCACTGCTGGATTTGTACCCCAAAGAGATAATAAGGAAAAAGACTTGTATAAGAATATCCATAGCTGAGCTCTTTGTGGTGGCAAATGGAAAATTTGAATTGGAAATTGGAAATTTCCATTCAAATTGGAAAATGAGTGGCTGCCCTGCAATTGGGGAATGGCTGAACAAATTTGGTAAATGTTGGTGATGGAATACTATTGTGCTCAAAGGAATAATAAAGTGGAGGAATTCCATGGAGACTGGAACAACCTCTAGGAATTTATGCAAAGTGAAAGGAGCAGAACCAGGAGAACATTGTACACAGAGACTGATACACTGTGGTACAATCAAATGTAATGAATTTCTCCATTAATGGCAACTCAGTGATCCTGAACAACCCAGAGTGATTTATAAGAAAGAACACTATCCAGATTCTGAGGAAAAACTGTGGGAGTAAAAACACCAAAGAAAAACAAATCTGTAAATGAACATCCTAGTGCAAATACCAACAACATGGAAATGGATTCTGATCAAGGACACATGTAATACCCAGTGAAATTGCACATCGACTATGGGACGGGTTGGGGGAGGAGAAGGAGAAATAGAAAATGATTTTTGTAACCAAGGAATAATGTATGAAATTGACCAAATTTTAAAAAAAAGAATCAGAGGCAACTAAATTATACAGTACATAGAGAACTAGATCTGAAGCCAGGAATATGAGTTTAAATATGGCCAATTTATTTTTGTGGAAATCAGGTAAGAAACCTTGTATTGGATAATACCTAAGGTTTCTTCCAATTCTTACAGACTGCAAATTGCCTATTTATTTTTTCTTCTACTGTTTTGGGCAAAAAGTTCAAATGCAAAAGCAAATTTGCTCAATGATCAGCTTGTGAACAGCATTTTTTAAGAAATACACTTTGTGCAAAAGACTCTTTATAGGAAAACATGTAAATGACAAAACTCATGAGGGCATTTTAAAAATCTTGAATCTCACCAAAAATGAAGGGAGATTTGAATGAACGAAGAAGAATGAATTATAGAGCCAGAGATGTCATCTTATATGACTAATTGCCTGATAAATGAATCCTCTCTACAACATCTCTGACAAATGATTTTTATAGCTTATTTTTTTTAAATCTCCAGTAATAAGCAATTCATCACTCTTGGGAAAGTGGCCTATTTAATAAATCGTGACAATAGCCATCATACATATAGCACATTGAGATTTGCAGAGCACTTCATAAATTGTTTTTCTCATTATAGTTTCACAACAACCCTGAAGGTATGTGCTGTTATTTCTTCCATTTGACAAAGGAAGAAACTGAGGATAGGTTAAAGGCTTTCTTTCCTAGAGTCACACAGTTATTAAGCTTTTGAGGCAGGATTTGAACTTAGATCTTCTAGACTCCAGGTCCAAGGTACTATCCATTGCACTGTCTAATTTTCTGAAATCAGAGATTTCCAGAAACTGATCATAGGCTCAAATATTTATAACTGAAAGAATCTAGTCCAACTTCCTCATTGGACAGATAACTCAACTGAGGTCTAGAGAAATTGTCATTTGCCTAAGTTCACAGAATAAGCATACATAGTGAGTTTTGAACCCAGGTCCCTTGAATCTGAAGGCATTGCTCTTTCTAATACACTGTGCTTTTAAGTATATCCAGCTCTTGTTCTCTGTAATTTCTATATAGCTTCTGTCCACAATCCAGGAACAAAGAGAACAAATATAATTAATGTTTCCTTCATGTAACAGATCTTCAAATATTTGTATTGCCCCAATATTTTCTTCTAAGAGTAAATAAGCATTCCCAGTTGCTTTAGGTGGTCTCTGTAGGATATGATTTTCACTATTTTTAAAGAGAATTACGTTGTTCT
This sequence comes from Monodelphis domestica, assembly GCF_027887165.1. Classification (NCBI taxonomy): domain Eukaryota; kingdom Metazoa; phylum Chordata; class Mammalia; order Didelphimorphia; family Didelphidae; genus Monodelphis; species Monodelphis domestica. The sequence continues at coordinate 224,749,650 of NC_077234.1, forward strand.
TTGTGCACCTCCTTCTCCAGGGTAAACATTCTCAGTTCTTTCAAATGATCTTCATATGAAATACCTGACATAAATATCTGATTAAAATATTAATAGAAGAGAATGAAACACTTAGTAAATCCAAGTCATGCATACAAAGAGACTAGTTAAATATCTTATTAATATTAAACATTCTGAAAAATCATGGGAAACTCTGAAGGACTAAAATATCTGCGATACGGGTTAAATAATGAGTTGGTGTCAGATTCCATTCCATCAAACATATCCTTAGAGAGTTAAATTATTATATTTGGGAGGGGATATGGTTATAAAGGAAGAATAGTTACCAATAGGACAGAGACCTTTACATGGTTTTAGTCTTTTCTTCTTACATCATGTGGGAGTTGGACTGACACTGATGACGGTGGTTTTCAAATTAACTTCAGACAACATTACTCCCATTTTCTATTACCATACTCATTTCCCTAAAGTTTTTATGATTCTAGTTCACTATTTTTTCTATACTACGGATTCTTCTGAGATACCATGTAACTTCAATTTTTCCCATATGTCCCCTACTTTACAGGCTGGTTTGTTCCTGATGCTATTTCTCCCACCTGCGTCTCAGCCATTCCAGTTCAATGTGTAACATAGAAGGTCCAATGCTCTTTATATACACTAAATATTTTAGCTCTATCCTAAAAGAAAAATATAAAAGAAAAAGTAGGTCAAATTGAGGGAATAGTCCTTTCATTCAAAATTATGTTCTTTAGAAAATTATATACTTAAGATAGTTTGGCATTATAAAATAACAATTTTAGAATTCTGGAAGTTGATTCCTCTCTAGTCCAGTAATTTTGAAGTCCCAAATGTCATCATTTAAATTCCATACTCCATTTTCTACTGTCTAATACCTTATTCTCATTTTCTAATGTCAGTCCTTCTCTCCCTTACCCCCACCTAGTGTATCTGTCTAAAGCCAGGCATCCTGCTGGGCTCTATGGTATGCCTGGTCCAAAGATAACAAACTTACTTTCATCTTAAATCTTGTCTTTTCTGTGTAAGGGAGAATTTGCAAGAATTTCCCACTCCTCATTTATAGCTCTTAATGAGACCTGAATCCTTTCTGATAGCATCCCTTCTAGGCCACCCTTTTTATCAGTAGTTTCACTTTCACTCTTTCCCACAACCACCAACCCTAACCCATAATTAAATTGATAGAATTAAATACATTTTGCTCCCCATTGCCAGTTCTATGCTGACCCTCACCCACTTGTAGAGACGTCTGAATTTGTATGGAGAGAGTGAGGTTGGGATGTAGATGAGAGTGGTGACCTTGTCTTTTACTGAGACTTTGGCCCCCTACCTTTCTGGTCAAAAATGCAATTTAATATTTAAAGACTGAATTTAATCGATGGCAGGGAGGACCTTCACCTTCTCCCTTTGACTTACCATTCTTATTCACTCTGACCCTTGCCTCACCTGGCACTTTTCTTTAGTAATTTCAACATTAGCTTTTATATCTAGTCTTATAATGCTGTCCTTTTGTAGTTTTGTCTTGGGAAATTATTACTGCCTGCATGCTATATCTTCTTGGATGGATAGGTTCAGACCTTTACATCTAAGCCATTTCAGGGAATTAAAATATAATGCTAATAAAGTGAGCATTCATATATCTGCCAGTTGTATTAAATGAGTATTTTAATGGATATATTTTCATTGTATTTTTCAAGGTAAACATTTATCAAAATTAAAGTTGTAAACAGAAAAAAGTAACCTCAGTAACCTCTTCTTTAATATTCACACAGTTCATACTTACTATGCAATCAGACTTTTGATAGCTCCAGGATATACACCCCATAAACTTCTTTCAATGAGTTCAGTGCCTGGCTCATAGCCTTTCCTCTCCTCATAATAGGAAACTTCAACAAACATATGGATACTCCATCAATCACCATAACCACACAATTAAACTTATTCATTTCATTCACATTACCTACTTCTTTAAATCACTTAAACACAACACCATAATGGTCATATAATTGATATTACCATCACCTATAAATACATAACTTCCTGGTCATGAACTCTGTAAGTCCCTTATGTATTAGGGAATTACTCTGAGAGGGAGATGATGAATTAACCTCCTCTCTTCTTTCCCTCCTCCTTCTTCTACCTCCCTCTTCCCTCTCCTTCCTCCATCTTCCCTTCCCCCATCAATTAGTCTACAGTTGGCATAATTGGAAATCTGTTTTGAGTGAGTATCTTGATATAACAGACAGATAACTCTGTCTTTGGTAACTTTAAACAAGGGGTTTATTTAGGAGAAGGGGAAAAGTAGGGGAGTTGAGGGGAGAGAGGGTTTGAGGTTTCCCTGATCCTAAAATAATTCCTAAATTGGAAGACAGTGAAATAGAGTCTAGATTTTGGGAAATTGGTCAACAGGTTTGAAGATTCAGTCACATGGATTCAGTCACTTGAATATTGTAGGGAGAAACCAGAGAGCAGGACCTTTCTGTCCTTCCTTCTTTCTGTTCCCAGGGCAAGAGACCAAGGTTTTCAGTTTAGCTGATCCTTCCTTCATCTCTCCTTCCCAGGTCACCATTCTGTTTAGAATGTCTTCTTGATTGACAGTTCTACATGTCTTGCTTCTCCACCTCTTCTGCAAGCTTTTCCAATTTTCTCTCATCCACAAATTCCTCCATTTTGTCTTTGGAGAGGATGCAGCCTGCAGCCTGTGTTGATGTTACTTACCTCTTAAGTTTCTCTTGACAAATTCCTATCTATCCTTAACCCTATACTACATTAACCATTCCTCTACCCTCCCAAAACAATAAATCCTAGTTTATCTTAATTATTCTGTCTACCTAACTCTGTGCTAAATTTGGGTATAGGAAAATGATTTAGGTAACAGGGCATTTATATGAATATAGTTTTGAACATAACAACAAACCATTTAACAACAGTATTTTGACCATGTAACTGTCTTATCTCCTAATGTCTATAAGTTATACTAGATAAAAGTTTCTATGACTAACAATTGCTACTAACATTACTATGTAACCTAACTTCTATACTTATTTCTATATGTCTGTCCCAACATTCCCTAGAAATTTCAACAATTTTCTAAGTTGTCCCTATCATTAGTGATTAGAACATAAATAAATTACTCTAATATAGTTAGTCTGTTAGTGCATTAGTATTTACATATGTACATAGGTTTATATCTATATAGATTTACATATACAAATATAATACATTGTTTTGATTTCTGTGCAACTCATGTAGATAAGAAATTTTCTTTGACTTTTCCACAGAAAATTTTACATATATAATTATGAATTTAGTGTTACAATTATGCAGGTATTATATACTTACCCATTCTGTGAAATTTTCTTCCACATTATGTTTCTGTGTAGCATATGTATGTATATGTGAAATTAGCATTTATGCTGCATTCTTACATGACTTCCAGACCATCAGTCCAAAATTTCAAAGTCCTTCCATATCTTTTGATATAGATTGTAGAAACATATGTGTCTTGGTTTTTTCATCTGTGCTGCATATACCTGTTGCCTGTTGTCTGCTCTTGATTGAAGTCCTGTGTTCTTTAATATTCAGGAACATACAGGAACATTCAAGAACATGTACACATGTAAGATTTTACATGTTCATGCATGTAAGATTGAATTTCATTTCATTGTGAAAGGAAGTAAGGTATGAATTCTTCATGTGTGCTTGTCAGTATTTATGAGATAGTTCTTCATGTGTGGAAGTGAGCTTTTTCCTATGATCATCTTCATGCATGAGTGCATGTAGTATGTGTTATAAGTTCTTAGATGTATGTTAGGATTATAAATCTGATGTGATCTTATCAATTGAAGTTTGATTTTCTCAAGTGGTTTTTTATTGGTATTGTTTGCTTCTCTTTGATGTTCATATTAAATTTCGTTGATTTTTGAGGTTTCTTGGAGATAGAGTGATGATATATATTTCATTTAGTTCATAGAGTTATGTCTCCTTAATCCCTCATATTGTTATCTTATCTGATCATAATCTATTGCTATTCTACCTCTCCTGTGTTAAAACCCCAAATTTTCTTCTTCATCCTCAATTATATTATATGATTATTATATTATATGATATTATAACTCAGTTATTTCCCAAGTCATTATCCTGCATTAAATAAACTCTCCCCACCCTTCTATCCCAACAACTTCATGAACTATTTCAACTCTACACTGTCTTCAGTCTCTTCCCATATTATCCTATCACCAATCTTATATTTGTGTTGCTGTTGGTGAGTGTTCTTGAGTTCAGTTATGCCTGACTCTTCATCTTCCTATGGACAATATCACAACAGTCCCTTCTATTCCCCTCTATATGCCAAGATTTGTCCAAGCTAATGTGCATTGTTTCTATGACACAGTCTATTCATCTGATCCTCTGTCATCCCCTTTTTTTGCCTTCAGGTTTTCTCAGCATTAGAGTCTCTCCCGATGAGTCCTGTCCTCATTATGTTGCCAAAGTACTTAAGCTTAAGCTTCAGTATTTAGCCTTCCAGTGAACAGTTTAAATTAATTTCTTCAAGTATTAATTGATATATTCTCCTTGCTGTTCAACAGGATCTCAAAAGTCTTCTCTAGTACCATAATTTGAAAATACGGATTTTTCAGGCTCAACTTTTCTTATAATCCAACTCTCACAGCCATATATTTTTCATGGAAAAAATTATAGTCTTGCCTATTGGACCTTTGTCTGCAAGGTGAGGTCTCTGCTTTTTAGTATATTGTATATACTAAAAAGTATATCCAGATTTCCAAAGGTTTTCCCTTTTGCCTCCACACTTTTACTCCCCCCTTCCACTTTCATCAAGAGGCTTCTTAATTCTTCTTCATGATCTGACATAATAATGGTATTATCTACTTATGTGAAATTATTGGTATTTTTCCTGGAACCTTAAATCTAGCTTTTGATTTGTACAGTGCAGCATTTCACATAATGTACTCTATATATAAGTTAAATAAATAAGATGACCATATATATCCTTTTTTTAACTCCTTTTCTAATCTTAATTTTTTCCCATCCTCAATCTTAGATGAGTCCCACCATCTACTGCCTTCCCTCTTATTCATTACTGAATGAAACTGAAGAAAATCACTAAAAATTTCTTACATAATCTCAACTGAGACCTCACTGTAGCAAGGCAATCATTTTAGAGTTCCCTAATTAATTCACTATTCCACTCAGCACGTTATCTTTTTCAAATCTTTTCATCATCCCTCCTCAAACTGCTCATAGCCCCCCCATCCCCACCATTCTTCCTTTCAGGTGAGACCCTTGCTTCATATATGACTAGGAAGATTGAGTTCATTCTCTGAGAACTCTTCTTTCTACTGTCTACTCTTTTACCCCCCTCTCACTTTAAAGGTGTCTCTTCTTGCCAAAACTGACTCTTTATATGCAGAAGTGATTCTAATTGATCCCATCTTCTACTGCCCATTACCCTATTACTACTTATCTCACTTCTCTCCATTTTCTCCCTATCTACATCTCCATTCCTATCCCTTAGAAATATACCTATGTCTTTCTCATCTTCAAAAAATCACTTGATTTGATTAGATTCTGGTGGTGGAGACAAGATGGACAAGTAATCCAAAGCAGTTCCATGCCACTATGAGATCCTCTCCAACCAATATTAAAAAACCTCCACAAAATGAATACAACAAGAAGATGGTGTGAAAAAAACTTTCAAAAAAAAAAAAGAAAAATCCAAAAGGTAGGCAAAGATCATCTGGAGCACTTGGGTAAGAGGATCAGAGCCAGAAGATATAGCAAGGAGGGAAGAGCAAGCCACACATCTGACACTCCCCATATGCTGTCTAAGGTTGAAGGACCTATGTCCAAGCCAACATCCAGATCCCAAGATCCTGTGTAAACCTTAAAATTTCTTAGACTTCTGAATGTTGGAAATTTCCCCATTGGGACATTTCATACTTGAAAAAATTTCCTACTGATAGTAAGAACTCTATTGGAATATGAAACTCCTTGGCATGGGAGGTTCCTTCTCCTCCCTACTTAAGACTACTTTAGGACAGAAACCTTTTGCTAAACAATGGAAAGGACTTTGACCTATGCTTAAGCATAGAACAGGAAGTTCTTTGAGCCATGATTGATTTTAGAATTGATACAATAGAGATACTTGGAATGAGAGAACCAGGTCTTGGAAACTACAATCTCCACCCTACTCAGAGTAACAGGAATTAGGAAGGGCTGCAGCAAAGATCAAGCTTTAATTATTTGAGAATATGACCTTCAACAGACATGTGCAAAGGGGCCAGACCTCTGGGCGGTCCTGGGTTAAGCTAGAGCCACCATTGGCACAGGGGAGACATCGACAGTGATGGTAGATGTGAGAACTGAGAGGAGGGAACTTAGATTGTTGGCTTAAAGATAGCGGGGTTTTTTGCTTGGAGGAGGAGGTTTTGCTCTGAGGGGGTTGCTCTGAAGGAGGTCTGAGAGGAGAGGTCCTGGAGGGAGAGTTCCTGGAGAGGGTTTGAAGGAGGCTGTGGAAGGTGAACTCAGGAGGAGTCTGGAGGAGAATTCTCTGGAAACATTTCTTGAAAGGAGGCTCTCTTGAAGGTGGAGCCTGAGGTTTGCATGAGAAGCCTTGCCTAGAGAGATCTTGGGTGAGTGATAAAACCAACTGACTGATTTACCTCTTAGGACTGAGGTCTAGGCCTTATTGGCTTGAGGCCCTTCATTCTTATTCCTTTCTTACTTTCTCTCTTTTTCTATTGATTGATCAGTGTATTATAAATTAAATTTCTTTATAAAACCCAGTTGGCTTGGGCATATTCATAAATTGGGAATATATTCCCTGGCGACCATCTTATATTTATATAAACCCAAGACAGTAGAAAACATATTTCAGCGGTCATAATTGTTATATATATCTCCCTTGCTCCCAAACATTTTTATTATCACAGTTTATGGCTCCCACTCTCTTATCTACAACAATTTAAGCCCCAAACTATTTTAAATCTAACACCTGCCTGGGCAAATATTGGTACAAGCCAACCCAACACCCTTGAAATTTCAAAACTGGAGAAGTCCACAGCCCCAGCCCAGGGAATTCTAGTCTTGGCTTGGGATAAGGACTTAGGTCACACCTTGAAGTGGCTAATGATACTAAGTACTAAGTACTGATCATTTTACCTAAAGCTCACGGCAGGGAAATCAAAGATGTGACTGATTGGATAAAGTACACAGTAAGATGAAAAACTTGAGCCCAAGCCTGAGCATAGAATTTGATTAGCCCCTCACCTGATCAAGATAAGAGTGAGATCAAAAGTTTGCACCTAAGCCTGAGGCAAGTCTCTAAGCTATAAGCATCTCAAGGGTTAATTGAATAAGAAGGGAAGTAGGGCCTCATAGCTCTCAGCCCTAAGACCATCACACCATCCCTCCAAGCCTATCTATAATTATATAGAAAAATTGAGTAAACAAAAAAAATGCAGCTAACTCTAAAAAAATTTTATGAGGACAAAGAGTAAGTCTAGGATTTGGTATGTCAGGTGTCAGTCAAGTTATTCACACTTTGAGGATTGGAATGAGAGAAATGGAGTTGGATCAAGAGGGTCAAAAGACAGCTTTCCAGAAAGATACAAAGGTCCTCAGTGACAAAGTTTAATGATTTGGTGTACATACTTTATAGGGGGAAATGATATAGGCTAAGGAATTAGGTAAGCCTTTTGCAGGGACAATGGTTAGTAATGCTTTATAAGATAGAGACAATGGATGTAGATTACCTCAGTGACTCTAAACAGAGATTTATATAAGATAATAAGTGACAGGTAAATATGTAACCATCTAGTCAAGATTCTCAGGGAAATGTTTGCTTCAGTGGGTAGAAAAAGGACAGCCAATTGTTGTCCAAGTACAGCAGGGCAGGGGGTTGGAAAGAAGGGATTTAGGGGCCTGATGTGAGGAGTGCTTTTGTCCAGACTATGGCTTTAATTTTACTGGGGTCTGCTTTCACTACTGGGGCCTACACTGGTACTTTAAAATAAAACAAACAAAATAAACAAAGTACTGGTCAATCTAATAAAAAAGGAAAGAAGAAAATCAAATAAATAAACAGTATCAAAGGTGAAAAGGGAGACCTCACCTCTAATGAAGAGGAAATTAAGGCAATCATTAAAAACTATTTTGCACAATTATATGGCAATAAATATGTCAATCTAGGAGAAATAGGTGAATATCTACAAAAAAATAAATTGCCTAGATAAAAAAGAGGAAATATAATAATTAATTCCATCTCAGAAAAATAAATTGAATGAATCATCAAGGAACTTTCTAAGAAATAATCCCCATGGCCAGATGAATTCACAAGTGAATTCTATCAATCATTTAAAGAACAACCAATCCCAGTACTTTACTAATTACTTGACAAAGTAAGCAAAGAAGGAGTCTTACCAAATTCTTTTAATGCCACAAATATCATATTGATTCCAAAGCTAGGCAGGCCAAAAACAGAGAAAGAAAAAAATAGATCAATCTCCTTAATGATCATAGATGCAAAAATGTTAAATAAAATACTAGCAAAAAGACTCCAGCAAACTATCACAAGGGTTATTTACTACATTTATATTTATATCAGGAATGAAAGGATGGTTTAATATTAGGGAAAATGTCCACAAGATTGACCATATCAATAATCAAACCAATAGAAATCACTTGATTATCTAGACGCAAAAAAAAAGCCTTTGCCAAAAGAAAACACTCATTTCTGTTGAAAACATAAGAAAATATATGAATAAAAGGGCCATTCCTCAAAATAATAAACAGTATATGTTTAAAACAATCAGCAAGTATCATCTGCAATGGGTGCAATAATTATCACCTCTATTATTTAATATTGTATTAGAAACTTGAGTGGTAACAATTTGAGAAGAAAAAGAAATTGAAGAGATTAAGGTAGGCAATAAGAAAACTAAACTATCACTCTTTGCAGATCATATGGTATATTTAAGGAATCCTAGAAAATAAACTAAAAGGCTAGTGGAAATAATTAACAACTTTAGCAAACTTATAGGACACAAGGTAAACCCACATAAATCATCAGCATTTATATACAGCATTTACATATATGTCCAACAAAATTCAGCAGCAAGAGTTAGAAAGAGAAACTCCATTTAAAATTGATATTTAGGAATCTATCTACCAAGACAAAGGAAGGAATTATATGAATACAACTACAAACACTTTTCATACAATTAAAAGTAGTTCTAAATAATTTGAAAAACATTAATTTCTCATGGGGAGGATGAGTGAACTTCATAAAAATGGCAATTCTACCCGAATTAATCTTATTCAGTACCATACCTATCAAACTACCAAAAAATCCTTTTTTTTTATAGAAATAAAAACAATTATAACAAAGTTCATCTGGAAGAACCAAAGATCAAGAATATCAAGGAACATAATGAAAAAGATATGAAGGATGGGCACCCAGTAGTACCAGATCTTAAACTATATTTTAAAGCAGTGGTCATCAAAACAACATGGTACTGGCTAAGAGATAGAAGAGTGGATCAATGGAATAGACCAGGGGTAAATGGCCTTAGCATGCTAGTGTTCAATAAACCCAAAGATACCAGATTTTGGAACAAGAACTAACTATTTGACAAGAACTACTTGGAAAATTGGAAAACTATATGGGAAAAATTAGGTTTAGATCAACATCTTGTACCCTATACTAAGATAAATTCAAAATGGGTAAATGACTTAAATATGAAGACTGAAGTTATAAATAAATTAGGTGAACATAGAATAGTATACTGGTCAGATCTGTGGAAAAGGAAGGAATTTAAGAACAAACACACATATATATTTATATAATTGTATATATATATATATTTATATATATATGAAAGAGAACATTGTAAAATATAGAATGAATGACTGATTATATCAAATTAAAAAGGTTTTGTACAAACAAAACTAATAGAACCAAAATTCAAAGGAAAGCAATAAATTGGAAAAAAATCTTTATAACAAAAACCTCTGACAAAGGTCTAATTTCCCAAATATATAGGGAACTGTAATCTCTCTCTCTCTCTCATATATATATATATATATATACATATATATATATAATAGAATATATGGAGAGAATAGAATACATAAATATATATATATATATATATATATATATATATAGAGAGAGAGAGAGAGAGAGAGAGAGAGAGAGAGAGAGAGAGAGAGAGAGAGAGAGAGAGAGAGAGAGAGAGAGAGAGAATAGAATCATAGAATCTCCCCCTACTGGGTCAGGACCAGAGTGAGTTGGAGGTGGAATGGAGTCAAGAAGAAAGAGAAAGCAGATGAATTGATTTCTCTCTCTCTTCTCCTTGGCAAATCCCACTCTGGCTACCTTAAAGATCACAAACTTCTGTTCCCTCAGAGACTTGATTGAAACAAATATGATACAAACAGCTTCTCCCTCTCTGAAGAGAAATAGAACTTCCCTCCCCCCCCCAAATCTTCAAAGTCTAGTTCCTTTCTTAGATACTATGAAGCCAGTCACTTGCTCTTATGAACAGCTGTTTATTCTAAGGGAACAAATGAAGGAGGGCAATTGAATTGAGGAATGAGGCATTGGGAAAAGGGAGTGGGAGGTCCCTAGAAGTAACTGAACCCCTTTTCTCCAAAGTCTGGCAGGGTCAAGCTTGCCTGCCTATCCCTCTCAGGTCAGTTGTGAAGTTGTCCTGACTTTTTGTCTGCTCTAGCTATTGTAATAAGTTCAAGGACTTTTGGGGTAAATCCCCCAAAAGGAAATCTTCTTATGGTGAATGGCTTTAGCAAAGTCTTATTCACTGCTGTTTTCACTGGATGCTGGGTCAGAAGTCACAGGAGGAGGATGCCAGCTCAGAGATCTGCTCAGCGCAACTTTTCTGGAGAGCTTCCACAGAGGAGTGTTCTCCAACTGTCCAGATTCTCTTACTTCCTCTGTTCTTCCTTCAGAACTCTCCCTCCTTCCTGCCCTTCCCCTGCTCAAATTGGTTCTCCAGTATGATGGATCTGTTTTTCTTCCTCTAGCATATTCCTCTCTTACAGAACTCAGTCAAATTTATAAAAATCAAGCTGTTCCCCAGTCGATAAATGATCATGGTCATGAATAGGCAGTTTTCAGATAAAGAAATAAAAACTATTAATAAGGACATGAAAAAATATTTGAAATCCCTCCTGATTAGAGAAATGCAAATTAAAACACCTCTGAGGTACCACCTTATACGTATCAGACTGGCCAATATGGCAGCAAAGGAAAGTGATAAATGTTGGAGGGGGCGGGATTTGGCAAAATTGAGATGCAAATACACTGCCATTAGAGTTATGAATTGGTTCATTCATTCTGCAGGGCAATTTGGAATTATGCCCAAAGGGTTCTAAAATAATGCCTACCCTTTGGCCCAGCCATAGCACTATTTGGTTTGTACCCCAAAGAGATAATAAGAAAAAAGACTTGTACAAAAATATTTATAGCCATGCTTTTTGTGGTAGCAAAAAAAATTGGAAAATGAGGGAGTGTCCCTTGATTGAGGAATGGCTCAATAAATTGTGGTATATGATGATGATGATGGAATACTATTGTGCTGAAAGTAATGATGAACTGGAAGAATTCCATGCAAACTGGAAAGACCTGCAGGAATTGATGCAGAGCAAAAGGAACAGAAACAGGAGAACATTGTACACAGAGACTCGCATATTGTGGCACAATCAAATGTAATAGGCTTTTCTGCTAGCAGCAATACAATAATCCAAGACAATCCAGAGGACTTTATAAGAATGCTATCCACATCCAGAGAAAGAACTGTGAGAACAAAAATAGTTCAATGGGGTTATGATTAAGGTTTTGATGTTAAAAGCTCACTTTATGGCAAATATGAATATCATGGAAATAGGTTTTGAATGTATACATGTATAACTCAATGGAATCACTTGTCAGCACCTGGAGAGGGATAGGGAAAATCATGAATCATGTAACCATAGAAAAATGTTCTTGTTCATTTAGTGACTTTAAAACTGATTTTACCCTCTACTGCTTCTGTTTGTTTTAAGGAAGCCCTGTTGTTCATAATCTTTTACTATCCTTCTCCTTAAGATTTTACAAATAAATTTATATTACAAACTGGTATCTCTCTTGTCTGTCACATCTCTTCACTTGGCAAGTAAGGAAAATATAGGATATTTTGCTTTCCTTGTGTTGGTAATTGGTTTCCATTGGTCACATTTCTGTATGAAATTATTATAAATTCTGTGTCATTTTATTGCCATTAACTATTTTAAATTGATCAAGGCTGGATTATCTTAGTTGCATGCCAAATATTTTTTCTTACTTGTATCAATCTTCTGGCCAGTTCAATTTTTTTTAATCTTTACCTTAATAGACTGATTTATTTGACTACACCCTGAACAGCTGATTCAAGAACTATTGTTACATCAGAAATGAGTCATGTGTTCACTGCTATATAATCATTTTCTTTTTCTGATGTTGTTTGGCCATGTCCAGCCCCTACCATTTTTTTTCTCAGAGAAAGTACTGAGACAATATAGTCTCTCGTTAATTTTCATATCTCATTCAGTTATCTTTTCAGGCTAGGATTCACCATTTTCCTATTAGTGACATCCTAGTATAGCACACTCCACATTAAAATTAAGTACTGGACCTCTGGACCCAGTTCTTCTAAATTTCAAGTCTATTTGTATTAACCTAGTCTCAGTCCCATTAATCCACCCATCTTTGGATGTATCTCCCTAGGATGCAAACTAGTTGATTTCTGACTGAATAGGTAAGCCAGGTATTAAAAAAAAAGAAGGAAGGGATATACCCTGACAAGGGAGGTCTGGGCTTCTGGTATGGAGAGAGGGAAAGAGAGGAGAACTCCCTTCTCCACAAAGCAGGGTACAGGAGAGACAGGAGATATAATGGGTTGGCTCAGAGAGAGGAGAGGGGGTTTGAAGATTTTCCCCCTTCTACCTTCCCTCCTTAGCTAAAACTGCTCTCCCCAATTCACTCTTGTCCCTCTTGCACTCCCTCAACTACTCAAGACCCAAAAGGTCTCCCCTTGATCCATTCACTCTCACTCAGTTTGGGAAACAGATAACTTTTAATGTTAACTCACTCAGGTAATACAAAAAGGAAGAATGGGAAAAGGAAAGTGGGAAAAGGGGGTCCCTGTCTCTATCTAAACCCTTTTCCTCCCTCCTCAAATTTGGGGGGAACTCAGGCCTTGGTAGCCTGAGCCCCCTGAGAGAAAGTCAGGTGGACTCACCCCTGGGCAACAGGAGCTGAGGTAAAGTCTGCTCAGGTTTCTCTTCAGAAAGTCCCTTCATTTGGGAAGTGTTGGGGGGGAAGATTTCTAGTCACCAGTAGGAAAAGTGGGTAACTCTCAAGAGAAAGTCTTTTCCCACCTTCTCTCTTCAACATCTCAAGATGGAGAGCCCCTCACTGCTCTTCCAGCTATAGTCTTCTCTCCTCAGGAAATTCAGTCCTGGAGCCCTCCCCCATCGAGGTGATCAATGTCATATACTCTTCAATCTGGCACTTTTTCTCTAGTGCCAGCCTCTGTCACACAAGTCAATTTAATTTGTCACTTAATCATTAAGTTAATTAATTAATTTATCATTATTTATCATCTATTCTGTGCCAGATTCTGGAATAACCTCTTGTTCCAAAATTGTTGCCTAGCTAATAAGGAGACATTTGTGCATAGAATAACTTCTCATGAAACAGTGGGAATTCTGTTAAGTCCTAGACTATGAATTGGTTATTTTCATAATTATTAGGAAATCCTTTGAAAAATCAGAAGACTCACAGAGAAGATTCAAAGACTAAACAGAGAGTAATCTCAGATTGCCTAGTCAATCTCCTTCAGTTAAGAGGAGAAAAAAGAGAAATTCTACTACACTCATTGCCTTTGAAAGTCATGAAGGTAGCTGAGCAATAATTTGAACCCAGATTTTCTGATCTCCTTGTTCTTTTCACTACATTTTGCATCCTTTATTTAGGAAAGTATTCCCAAAATAAACACAACTTGGAGCCTAATCCTTCTCCCTCACCCAAATCAAAGAAACAATTTAGTTTTCTTTTGCCAACATACCTACATGACCTTGGAGGTCATACAACTAAAACTCAGGAAAGAATTAAAGCTATCTTGTGACCACATCACTTTTTTCCCCTCTGGGTTTTGCCTGAAGTTACTTCCCCTTAAAATACTGCCAAATTGATAATACATGTATAACTCAGATAAAAAGATGTTTTCAACCTTTGAGAGGGAGAAGGAAAGGGAAGGGAAATAAAGAAGGAAATAATTGATTATAGTTTCTGAAAATGTAAGTTAAAAATAATTGTTACATATGGTTGGATAATTGAAATATATTTGAATAAAATAAAATACTGCAAGATGTTAGTGCACACCTTCTTCAAGGTCATGCAAATCCCTGAAGGATTTTTTGGGGGAAGATTACTACTGTTAGGTCATATTGCTTCTGAAATATTTGGGATAGGCCAACTTAATATATAGATCAAGCTGTAACATCTGTGAGTAAAAGAGGCCTCATTCATTCATTCATTCCATTAACAAGCATTCATGAAGTACCTACTATGTGTCAGAGAAATACAAAGACAAAAATAAAATATCTATGTTGTCAAGGAAGTTATATCCTACTGGGGGAAGGAAAGGAAGAATTTAAACACAAGCCATGAGAAAATGCATTCTAGACTTAGCTATTGGAGATGGAATATTGTATACCAGAAATATCAAATAGAATATTTTTGCTGTAAAAGAGAGTACATAGTGGTTTAAAAGATGCAACAATCCTGAACAAAATAAAATGGAATTAGATTTTGCCAGCTGTTAACAGCAAAAGGAATCTTTATTTTTTTTCTAAAGACAAAAAAGGTAAAGAAAATAAAACAAAGAAAAAAATATTAAAAGACCTTGAGTAAGGTGGTGACATGTTCAAACAATCTTTTGAGCATCTCTGTAGGAGATAAATCAAAGTGAGAGCAAAACTGGATTCAGGAAGAAAAAATAATATTTGAACATTTCAAAAGCATTAAAAAAGAACATGGCAATTTAGAATCTCATTATTAAACTCTCTTTTCACTGCTACTATCATCCCTCTAGAACAAGCCTTCTTTACTTAACACCTAGACTATTGCAATAACCTTTTGCTTGTTCTCCCTGCCTCAAATTTCTCTCTCTTTTAGGCCATCCTACACTCAACTGTCAGGCAATTAATCTTTCTAAGGCCCTGGTCTGACTAAGTCATCCTCCCCTCCCCATTCATTAAACTTTAGTACCTCCCTATCACCTGCAGCATACACTTTAAAATCTTCTTTTTGTCATTTAAGACCTTCATAGTTTGTTCTGATTCCTACCTTTCCAATCTTCTAATGCCTTATCCTTTCTGTCTCTACCACCTATACCAGTGATGGCACCATGTTTGGGTGCCTGGACAGAAGAGTGGGGCATGCAAAAAATGTCCTCAAGTGCTCCGAAGAGGGGGAATGGAGCAGCCTCCTCTGCACTACAGAGGCACGTATGCCATGGTTTTGCCAGGACAGCTCTTCTGTGATCCAGTGACACTGACTTCCTTGTCATTCCACCAATAAGACTCCCCATTTCCTGATTCTAATCACTATCACTGGCTGTATCTCATGTCTGGAATCTCCCCATTTCTCTTCTCTGCCTCTTAGATTCTTTGGTTTTATGCAAGTCCCAGTTAAAATCTTATTTTCTATAGGAAGCTTTTCCCAAACAGCTTTAATGTCTTCCTTCAATTGATTATTTTCTATTTTTCTTGTATTTTCTTGTTTATACAGTGGTTTATATATTGCATTAGACTGGGAACTCCTTGAGGAAAGAGGCTATTTTTTTCCCTTTCTCTGTAACCCTAGCATACCAGAGAGCCTGGAACATGATAGGTACTTGATTAATGAGTGAATCACTGTTGTACGATCATAAAATATTATAAATGAGGGAAAATTTAAAAATAATCTGGTCCAGCCATATCACTTATAAGAAATGAGTCAATTAAAGTCCTGACTGATAAAATGATTCTAAAAAAGATGATTCAAATGTGTTTTCGCTTATAGTAACATCACTTTAGTAAGTATAGAGCCTACTTGAGATCATAAGGAATAGAAAGTAGCATATTCAGGTCTAAAAACTAAATCTTCTAACAGTTTTGGGCTCTTCCAGTTTGGGGATGTGCTGTCTCCAAGGATAAATTGGCTTTGGGATTAAGGGGAGGGCCAGGAAATAGCCCACCTGATTGGAAACTGTCTGAAGGTTAATGATAAGGAAATGTATTGACTTTAGCAAAAGTACCTTGCCTCGATCAATGCCAGTTGTTGATTTTTAACATATTCTATTAATTATTTAGGATGCAAGGAAACTAGGAAGCTATCAGTAAATCATATTAGTTATGTAATTTTGTATGAGACAGGGAAACAAAATAAGGCAAGGAGGGCTTCGGTATGAAGTTTGGAGAAAGTAATGTAATGAGATACAACTTAGAATTATTTCCATTAAAAATGTAATTATAATAGCACTTTAAAAAACAACCATACCAGACTTTACTGTCAAATAACCTTTGTACCCTTTGAAGAAGTCATCTTTATAACAATATGATAAATAGCATTGGATGATTGAAATAAGTTGTGCTGTTTTCATTTTAAAACATGTCTCTCTTAAGGCAATTCTAAAAATGGAATTCCAAAACTGAGATCATAGTAAACATAATAAAATATAAAGATCAAGCAGGAGTCAAATGAAGAGGTATGAGAGGATATTCGTATCCCATCCATTTGTGAAGGTGATCGTTTCACAGGGCTTAATATATTGCATGTGTTTTGGGATTTTTCAATTTATTTATCAATTATGCTTATTTTTTATTCCTTGTTGAATGAGATATCCCCATGAGAAGGGGGGTGGAGGAATGCTTGAGTTAACTATGACCAAGAGGGAAAATATCAATAAAAGCTTTTTTAAAAAAACAATAAGATTATATTTTTTAAAACTGGAAAAACTTTAGGGATTATTGAATACAGCTTTTTTTCAAGTAATGACAGCATTACTAGAATAAGCCTACAAGATCCTAATGTGACCATACTGAAGACCAGTGTTCATTTGGAGGTATGTTTTGAAATGTTTATTTAGAAAAGTCAGTTTCCTTTATTTATTGTCACCTTTAGAAAAGAGATATGTCAGAACAAAATTCTTTAATTTTTAAAAGATCCCTATTTCACACTATTAAAAATCTACAGTATATTAAAAATAGTATAGAAAGCCATAATCCATGTAATTGATTTAGAAAGAAAATTTTATAAATAAGCATTTATCTCAAACCCTGATAGTCAAAGAGGCAGTCATATAAATAGTGGATAAAGGACTAACTACTGCCTCAAAGAGCCCATTATCACATCCAGCTTCTAATATTTAAGAAGTGTAAAAGCATATTAAACTTTTTATTAATTCAACCCCAAAATCTTAAGAAATAAATATATTTCAGTGTAAATTTCTTTCCAGGCTTGCCTGAAGGAAGGAAACTTTATCATTAGTACTTAATTAAACTTCTCAGGAAACAAGGTCCTTCACTAAAATAATTTCTCTCAGGTCTAACCCCATTCTCTCAGGTGTGAAAAGCTCCAGAAAATAGATTAAAGGTAGTTACCAAATTTAGGTTGATAAAATGCTTTGTGCCTAGTTTCTTCCTTTATCCTCTAAAGGGTCCAAGGAATAAGTAAATGTTTAAAAATCTGTTCTTGGGGTGGGGAGGGAGGGGAGTAGCAAAAAGACACAACATACTTTTAAATTTAATCTGCATTATTAACATTTTCTCCATCACTTTCTTAAATCTCGACAATCAATAAAACAATAAATCAATCCTTGATTTGTAGCATTTACCAGTTTCAGAGCTATAAGTGCTCACATAGAAAATCTAACAATCAAGTTAGAGCTGACACCAGCACATCCCTGGAACAAAATTTAGAGTGGAAAATACCTTATGTTTAGTTAAGATTAATGTTTTCCTATATTCCCTTAAAGGAACTCAAGGTAAGATCCACCTAAGAGCAGTACCCTATTTCCCTTCTTCCTGATGGAATTAGGGTACTAATCAGATAGAGGAGGTTCCTTTGATCACTTTAGGTCATCAGTTCCCTACTGGGAAAAATCCTTGAGAGGAGTGATCAAGGAAGAATAATAGATTTTAAGAGAACAATTTCCCAATTGTTCCCAACAATGTTCCCAAATGTTCCCAAAAGAGAACACTCCACCTAAAGTGAAGTGACTTGTTCTAATTAAAGTAGAATATTAACCAAAAACTGTTCTTTATTCATCATATTATGGCATTTTCATTGTTCCAGATTCCTGCAAATGTTAGCTCAAAAACCTTTTTTTTAATATTAGAAATATGACCAAGAGCATGAGGGAATTATGCCAATTTGGACACCTCTCTATAAGCTAGAGATGCTTGGATTTCAAATAATGTTAAAGTAACACAATTTTTTCCTAGAAGACTTGTGCCTAAAATACAGAAAAAGGTATTAATATTTTTTTCTTTGATATTAGCTTTGTGACCAATAGGAAATCATTTAACCTTTTATTTTGTCAGAGGGCTTTCTAAGGATATAAATTACATGAGTACCAATGGAGGGACTCCCTAAAGTGAGAGTTCCATATATTAATCAAATCATAAGTTTTGATATACAACAACAAATGGCCTACAATAGACTTTGAAATGTGACTTCTCAGAAAATATATTCTTAAAGACAAATGCCTGAAAAAGAAAGAATACAATGTTCTTATTTGTGATGTTTTTTTAATTGAATTAGTGTTAATAGTGTGATAGTTCCCTTTCCTAAGCCTTCATTCTAACTACAGAATTTTTTAAATAAAAAAAGAAATAAAGGAATAATTTTGCAACAATTATTGAGTTTCATTTAAGATATCCTGATGTGTATATTTAAAGAAATATTTACATACTTATTTCAGGGTCTCCACCCAAAATTTGCAACTAGGCAGACAAAGAGAGGAGTCCCACAGAGCTGAATGCTGAGGAAGTTGTTTCTTTAAAGAATCCTTTGAACTAAGCAGTAGAATTCACTACTCCCTGCTGCCTGAGAGATTGTGCAACATGCAGGGTTAAGGGAGAAAAGGAAAGCCTAGAGAATTTTAAAGATAAGAACCAAACAGAAAACATTGCAAAGTATAGACATGCTCTAGAATAGCCACATAACTCACTAAAAGGTATTCCTTTGAGGGTATTTAGAAAAGTGGGTATTAAGACCATTAAAATATTATCAATCTCTGTGGTTTTTTTCCTAATCTAAAGAGGCAAAAAAAAAAATAGATAAATAGCTATAAAACCTATTTAGTTGATTTTGGAACAGTGATTTAGACCTAAAAAAACCTAGAATTAGAATTTTAATTCAACCCCTTAATAGCTCCATGAGTTTAGACAGTTTGCATAACCTCACTGACTCAGTTTCCTAATCTGTAAAATGGTAACAATAGCACCTATATTTCAGGCATTTACGAAAATAAATTATATAACAGACATAAGGCATTTTGTAGTTTTAAAGTACTATATGCATGTTGGCTGCTATTATTAATAGCAATGGTAGCTAAGTGGCACAGAGTATTGAGTGCCAGGTCTGAAATCAAGAAAATTCATCTTTTGAGTATAATTTTGGCCTTAGATACTTTACTAGCTATGTCATCCTGAGCAAATCACTTAACCCTGTTTGCCTCAGTTTTCTCATCTATAAAATTAGCTAGAGAAGGAAATGGGAAATGACTCCAGGATCTTTGCTGGAAAAGCTCAAATGAAGTCATAAAGAGTCAGACATGACTAAAATCCAAAATTATTATAGTTATTTCTATCATTATTATTAATTATCTAATATGAAAAATCTAAAATCAATGTTGAAAAATTAATCTCTAAGCTATTTGAGAGAAGACATTGTCATTTTTTATAAAGGCAACACTAGAACCTAGAATTGTCTATACCAGATTATAGACACTTTAATGTTTCCTTCTCAAATGATCTTGTGCATATATTTTGTTTGTATTTGGTTATTTGCATGTTGTCTCATTAGACTGTGACCGTGAAAGCAAGGATCCTTGTCTTTCTTTTTATTTTAAAAATTTAACACAATGACATACACAGTAGGCATTAATAAATGTTAGTTGATTGGTTGACTGATGGGTTGATTAAGTGAGGGTATCAGGAAGGCTAGTAAGAAAAAATGTGAAAATTTATTAGTGGAAAGGAGACAAATATTTTCCTTGACCTCTTAAGAATTAACATTCAATTTTCTGGTTGCAATGTTTTTGTTTCATCACTTCAGCACTATGAACTGGACCAGGAAGATGCCATAGAAAAAGATATTGATATGTTCATAGCTCCATAAGATAAAATATGATCAGATTTCTGAAAAATCTTTCTGGAAATAGGGACTCTATTGCTCACAGCTAGGATTCTTATGTAAGTCATGTATCAGAAGCCGTGCCATCTCCTATAATACATTAGATTCCTTTTTCAAATGGTACTTGGTTTGATTTTCTGTCTTTCCTTCTGGGAAGTGTCTCAAGAACTCCCATAAGAGATTAATACCTAGTCCTTATACTTTTAAAGTTAAATTTATTTAATTAATTAATTAAGAATTTTTTCCATGGTTACATGATTCATGTTCTTTCCCTCCCCTTCTCCCACTCCCCTCTAACAGCCAATGAGCAATTTCACTGAGTTTTACATGTGTCATTTAGTGCTTATATTTCTGATATCATGGAGATCCTCAGGGGATGGGAAAATCCCACTAATCTACATCTACCTGTGACAAGAAGGGATTGGGGTCTTCTGTGAACTGGTAAGAGGAGATAGAGCACTGGCCAATAATGAAAAAATGTCCCCAGAAAAAAAATAATCAGACTCATCTGAGTGTGTGGCTCTGAGATTCCCTTTCTCTGGCATGTCTAACATCAAAGAAGAGTATTTAAGGAAGGAAACAGCTCCCTCTCATGTTGTTTCATTTGAATTCACCAAGTATGTAAGACACTTTGCTAGGTTTTAGTAATATAAGCATGGAAAATGACTGCCATTGTTTTTAAGAACTTTGTACTCTATTATAGGGATAAGTTATATGCTCATGAAACTATAACATGTTAAAATATAATTGAATGGAAAGCAAAGATTAGGCTGCTATGAAAGTAATGAAGAGAGGAATCAGTTTTAGCTAGGAGCATCAAAGTACCTACCTGGGATGATTACCCTTAAAGATAACAAAGGAAGAGAAGAACCCATACATGCAAAAATATTTATAGTAATTCTTTTTTTTTAGCAATCAAGAATGAGAAAATAAGGAAAGTGCCCATCAATTGAGAAATGACCAGACTTTAGTATATGAATGTAATGAAATATTGTTGTGACCTAAGAAATGATAGAAGTAAAGTTTCAGAGAAACCTAAAAAAAAAAGACTTCTATGAATTGATGCAACATTAAGTAAGTAGAACCAGAATGATCTACATGATAACAATAATGTTGTAAAGACAAATAAATTTGTAGGTCTTAAGAACTCCATGCCATGACCAAGCATGATCCGAAGGCCTGACAAAGTTGTATGCTTCCCACCTCCTGACAGAGAGGTGATGCACTCAAGCCATAGAATAAGATGTATATTTTTCAACATTCAGATTGCAGGAATTTGCTTTGTTATATTGTACATATTTGTTATAAAAGTTTTGTTTTTCTTCCTTAATTTCCCAGTGGGTAAAAAGTTAGAGGAAGAAAAAATAAATGCTTATTAATTGAAAAAAGAAATTAAAAATAAAGAAAATAGAGAGATATCAGTTGAAGTATTATATGAAGTTAGCATTTTATTAATGCTGTTTCATTTTCTGATTGTTTTATGTATGCATGTATTATTCCCTGAGTCAGACTGCAATATTCTTATGGATGAGTTGAGGCAGATTGTATTCTTGGTCTCTGTCTCTACTTACATAGATATGCAGAGATAAATGAAAAGTTTTCATGTTTTTTTAATACTAACTAGCTGTGTGAGCATGAGCATGTCACTTAATCCTGTTTATCTTAGTATCTTCATCTGTAAAATGAGCTGGAGAAGGAAAAGGAAAACCACTCCAATACCCTTGCCAAGAAAAAAACAAAAAGTATAACAGTCAGACACAACTGACCAATGACTAAACAGAAAAACAAACTATTGAAGATGTGTGGACCTCGATGTTTTTCTGCCCATTTTGTGTATTTATAATGACTTTCTCTACAGTCTTGATGAGAAGTGAAAAATACCTGAAGAGTTTTCCTTGGTTTCCCCATATCTTTGTAGGTAAAGGTATAAACCAAGAATTCAGTCTGCATTAACTAAATAAAATCATTGGTAATTTTCCTATAAGATTAGATACCTTGTCTCGTCATAGCAGAAAGAATCATCTATTTACTTTCCAAGGTGCTATCTTCATAGAAGCATCAGGAATTGGGGGCTGGGCTCATCATTAATCTGTACATTGCTCTATGATGTTATATAATGGTGGGTATGTGCACATACATTTATCATAAGCCAGATTTCTATAGCCACTTCTTCCCAACAATGATTTTTGTGCCAGAATATCATATGGCTTTCCATCTGTCCCTGATTAAAATACTGATTGTGTTGGTCCATTTCCACCTTCAAAGGGAATAACTCACTGGATCATTGGATTTGGAATCAGAATATCCATTTTCAAGTGAAAACGTATACTGGAGCAAAACTGACTAAAGAACAGATTGTTAAATGTTCAATGTGAGTATTTTCACTTCAGAAACAGGTAAACACCATAAATCAAGGTTCGCTATTCTTTTGATTGCCTAGGCTTAAGAAATTAATTCAGAAATATTAATAATGAGACCAGGCCAAGATGGTGGAATAGAGTAAGGCACTAACCTGAATTCCCTAATTCCCTCCAAAAAACCCTTTAAAATAGCACCTCAATATGAATTCTGGAGCAGCAGAACCAAAGAAAGACTGGGGTTTAACATTTTTCTAATCCAAGACAATTTAGAAGTCAGTGAGATAGATCTGTTTCACTGGGGGTGAAAGTAAGGAACAGGGCATTATGGGCTATGCTCCAGAAAGGCCTTGAGGATACCTATAATCAGTTATGGTGGCTTTTGGAGCTGTTAGTTTACAGGCAGTAATGGGATCAGATGACTGATCAGAAGGAGAATACAGGGAACTTTTTGATGGTATTGGATTCATGCCAGTTGCATTGCACAAACATGGTCCTGGGTTTCAGTCTGTGTGAGGAAGAATACTAGCACACTAGTGCTAGAAACTAGTGCCAGAGAAGAGGTGGGAACTATAGTCACAGTTCCATTGTCGAAAAATGTGCTTATAGCCACTTACGCCACCTCTTCTGAAATCATAGCACCTTGGAAAAATCTAAAATTCCAAAAGCTCCAAAACTAGCTCTGAAAACAGAAGCCCAAAAATTGCAAAACATAGGATAGTTCCCATTTCACTTCAGCAACAGAGCCCAAATTTAAAATAAAGTTAAAAGACAAGAAATAATCCAGAAAAAAAGTGAGCAAACAACAAAAAAGGAACCTGACCATAGAAAGTTTCTACAGAGAAAATGAAGGCATAAACTCAATGGACAATAAAGTCAAAATAGCTATAAGCAAAGTCTCAAAGAATAATTTGAATTGGTTGTAGTCCCATATTGAATTCCTAGAAAAAGTGAAAAATATTTTAAAAATAAAATAACAGGAGTAAAACTGAGAAAAGAAATGAAAGAAATATAAGAAAAAGACATGAAAAAGAGACTACAGGTACAAAAGTACTGAATAAAATAAGTTAAAAAGCAAAATTGGCCCAATGGAAAGAGATAAAAGAAATCCACCAAATATAAGAACTCCTTTAAAAAAGTAGAATTGGCCAAATGGAAAAGGAAGTACAAAAGTTCCTGGAGAAAAATCATTTATTAAAATTAGAACTGGACAGTGGAAGCTAATTACTCTATGAGCCATTGAGAAATAATAAAACAAAATCAGAAGAATTTTAAAATAAAGGAAAATGTGAAATATCTCAGAAAAATATCTCACCTAGAAAATAGATCTGAGAGATATTTTTAAGAATTATTGAATTACCTGAAAACCATAATAAAACCCTAGATATCATTATTCAAGAAACTATCAAGGAAAACTTCCCTGATATCCTAGAACTAGCTATTAAATAAATATTAATTGAATCTATCACTTCCTGAAAGAGATCTTTAAGTGAAAACTCACAGGAATATTACAGCCAACTTCCAAAGTTCCACCTAGATGAAAGTAAAAGTATTGTAAACAGTCAAAAAATAATTCAAATATCAAGAAGCCATAGTTAATATCACACAAGACTTAGTAAGTTCTTAATTAAAATATCAGAGGGCTTAGAATGTAATATTTCAGATGACAAAGGAGCTACAGTATTCCAAACAAGCATCACCTCCCAGAAAAACCAAGTATAATCCTTTATGAATATTTAATAAAATAGAGGTCTTTCAAGGATTTATGATGAAAAGATGAGAGCCAAATAGAAATTTTGACTTTCAAATATGAGACTCAAGTATAAAAAGTAAACATGAAAAAGAAATCAGAAGGAATTCAATAAAGTTAAACTGTTTACACTCCTACATGGGAAGATAACTCCTAAGAATTGTTTAAATACTAGGGCAGTTAGAAATACACACATGGATATTAATTAACTACAAAGGAATGATATTAAAAAATAAAATTAAGGCCTGAGAAAGAGGGATTCATTGAGAGAAGGGGGACGGGAGAGGTGAAATTATCTCACATAAAAAAAAACACAAAAGAAAGAGCTTTTTCAGTAGAGGGGAAGATGGACAAATGGTGGGCAAGTCTTGAACTCTGCTTTCAATGAAATTGACTCAAAGAGTGAATAACACATTCATTCAAGTAGATACAGAAATCTATTTTTCTTTACAAAGAAGTATAAGAGGATGAGGAGAGGCTAGATTCAGGTATGTGGTGGTTAGAAGCAAAACTTTTAAGGAGAGAAAAGGTTAAAAAAAACAAGGAGAGAAGGATTGACTGGGGAAAATTGGATGGAGGGAAACACACAGAAAATATCATTACTGTGAATGTGAAGAAGATGAACTAACCATAAAACACAAGTAGATAACATAGTGGATTAAAAACAAGAATCCTACAATATGTTGTTTACAAGAAACATCCTTGAAATAGAGAGATGAACACAGAATAAAGGTGGCCAGTTAGAGTAGATCTATTATGCTTCTGCTAAAGTTAAAAAAAAAAAGGAAAACAATCATGGTCTCAGACAAAGCAAAGGCAAAAATAGATTTAATTAAAAGAGATAAGGAGAAAAACTACATTTTGCCAAAGATAACATAGACAATGAAGCAAATCAATAAACATTTATGCACCAAATGGCATAAAATACAAATTCCTGAAGGAAAAACTAAATGATTTACAGAAGGAATTAGCTAGTAAAACTGTATTAATAGGGTAACTCAACTTAAGTCTTTTAGAACTAGATAAATCTATCCAAAAATAATAAAAAAGAATACAAGGAGATGGATGGATAGAATTTTAGAAAACTTAGATATGATATATCTCTGGAGAAAATTGAATAGAAACACAAAGGAGGACAAAATCAATGCTATTCATAATCATGTAAAATTCTCTTAATCATTTTTTAAATTGCAGATATTAAAATTAAAAAAAAACTCCTAAGCTATTGGCCAATATGATGTAAAAAGAAAATGATAAAAGGAGAATATGTAGGAAAATTGGGGTCACCGATACACTGTTGGTAGAGTTATAAACTGATCTAGCCTTTCTGGAGAAAATTTTGAAATTTTACCCAAAACACTACAAAACATTGTATACCCTTTGATCCAACAATATCACTTCTAGGACTGTACCCCAAAGAGATTTTTTTTAAAATAAAGAGCTATAATGCATTTATAACTAAGTGGAATTGCTTGTCACCTTTGCCAGGAGGGATGGAAGAAGAAAGGGAGACAACATGAATAATGTAACAGAAAAAGATGTGGAAATTTGTTTTTGGAATAAAATAAAGATAAATTTGTTTTTATATGGAAAGCACC
Source organism: Monodelphis domestica (assembly GCF_027887165.1). Classification (NCBI taxonomy): domain Eukaryota; kingdom Metazoa; phylum Chordata; class Mammalia; order Didelphimorphia; family Didelphidae; genus Monodelphis; species Monodelphis domestica. The sequence continues at coordinate 224,775,834 of NC_077234.1, forward strand.
TATATATACATGTAAAAAAATATCTTCATGGTAGCACTTTTTTGTAGTGGAAAAGAATTGAAAATTGATGAGATGCCTATCAATTGAGGAGTGACTGAACAAGTTGTGATATATGATTGTGATGGAATGCTACTGTACCATAAGACATGATGAGCAGGAAGATTTCAGAAAAGCCTGGAAGAAGTGAGCAGAACCAGGAGAAAGGATTACAAATGAATGACTTAGATCTTCTCAACAAAAAAATGGCCCAATACAATTATGACAGAATTATGATAAAACTGCTATCTGCTTCAAAGGAAAAATTGTTTTTATGTATAGTTTAAAAAAATAAAATATAAAAAAAATTACAGCAAAATAAAAAAAGAAATATTGATAATTCAGATAAAACTTTAAAAATTATATGTTCTTTTTCAGTCAATTGTTAAACATTTATAAGACACTGCTAGTCAGGCTTTCAACATGTATTGATTGTGTGACTTTGCAAGGCACTTAACCTGACTATGCCCAGTTTCCTCATTTATAAAAATAAATCCTTTTGGATTTTGAATTTCTATGAGTCTCACAATAACAATAACAGTAACATTAATACTTTGGTGAATCTTTCTTCTCTTTAATGTGGGTATATTCTCTAGCAACTGAGTTTATAATTTCACTTATCCAGTTTCATTTTTGTACATGTCATCCTATAAGTGTTCTGCAACATACTAGGGTCATTCTCTAAATATACAGACATCACATGGCTACCAATGTATAATGATGATGATGGTGGTGATGATGGTGATGTTGATGGCTATATCACTTTCAAAATCAAACTCACTATCCACATCAAGAGGGGCCAATGGCAAATTAAGGCAATGCCAAATGGGGTAGGGCACAGAATGGACTTAGCTTGTTCTGGGACTTCCTTATTAACCATGTAATCATAGCATGAGTTCTGAAATATTGACCAATTGGACTCTGATATCATTAAGTTGGTACCTTATCTTGTGATATAACTGCTTCCCTAAATCTAAAAAATAAACCTAACCTATATTCATGATAATGGTCAGCTTGACACAGGGGACAATAGTTTCATATTCTATTATGCAAAGAAGGCAAAATGAATCAGATTAAACAAGAAGTACCATGTCGCACTAATTAGAAATCCTTAAATGACAATTGTGCTAACTAATGAAGTGGGCACACTGTAAATGAGTATGGATTGGACTAAAGTTATGAATTTTTAATGTGAACAAGCCAAATCAATACATGAGAAAATATAAGAACAAAGTTGAAAACAAAATTCTTACAGTCTGAGGCAAGGGCTTCATACAATTTATTGATAGTAATATCCTTAACTTAAATTATACAATAATATTTTTAAAATCAGTAAAGAACAATCCTAAGAAATAATTTTATCCCTAAACCCAAATTAGATAAAATATGCATGGAAATTGAGGAGTTAGAAATCTTAGGAAATTGAAATCTATACTCAGCACAAATTGCAGAATTGCTACCTAAAAACAAAAAGTCTCGCATGATTTTAAAAGGAAGATGAACACCCTTGATATACATTTAGTTAATATCAAATGGCACAGCATTTGTATAAAATTTAGCATGGTACCTGGAACATAGTAGACACTTTTAAAATAAAATCTTTACTCCCATTCCCATTTTCACTTCCAATAGACAAAGTAACTAAAACAATAAACTAAAAATAGAACAAAAAACCCTAGTATTTCCTCTAATCATCATTATTAAGTGACTTCTCACATAATATATGACTGAGAGAATAAAAACATGCCAGGTCACACACATAATAGAACATACTACGTTATACAGTAAATAGCATAGTATGAAAAGATGGATCTAGTAAGAGTTTAAAGGACAGTTATCAAACACTGCTATACCAGCAATGGCTTAAAAAGTTATTCAAGACCTTTGGAAAGGCAATAGAAAATACATCAAAATGTAGTCATTGTACACCTCAGAGTTCTTAAGTAATAAGATATCATCCAGTTATGTGACACAAAAGAAACCTATGAATTAGAATGATGAAAGTTGTAGTCTTAATGTCCTTTATCAACAAGAGAAAATGAAAATGAAAATATTAAGACAATATACAAAAATCAAAGCAAACAAAAAGAAGAAAAAACAGTTAAGCAACCATGAAAAATTATATGGACTTGAGAAATAAAGAAATTAGAGGAGAGAAAACCGATAAAGATGGAAAATGTGGAAAATTCCTGACCATATATATACAATCAAAGTTCAACATAATGAACACATAAGTTAAATCTAATCTGAAATAAAAAATTTGCTTACTGTTAATATAATAAATGAAAAAATGATTACATCAAGAGAAATGACTGGCATGCTAATTTTCCCCCAAAACTGAAAAGCATCAGAATTAGATAAGCTCTATAATTATTAACTCAAATTATTAACTTCCCATTGGCACACAAATTACTAGCAAAGCACTTTATTAGCTTTTTCTCTGATACAAGCTCATTCTCAGCTTTCTTGAGAAAAGGCATTACTTATTTATTGCAGAATATGAGACTGGTGACCTCTCTCATTATTGGCCAATTATATCTTTATGTACTTTGTACAAAGCATTTGCAGTTTGTATTACACAGACACAGACACATCTATAAAACTTACCAAAAACAATATATTTGCTGAGTATACTTTGAAACTCAAGTGGTGTCAATAGCAGCTATTGTAGACATTTAATTCCAGCAGGTTCCAGAAGGTTTTTTTTCCTTTTTATAAATGCAACATGGTGTAATTAAATATAAATTCCATTATGACTGCTTTAATAATTGAATAATTAAAGCACAGAATGAAAGAATATGAAATGTAATTCTTACAGTTATTTAATTAGAATCTTCAGGAAGCTAAAATATACTATATAATAAAATGTAATAAATACTTGGGGCTTGGGAAAAGATTTTGAACAACATTCCTTGTCAAGCTAATCATTTTAGAGATCATACCACTAGATGTGTAAAGAAACATGGGGTGGCAGATGAGGCAGAACTGAGGAGCATGTAAGAAGACCTGTTGTAATAGCTGCAATAACTTCAGTAGCCTTCCTGAAACGTCTCTACTTCCCATCCCAAGGTTGAGAAAAATTTTCAGGTAACCTTTCTCAAAATATCCTAAAAACTACATAGTTCCAAGATATCAGTTCCCTGAGAATTTTATGGAAAATGGAAAACCCAATAAATGTGATGAAAACTGGTTCGATCCTGGATCTTCTTTGTGGTAACATGGTTAACTTGATCTGAGGTTTTTATGGTACCAATGAGAAAGAAATCTAAATTTTGTAAGGTCCCTGATAGTGGCTAAACCAATAACAGAACTAAACAATAATAGAATTAACTAACTGCATTTCCATATGCTAATGAGTACTGACTGCAATAAAGGTCAATCTTTAGATACAGGAAGAGGACTGATATGATTTGTCAATTTTGGGACATATAAGTAAAAGTTAAATGTGTATGAGTCTGTATACTTAAAGTAAAAGAGCAGAGTTCTAAAATTCTGAGAGAACACCTGCTGTTGGAGAAAGACAGTTAAGCCTAAGGCTGTGGCTTTTTCCCTCTGGGTGGACCTGAGGAGAATTAGTTTTTCCCTGTGGCATTTGGCTACTTGTTTATCAAGTCTTATGCTATTTGGATTATCCTGTACCTGTTTGTCTTTTTTTTTTAAACCCTTACCTTCCATCTTGGAGTCAATACTGTGTATTGGCTCCAAGGCAGAAGAGTGGTAAAGGCTAGGCAATGGGGGTCAAGTGACTTGCCCAGGGTCACACAGCTGGGAAGTGTCTGAGGCCAGATTTGAACCTAGGACCTCCCATCTCTAGGCCTGGCTCTCAATCCACTGAGCTACCCAGCTGCCCCCTACCTGTTTGTCTTTTGACACTTACTGAGTTCCTGTGCTGAGACAACTAACAGCTGATCATGAGATCATCATTAAGCCCTGTCAGACTTGCACACAGACCCTTTTATCTTAGATTACCAAAGGGAGTTTACCATTAGCTTAATTAAGTTTAGTAATTTGGGGTTTATATAGTGACTAGGGAATAGAGTAGGGAACCACTCAGAAGCAATCTCTGTGAAGAGATTTGTAGATCTGTGGAGGTATAGATATTTATTAATAGAGTAAAGTAAGGTATATCCAAATCCCTTCCAACCTATCTTTATTTTATTAAACACTTGTAATTTATAACATAGAGTTATGTATGTGTGTGTGTGTGTCATCTCAGGGTCTGGCTCTGCCTTCTTTGGGCTTGAATAGGTTTCCCAAACCAGGTTACTGGCCTAAATTAACATCCAGTCACATCCCCTAAACCCAACAGGTATATCAATACCAAATTGATGTTTCAAAGGCAGATGCTTTGAATATTGTTGGGCAAATAATTATAGCTTTTCACCCAATGAATCATATTACCACAGCCTACATGTCATATTGATGAGAATACAATTGCTGCTCTTATAATCATTAACCTGGTTATTCAATCCTTATAAGCAGGGGCCCATCTGACTGGGACTCAAGGTGTTTTACAAGAATATTAATAGTTGAGATTGCCAGATATAGGTAACATAATGGATATAACATTTGTTTTCTAACAATGGACTCCTTTTGTATCATATTAGTGATGGACAATACTATATGAAGGGTAACATTATCATTGGCAATCAGGGTTAGATGACTTGGAAGTAATCATTTCTCAAACATAGCATACTGTAGTAGAATATCCATTAGTTAATAGGGAGTTAATTAAGAAATTAGATAGATTGACAAGCTAGTGTATAAGGAGGTCTCCAGCATGGGAAGATACATGGATAAGTTACCTTAAGAAAAGACAGATGGAATTTCCATGAAGATTCCTTAGGAATTCTGTCAAGAGCCCTAGGAGTCTGAGAAGAAATAACTGCCTCTCTGAGAGTGTCATATTCAGAGGTTAGAGGTGTTGAGTGTTTCTCCTTGGGAAATCCTGAGGGAAGTTGATGACAGTTGGTGGAGAAGATTTGGAGATTTTGGAAGAAGCTCTTGGTGTATATCATCGGTCTAAAGAGAGAGAGACTGACTGAGTTTTTCTCTCTGTGACATGTACAGAGAAGGAGGAAGCCAGCAGGCCTGAAGAGAGTTATTCTGTTAGGAGCCTGTCTGCAGCTGATTCCCTAAGCTGAAAAGAAGGAATTTGTTCATAAGATATTTTTAGAATAGTTTAGAAAGATAGAAATTGGGTTGTAGACAGAGAGGAAGATAGGCTAGCTTTGATTTCCTTCAAGTATGAAGATTTTCCTCATGAAAAAGTTTGGGATTAGGGTTATAGGTAGAGTTTTATTAAATTAGGGTACCTTCATCATTTAAGAAATAACTTCCTATCTGATATCCTTTTTCTCTCCCTTTCCTAAAGTTTTTATACCACAATAAATAGTTTATATACACACACACACACACACACACACACACACACACACACACACACACACACACATATATATATATGTATAATCTAAGCAGGATTCTTTTCCACTGCTTGGACTCTGTTATTTCCAACTGATAAACCTCAAGATAAAACTCCACTTAAGAAGTTTAACACAGCCACCATTAACTGTTGGTAAATCTAATATCTATCAATATCTAGAGCAATTATTCCTCAAAATGTATAATACCAAGTAGTCACCCTAGGAAGCTTATGACTTCAAAAGTCATTTAATCTAACCACCACTACTTAGTCCTTGCCAAGTGTTCTATATGGCCTGGTCCTTATGAACAGAGATCTGGGGGAATATTAACCCAAAAGATCAAATAAGCCCAAACTAAGGGCCTTCTGGACAGCCTGATTTTAAATTCTCAAGACTTTAACCCATTCCATTTTCCCATTTAAAAGAAGCAAATATACAACTAACTCAAAAAAAAACAGTAATGAGGTATAAATTTTGATGGGCCTATCCTGGCTCATGGAACCAGGGAAATTTGCATACTGCTTTTTACTGCATTTCCATACTACCAGCCAGGGCTGTTGTGAACCAAGACACTGAAGTTATTGGAAGTTAATTTTGCCCCAAAGATACAATATATCTTTGCACCAAACTATGAGTCCTTTGGGAGAGGAATACGATATCAAGACTGCTCTAGGATTCTGGTAGGAAACTCCTGAACCCCTAAGGAACTTTTTTTTAGACTATTGTCATCCCCAATGATTGCTTTTATCATTTGTGTATTGTGTTTGCCACCTTCTAAATATATTTACCTTGGAATGAATGAATATGTTTTATTCAATAAATTGTACCTTGTAAGCATCCAGTTTGGAATAGTTCATTGAATTGAATGCAAGTACACCTACTGGAACCAGGGACTTAGCCAGATCATGCCCTGGGTAGTTAGGAGGACTGACAATCAGCCCCCAGATAGCAGTTCAGATCATACCAACAGCAGGGGAAATCAGGCATGCCCTGTACCCCTATCTTAGACAAGACCAAAGACTAGAAGTGACACCGTGACATTGGCAATAATGTCCTGTCTGTAAAGTACCTTGAATATTATCAGTCAGTAGACAGTTAGAAATGGCAGTGACACCCTGTCTACCAGGTCCTAGTCAATTTTCTTGGTTGCAACCAGCTGGATAAAACAGAACCAGAGAGGGCTCTTTAGTCAGCTGGACAAGCCAACAATAGGGATTGGCTTGTGTTAGCCTTTAGTTGCAATTTGATGGAATACACCCAGCTTTGCAGCAACTATGAAGAGGAATGAATTATACTTTGTAAATGACACTTGGGATCCTCCAACCTGTATCATCATGGGCTAACAAGCTAGTGGAAGTGGGGCTTACTCCCACACCACCAACTTGGCCTGTTGTAAGCTAAAACAATATGTGGCAGACCTAAGGCAGTTTAAGTTCAGCCCAAGATAGATTGGCAGGGAACCCAGCAGTACATCCAATGGGTAAGGAATATATAAAGACAGCTATAGGACTCTGAAAGAAAACTCCTAAATGCCCAGGAAACTTCTATGCTTTTATCACTTTCTGAAAAGTGTTTGATTTTCTTTTATCCTTTTATCATCTACTTTTTCCTGGGGAACAACTGAATGTTTTTATTAAAATAAATGAATATCTTGAGCTTCAGGCTTTGAGTTGGCCATTGCACAAAACATGGAATCTTAAGAGCAACTTAATATTGATTTGATATTTATTGGACAATCTACCTAAAAGGTACATAATATACATCCTTATTTCATTGGTGATTACAAAGCCTATGACTCAGATTAACACTTTTATATAAAAGAGAATGCTAAAGAATTAATATCCAAGTAGACAGTTCTTTATTATTTAAAGCATATTACCCACATTGTATTGCTAAGAACAAATCATATAAAATAGGGTGTCTTTAGTTGAAACTCCACTGTGATTCTGCCTAGTCATAAACCAATGATCATCACTCTTGAATAGAACTGTGTATAGATTTTAAGTTAAAAAAAAAAGAATCATATCAAAACAATGAATTTGTCAGTTGATGTACATAGATGATAAAAAGCCAAATGTTTTCACCAAAAACACATGAAAAAAACTTCCTTATTAGTGGGATCTTTATACAAACAAAGACAATTTCCTTTGCATTTGATAAGAGAAAAATTCTTAATGTACACAAAGTAAAGGTAGAAACTGAAGTCTTGTAGCTTTAATCCAGGTTAAATGGAAACAATGGACAAAGGTAATGCCAACCTAAAAGCCATAAAGGAAAAAATTCAATTTTTTGAGACTTGCTGATACCCCAAAATCAAAGGCAAGTAGGAAGAACTTATTTCAACAATTATCACATATGCAATGTCAATCTGAATATATGTATTCAAAATACTAAAATAGGCAATAACAGGATGGGGAAGTATCCTAATAAAAATCCATACCATATGAATAAAACACAGGGGGCATATCACCATCCCCAGCCAAAAATAAAGAAGATAATGTAAGTTCCCATAGTGTGTGATACATGAGTGAAAACCCTATAGAAATACATTTGGAATAAGCAGACATCATTTCACTAGAAATAAAGTCTCAGAAAATTTATCAAAAGTAACCAAATGTGGTTTATCTTGAAATGAATTCAGTCAAGCAGTTAAGCTCCAAAAGTGAAATCAAAAGAACCTCCATGTGTGAAATCCCCATGACTACAAGCCAATAATGTCAACAATGAAGTTCACAAATGGCAGAGTAATATTGATTAGTTTTTGGAAATTGAGGGAAACAAGGTCATTGTCATAAAAAATTAAAGTAATCATTATAGATTACAGTACTAAAATTCTTATTCTAAATTCTAAAATATCTTAATCCAGACCGCTTGATGGCTACCCTGCTCTTCTAGTCAATGTAATAAATTTATAAGTTACCAAATATAAAGAAATAATAGCAGGAAATAAGATCGCAAAGGAGAACCTGAAAGTCATGGACAAATCATATCAAAGATCACAGGAGCATAATTTACAAATTGTCATAGGTTGACCAAAATTCACATACTTAAACCTCATTTAAATACAAATTCTTTCACAGGAATTCAAAATAGACATTTTACATTTCATATGGCTTTGTACTCTACCCCATGATACTTATCTTCTTCCAAGTCATGCCAGTGATTGCATTCATACTCTGAGTGGTCATCTGTTGAAGGGAACCACTAGAAGAGTTTCCAGGGTTTCCTCACTTTCCCAATTCTGACTAAAGAAATCAACACCCCCAAACTTCTAAAACTCCCAAAGTGACCTCAAAGTTGGCAAATCTTCATCTTGGGATCACTACTCATTCACCTAAAATCAGGAAATTAAGTTTCAGTTATCTAGAAAGACGGATATATGGTTTAAATTCATGTGCATGGCATTTCACCATTTCTGTTGAGGTAGGGGAGAAGGTAATCCCTTTCTGCAGTTCACACTGGGGATATGTTTGCCTTATCAAGTATCTAAGGAAGAAGAGACCCAGGAACAGAACCACTGCCACTTTTAAAGATGCATGTTCTCCCTGTATTAAGTGACCAATAAAGAAAATGCTTCCTTATCTCAAAGCTCCATTCTTCAGTTGTACAACATTTATATGATATCAGTCAGAAGCAAGGAGGACAATTTTGCCCATATCCCATTCAACTTCCAGTTATTTCAGAAAAATGCAGAAATTATATAACATCTTTAAAGGCCACAAAAATTTAGCACATATGAAATATTTTATAAAATGTACTGTGATAGATACAATTACAGAAGCTATCTTTCATAGACTGAGAAATAACAAATCCCCATTCTATGAATATAGAGCTCAAAATGTCCTTGAGAGCTGAACCAATAAATTCTGCTGGGTCCATTGTCATTATCCTGAGAGAAAGATGTAGCAAGACTCACTCTGGAGAAGGGAGGTCAAATCATACTTGCTAAATGAAAACACTTTTTAACCATACAGCACTGTCTCCATAAACCTCAGTTTTTAAGAATAAATATCAATTCTGTGCCACGGAAAATTAGCAACTATCCAAATGTACCCTACATAAAATTTTAGACTATGATTGAAGGTGAATGTATCAGTACCTACATTCATATGTACAAAAGGAATTATACTTCACTAAGTAGCAAAAGAAATTATTATTATATTTCAGAGTCAAAAATTGAGAGCAGGGGGTTTCCAAGGATCCCTGAATTAGAAAAATAGGTAGATGGACAGACAGACAGATACAGAGGGAGCTAGACCTCTGTATCATTCTATTTACAATTATCTAGAGAAATCCAAATATGTCTCTATTACAAATCTCTCTCTCTATTTATGTATATCACCCTTATACCTATATATCTATGTAGATATGTCAATTATCTCTGGATCAAATTACATGGAGAGAGAGAGAGAGAAAGAGAGAGAGAGAGAGAGAGAGAGAGAGAGAGAGAGAGAGAGAGAGAGAGAGAGAGAGAGAGATCCCTATCTCTCCATTGTGCTATATTTATATAGCTCTCTTAATCTGTCTCTTTCTCTTTCCCAGAAATTTTATTTCATTGGTACAGAGAACTCCTAGAACTTCCTTTGTGATCTTAGAAAAGCATCTATATGTGTCAACATAATCTGGAAAAATTTTAAATAATAATAATAAATAAATGCATCAATAGCATATTCCTAGATAGTTCTTTGGGGAACTGAGAGGTTAAGTGACTTGTTCATCATCACACAACTATATGTCAGAAATAGGACTTGGCTGACTGCTCGTCTTCCTTCCTCCAAGGCTAGTCTTCCTTTCAACTTCCTATGTTGCCTCTCTACATATTTACAAATACAAAAGAACTATATCATCTTGGCATTTTATTAAAATTCGACAGAAACTTAGCATGCACAGTGCCATTCAAAGCACCTTCAACAGATGTTGTCTCTATTCTTTAGGAGTTTAGTTTTAGTGTTTTTAATGTGTAATATGAGGGTGTCTTTCATCTTTATATATTACTATAGAGAAAAAAGACAGACACTAAAACAAATAACTAAAAGAAATCTCCTTCATCTCTCTTCTTTCTCCATTAGTGTACTAATTTTATGTATCAAAATAGTATGGAAACCTTCTGGAAAACACAAATTAAATGAAACATATGGGCTATCTGAACTTGTTTTAATATAGCTTTGTAGAAAACAATACCTCCTAAAATAAGATAAGATATTCCATTTTTTGCTATGGATTTAAAAAATCTTTTTAGGGGTTATTTTATCTCAGCTTCACATGACATTTAAATTTTTTTCTAATGCCTTTGCTGTGATATTGCTCTGCAGATACCTGAATTATGTCACATCTACAGATCACATGAGTTTGTATCCATAGCAACAGACAGCATAGGTAATGGTTCTGAATCTATTTAGATTCATAGAATGTGTGTCTGGACAAAGATAGGTCTTAAAACTAGAACTTTTTAAGCTTAAAAAAACTTTAGCAAGCATAGGTGTCAATTGTTCAGATAAAATAATTATATATTCAAATATACTTGTTTATAATGAAGCCTTTGGGATGGATATGAATTAAAAGATAGTGTTTCTATCCATTTTAACATTTCTGACCTATGAATAATTATTCTTTGAAAAGATGCTGCAAATTCAAGTATTTCAAACTGTATTAATTCAGATTGATTAAGGAAGAGAGTCTGAATTATAGACTATATTGAAAGTAAGCATAATCTTATAAATTCTCAAAGTAGCTAGGCTAATTAAGCACTGTATTGTCTGGTAAAGACCTCTAGTGTACCTGATTGGATGAATAGCATGGAGTGGTTTGAAATATGTGTTGGGGGGAGGGAGAGAAATATATTTGGATACTTTTGATCAATCAGCTTATTCTATTAGTCCAGCTGATGAAATTATGAAAGAACTGCTAAAGAAAGATGACCAGTATAGATGTGCTAATCAAAGGATAAATTACCTGTCTACACTTTGTTAACCCTTTATAAAGTCTGAAGAAGTTCCCTTTGATGCAATTAGAAAATAATAAGCTATTATTTTTATGTTCAGTTTTTTTATGTTTTGTATACTTAAGGATAATCTATACAAAAAAGGATCTCTGCCTAAAATGTGACTCAGATAACTAAAAATCAACATTATCTATATTACATTGAATTTTATTTATTTATTTGCTTCCAAATTGCATCTTTTCAATTTACATTTTAATATGGTTTTATTCCCTCCTGGGAGTGCTGCCAGGCTCTTACAGCCAGGACTTCTGTATGACATCTCTGATCTTTGATCAACTTTTTAAACTAGGACACATTTTGAAGATAGGTACAGGTGAAGCAGGAATGTGATCACTACCAGCATATTTTTCGTCTGTTCCCACTCTTCCCACTAGCACTGTAAAGGGAAAATGAACCCTACACTGATGGCAGAGAGCAGGATCTTAAGGAGGTACTGAGTTTACTATTTATTGTTGTTCTTAAGTCATTTCTGTCATGTCCAAGTCTTTGTGATCCCATTTGGGGTTTTCTTGGTAAAGATAATGGAATGGTTTGCCATTTCTTTCTCCAGGTCATTTGCAGATAAGGAAATTAAGGGAAATAGCACTAAGCTCCTTGCCTAGAATCACACAGTGAGTAAATATCTGAAACTGAATTTGAATTCTGGGAGATGAGATTTCCTAATTCCAGACCCAGTGCCTCTTAGCTGCCTAACTTGTACATATGTGCCTTGAAAATCTCTAAAAAATTTGAAAAAAAAATGAAAAAAGCAAATGTATCCATCAGGCTTCTTTTATATATCCTAATCATGTGGATAGAGGTTAGCACACAACACTAATCTAGATGGATGGGCTGTTCCCAATTCGTTAGTCAAAATTTCCAGAACAAGAATGCTGGCTGAACTTTTTTTTCCCAGAGTACCTGGGAGGTGTGACAAGGATATCAAAGAGTGTGAGACTCCTGTTTGGCCTATTCCATCAACATTAGTTCGTTATTCTGCTGAGACTTCCTTAGACAGGCAGTGTGGTGAAGTAGAAAGCCTGGACTTGAAGTTTAATTAGTGCCTGATAATGACTATCTAGCTATGCAGTCATCAATACACACTCCCTTTAAATTTCAGTTTATTCAAATGTATGGGACATTGGAGAGAATACTGGACTCAAAATCAGGAAGAAATGAGTTTGAATCCTGCCTCAAACATTTACTAGCTCTTTAATCCTGGGCAATTTTCTTAATCTCTATGAGATGAAGTTTCCTCCGTTATAAAGTAGAGATAATAGCATCTACCTCACTGGTTTGTTGTGAGAATCAAATAAAATAATATATGTAAAGTGCTTTGCAAACCTCAAAATGCTATATAAATGCTAATCATCATCATCATTATCATCATCCCTGAAATGCCTCCCTGAAGCATTTTATTTTGGTGAGGATCAAATGAGCTAATGTAAATAAAGTACTTTGTAAAACTTAACACACATTTTGTGAATATCAGCTATTATTAAACAGAAATCCAATATAAAAATTGGCACTAAAATAAATGAGAGACCAGACTCTGACCTTGAAGTTTTCTTTTAGCTTTAGGTATAGTCTCATTTCCAGCTGCATTTCAAGACTAACATGTTTTCTGTCCCATTCTTGTTCCCTATCTCTCTACCAAGTCCATAACTTGATATATTGGCTTACCTTGAAGCCACAGTTTAGGTCCTACTGTTTCTTCTTAATCCATTCCCAGCCTTATCTCTATCACTAGTATCAACCTCAATTAAAGTTATATTCCTTAACTATCCACATTCATGTTTTGAGAAATGTAGAAAGAGAAGGAAGAAGGTAGAAAGATCTTCACACTTGCCTTCTTTCTTCTGCAGAAAGTTGTTTCCTGGTTCCCCTCCCTTTCCAAGTCACCACCACATTAGTTTAAAGTTTTCTAGCATCTATTTTGTATAGATGATATTTCTATCCAGTAAGTCTAAATAAGTAAATATTATTTCCCTCATTAGAATTTAAACTCCTTGATAGCAAGAATTAGTCATCCCCTTCCAACATTTTTGTGTAGTCCCAGAATTTAATAAAGTTCCTGCCACATACACCAGACTGCAAACTAACTGGAACAAAGGCAGCTAGGTGTCACAGTGGCAAGAGTGTCAGAGATGGAGTCAGGAAGACTCCTCTTTCAGAGTTTAAATTTACCTTCCAACACTTACCAGCTATGTGACCCTGGGCAAGTCACTTAATGTTTGCCTCAGTTCTTCATCTATAAAATGACCTGGAAAAGAGTTGGTAAACCATTCAAATATCTTTGCCAAGAAAACCTCAAATAGGGTCACAAAGAGTCAGGCATGACTGAAAATGACTAAAAAACAGAAATTTAAATATAACATCATACAATTATTATCTTTGTGACCCTGGACAAATCATTTAACTTCTGTTGGCTTTAGTTTCTTCATCTGTAAATTAAAGGAAAGAATAACACCTACTTTTCAGGATTGTTGTAAGGATAAAATATGATACTTATAATGTACATCACAAACTTTGAAATGCTATAAGTCATAGTGATTATTATTAATAAAGTAAAATAATCAGAGTCATTTCCATACAATAAACAAGTTGCATGGCATATTTTAAAAATTCTAACTTGCAATACATTCCTTTTGCTGCAATCACTAGCTTAACCTGGTTTGACATTGTATTCCCAATATTTGGACAATATTTTTAATCTTCATTATGAAACTATGCTTTTATCACATTGGATATGAGGGACATTTTAGCAAACAGTCTATTTTTCTAAACTTGACTATAGCCCATGGCTTTCAAAGGTTTTTAAATTAGGAGGGTTCCTAAAATATTAAAACAGGTTTATCACTTAGAGGTGAATTTCTTTTCCTTTTTTTGCCATGTGTCATGATACAAAATCATGTCACAGTATTCAATCTACATTTGAAAAATTCTGAAATTTTGAAGTAATTCTACTCTTTAGTATATCAATAAATTTATTAGAGTTCAAAATTTTCTCTGTGGGTTTGCAATTTTCAGATCTATTGGAAGTAAAAACATCCATCATATGTATTTTGGTGAACATTTTTCATCTAATGAACATACTCTGACTTTACTGGTTTAGGTGGATTTTTTTAAAGATGGTTTTTATGTATTTTAGAGTGAAAAAAATGCTTCATTAGTAAACCATGCCCAAAGGGTCATAAAACTATGCAAACTCTGACCCGGCAATTCCACTATGAGATCTGTATCCCAAAGAGATCAGAGATAGGGGTAAAAGATCTACTTCTACAAAAATATTTTCAACATCTGTTCTTTTAGTAGCAAAGAATTAGCTGCAGTTCTGAATACAATGAGCCACTTAGCTGTAACCCCTCCATGGAAATTTTCTTAAAAAAAAAACTTGATAGACATTACAAGCTTTCTATTCTTTCTTATTTGATCTCATGATTCTCCTTTAGAAAAACTCATTATTGCCCTCCAGATATTATAGAAATTACTCAAATTTTATTGAAATATCTGCCATTTTTGAATCCAGTCTGTATTTCTTTCATCATCCCCTTTCTCTGTCAGTTCCTGTTGTTCTAAGACACCACATACTACTAATACATATCAATTCTTTCTCATTGTCTTATAAGGTAGCTATGATTCCTACTTAAAGTCTCTCTTTCCCATTTCCTATCAAACTTGACTAGTAAAGAATCAATCATCTGGTCTGGCTTTTGGTTTTAACCTTTCTACAATAGTTAAAAATATAATTAAAAATGAAAAGCCGAGCAAAGGAGAACATTACATATCAGATTTGAAAATACATTATATTTCAAAAATGAATAGGTCTGAAAATTTGTTTTCCCACTCTTGCCATTTCTCTTGTTTTCATCCATGAAACCTCAGAAGGCTAAGAATATAAAAGAAACTACTTATAGAGCTCCCATTCTCACTTATCCTCTGCCTGCTCCCTCCTCTTCCCAGGTAGATGTCCATCAAAACCCAACAAAAAAGAAATTGCAGAGAGGTAAGATAAATTAAAGCATTCATTAAATCCTGTGCCAAGTTCCTCTTTAGCCTAACTTAATTTCTTTTAAACTCTGGGGAGACTGAATTTTTCAAATGTTCATAAACATGCATGGGCTTGTCTGTCTACCTGAAAATGTTTCAATATAGATGATGTATAGCCTACCATATGTATCATTTGAATATAGATTGAGAATTATATAGTGAAATAGATAAATTGATTAGAAATAAAGTTAATCAGTATAGCTCTTTTGTCAACTTAGAAAGTTTATGGGGTGGTGAGGCATTTGGCCTTTGATTTTTTTTTTTAATTTTTAGTCTGGATAGTTATCTTTTTTTAAAATATATTTTATTTGATCATTTCCAAGCATTATTCGTTAAAGACATAGATCATTTTCTTTTCCTCCCCCCCACCACCCATAGCCGACGCGTAAGTCCACTGGGCATTAGATGTTTTCTTGATTTGAACCCATTGCTTTGTTGATAATATTTGCATTAGAGTGTTCATTTAGAGTCTCTCCTCTGTCATGTCCCCTCAACCGCTGTATTCAGGCAGTTGCTTTTCCTCGGTGTTTCCACTCCCATAGTTTATCCTTTGCTTATGAATAGTGTTTTTTTCTCCTGGATCCCTGCAAATTGTTCAGGGACATTACACCACTACTAATGGAGAAGTCCATTATGTTCGATTATACCACAGTGTATCAGTCTCTGTGTACAGTGTTCTCCTGGTTCTGCTCCTCTTGCTCTGCATCACTTCCTGGAGGTCGTTCCAGTCTCCATGGAACTCCTCCACTTTATTATTCCTTTTAGCACAATAGTATTCCATCACCAACATATACCACAGTTTGTTCAGCCATTCCCCAATTGATGGGGCATCCCCTCGTTTTCCAGTTTTTTGGCCTTTGATTTTTTTTCTCCCTAAAGAAGTAGTAGTCATTCCCTGGATTGACACTCTTGGAGAGTAGATTGGGGGATATTAAATGGCATATTTCCCTTTGTATTTCATTGAGGATGGATCACAATGACTTCTGTGGAGTTATTTATTAATGCAAATTTAGTAAAAAGGAATCAGTAATCAGTTGCAGAGTTATGGACTTTTACTCTCTCCCTCTTCTCTTGATAGGATCTGAGATATCAGCAGAATGAAAATTAGATTCCATTTCAAGGGAAGGGATTTGGGGAAGAAAGTACATGAGTGCAGTCTTTTTCATAGAGGTCAAAGATTGCCTTGAACCAAGAAGCCAGGAGAGTTTTTAGGTTGAAGGTACAGAGAGAGTATTGAAAGTTGCTTAAAAAATCTAGTCTCTCAGAGAGAGCAAGTTGGGGATATATTTTATGCAGAACAGTTTTGGGCTTGCCTCATTACCAAATGACCCATGTGAGAATTCTGGAGCCCAGACTTTTTCTAGAGAGAAGCAGAGATCCTGGACAGTATCAATATAATGGCAAGAAAAAGATAATTTATGTGGTCCCTAAAGCTGGAAGGCTGCAAAGAACTATTCCAAATAATGGGGGATTCTTGATTTCTCTTGATTTATTCATGCAATTCAATTCAGTTGAGAGAGCAGTTTAAGTTAGTAATCAGAAGAATGTAATCTCCTTGAAAACAGAAATTGTCTCACTTTTGTGTGCTTAGAGTCTAATACAGTTTCGAGGAACACAGTAGGTGCTTAATAAATACTGATTGAGTAGTTGATTGCAACACCAAGTCTTCTATCTTCTAAGGAAAAGCGAAGAATCTACAAATTCAAGGTATTACTCTAAAATTATATGATTCTCTAGAGTAAAGTGAGATTTGTTGGAATTTAGGTGGGTTCCACAGCTAGCAATTTCAGGTGTGTTTCTCTTTGAGAGATAAACCTTCAGGGTAAGACCACCTGTCTAGATTCCCAACTGAGTCACTTGGGTGAAAGCAAGCCTCAGTAGAATGCTGAAAAGGGTTTTCTCTCCAATAATGCAAAATTTGTTTCTGTGCCATCGGTAGACTAAACCACACATTGGCATTGTACAATGTTGAGGGAATTCTTTAGGATCCTGAGGGAACATGGAGCTCATCAGAAAATAAAGAAAATTGCTTTTGGATTACTTTGAGATTTTTTTATGAGTTTTCTTTATTTTTGGTGGTGTGAAATGAAGATTAATCTTGTACAACACCAGGGTACATAGCCCAAAGATAGAATTCTGGGGGATAATAATAGCACCTACTTCCCAGAGCTGTTGTGAAGACCATTAAGATAATAAATGCAAAACATTTAATATAATTCCTGGCAAATAGTATCTGTTTAAATGTTAGCTATTATTATTATTTATTTATTATTATTACTTTGAATGCTGATATGAGAACTCAGGATCATTTTGCCAAAATCTTTGAACATTTAGATATGAACTATAATAAAGCAATATGCTATTTGCCCCAGAGAAATTCTAGTTTGGGGCAAAATGAGCCAAACATATATTTTAGAAGACTCTTTAGGGTTTGAACCTAGTCTTTGTAAACCCAGATTCTGGAGCATTTGGCTATCACTTACATATGCTACACCAAAAAGAAATCACTAATTATCATTATATGCCTAGTTTTAAAAAGAGAAAAATGTGGAACCCAAGAGTAGAAAGACGTAAATAAGGTTTATGAACCATGGAACAGTCTGTGCACATAGCAATTAATTACCCATGAAATATCAGCTATTTCCATGTTTATATATTGATTTAAGGCTCACAGGGTGTTTTCCTTAAAATAGACTATACAAATGAAGAAACTAAGACTTAAGAACCTGGAATGAATTGCTCATGGTCACAGATGGTCATATTGTTGCATCAATGAGCTTGGATTCTAACTCAAGTCTCCTGACTTCAGATCCAAGACTCTTACCACTATACCACACTGAATGAAAAGAAGTGTGAACTTAAGAAAATGTTAGCTAAAACTGGTTTCCTGCTGTGAAATGCAAAAGCTGTGAAATTCAAACATTCAAAAATGTGACAACACTTTTATTTAATGTACATATCAAAGCAGAAACTTACTGGGTTCTTTTTCCAGATGACAGAGAGCTAAGACCAAGCCCCTGCAGAGTGAGATACACAACAGGAACATGTTGATAAGTAGGAGGATGGAGAAAGCCTTACAGAGTCAGAAGATTATGAAGGACAGGCACATCCATGTATGGCATATGGGTGGGAGCAGCCGGGAGACACTGTCATATTTATAGCTCACAGCTAAAAAAATGCCTCATGTTTGTTATCTTATTTACCCTCATTGAGACTGAATTATGGAAATATGCAGTGCATATCCAGAAATCATAGTTTTACCTGTGAGGAAAATGTTGTTCTGATTACTTATGCTTTTACTACCTATTTAACATTACACAGGAATCATGAGCAAAACTGGGAATCAACTCCATGACTTTGGTTTCTAAGCCACAACCCTTCAGGACTGGAGACAGCTTGGGGGTTGAATGGATGGAGTGCTGGGCTTGCAATCAAGAAGACCTTGCTTCACATCTAGCCTCAGACAGTTTTTGTGTGACCCTGGGCAACTCATTTAATATTTGCCTACTGGAGAAGGAAATGGCAAACCCCTCTAGTCTGCTTGCCAAGAAAACTGCATGGACAGTGTTGACATGCTACAGTACACAGAGTTGCAAAGAGTTGGATATGACAGAATGCCCCAAGAACAACAACTTCAGTGTTACCTTTAGAACCCTGAGGAAAGAAGTAGTTTTCTTCTCTTGAATGGTCTGTTCTCGTAATTTAAACAGGTCCAGTGTGGTGGGTTCTATTTAATGGATGTGAGATGATGTTAGAAGTTTTTAAGTGATTAAATGTGCAGACTGTGGGAAAAAATTGCTACTTGAGGATGCAAAGATAAAAGTGAATAGTTACAGCCATCAGAGAGCTTACATTCTATCACTAGAAATGTGTATATACATAAATATGTAAAAAACATACATATGACCATTTTAGTGGGGAGGGAACCAGCAGTTATGGCTATCAGAAGTTTCACATAGAGAGCAAGGGGCTACCCACCCAGCAAAAAATAGTTCCTTGTTGTTCATCAGTGTCTGATACTTTATGTCCCCATTTGGGGTTTTCTTAGCAAAAATACCAAAGTGGTTTGCCATTGCCTTCTCTAGCTCATTCTATAGATGAGGAAACTGAGGCAATTAGGGTTAAGTGATTTACCCAAGGTCACACAGCTAGGAAATGTCTAAGGCCAAATTTGAACTTAGGAAGATAGATCTTCTAGATTCTAGGTCCAACGCCCTAACCACTGAAACATCTATCTGCCCTAATAGTTGCTTAATAAATGTTTATTGATTGACTGTGTGATAAAAAAAGAAAAGGCTAGTCTGGTACAATGTGCTCTGAAGGAAAAGTGACACATTGGGATGATCACTTCTATACCTACATGTTCTCCAACACTTTTAGTATAATAATCTAAAATTGAGGAATTGCTGTCAAGCTTGTAGTATTCAGGCTCCATTCTCTCTTTTTCTCCTTTACTTCTAAAAATCAAAACATTTCTCCTTCAAGTCTCTCCAATACTTCATGATCTATCAAAATCACTTATACAGACTGAATAATCATATAGTTCCTTCCTTATACAGGGATGTCCTTCATCCTGTTGAGTAACTTGACATCTCATCATCAAGGACAGCTAGAGGTGGTCTCTTACTGTCTCCCTATTTATCTCAGGTATCAAGACACTATTAACTTTTTCTGTGCAATCTATATGAGTGTGAAGATATTCTCCTTGACAGAGAAAACAGAATCAAAATCAGAGGTGAACTTATCTGCCTTCTTAGATTAATTAAAAATTTCCCAGCATTCTTTTTTCTCTAATAGAGCAATGAACCAGTGAAAACAAGTTTGATGAGAATGGCCCCAATTTCATGTCCCCCCACCCTATTTCAGCCTCTTGTTAGAAATGTACTGCTACAGTTAAATTTCCTACTTCCTTATATATTTTATTATATTTATTATATATTCATTTATATATATATTTATTATATATTCACGGTTCCATATTCCTTCTTCCTTATTAAGTAATTTGGAAATGTCTTTTATTTATTGGTTCTATAGATAACTGGGGAATTTTTCATTGGCATGATATTGGTTGAATTATCTCAAAAGCTATTTAAGGTTGAGCCTGAGGTTCTCTGGGTTTGGGGCTTGAGAGTGGATATCCTTTCCCTACCCTTTCTCCCTCCCTCCAGCATGTGTGCAGCCCACTAACAGCATTAGGGACCTCATGCTGAGACTGTACCTGCTAGGGGCTATTTTTCAGCTTCCCTTGTGAGTAGCAATCAGTTTGGAAAGCTATCTCTGGGCAGGATCTCACTTTCCATTTGGACTCTTCTGCACTACAAGAGTTTAAAAAAGTCTCACATCTATAACTCAGTTCTAAGCTTTCATTACTTCTTCAATTTTTCCTCTATGCCAAATTCTTCAACCCTCCAGCTTCCTGAAACAAGTCAAAATTCCCTTTTACCTTTGTATTGCTTTTCTTCTTTGTTTTTAATTGAAGCCAATCTTCTGTTTTGTTTTTCTTTTAGTCTAGGGAAAACTCATTCTCCAAGACAGCCTTGAGAGAGGAAAAGCATTCCTCATGCCCCTTTATTTTATCATTATAGCTAGCTTTTATATAGGGTAGCTAGGGAACATAAAGGACAGAGCACCTCATCTAGAGTCTAGAAGACCTGAGTTCAAATATTATGTGAGACACCTACTGGCTATGTTACCCTGGGCTAGTCATTTAAACCTGTTTGCTTCAGTTTCCTCATCTGTAAAAGGACCCGGAGAAAGAAATTACAAACCACTTCGGTATCTTTGCCAAGAAATTCCCAAATGGCCAAATGGCATTATGAAGAATTGGGCTTGACTCAACAATAACATTTGTATAGATTACTCTGTACCAGGCACTATGGCAAGTGCTTTACAATTATCCCATGATATTCACAACAACCTGAGAGGTAGGTGTTACTATTAACCTCATTTTACAGATGAGAAAACTGAGGTGAATAGAGGTTAATGATTTGCCCAGGTTAACCATCAGTAGGTATCTGAGACCATATTTAAACTCAGGTCTTCTTGACTCCAGTTCTGACATTCCATGCACTGTACCACCACCCTGCCCTATCACATCTGCCTGTGCTCACACATCTCTGGCTGTAACAGAGACCACACATTTGATTCACCTCAATGCAGAACTCTTTCTCCTTTCCTAATTTGTTGGAAATGAAGATCTCAACTCCTCTTGTTTCTTCACAATGTTTCTTTCCCCTGCAGAACTTCTGTGACAAGCTGATGGCGCTGTTTTTCAACTCCAGAGGTGTCATTCTCCTCACCTAGTTAACATTTTCTCGTCTCATTAGCATCATCTCAGATTGGTGTCACCTTAACAAGGACACCCAGTTTCCTTTGTTTCTTCTCTTCCTCCTAGAATGTTCTATTCTTAGTCCCTAAAAACATATGCAACCCACAGGAAATGGAGAAGTGCCTATAGTGTGAGCGTCCTGGTGTGCTGTCATTATTGTCCCATTCACAGCTGGTAAAAGGACCCTTTCCCGGTCTCCTGGTAATGCTGTTTGCAGCAGCTTCCACAGAAGCCACATGATGGCTGCCACTGGCTGAAATGCTGTAGTGCCATTGCTCCTTCTCATGAACCACCAAGCCAATGACAAGGTGGCCAGTCTCTCATCTCTCATCCTTTGTTTTACCCTTTATGCTGTCTTTCTCCTATCCTGCCCATCTGCAGCCACAGCTTGGTGCTTTTGTCATACATTTTTGACCCATAACATTTTAAGAAAGTGAATTTCTACCTATGCTATGTCTACTCCAAAATACTTTGCATTTGACTCTTGCATGCCAACCCCCTTAATCATCACTTAAGTATCAATTGTTATATAATTGCTTTATAGTGTAGGAACTGACTGTGGCAGCAGACTAGAGGAAAAGTTCTTGGGAGCTGATGGTCAAGAATATGAGGTTATGCTGGAAAGGGTGAGCCTTTATGGAACATCAATGAATACTGAACTATGAAAGACTCCAGAGAGCATGGGACACTTTTAGTTGGATAGCCCCAACAGAATAAGAGAGCAGCTTAAAAAGTGGAGGCAGGATATGAATGCTATGTCTTTTGCCTCCTTTATCATCTTTCTTAGGGGAAGTTTTAGTTAGGTCTGGACATGTGTTTTCCAATGTGTTGATAAAGATGTGTGGCAAGGACTCTAGGCAATTGTTTGGTTGTTGTCCCTTATACTCAGAGTACCAAAATGACATCACTGCTGATATCTTTGGATTTGTCATAAGCTGAACTTAAGTGAAGCAGAGTTGCATAAAGCCATCAGTCTCACTCTCTCTTCCAGAGAGATCTAAGTCTAGTAAAAAGACAGAAGACATGGTAATTGATGATGGCTTGGGATGCATTAAATGACCTTGGCTTCTTTGATGTCTAACCGTATTTATATTTATAAATTCTTGGAGAGGCTACCATTTGGCTGACAGAGCATAAAATATGGAATCAGAAAATTTGGCTTGCAATATTGATTTTATTATTTGTGTGATGTTGAACTTTTCTAAGCCTCAGTTTACTCTGTCAAATAAAGGTAAAGGGATAGATAATCTGTAATGTCTTTATGATGTTGGATCCTATAAACTAAGGGATACAAAGGATCATTGTGATAATTTATTCAGCAATAACTAGAGGGAATATAAGAAGTAAAGCAAGAAATCAGTTCTCTAGACTTCCAAACAATTGCTATATCTGAGTCTTTGGTATATTCTATATTATACATTCCATATATACAAAGCCAAAAACATTCACTGAAGCAAATGAAGTCCTGACTTTTTCAATTCTAAATTAACGTGACATAAAATTTCCATCAAGAATCTGTAGCATCAGGAATCAGTCATAGTAATTGTTTAACCAATTCCCAATTATAGATGGTGCTCACATGAAATTGCATATCATTAGAAGTGAGTCCAGGCTACACTAATACTCTTCCATGGTGCATGGTAAAATTCATTAAAATTCATCCAATTTTTCTGTAATTTGTATAGTAAAGCAAACAGTCCTGACTTTTCTTATTTTTTTCCTAGCTAGTATGTAATGCCATCTCTGTACAAGAAATAGATATTTCGTTTCTCTTATTAGGTGATTAAGCTATGTGGCTCTCACCTTCTGCCAATTCCCACTGTTCAATTTTTAGTTTCCACTTTTTTTCACTTCTCATCCCATAAGATGAAATCAAATGTTAAAGTATATATGAAGTATTTTAACTTTAACACCATCATCTTCATTCATTTTTGGAGAATTAACTTTGTACTAGAAATGTTTCAGTAAATTGAAAAAATGAAAAGTAACAATTCCATTAATTTTAATCCTTGAAATCTAAAAATCTTGTGTGTTTTTAAAACTTTCAGTCTAAAAATTGTTTCTCTTCTATCTTTGGAATGCTGCCAAAACCTGTGTTTTTTAGCTCTGAGGATGAAGGATATTTAAAAAATAATTTTCTTTTAAATATAACTCAACCAGAGACATCATAAAAGGGCAAACTAAGTTTTATGTGCCACCTGGATTTCAAAATTTAATCTTGAATATGAGAGAAACTAAAAGGACAGTGTGGGAGTAAAACCATTTCTGGGCTTGGCATCACTAAGAAATTGTTTCAAAACCCTCCCAAGTCACTAACCAGGTGTGTGATCCCAAAGCAAGAAAAAATCTCTCTCTGTCTCATTTTCTTCATCTGTAATATGAGAGGGTTGAACTCTGTCCTCTAAGGTCTAGTTCCCTCATAGCTCTAAATCTATGATCCCAAGCAAATCATTTTAACCTCTGTATGCTTTAGGACGTTCCCTAGAATTTACTCAGTGGAGGTGATTCCCACCCCCAGAGTAACTTTTTTTTATTTTTTATTTTTGTTTCCTGATTACAAGTTGGGACAATTTTCAATAATAATTTTATTTTATTTTTCTTTAAATCTTTAATTTCTGTTGTAGTATCAATATCAAGTATCAGTTCTAAGTCAGAAAAGCAGTAAGGGCTAAGCAGTGGCGATTAAGTGACTTACCCAAGATCAGACTATTAGGAAGTATATGAGGCCAAATTTGAATCCAGGATTTCTCATCTCCAGGCCTGGCTCTTTATCCACACATATTGCTTACATTAGAGAAAAAAATAATGGAAGAAGTCAAGCAAAGAATGGCATAGTTCAATCTGCTTTTCCAGATTTTATTAGTTCCTTCTATAACAGTAGATATCTGATTTTTTGCTGTGAGTCCCTTGGAGTTGTCCTGGGCCCTTGCATTTCTGATAATAATTAAGTAATTCACAGTTGATCATCATACTTTACTGCCCTTGAGTAATGTTTAGTAAGGAAAATGATTTGCACTAAAATTCTACTGGAGTGGATTGCCTTGGAGTAAAGGTAACTTGAGGTGCTGAAGATTACATATGAGAAGCATCAGATTTCCATGAGCTAGCAAGAACAATAGTGCAATTTAGGCAACTAAGATATGGTGGGACTGATGCTACCAAAAGCAAAGTCCCCTCTTTAGCTTCTGCCATTGAGAAGCAAACCAGCAAGGGCAACAATTGATGGCACCATCATTTGTACAGGGATGGGAGAAAGTATGAATTATGACAATAAATGAGGGGTGTTATATGCTAAGAAAAGTCATTCCTTGGATGAGGCAGGAAAATGTGGGTAGAGTTAGATGGGAAAAGTGAGAGTGCTAAAGCAACTATCATGCTAGTCATCTATTTGGCCTTATATTGTCCTAGGGCAAGACATTCCCAGGCATCAGTGTCCATGTAGGTCATTGCTCTTTGTTGGGTATCAAGCATGTAGAAAATAAGGGTAGCCACTGATGAGGAAGCTATGAAAACAGATCCCATTCTGTACTACCTATCTGAAATGTTTTAACTGAGCTGTGTTGGGATTAAATAAGTATTGGGGTTCATTTGGATCTTAGTAGTTAGGGACAGGAGAAGAATGCTGAGAAGTACCTTTAAGGCCCAGATGGAATCTTGGGCAGAGTTCCTGGAAGGAAATTCTGAGGAACCTGGTTTTTCAAAGCCAGTCTCTCTTGGAGTAAGGTGTTACTCTGAAAGGCTGGTTGGATCTTGCTCTCTGGAAAACTGTAGAAAACCGAGTGGCAGTTGAGAGATGAGAACAGGTTAGAGTTTTGGGAATAAGTTTGTGGATGTGGCTGCAGAGTGGAACAGACCAACTGAGGCCTATCAAGGCCAACTGAAGTCTAACTAGGCCCTGAAAGAGCTAACAGTTGGAAAAGTGAGCTGGAAAGAATACAAGGAGACAGGAACTGTAAACTATAGATAAGGACATTATTAATTAGTGTAGGTTATTTAGAATAGATACTGGGGATTAGTGATAGATTAAGGAATTTTAAGGAGGTTTGATTGTCTCAAGCAGGAAGATGGTTCTTGCGAACCAGCAGTGTGGGAAAGGTTTAGTTTCCTTTTAGAATTAGGGACTATATCCTCAATTCTTCATTTACCTCTCCTTTCCTTCCTTAAAACCTTTCAAGAAATATTAAGTAGTTTTTTCATAAACTGTCTACCAATAAGTTTCACTCAGTCATCTCTGAGTAAGCCCAAACAGTTACCACAGAGCCTCAGCTTAAACCAGCTTGGAGCCAGCTGGCTTTCAGTCAACAACTAAAGTCAAGAAAAGATACTATATTCAAATGTCTACCCAAGAGCTGTCTTTAGATAAAGATGCCAACAGCATTCTTGAACACAGCAAATAAGACATACCATCCAGAGACTTCCCATCATCTGAGGAACATTCCAGGGAAGCCTAAAGACTTGACTAGAATCTTGTCCCCCAGGAGGTGAATTCATCCAGCATTAGCGACTCCTGAAGACCACCTGGTCTAAGTACGTAGGGATGGAAGGCATAGATCATTCCATTTTGAAGCATGAGAAAAAGCTTTTCATGTTGAAGATGCTATATTGAGGCTTTCACTTATACATTCAAGTTGGTTTCTGCCACTCCAAGCATATACCCAACTGTGCATTGTATGAAATGTCCTCAAGCAAATCTTCTCTATGTTATACAGAACTAGTTTGGGTCTGTTCTATGGTATGTGGGCATTCTTACAGGGCAATTTTCAGTCAGTTGGCTCATCCCTATCTTGTCAAATGTCTGCCTCTTGATATGAACTATGGTCATTCTAAGAATGCAAGGAAACAAATCCATTTTCAGTCTATTTGGGGCCATGATTAAGGGAACCCAAGAGGGAAGAGCTCAGGCTAATCATGGGAATAATTGTGAAGAAGTAATTTAATCAACATGCATTTAGTGGTAGTAATAGTAATTAAGTAAGTAAGTAATAGCAGCAGTAGGGCCAATAGTATTAGCTATTATTAGTAGTATAGTATTAGTAATTAGTATAGTAGAAATATTAAAAAATAGTATAGCAGAAATTAGTAAATAGTATAGTATTAGTAATAACTATCATTTATATAATAATTACTATGTGTCATGCCCTGGACTAATATTTCTTTTACTACTCAGAATAACCCTGGGAAGCAGGTGCTATTACTACCCCCATATAAGGAAACTCAGGTAGAAAAGGGTTAAATGACTTGCCTAGAGTCACCCAGTTGGTAAGTGTCTAAAGCTCAAGTTGACCTCAGATCTTGACTTGAAGCCCAATGATCACTGAGTGCCTAATATGTGCTTAGCATTGGGGAAAGAAAAGAAGCCAAACACAGTCCTTGCTTTCAGGGAGCTCACAATCTGCTGTGGACGGCAACACAAAAACAATAAATTAAGTTAAAAAGAAGATAAAATTTGAAGTAATCAACAGAGGGAGAAATTGAGAAAAGTATTCTGTTGAATGTGGAATTTGATTTGGGACTTGAAAGAGTAGTCAGGGGATGGAGATGAGGAAGAATATTACAGGCAGGAGACAGCTGAAGAAAATGCCCAGAGTCCAGAGATGGAAGGCAATGGTACCATATTGAAAAGTATGAGGTGGTGATGGGGAATTTTAAGACTATAAAAGTGGTGAGAGAGAGGAGATGTGAGAGACAGGAAATGAAGGACCTTGAATGCACCAAAGTGGCTTTATATTTGATCCTGGAGGTGATAGAGAACCACTGGAGTTATTAATGAGGGAAGTAGCATAGTCAGACCTTTACTTTAAGAAGATCACTTTGACAGATTAATGAAGAATGAACTGGAGTGAGGAAACACCTAAGAGTCAGAGAATAACCAAAAGGCTATTGCAATAGTCCCAAAATGAGGTGATAAAGTCCTGCACCTTTGGTGGTGGCAGTGTCAGAGGAGAGAGGGAGCATATTTTTTTTAAAAAAGGAAGAAAAGCAATGTAAAAAGAATAACATTAAATAATAATGCAGCCAACTAAAATTTCTTTGTAATTATATATAAATTGATGTTAATCCTTCCAAGTGCTCATTAGTATTCTTTGACAGTTCTTTCTCATTTGTTTTTGCTTCTATGTGTTTTAAGGTGTTCTGGTTCAGTTTCTTTTCCTTCCTTTTTCCTCTTCTCTCCTCCTTCTCCTCTCCTTTCCTTTATCATTATTCAAGAGTGCATTTTTCTGAGTCCTACTCCTTTCTGACATCTTCAAAGCTTCATTATGTTTTAGTCTTAATTAAGTATATCATTGTTATAGAGAAGTCCTTGTAAAATAATACCTTCCATCAATGTAAAACAGTGAATTTAAAGTGTTGTGTGATGGCACTAAACAATTATGAGATATGCTTTTCTGTACTAGAGGAAAGATTTTAACCAAGGTCTTCAAAATTCTGAGACTATGATTCTATCTATTGCTGCCATGCTGATTCTTTTTTTTATACATAAGTAAAAGAGTTGTGAAAACATTAAAGAATGAACTGATAACTTATGAAATTAGTTCCCACTAAAATATCCTTACCTACTTAACACTAGTATCTGTTCCCACCAATCCATCAAAATCTCTAACAGTCTTGCTGGTTGTTGGACTTTCACATGAGAATGGTTTGAATATCAAAAGATTAAAAGAAGCCCTTTGGAAATTGATAAAAAAAATTTTCAATATCATTGCAACAATGGCCTTCTCTATGCTCTATGCTGGAAAAGTCAAAGAAAAAATGCAGCATGGCTTATCCTGCTATCTATACAGTTTTGCTAGAATTATTAAACAAAAATTCAAAATTGATTCATTCCTTTAAAAATCAGTGCACAGTGGCAATTTTAATTTAAATTGGTTTAAAATTAGTTATTTTCATAATTTCCAGTTGAAGTTTTCAAAGTAATATACCAGCCATCTCCCTCTTTTACCACTATGTATTATAAATTGTTGTTCAGTTTTTAATTAGATTCATTTTTATTTTCCTTTTCTTGGTACCAATTATCCTTATATAATGAGGAACTCCTGTAGATCTAAGGTCTTCATTAAATTTTACCATTTAATTTCGTTAATATATCAAAAATTTTGGTAACCATTCTCCTGTTATTGACCTTTTAGGCTTTTCCCAGTATTTTGGAGGGGGAGGAGGGGTGGCAATTTCATATAACATTACATTACTATAAAAATCTTTGTTCATACAGCTCAGATATATGGATCTATATAGAGAACTATACAGGCATGCAGAGGAATATAAGCATATATATCTATATATGTATATCTTTGTCTATAGAAATTTATTTCAAATTCTAGATAGATAAAAAGAAATCAATTAGAGAAATAAAGGAAGAAGTAGAAGAAGAAATAGAAAGTAGAAATAGAAGTAGAGACAGAAATAGTAATATATCACTTTGGGAGTATATTTTCAACAAGAAATAAAAATAGAGGAAAGGAATAAGC
Source organism: Monodelphis domestica (assembly GCF_027887165.1). NCBI lineage: Eukaryota > Metazoa > Chordata > Mammalia > Didelphimorphia > Didelphidae > Monodelphis > Monodelphis domestica. The sequence goes on from NC_077234.1 coordinate 224,805,120, forward strand.
ATTTATTAAACATTTACTATGTACTAGGCACAGAGCTAAGTGTTTTAGTGTTTTACAAATATTATCTCATTTGGTTTTCATAACAAACCTAGAAAAAAGAAGTTGGCTTTAACTATGTACTAATACTTGGTATATGTCCAAAAAAGATTCTGCAAATGATGTTTAGCTCTTTATTCTTTTCCCTTGGGCAGAATGACACATTTGATCTTTACAATAACCTTTCAAGGAAGGTAACATATTAATATGATCACTTTTCATTTGAGAAAACTTAAGAAAAAAGAGGTCAAATGACATGACCAAGGTAGCATAGCAAGTGAACTTTTGAAGCCAGGTTTGAATTTAGATTTTTCTGAGTCAAAACCCAGCACTTTATATGATGGAATGAAGAATAAATTTAGAGAGAAGAGGGCCTTCCTTTAAATTATGGCATTCAACAAAGTCTATCTAATTTATTCATAATAGTATGCCACATATGAATTATATATATTTCAAATTCAAAGAAATTACTTTAATTACTTTTATTTAATGGATAGCTAGGTGACACAGTGTTGCAATCAGGAAGACTCATCTTCATGAGCTCAAATCTGGCTTCAGAATCTTACTGTAGCTGTGTGAACCTGCATAAGTTACTTAACCACATTTGTCTCAGTTTCCTCATCTTTAAAATAAGCTGGAGGAGGCAGCTGCGTAGCTCAGTGGATTGAGAACCAGGCCTAGAGATGGGTGCTCCTGGGTTCAAATGTGACCTCAGACACTTCCCAGCTGTGTGACCCTGGGCAAGTCACTTAACCCCCATTGCCTAGCCCTTACCACTCTTCTGCCTTGGAGCCAATACACAGTATTGACTCCAAGACGGAAGGTAAGGGTTTTAAAAATAATACAAAAAAAATAAAATAAGCTGGAGAAGGAAATGGCAAGAAACTCCACTATCTTTGCCAAGAAAATTCCAAATGGAATCATAGTCAGACAGAACTAGAAATTATTGAACAAGACCACTTTATTTAACTAAACAATTCTGGAGTCAGTTGTGATAGAGGAAAAAATAAAATCTCATATTATACTGAGTCTTCTTCAATAAAGGAAATATGCATTTATTAAGTATCTTCTATGTGCCAGGCATTTCACAAATATTATCTCATTTAAGTGCTACTATTATTTTTATTTTACAGTTGAACCTGAAACACACAGATTAAACTACTTTCCCAGAATCACATAGCTAGTAAATATCTCAGATGGTGATATTATCTAAAGCCTCCAATCCAAAAGAGGAAGTTAGGAGATTTTTTGAAAATTTCTAATAAAGAGCAATAGTTGGAAAAAATGTAATTGGTAGATTTTTTATTACAATATTTTTAAAAATAATATTTTTCTCTATATATCATTTCCCAGTATGTCCCTCTTTATTTCAGAGAGTCATTTTTTTAATAACAAAGAGTTAAAAAGGAAAGGGAGAAACAGTTTAACATTGCCAAATCCCCTGCAAATGTCCAATGTTATATAAAGTATTCATACCTACCAAAACTGGAAAGGTCATTGGTTGCATACATGACTTGCATACATGATTCTTTGCCTTTATACATTAATGTTATTTGAATGAGAAGCTTTTAAGGGTTGTTAGTTCATTGATCAAAATTATGTCATATTTAGATCTATCCTCTCATTTAAAGACTCAACTGTTTTAGCCCTAGCTGACTTAAGCAGACATGAATAAGCTTCCCATTCCAAGAATTTAATACATTTGGTAACTAGAGTCTATAATATGATCCATAGTATCATCTTAACAGTAAGATTTATAACTTTTAACGCAAACCAAATGTCTTTGAACTGCAATTAACAAGTACCTACCATAGCCCTGAAATAGTAGATATCTTTAGTGACAGTCTGTGAATTATAGAACTAAGGAATTTGAGAGTTGGAAGGGATCATTACAGTCATCTAGACCTAACACACACCTTAAAGGAATCCACAGAATATGGTACCTACTATATAATCAAGAAATTTCTTGAATATGTTCAAGAAGGATAGGGGGAACCCAACACCTCTTGAAATAGTCCATGCCACTTGTGTAGAATTCTTTATAGGATTTTCATCCCAATATCATACCTAATTTCCCCTTTCATCTTCCTTCTAGGGACAAATAGAATAAAATTAAACATTCTTTCATTTGACAACCCTTTAAATACTTGAAAATAGTTGCTTTGTCCCTCCCAAATACTATTTTTCTTCCCTAAATCAAATATCCTCAGGTCCTTCAACCAACTCTCATGACAATCAGCACCCCTTGACATCACTGTTCCCTTCCTCTAGACGCTCTCCAGCTTATCTTCATCTTTAATAAACCAGAGCACCTAGAATTAAAAAAAAAATGCGGAACTATGGGCAGGCTAGACTAGAGAACAGAAGGGCTATTGTCTGCTCATTACTGAAAGTTATACCCATCAGTGTACTCTAATATCATATATTGGGGTTTTTATTTTTTGCAAGAACATCACATTGTTGACTCATATCAAGTTTACAACCTACTAATCCACTCAGAGATCTTTCCCAGGCAAATTGCTAACTAGAGGTAGTCTGACTGAAAAAAAGTCAATCTTATTTAAAAAAGAAAAAAAAATAGTCTTTAAAAAGCTGATTACTTTCTATTCCTTCATAGAATGAAAGTGAAATCTGTGCCCAGAGGTCTCTTGTTTTTATGTATTTGTATGTATATAAAACATGCATCTGGTTATTAGAAACAAATGTTCTAAGAATTTCAAATTATAAGAATTTTGTGTATTCCAGGAAAGTAAGTCAATGAAATTGTTCAATTATTTTGTCACATACCATGGAAATGGGTTTCAGGAGTGTGAGGAGACTTGAGAAGGTCCAGTGTAATTGGAAAATGCTTAATTCTTGCAGAAACAATCACAGACTATAATGAATTTCTAAATTTGAGAAAATTGTTCAACTTGCATATTTATACACATCTCTACATGAGAAATGTAGCATATTAAAGAGAGGAAAACAAACAGCTCAACACTTAAGCTAAACATTTTCATTTAAAGAACCTCCTTAGGTCCTGGAGGTCAATTTTATCCATCTGGCATTAAAATAATGTCCAGAACAAAAATACAGATTCTGAACCTTTACAAAGCTAAAAAAAAATTTCTGAATCAGTATGTACTGTAACTAGATTGGAAAAAAATGCAAAATATGCCTATGAAGATGAATATTTGTATTCTTTTGATTATTTTAGAATGTATTGTTTGAGGATTTCTTGATTTTTGTTTTGTTTTTATTTGGGGTGAATGACATCTCATGTTGGGATAAAAACACACACTGAATCCTGTTTGGATATTTTTAGTTTCCTCTGCAATTTTATGAAAAGCCATCAGTTCAGGAAAGAGAAAGGTCTGATTGGAGCTGTCAATTTTTACCAAATGAGAAACAATTTCAGTTGGCAGGATGATTCATTTGCAAAGTACAGAAAGCAGCAGAACCTATAACACTTCAAAGAGACATTTCTCTTGAAAGCAAGACTTATATTATTTCCTTTCACATTAGGTCTCTGGAGAGCAACAGTGAGAGTCTCTTAATTTAGATGAGAGGAAGGTTATTTTTCAAATGGACTTGCTCAAGGAACCTTCAAACTAGACATTATTTCCCTTATCACCAGCATGTTTTCAATATCATATGTACACAGGTGAAATCCAAAACCAAGTATTGCTTCAGATATAAATGGGTTATATTGTATACATAAGTTATGAGCATTCAGCTGGCACTGGAGGGTTAGCTACCTTGTAGAATTTGGGCTTTTCAGTATACCTTAATTTTTATTTGAAAGCTTCCCTGAGTAGAACATATTAATAAAATGGTGTAGCATTTACATCAAGCTTTGTATTTTCCAAGGGCCCTGAAGCATTAGCTAATTCACAAGCTGCCCTTAGCAGGAAGTATTATCCTTATTATCCTCAATTTAATGATAATGTAATTCTGGTACATGGAAGGTAAATGGTCAAGGTGATATACTGTGTCAAGCAAAGATTCCAGATTAGTTTCTGACTCTTAGCACTGAAAATGACCATATCCAAAGCGTATTAATTAAATTTTACCTGTTATGAATATATATATATATATATATAATGAAGCAGAAAAGTGACAAATTCCTGAAACAATTTTTTATCTCTAATGGAATTCCCAAACATTACCACAAGTGAGAAAACATTAACATTTAAAATGTGGAAACACAAAGCAACAATACTGTCTGTGGCAATGAGCTGCAGAAAAAACACTCCTAGTGCTGTTGCTGGTCCTGCTTCTAATTTGCTTGGAGGTTTTTGAAAAGCAGATTTCTCCATGCTGCCATTTATAGAATGGGAATAATACCACATTCCCTCTCCTCTTGACTACAACACAAAGAAAATGAAAATGTAACAAGGAAACAAATTTCTCTCTATTGCTTAAACCATATATTAATATATTTCATTTCAATAGGCATATTAACTCTCTTAGGTTACTGGAGTATTCATAGTGTTCAGCTAGAGATCTGATGTGATCTATAGTAGCCAACTTTGGATCTGTCCTCTGCTGGTATAAAAGCACTTAACTCAGGGGTTCCTAGTCTGATATCCACTAACTTTTTTAAATGTGAAGAGATATGGAGAAAGAGAGAAAGAGAGAAATAAAGAAAGAAAGAAAACACTACATATATATATATATATGTGTGTGTGTATATATATATATATGGGGGGTACATATATTTAGTTTCCTTTTAAAGCTTATGTATTTTTATTTTATGCATCAAAAATTATTATTTCGAGAAGAGGTTCATAAATCTCACTAACCATCCAAAGGAATCCAGGACATGAAATAGAAAAAAAAAGTGAAAAGCATTTGACCTCACTTATTGGTCATGATACCTGAAGATTTTCTCAAAGAACTACTACAGAAGCAAATGACAGTTTTGCCACAATTACTGCTATAATGATCATCTTCACATTTAAGAATTTCGTCATTTAGCTCTAATATTTTCTCTTCTTAAAATTATATGTTTTTTATCTTTTGTAATGGATATATCCAGTTTTTAATCCTGTCCCTTAAAAAAAAACATGCAGGATGCTAGTCAAAAAAAGTTTTTAATGTAATGTTTTTTTATAAAAAGTGTAAAATGTAAGCAAATTCCTACAAATGAGTCATCACAGCTAAGAGAGACCACATTTCACACTATACAGCACCATTTCTTTATTAGTGAGGTATGTTTCCTCATCTGTTCTCTGAAATCAATATTGGTTATTCCTTTTAATCTCAATTCTGCTCCCTTTTAGTATTGTTTTTATTTACATTGTTGGAATTATCATTTATACTATTTATTTCATTCTGCTTTCTTGGTTCTATACCAACTAATTCAAATCTCCTTTGTTTTCCTGAATTGTTCATGTTCATGAATTCTCAGGGTACAATAATATTCTATTACTTTTATTTTTTTAATTTTTAATTATTTAAAAACTCTTACCTTCTGTCTTTGAATCTCTACTATGTATTGGTTCCAAGGCAGAAGAATGGTAAGGGCTAGGCAATGGGGCCAAGTGACTTGCTCAGTCACATAGAGCTACCCAGCTGCACTCCCTGCCCCACATTTTATTACTTTTAGAAGACGATGACTTCATAGATAAAAAGTTAGCCAAGAAGAATTAGGTTAAAATCTTCTCTATTAGTTTTGTAATCCTAGGCACACATATGTGCTCTAGGAAACACTCTAAGACTAAGTTACAGAGAAGATGCCAACTTAAATTGTTAATAATTATTAGCACTGAAATCACTAGTCCAGTTCTTATACTATTTTCATATGAAACAATATGCTATTGTTACCCAAACAGGGGCTCTCATTTTCTTTTGCATTTTTGCTAACAAAAAAAATGCTACTTATTTTGAGAAATAAACTGATCTAAGACAACTCTAAAAGGCTCATGAGGAAAAGTGCTCTCCACTTCTAGAGAAAGAGCTGATAGAGTCTGAATACAAATAAAAACATAAGAGGTTTTTCATTTTATTTAGTTCAATTTTTTCATTTGTCAAATTCTTTACCACCTCAAGGAAGAGGGAGGGAAGGGAGAGAGAGAATTTAGAACTTAAAATGTTAGAAATGATCATTAAAAATTGTTTTTACATGTAATTGGGAAAAATAAAATATTACTGAACTAAAAAGTACTATTATGAATTTTTGGGTAAACATGACTTCCTAATCTTTTCAAGATATTTTGTGCATTTTCTTTCTTTTTTTTTTTTAAATATATTTTATTTGATCATTTCCAAGCATTATTCGTTAAAGACATAGATAATTTTCTTTTCCTCCCCCCCCCACCCCCCATAGCCAACGCGTAAGTCCACTGGGCATTAGATGTTTTCTTGATTTGAACCCATTGCTTTGTTGATAGTATTTGCATTAGAGTGTTCCTTTAGAGTCCATCCTCTGTCATGTCCCCTCAACCTCTGTATTCAGGCAGTTGCTTTTTCTCGGCGTTTCCACTCCCATAGTTTATCCTTTCCTTATGAATGGTGTTTTTTTCTCCTGGATCCCTGCAAGTTGTTCAGGGACATTACACCGCCACTAATGGAGAAGTCCATTACGTTCGATTATACCACAGTGTATTAGTCTCTGTGTACAATGTTCTCCTGGTTCTGCTCCTCTCGCTCTGCATCACTTCCTGGAGGTTGTTCCAGTCTCCATGGAACTTCTCCACTTTATTATTCCTTTTAGCACAATAGTATTCCATCACCAACATATACCACAGTTTGTTCAGCCATTCCCCAATTGATGGGCATCCCCTCGTTTTCCAGTTTTGGGCCACCACAAAGAGCGCAGCTATGAATATTTTTGTACAAGTCTTTGTGTCCATTATCTCTTTGGGGTACAGACCCAGCAGTGCTATGGCTGGGTCAAAGGGTAGATATTCTTTTGTTGCTCTTTGGGCATAGTTCCAAATTGCCCTCCAGAATGGTTGGATCATTTCACAGCTCCACCAGCAATGAATTAATGTCCCTATTTTGCCACATCCCCTCCAGCATTCATTACTTTCCTTTGCTGTTATGTTAGCCAATCTGCTAGGTGTGAGGTGATACCTCAGAGTTGTTTTGATTTGCATCTCTCTGATTATAAGAGATGTAGAACACTTCTTCATGTGCTTGTTAATAGTTTTGATTTCTTTATCTGAGAACTGCCTATCCATTTCCCTTGCCCATTTATCAATTGGAGAATGGCTTGATTTTTTGTACAATTGATTTAGCTCATTATAAATATGAGTAATTAAACCTTTGTCAGAGGTTTCTATGAAGATTTTTTCCCAATTTGTTGTTTCCCTTCTGATTTTAGTTATATTGGTTTTGTTTGTACAAAAGCTTTTTAGTTTGATGTAGTCAAAATTATTTATTTTACATTTTGTGATTCTTTCTATATCTTGCTTGGTTTTAAAGCCTTTCCCCTCCCAAAGGTCTGACATGTATACTATTCTGTGTTTACCCAATTTACTTATGGTTTCCTTCTTTATGTTTAAGTCACTCACCCATTTTGAATTTATCTTGGTGTAGGGTGTGAGGTGTTGATCTATTCCTAGTCTCTCCCACACTGTCTTCCAATTTTCCCAGCAGTTTTTATCGAATAGTGGATTTTTGTCCCAAAAGCTGGGATCTTTGGGTTTATCGTATACTGTCTTGCTGAGGTCGTTTTCCCCCAGTCTATTCCACTGATCTTCCTTTCTGTTTCTTAGCCAGTACCAAATTGTTTTGATGACTGCTGCTTTGTAATATAATTTTAGGTCAGGGACTGCAAGGCCCCCATCATGTGTGTTTTTTTTCATTATTTCCCTGGATATCCTTGATCTTTTGTTCTTCCAAATGAACTTTGTTATAGTTTTTTCTAAATCAGTGAAGAAGTATTTTGGTAGTTCAATGGGTATGGCACTAAATAGATAAATAAGTTTGGGTAGGATGGTCATTTTTATTATATTGGCTCGTCCTATCCATGAGCAGTTAATGTTTTTCCATTTGTTCAAGTCTAGTTTTAGTTGTGTGGCGAGTGTTTTGTAGTTGTGTTCATATAGTTCCTGTGTTTGTCTTGGGAGATAGATTCCTAGGTATTTTATTTTGTCTAAGGTGATTTTGAATGGGATTTCTCTTTCTAGTTCTTGCTGCTGAGCTGTGTTGGAGATATATAGAAAAGCTGATGATTTATGTGGGTTTATTTTGTATCCTGCAACTTTGCTAAAGTTGTTGATTATTTCAATTAGCTTTTTGGTTGAATCTCTAGGATTCTTTAAGTAGACCATCATGTCATCCGCAAAGAGTGATAACTTGGTCTCCTCCTTGCCTATTTTGATGCCTTCGATTCCTTTATCTTCTCTAATTGCTACTGCTAGTGTTTCTAGTACAATGTCAAATAGTAGAGGTGATAATGGGCATCCTTGTTTCACTCCTGATCTTATTGGGAATGCATCTAGTTTATCCCCATTGCAGATGATATTAGCTGTTGGTTTTAGATATATACTGTTTATTATTTTTTAGGAATGACCCTTCTATTCCTATGCTTTCTAGTGTTTTTAATAGGAATGGGTGTTGTATTTTATCAAAGGCTTTTTCTGCATCTATTGAGATAATCATGTGGTTCTTGCTAGTTTGCTTGTTGATGTGGTCAATTATGTGGATGGTTTTCCTAATGTTGAACCAGCCCTGCATCCCTGGTATGAATCCTACTTGATCATGGTGAATGATCCTTCTGATCACTTGCTGGAGTCTTTTTGCTAGTATCCTATTTAAGATTTTTGTATCTATATTCATTAGGGAGATTGGCCTATAGTTTTCTTTCTCTGTTTTTGACCTGCCTGGTTTTGGAATCAGTACCATGTTTGTGTCGTAAAAGGAGTTTGGTAGAACTCCCTCTTTGCTTATTATGTCAAATAGTTTGTGTAGTATTGGGATTAACTGTTCTCTGAATGTTTGATAGAATTCACAGGTGAATCCATCAGGCCCTGGGGATTTTTTCTTAGGAAGTTCTTTGATGGCTTGTTGGATTTCAATTTCTGATATGGGATTATTTAGGAATTCTATTTCCTCTTCTGTTAGTCTAGGCAGTTTGTATTTTTGTATATATTCATCCATTTCTCCTAAATTGGTGTATTTATTGCCATATAATTGGGCAAAGTAATTTCTAATGATTGCCTTAATTTCCTCTTCATCAGAGGTGCTGTCCCCCTTTTCATCTTTAATGCTGTGAATTTGCTTTTCTTCCTTCCTTTTTTTAATTAGATTGACCAGTACCTTGTCTATTTTGTTTGTTTTTTCAAAGTACCAGCTTCTTGTCTCATTTATTAAATCAATAGTTCTATCACTTTCGATTTTATTAATTTCTCCCTTAATTTTTAGGATTTCTAATTTGGTTTTCTGCTGGGGGTTTTTAATTTGATCGCTTTCCAGTTTTTTCATTTGCATTTCCAATTGATTGATCTCTGCTCTCCCTTGTTTGTTAATATAAGCATTCAGGGATATGAATTTACCTCTGATTACTGCTTTGGCTGCATCCCAAAAGGTTTGAAAGGATGTTTCGCCATTGTCATTTTCATCGATGAAATTATTAATTGTTTCTATGATTTCTTCTTTAACTAAACGGTTTTGGAGTATCATATTGTTTAATTTCCAATTGGTTTTAGATTTGGTTTTCCATGTACCATTACTAATCATTATTTTTATTGCCTTGTGATCTGAGAAGGCTGCATTCATTATTTCTGCTTTTCTGCATTTGTGTGCTATGTTTCTGTGACCTAATGTATGGTCAATTTTTGTGAATGTGCCATGTGGTGCTGAGAAGAAGGTGTATTCCTCTTTATCCCTATTTATTTTTCTCCATATGTCTATTAATTCTAATTTTTCTAAGATTTCATTCACTTCTTTTACCTCTTTCTTATTTATTTTTTGATTTGATTTATCTAAATTTGATAATGGTTGGTTTAAGTCTCCCACTAGTATGGTTTTATTGTCTATTTCTTCCTTCAATTCTCCTAGTTTCTCCATTAGAAATTTGGGTGCTATATTATTTGGTGCATACATATTGATTAATGATATTTCCTCATTGTCTATAGTCCCTTTTAACAAAATATAATTACCTTCCTTATCCCTTTTGATCAGGTCTATTTTTGCATTGGCTTTATCGGATATCATGATTACCACTCCTGCCTTCTTTCTATCAGTTGAAGCCCAGAAGGTCTTACTCCATCCTTTAATTCTGACCTTGTGGGTGTCAACCCGCCTCATGTGTGTTTCTTGAAGACAACATATGGTAGGGTTTTGGATTCTAATCCATTCTGCTATTCGTCTACGTTTTATGGGTGAGTTCATCCCATTCACGTTCAAAGTTATGATTGTCATTTGTGGACTCCCTGGCATTTTGATTGCCTTCCCTAATTCTAACCTATTCTTCTTCGGCTCTACCTTTTAGTCCAGTGATTTACTCTGAAACAGTCCCCCTTGTCCCCTCCCTTGATGTTTCCCTTTTTAGTCCCTCCCTTTTTGTTCCCTCCCCTTCCCCCCTCTCTTTCCCTCCCTTTTTGTTCTCCCTCTCCCCCTCCCCCCCTTGGTTTTCCCTTCTCCTTACCCTTGTTGGGTAAGATAGAATTCAAGATCCCAATGGATCTGGATGTTTTTCCCTCTCAGAGTTGATTTCCCTGAGATTGAGGTTTAAGTAAATCCCCCCCCCTCTCTTCCTCTTCTTCTTATAGGAGTTTTCTTCCCCTCCCCTTCCCATATGAATCTTTGTGTGAGAATGATTATTCTATTTGGTCTTTCTTTACCCCCTATTTATACATTACATTTTCCCCACATATTAGTATACATAGGTTGATATAAATGTAGTCCTTATAGAAGAGAGTTTGAGTAAAAGAAGAAGATAACATTTTCCCCTTTCCTTAATATTTACCTTTTCAGGTATTCCTTGCTCTTTGATTTTCGGTATCAAACTTTCCACAGAGCTCTGGTCTTTTCTTTGCAAAAAGTTGGAAGTCTTCTATTTTGTTGAATGCCCATACTTTCCCTTGGAAGTATATAGTCAGTTTTGCTGGGTAGCTGATTCTTGGTTGGAGACCCAGCTCTCTTGCCTTTCTGAAGATCATGTTCCATGCCTTACGATCATTCAGAGTAGAACTTGCAAGGTCTTGTGTGACCCTGATTGGCATTCCTTTATATCTAAATTGTCTTTTTCTGGCTTCCTGTAGGATTTTTTCTTTTGTTTGATAGCTTTGGAATTTGGCAATTACATTCCTGGGAGTTGTCTTTTGGGGGTTTAGTGTAGAAGGTGTTCTGTGAGCTCTGTCAGTGGCTGTATTGCCCCCTTGTTCTAGAATCTCTGGGCAATTTTCTTTGATTATATCTTGTATCACCATGTCCAGTTTGGTGTTTATTTCTGGCTTTTCTGGGAGTCCAATTATTCTTAAATTATCCCTTCTCCCCCTATTTTCCAGATCTATCACCTTGTCGGTGAGATATTTTATGTTCTCTTCTAATTTCTTGGTATCTTGGCTTTGCTTTATTGATTCTTGCTCTTTTACACGATCATTGTCTTCCAGCTGCCTGATTCTGGCCTTTAAAGCCTGGTTTTCTTTTACAGTTTGGTCAAACTGGTTTTGTAGATGCGTGAATTTCTTTTGCATTATTTCCAACTTTTCCTCCCAGAAGGCTTCCATCTTTTTGGTCATTTCTGATTCAAATTCTTCATAGGTTTGTGGAGAGTTTCCATTTCCTTTGGAAGGTTTTGGAGCATTTTCTTTTATATTATCTTCTATCTGCTCTGTATTTTGTATTTTGGCTCCATAGAATGTGTCCAAAGTCGCCCCTTTCTTCTTATTTTTCTTGGTATTTTGGGGCTTCTGTGCTTCTGTGGAGTTTTCCATCTCTGAATGTGGAGGATTGGCTTTTCTTGTCTCTGTCTGGTGTTCAGAGGCTTTAGTCCTGGGCAGATGGTTCTATGACTTTCCCTGGGTTAAACTGAATATGCCTCACTGGAACTGGAATGGAAGGGTCGGACCACGTTGCTTTCAGGAAGTTGCCTTCAGAATTGCTGGCCGTGAGGCTGTTTCGTTGGCCTGCGGGGGGATGGGCTGCAGCTAACCCAAGCTCCGAGAGCAAGGACTTTCACTGAGACTTGGATAGCAGGATCCAGCCCGTGAGGCTGTCTTGCCCGCCCTGAGGGTTGCTGTTGTTTTGACCAGCTCTCTGCAGCGGAAGCCCCAGGCAGTAACTTTCACCGGGACTGTAGAAGGCCCTGAGGGTTCTGCTCTCTGAGCCCAGCCGGCAGGGCTGCGGCTTCCGGGAGCCTTGGACTCTGCGCTCCTACCCCTGAGGTCCGAGGGATCTCGGGTTCTGGCTTTTGAGGGGAGCCGTACCTTTTGAACCGGGTCCAGGTCCAGGAGGAGGGTTCCCAGGGTCTGTGCTGTTGATCGTTTTGAATTTCGGCGCCTTAGGAGCTTATAGTTTGAGATCGGTCGGGAAGGTTTTTCCGGAGATCTGAACTTGAGCTTTCTCTAAGCCGCCATCTTAACCGGAAGTCTTTTTGTGCATTTTCTAAGAAGAAAAACCTTCTCTTTTAGCCCTTTTGTGCATAGAATTTTAAAGCTGGAAGGGAACTAAAAGAACAATTATACTCCACTCATTTTGCATATAAGGAAATAGAATGCTGGAGAGGTTAAATGACTTTTCCATAGATAATTCTGCAGTGTAAAGACCCAGATGTAGTTCAAATCTAGGCTTCCCAACTCCCAGTCTCATGCTCTCTGGTGAAACAGACTTCTACTTTGTTTCTGAAAGTACATTTCCACCTTTTAAAAAACATCTTTGATGCTTCATCCTTTTCTTTATGTCTTTATATAATCCTTGTTTGAACACCATTTTTTTACCTTCCTCTATAACTACTTTTGAAATTTTAACAAAAGACATGGCTTTTTGAGAAATTTCAATTACTTCAAAAAGTTGAAGCTTTGTGGTACTTAAAGTGTTCAGAAAGGTATCATGAAAAGATTAGCGTCTCATGTTTACCAAAATAGTGTTAGCAGTAGTTTTTGTGGGAGCAAAAACTCAAAATGGGGGCCCAATTTTTCTTTTCAGAAGTAATTTTCTAAATAATTAGAATTAAAGTATGATTTTATTTCTATAACTAGATCCATCATTTTAAAAATAATATCCTATCTCCTTGTTCTTATCATACATGCACACATACACATATTTCTATACATCCTTTTGCATATCTAGATTATGACACCTCATTAATAGCTCAACATTGGTCAGCAGATCAATATTCATTACATTTTAGAGGCCATAGTAAGTCATAAAACAATCTACTAATGGTTAGAAAATTTTGCCATCCTCACTGCTAATAAGGGTACTTAAAGGATTATAAGATTTAAATCTGTAAGGGATCATAGTGTCACAGATATGGCATTGGGGCTAAAACAATAAACCAACCTGTTTACTTTGCAAAAAAGGAAACAGCCCTGGAAAGGTTAAAGGACTTGGACAAGGTCATACCACTAGCAAGGCATCAACTCCAAATCTACTTCCTAATCCACATGAATGAAATCACAAATTTTTGAAGTATTGCAAAGGTATCCTTACATTTAATATGCACATGTTACATACCTACTATGGGCCAGGCACTTTCTGAGAACAGGAAGGAAGGAAGGAAGGAAGGAAGGAAGGAAGGAAGGAAGGAAGGAAGGAAGGAAGGAAGGAAGGAAGGAAGCAAGGAAGCAAGGAAGCAAGGAAGGAAAGAATGAATGAAGGAAGGAAAGCTCTTATACATAGATTATTGAATAATCACCATCCATGGTGATGAAGGGAAGAGAAAAAGAATGACATACAACAACCTTCCTATTTTATACAGGATTGATAAGACATTTACTGAAAAGGATATTTTGTTTTCTATTCTTTTCTGTTCTGCCTGAGAGCCATTTCTTTATTTGACCTTTCCTTTTCAATGACAGGAATGGCTGATTATCTGTCCTCTAAGCTGAAGTGCATTAAGTGTCTGCCCACAATGCTTCGGCTCACTGATAAAAAGCAATACTAAGGGCCATTTTTTATTTTGTGTGATGATTCTTATATAGCTGTCTTTTTTTGTTTATTTGTCTACAATTGGTGAGCATAGTTGTCTTTTTTGTTCATTTGTCTACAATTGGCATTGAACTGGACATCACAGCTTTGATGAACACTGAGAAATATTTTAGCTTACAATCCAGATGTACTGATGGTTCTAAAAGATTTGTTTTCATTTTTACTTCTTAAAAAATCAAATTCAAATTAGAATTCAAAATAATACTGTGCAACAAGCTAGACAAGAGGCTGATGAAACTTTTATAATGATAATATTAATTTAAAATAACTATTTTATAAGTGAATGTGTAAACATAAATGTGAACAGTGATTAACTTCAGAAATGATCTTGATGCACTAAAGCAGTTTTCCCAAAACTTTTCCTCCTTCCTCACAATTCCCATTGGCTCCCTTTCCCCTCTCTGATCTCAGCTGAGAACCCTGCCTTATAATTTCCTGAAAAAAATTAGATCATTCACTAAAATGTCTCTCTTCTCTTCTCCTCCTCATCTCATATCACCTAAATATCTTCTGCCATTATTTTCTCCTTTACTCTGTCCCACATGAAGAAGTGGTCCTACTAACTTTATTTTTTTTCTTAAACTCTTACCTTCAGCCTTGGAATTGTATTCAAAGGGAGGTTAATTTGTAACTAAAGGGGTTAAGACTTTCAGTATAGAGAGGGAGAAAGAGTCACAGAATCCATACTGTGTATTGTCTCCAAGGCAAAAGAGTGGTAAGGGCTAGGCAATGGGGGTTAAGTGACTTGCCAGGATCACACAACTGGGAAGTGTCAAGGGTCAGATTTGAACCCAGGACCTCCCATCTCTAGGCCTGGCTCTCAATTCACTGAGCTACCCAGCTATCCCCTCCTATTAATTTTACAAGGCAACCCCCCCACTTGCATTATGCCATTCCATTCCTCTTCTCCACTAAATTGTTCCTTTTACCCCTCCCATTTTCTCTCATCTCTGATCTCTCCCTGTCTATTGACTACGTGTTACCTACAAACCACATACTGACCACACACTGCTGACAAGTATTCTCATGTCTCCCTCATTCTCAAAAAGCTCTCATTTGATTCATCCATCCTCTTATTATAGAGAGAGAACTACCATTGTCATCCTCCCTATTATGCCATATCCCTCCAAACTTTTGTGGCTAAATTTCTTGAGAAGGCCATCTACAGTAGCTGATTCCATTTCCTTTCCTCTCACTCTCTTCTTAACTTTATACAGTCTGGCTTCTGACCTCATTCAACTAAAACTGTTCTTTCCATGGTTGCTAACAATTCCTTAATTGACAAATGCAATAATTTTTCCTCATTCTTCACCCTTGCTGATCTCTTTCAGCCTTTGATATTGTCAATCACACCCTTCACTGTGATATTATCTTCTCTCTAGGTTTTTGAAACACTAATCTCTCCGGGTTTTCTTCCTCTCTATATGATTACTCTTCAGGCTCCTTTACTGCATCTTCTTTCAAGTGTGTAAATAGAATCCATCCCCCTTTTCCAGATTATCCAACCCAGCTCCTATTTGTGCGCCTTTGTGAATGGACATGAAAAACGGGAATATGTGAGAGGACAGAGGATAAAATGGGGGTGAGTGAGTGGCCCTTTATTCCTTTGAACAGCTGTGGGGGGAGAACCATGGCTGAGAGAGACAGCCATGTGGAGAAAGACGCGGTCAGAGTTAGGTTAGATTACACCTTAATCTCTATATGGCTGCTTTCTCTGTTTCAAGTGATTATTAATAAACTCTATGGAAAATAAGAACCTGGAGTTTATCATTTAATTTTAATATGTCATACTTGCTAACCATAGGCATCCTATAAGGCTTTCTCCTTAACACCCTTCTCTTCTTCTTCTATACTATTTCCCTTGGTAGTCAAATCAGTGGCATTGGAATCAGTTATCTGTGCTGGTGATCAGCATATCTACTTATCCAGAACTAATCTCTCTACTGTTCTTTAGTATCACATCTGCAAATGTCTACTGAATATCTCACAACAGATGTTCTGTAGATCTTAAATTCAATTTGTTCATAAATGAACTTATTCCCTCTTCCCCCAAATGGTCCCCTCTTCCTAACTTCCAAATTATTGTTGAGCATGACATCTAGGCTTACAAACAGAGATGTGATTCACAAATTCTCTCTCTCTCTCTCTCTCTCTCTCTCTCTCTCTCTCTCTCTCTCTCTCTCTCTCTCCCTCTCTCTCTCTCTCACTTCCTCTCTTTTTCTCTGTCTCTCTGTCTCTCTCTCTCTGTCTCTCTCTCTGTCTCTGTCTCTCTCTCTGTCTGTCTCTCCTCTATTCTCTCCCTCATACACAATCTGTTGCCAAAAGGAATGGGTTATGCCTTCTTAATAATCTTTTCAACATGTCCTGTTTCTCTCTGTCACCAACCTACCGGATGGTCTCTCTGCCACAAGTTTTTTCCCAAGCTAGTTCATCCAAAACTAACATGCCCTTTTAAAAAATAAATTATTTAATTGATTAATTTAGAGCATTTTTCCAGGATTAAAAAAATCATATTCTTTCCCTCCCATCCCTCCAACCCTGTCCTATATCCAACACACAATTCCACTATATGTGTCTTTGGTCAAGACCTATTTCCATATTATTAATATTTGCACTAGGGTGATCCCTTTTCTCTCTCTTTTACAAGTCACTTTCTAAGCCATTCTTCACTCAGTTAGTTATTCAGTTGTCAAATATTTCTAGCACCTCTGTCTGCCTCTCTCTCTCTCTCTCTCTCTCTCTCTCTCTCTCTCTCTCTCTCTCTCTCTCTCTCTCTCTCTCTCACACACACACACACACACACACACACACACACACACACACACACACACCCCACTTAATGAAATGGTTCTCTTTTCACTTCCAGGATAAAGTATAAAATCCTCTGTTTGGCATTCATAGTCCTTCATATCTTTACTCTCTTGAGTTTTCTAGTCTTCCTGCTCAATTAATCCCTCTACTTACTCTGTAATTCAATGACACTGACTTCCTTGCCATTCCTTGCACAAGAAAAGACTTGGCATTTTCACTGTTTGTCCCCAATGCCTAGAAGGTCTTTCCCTCCTCATCGCTACATTCTGACTTTCTGATTTCTCCAGTTCCCAGATAAAACCCCTGCCTTCTCTGGAGAAGCTTCTCCTGATCCTCCTTAACTCTTCTGTATTCCCTCTTTTGATTATTTAAAATTTATCTTGATCATATATAGTTCCTTGCATGTTGTCAATACCATTATGCTCTAATTTCTTTGAAGTCAAAGGCTGTCTTTTGATTTTTCCCTCTGTCTTCAGTGCTTAGCCCAGTTCCTGGCACATAGTAGACAATTTTTAAATGTTTACTTACAGTGACTGGCTACATACAGATATATGTACTGAGGGAGGCCAGAAAATGGCCAAACTTGAGAAAACAGGAAGGCCTAACAAGCTGAACTGTCAAAACCGTAAATATGCCAAACCCTAGCAGGAAGGCCTAACGAGCTGATCAGCCTTGAGAAACTTGTCAGAACCATAAATATGCCAAACTTCCAGCTGCAGTAGGTACCAGATAAAGGCCAGGAAGACCCCAATAAATATGTCAAACAACAGACCAGGAAGACCCCAACAATATAGAATTGTCAAAGTTCCAAGAATAGTAGGAAGCAGATAAGAGCCATACATGCAGGCAAAATTCCAAGGATGGCATGTAGTAGATAAGGTGCCTACAGAAAAGTATAAAAAGCCCAGCCTGTCAGAAGCAACTCGGAACTCTGATGGTAGAGGTTCCCACTGATGCGCACATATCAGTTCCGCAATAAACGGCTTTCTCCTTGCTTAATTACATTGTTTGTGGACTTCCTTGGTGGTGGGTGAAAACCCGGACCTAACAGTACTTTTGTGAAACATTGCATGTACCACTCAATGAAACAGTAATGGAAAAATACAAAATGCCTTTTTGAAATACTTCATTACAAATCTTAAGAAAATGTACATTCATGTTCTATTAAAAAGTTTCAAGTTGTAACTTCACTGAGCAACAAAGAAAGCCACAGTTAGCTGAAGAATCAAATTCAAAGGACGAAGCAAGTAATCTTACTGTGCATAGATCCAACCCTATAGATGTGCTGCTCAGTTAGATTCATTTTATCTGTTAAGTGGAGCTATTGATACTATCTGCCACAGGCACATCACTTTAGAATGACAGAGAATCTGAAAAGTAGATGATTAATAATCAAGCTGTGTGGTATTGGCAGTGAAATTATTGATGTCAAAAATTCACTTTTATTCTTTTTTTTCCCTTAAACCTTTTTCCCTAAAACCTTTTGTTTTAATATCAATTCTAAGACCGAAGAGCAGCAAAGGTTAGGCAATTTAGGGTTAACTTGCCCAGGGTCACACAGCTAGGAAGTCTCTGAAGCTAGATTTAAACCAAGGTTCTCTAACTCCAGACCTAACTTGCTATGCTACCTAGCTGTCCCTACCTGGTATATTTGATAGAATACCAGATTTGGAATAAGGAAACCTGGGCTCAAATCCTGCCTCAGACACACCTGTGAGCTGTGTGACCTTGGGCAAGTTACTTAACTCTGTGACGGACTTTCCACATCTATAAAAATGGTATGATAATCATACTAATCTCAAAGAGGTGTTGGGAGGGCTAAATTAGGTAGCATATATAAAATGTCCTGTAAATCTTAAAGCCATATAAATGATAGTTTAAAAATGAATATGTATTATATACAGTCATACCTCAGTTTTCATTAATAATCCATCTCAAAACAAATGGTGATATCTGAAACCAGAGAAAACTGAGACAATTATTTCCATATGAATCAATGTAAATCTAATTAATTCATTCTAGATACTCCAAAATACATACTAAAAACACATTTTATAGAAAATATAGTGTTTAATACTAAAAAAGACTAAGGTGAAGAATAAATGAACATTTAACATGGCATTTACCTTTCTGAAGACTCTTCTTGGCATATGGAAGACAGCAAGGAGGGGAGAGAGAGGTTATTATTTAGAAGGGGAATCCCCCTTCATAAGGATCTTAGGTATCAAGGTATCTGGAAAGACATTGGAAAGAAGCTGACGTGTAGAGGAGTTGTTGCCTGGATCATGTCCCTCTTCTCAGCTGAGATACTATGGGAGAATTTCTACTTGACTGAGATGAGATATCTCACTCTCACTGAGAGAGCTCATTCATTTTATGAATTGTCAGGTATATATTCTCCTCTGTATGCTTTATCCGATTTTCATTCGCTATCTGTATGGATAAATGGATTTATTTGCTTTTCAATACATATATTACTCACACTGAGTAGGAGAACAGGTGGGTCGACCTTTGTTTTCACAAAATTAGTATCGAGGTCAAGAAATCAGAGGCAACCAGTGAAAACCAGGACAAATTTTCATGAAAAAATCGACAAGAACAGAAACCAATGTCAACAAAAACCAGGGTATTACTGTGTGTATATATATATATATATATATAATATATAATGTTGTTATATATATAATGTATACATTACATAGGTAATATGTTACATATCTGTGTAGAAATATAAACATATATTTATATGTACATATCAGTGTGCATATAAGTAGCATACACAAATGTATATGGATATATATTTTATGGGGGGCTCACCCAAAGTAGGGTGCCCATTTCCAATTTAGCATTCCTTGCTTTCTAATAATGAAACACAACACACTGAGATGCATGCTTGGAATACAGATTTGGAGATGTTTATATTAAGATTCCCAGATATTTCAAACACCGTAAACTATAGGATGATTTTATTCCATGGTAAACAACAAGGCAATGTCCTCTCTCATGCCAGAGCAGCAAGGGAACATACTATACAGAAGCAGATTGGTGTTGTGAGCTTTGATGGCCTCACTTGTTGGGATGAGCATCATTTGTATTCTGTAATCATCAGGTTAGCAAGTAATAGTAGGTTAAGCAGCCTAAATAAAAAGAGGAGCTAAGAAGGCCAGAGGTGAAATCAGTAGATTTAAATATAAAAGGCAGCAACATTCTGGAGTCCAGGCTACATGACTCAGATTAGAAATAGTAGATCAAAAAGTGGTGCTCAGTGGGAAATGGTTAAAGTTCAAGTGAACAGGGCTCTTGGGGGGGAGAAGATGAATAGTTTAATCAAAGTGAATAAGTAGAAGCAAATGTTTCACACATAAATGAAAATCTAAAAACCTCAGGATTTGTAGTTGCAAGGAACTTAGTCCAACCCTCTCATTTTATAGATGAGGCCATGGAGGAGATTTTGAATCCAAATTTATTGTGCAGCTCTTATTCAGGTGTTTCTGACTCTTCATGACCTCATCTGGGATTTTCTTTGCAGAGATATTAGTGTAGTTTGTCATTTCTTTCTCAGTTCATTTAACAGATAAAGAAACTGAGGTAAACATGATTAAGTGACTTGTCCAGGGTCACACGGCTAGTAAGTGGGTCAGGCTGGATTTGAACTCAGAAAAAGGAAGTCTCTTCAGACTCAGCACTCCTATGCACTGCACCAAATAAAATTACTAAGTGGCAGGGCAAAGATTCAAAATAACCTTTTCTACACTACAAAGTGTTCTTTCTTTACCCCAAATTCCAAAGGAAACTAATCAAGTTAGGGTAAAATCTAATGAGAAAATGCTTGAAAAGTACCAGTGATCCATGTAATGGAATAAAGCATGTCGGCTACGGGAGGTTGGGATGGTGAGGAGTGGTGGGAAAGAACATGAATCTTGTAATCATGGAATAATATTCTAAATAAATTAATTAATTAAATAAAATTGTCCAAATTTAAAAAAAAGTACCAGTGATCAAAATGTCACTTTTGTTAAAACTATACCCTCTGTGGCAAAAGTCTAATTAGCCACATTGCTGACAATGAAATCCCATCTCTCCTGAGTGGCACATTGTAACTGTTTTGTGGGAAGTCCCAAGACTACCTTTTACCCTAGGATGAAGCCTCTAGGGTTTTGGGGTTTGAGGGGCACTGGTAGAATGCCAGGAGTAAGTTGAGGGCATGGAAGTCACAGGGGGCATCTCAGCTTCCTTAGACTCAAAGCTTCCCCATCTGCAAAGTACCAAAAGTACTTCAACTTCTCTGAATGCAACATTGCCTTGACAATGAATCTTACTTGGTCATGTCTCATAACTGGTAGATATAGTTGGACTCAAAATATAGACCTGAAAATAGTGAAGAGATACAGTAAGGAGTCTTGGTAGGTTCAATCCCCAACTCAACCTCACAAAGCCTTTTCCCTTGACAACTCCTCTCATTAGCAATCTCTGCTTGAAATGTATTTTGGCTTCTCTTTGATCTTAACCCAGTCTCTTATACGGTCCAGTTTTTTTTTTTTTAAGTGCTATGCTCAAATCAATGTCTTTTCTGTTTCCTACTCTACTTGATTCAGCTTACACTCTCATATTTCACTCAATTTGTATCTGCCTACATTAAACCCCATGTCCATGTGGAGTTATAATCACTTCATTATAGCAACTCTGAGTCTTATTACTAAGTCTGACATTAAGTGTAATTGAATATGTCAAAAGAATCATCAAACCTTTTTTAAGCACTTCTCTATAGGTATAGCACTAAGCTAGGTACTGGAGTACATAAAGTTTGGCTAAGTCCCTTCCTCCTGTGTAGTCTATATGTAAGTAGAGAGATGAGTTATCAAATCAGATAACTATAATCTATAATATTATATGAGAAATTATTGTTGTTCATTTCACTGGTGCTCAACACTTCGTAAAACTATTTGGTTTTTTTTTGTTTGTTTTTTTGTTTGTTTTTTGGGAGAGATACTGGATTGGTTTGCCATTTCTTTATCCAACTCCTTTTACAGATGAGGAACTGAGGTAGAGTTAAGGGACTTGTACAAAGTCAAATATCTAGTAAATATCTGAGGCTAGATTTGAATTCATGAAGGTGAGTCTTCTTGACTTCAAGCCTGGCACCACTTGAAGCTCAGTAAATTTATCATAAAGCTGCATAGCAAATTGTTTTGTGTGATGTGAGGGTGGATGTTATTCGTAACAGAGGAAATTGGGGAGGTGACATTAAGTTTTAAAAGATCAATAAGAATTGAATTGGCAAGAATGGAAATGGGGAGGGAAGACTTCCAGGACTAAAGAATGAACAAAAAAGCATGGAAGTAGGAAGCAGAAAGGTATAGATGAGAATAGCAAAAAGCAAGTGAATGCACTCCTAGACTATAGAATATATAAATGGAAGTATGATGGAATAGAGCTAGAAAATCGTCTGGTCCCCAGTTTTAGAGGATATTGGATGTCAGAAAAAGGTAGGATTTTATACATTCCTAGGTAGGTAAATGAGACTGAAAAGACTGCAAAGAGTTTTATGAAAAGGACATCTTTTCAGAAGGAAGTACATCCTAGCAGTGGGAAGAGAGAGAAGGTTGAAAGATTGGTTACAAGGCTATTATAAAAAGCTAGCAAGGTGTTAATGGGGCCCAAACTTGGACAATGCCAATTGGAGTAGGGAGAAGGGGATAAATGCTAAAAACGTGGCAGTTACAAATATAAAACAGCCAAGTGTTTTTAAAGTCGAGATTAAAATGTTCCAACCCATTAGAACTGAGAAAACATGTGGTCCAGAATATCAGATCTGGCATATTGGTTTTCCCTGGCTTTCCTACACAAAGACAGACTTTCCAGTAAAAACAATAGCTTGTAGTCATTTTAACTACTGTGTGGTTTTGGCCTTAATCCGAAATGTCTATATCACTTCTCCAGGGAAATGTTATTAGCAGCTCAGAATGGATAGTGTTCACCCTAACTGTAAGCCTTCTTCTGGTTGATGTGTCAGCAACTAGCCAGCTTGAAATTTCTCTTCCCTTTATATGATGGGCAAAACTGTACAAAAACAAAATCATAAGGAATAATTACAGGGAAAAGGTGAAAGAAAGATGTCAGCCAAGGGCAGTTGATTGATTTAGAGCTAGTAGGAAACTTAGAGGTTATCTATTCTGGTAATTCCATTTTGTAGATGTGGAAACTGAAGTCGAATGAGCTAAAAAGCCCTTCCTAAGGTACCAAAGATGATCACTGAAAAAGCCAGCATGTGAGCCAAGGTCCTCTGCCTCCTGAGTTCCAGAGGAGGTAGCAAAATAATCAGTATATAAGAATCACTGTGTCATAGAGGCTGAGAGAATATGGTTTCCCTAATCACAGAGAGGTCAACAGTTTTACATGCCACAAGTCAACAAGTTTTGATTAAGCTTCTGCTAGGTGCTAGGCACTGGGCTAAAGTGCTGGGAATACAAAGAAAAGTAACAAACAGTCCTTGCCCTCAAGTAGATCAAGGTGGATGAAGACTGAAAAAAGGACATTGGATTTGAAAGGTAGGTCACTAGCCCTTTTTAATAAATACCATGTCTCTCAGCCTCCTCTTCCTTCTAATTAGAGAGCTTGAGGAGAAAGTACTGAAATCTACTTTGCTTTCCTTTATAGACAGCAGCAATTGGACTTTTTAGGCTCTCTACATCTACAACTTCTTCCCTACTTGTTTTTTTTTTTAGCCTTCATTCAAGAAGATGCCCCCCTGGCGACTTCCTCACCTTTTTGCCTCCTTTTGAGTGTAGAGACTAACTTTGTTTCTATGAATTATATCCCCAGCACTGAGTAGGCACTTAATAAATGTTTACCAGCTAATATTAGGTAGAATTGGAATCTATATTATCATGACTTCAGGATTGAGATAAAGAAATTAAGGGCTAGGAAGGAGAGAATACTAGATATGGAGAGGTAGTTTTCCTTAATTTTATTATTAATATTATTATTAACCCTTACATCTTAGAATCAATACTCTGTAGTGGTTCTATGGCAAAAAGTAGAAAGGGCTAGGCATTGGGGGTTTAGTGACTTGCCTAGAGGCACACAGCTAGGAAGTGTCTGAGGCCAGATTTGAACTGAGGATCTAGACCTGGCTCTCAATCCACTGAGCCACCCAGCTGCCCTGAGGTAAATAATTTTTAAAAGACATATAGTCTCATATGTATCATGGATATTTGGGTTCATTAAAATAATAATCAAGACTGATGATGAAACAACATTTTAGAGGTAAGTTAGTTCCCAAATTCCAATATGAATATAATAATTGTTTTTTCTGGAGAGGTGAAAATTTGAGGCTGCATGAGTCTAACATCAGTTTACAGAAACTAGAGATATAATTGTGCTTGGCTGGAATTCTTAAATGTACTGATAAATGTGAGATGTGTAGGCAAGACACATCAAATCATCAGAGGGATATATGGGATTTGTAGTCATAAAATTGATGGAGTGAAGAAGGTCTCACTTCTCAAGGACAAGAGGACAAGAGTTAAAGAATTCAATGGTATTGGGAAGAAGGGATCTCTAAACTTCTAGTTAAGATCTAGTTAAAGGAGACAATTCTCTGATGAATTTGAGCATTTTTTTTCTAAAAAAAGTTATTGTCCTCAGCTAGAGAAAATGCAATAAATCTCCACAGACGAATGAGGCAAGGAAAACATATTGAACCTCAGTAAAACATGAAGAAGTAAGTGGGTAATTGATTAGAGCAGGAGCCTGGGGATGAGGAACCAAATCTCCCCAGGACTTACAAACAATGGAACAAAGATTTGCAGAAATTGGGTCACAAGTTGTTGGTTTTTTTAATATCTTTTTTCCTGTCCTTTTTTTTGTGTGTTCTAAAAACAGTTAGATATCTAGTTGGCCTTGGGCTGTATTTCCAACTGCTGCATTTCCAATCATCTGAAGATACCACTTGTACCTAAAACTTAACACATTTGAAACTGTACTCATCATTTCACCCCTATACTTTCCCTTCCTCCCAAGTGCCTTATACTCACATCTCTCTCTCTCTCTCTCTCTCTCTCTCTCTCTCTCTCTCTCTCTCTCTCTCTCTCTCTCTCTCTCTCTCTCTCTCTCTGTCTCTCTCTCTCTCTCTCTCTCTTCTCTTCTCTTCTCTTCTCTCTCTCTCTCTCTTCTCTTCTCTTCTCTTCTCTTCTCTTCTCTTCTCTTCTCTTCTCTTCTCTTCTCTTCTCTTCTCTTCTCTTCTCTTCTCTTCTCTTCTCTTCTCTTCCTAATCCTCTTCACCAATTGTATGACACGCTGTATGGTGAATCTTTCTGTCACTCTCTCACATCAGCCCACAGCTTTCTACTCAAACACATACCACTCTAGCTCAGATTTACATTATCTCTCATTGGGACTATTTCAATGGCCTCTCCACATCCATTCTGTATCTGTCCTCTTGTATGGTGGTAGCCATAGTGAGAATGTGACACCACAGAGAATGTAAACTACCTTGAGTAAATGTAAACAGCAAAAGAAGCTCCAAATATCCCAGGAGAAAATTTGCATGTGACCCTGGACCATCCCTGACACTATTATACCTTCTTTATTCCATTTCCACATAATATCTGATCTGGCCTTGGGTTGGTACAAAAATCCACCATGTTATATTGCCCTGCTGCCACCCAGCACAGCTAACCATTTGGAAGTAAGATTTCCCCAATGAACCTAATTATATCTAATAAAAACTAAATCTAGTAATAACCAAGCTGGCATGGGCTCCCCTTTCTTTCATTTCTCAGTATTCTCTGGGAGATTATGCTTCCTTATAATTGGCATAGTTAGACCAGAGCAGATATTCCTCCTTATACATCTCTAATCAATCTATCACAAAAGTGCAAAAAAAAAAATTCTTAAAATGCAGATTTGACCATATTTTTCCATTCTCAAAACTTTTCAGTGATGCACTATTGTCCAAAGTTAAAAATAGGTCTGGTAATTATTGGTGCTTCACCATTCTGTGCCAACCTCTGGTAGAGCAAGCCTCATTTCCCACTTTTTGACAAATTACACTATTTCTTGCTCCCCAGTCTTTACTTTACAACTCTCAAATATCCTTACACACACATGCTCCACCATATGATTATGAGAACCTTAAAAACAAAGACTATATAGCTTTTTGTCTTTGAATTCCCAGTGTACTTCCTTGTACACAGTAAGAGCTTAATCTTAACTGGCATTTATATAGTGTTTTAAAGGCTATAAAGCATTTTATATGCATTGGTCATATGAATATAACAACAACCCTGTAAACTAGAACAATTTGTTAATTGAGAAAGCTTGTTCATGCAGTGGATTAGTCATTAAAAGCATTAGTCAGGAAGACCTGAAGTTCAAATTCAACCTTAGACAAATATTAACTATGTGATCTTGGGTAACTCATTTAACTTCTTTCTGCCTTAATTTCCTTACAAATAAAATGGAGATAATAATAACACATATATCTTAGGGTTGTTGTGAGGATTAAATGAGAAAATATTTGTAAAATACCATGTAAATACTAGCTACTATTATTCACATAGGTACTGCAGATATTCTCGCCATTTTATAGTTAAGAGCCAGAGAGTTTCAGTGACCTCACAATCAGTTCTAATAAAGAGCTAATTCACCCACTCATTCCTCAACATTTAGTTAGTGCTCTCTAAATGCATAGTAATATGATAGATATTGCCTCTACACCACTTAAAGGTGAAATAAATAAAAACCCAATGCATAACTCATTTATATTCCATTGGGTTTTACTGAAGGATATTTTACAGCTGGTTAAATCTAAGGTGAATAATGTCTATACGGATGAAAAAAAGCTGCCAAAGCCCTCTCAGGTACATCTGGATAAAGGATTCATTTCTCTGGACAGTGAGAGTTCCTGGTCCTTCTCCAAACCAATATAGGCACTGGCATTCACATGAGAGTTACAGGAGAGTCCTCAGTAGTCATGAGACTAAAGCTTCAATTGCTCCTGTTTATAAAGAATAAAAAGAGCCACTCTTGCTCTTGATTTAGTTCCTTATTAGGGAATCCTTGTTTTTTTGTTTGTTTTTGTATGCATGGTTATTACTGTTGTTTTCTAGCCTTAAAGATTTAAGATTGTCAGTTGTTTAAGGCACACATATAAGTTTAGCAGCAGTCTGACTGGTCTTTCAGAGCAACTGGCCAGGGAACAGACTCTTAGCAGCCTCACATATATGTGCCTATTATCTAAAGGGCATGAATTAGAGATCCTGTGATGGGGTGTTTTTATAATCAACCTATGACATATAATCTGTGACCTTTGGAGGTATTTTTTTATTAGGACTAATAGATTTTTCAGTTTAGGAATTAATAATTAACCTTACGAAAATCTTTGAAGTATTGCTATTTTAGGGAAGCAAGGAAGTGTGGTGAGAGGCAAAGATGTCTTTTGTTCCTTATTATTTTTTTCTAGTTTACATGTTGGTACAATTTCTAATAATCGTTTTCTGATATTTTGTGATTCATGTTCTTTCTCTCCCTACCATTCCCTCCTCTCTCCAATATGGCAGGTAATATGATATAGATTGTTTGTGTTTTATTATACAATACATATTTCTTTGTTCATGATGTTGAGAAAGGATATTCACATGAAATGTGAAACATAAATATTGTTCATATTAAAGAAAAATTCATGGAGGAAATAAAGTGAAGATGCTTCAATCTGCATTAAGAACTTTGTCAGTTCTTGTGAACTGTGAATGTGTGAACTGGAATGACCTCCAGGAATTGATGCAAAGTGAAAGGAGAAGAACCAGGAGAACATTATACACAGAGACTGATACACTGTGGTACAATCAAATGTAATGGACTTCTCCATTAGTGGCAATGCAATGATCCAGGACAATTCTGAGGGACTTATATAAGAAAGAACACTAACCACATTGAGAGGAAAAAGTGTGGGAGTAAAAATGTAGAAGAAAAACATGTGATTGATCATGTAGTCTGATGAGGATATGATTAGGGTTTTGATGTTAAAGGATCACTCTACTGCAAATATGAATAACATGGAAATAGGTTTTGAACAATGATACATGTATAACCCAGTGAACTGCTTGTCAGCTCAGGAAGGAAGGAAGGAAGGGGGGGGGGTGGATAATGAATCATATAACCATGGAAAAGTATTCTAAATTTTAAAAATATTTTTTAAAAAAGACTTTTATCAGTTCTTTATATAGCTTTCTGTAATGAGTCCCTTGGAACTGTTCTGAATCCTTGTATTACTGTTAATAGTTAAGATATTCACAGATGATCATTCCACTTTGTCACTGTTACTATGTACAAAATTCTCCTGGTTCTACTCAGTTCGCTTTGCATCACTTCATTTAAGTCTTTCCAGTCTTTTTAAATGACTATCTTATTTGTTATTTCTTATGCCCAATACTATTCTATTATAATCAGACATCAAAACTTGATCTGCCATTCTCCATTTGATAACACTACTTCAGCTTCTTTTAGATGGACTATTGTAAGATTCTGGCTTTTAAATCCATTCTGTTATACTCTTCCATTTTGGGAGTAGGGGAAAGCAAGTTCATCCCATTCATATTGACAGTTATGATTACTGTATGTTTCCCTCCATTTTATTTTTTCTCTGTTTATCCTCTTCCTCTGCTTTGTAATGATGGGGAGTAGAACAACAACAACAACAGGAAAAAACAAAACAAAAACCTTGGGGCAAATTGGAATATAGGGATGACAGTTGGAAACTGAACAAGGATTTCTGGGAAATTCTCCAGAGGAGGGGGTCTTGGTTACTGAGACACAGAAGGGAGTGGAAGGAGGAGCTGTTTCTCCAGGCCATTCAAGACACCTTTGGGGATTTCTGACACTGATAGAAATCTTAACATCGCTGGTTCCTGTCAAGAAACCTAATTTCTTCAAAGGCTTTCATTTCCATGAACTATTGAGATACTGGATTCAAATCAGTGAGGAGTGTTGTCCCCTTTTTCTAATCACCTCCCCCCCGCTACAAGAAAACCTTGTACTTTAGTAATTAGATTTATTTAGTAAGAGATTTAGGGAGACCCAAAATCCCTCTAACCTCTACCCTTTGCCCCAATCAAATAAGCAGTCAGATAGCAAATTCAATCTCTTTTATTTACATCTGGAGAGCATCTAAGTTTTGTAAGCTTAGATTGTACCACAGATTTACATCTAAGCCCATTGGCAGACTCCATCTTGTTGCCAGTTTTCAAGAAGATATGAGGGAGAGGCTTGTGAGTGCCCCAAAGCAGCACATATCCAGATTGACATCCCATATACCTCTCCTTGTAGAGAAGAATTCCCTGCCACCTATGAGAGTCAGCTCAGCCATCAAGGGGCAAGCCTTTTCCAAGGGGAGATCTCCATTTTGTCTCCCTCAAGTAATTCGTGGATTCCAGGAGAGAGTAGTGAGGGAAGTCATTTTCATCAACCCTTTCCTCACTGCCTTCAACCCTCATTTTCTCCATCTAATGACTGTGTCCCTTAAAATCACAGCTTTAATGCCTTTCCTTGTTCACAGATACCTTTGTTTCTAACAATCATTCCAAAATTCCCCTCCTCTTTTGTCCATCCCATCCTTTTATTATTTCCCCTTCCCTTCTTATTTCCTTGTAGAGTATGATGAGTTTTGTAGCTTACTATGCATGGATGTTATTGCTTCTTTATGTCAATTCCAACGAGAATCATGTTCAAACATTACTGTCATTCCTCTATCTTACCTTCCACTATATTGATTCTTATGAGGCTCCTCATGGGAGATAATTTATTCCCATTTCCTTTCCTTTTCCTTTTTCTCAATGTATTTCTCTTTCTTATCCATGGATTTTGTTTTGCTTTATTGTTTTTATATCATCCACTTATATTCTACTTACTCCCTGTTTTCTGTCTATATATGATCCTGTTCACTGCCTTAATAGTGATAAAATTCAAAAATATCTGCCATTTCTTAAGGATACTGATTAGCTTAGATATCTTAACTATTTCAAGTTTCATAGATATCTTAAGTATCTTAACTATCACATTATGTAATAATGCAATTCACTTAATCACACTGTTTCCTTTGATCTTATCTTTATCTTAAGTATCTTAAATATCTTTTATAGCATAGATATATTAATATCAATACATATTAATATATTATATATTTCCCATGTGGAAGGTAATTAGTTTAACCCCATTGAGTCTCTTGAATGTTTTTCTTTTCTTTTATTTTTTATGTTTCTCTTGTGTATCAAATTTATTATCAAATTTTCTGTTCAACTCTGGTCATTTAATCATCTGGAAGCTATCTATTTCAT
This sequence comes from Monodelphis domestica, assembly GCF_027887165.1. Classification (NCBI taxonomy): domain Eukaryota; kingdom Metazoa; phylum Chordata; class Mammalia; order Didelphimorphia; family Didelphidae; genus Monodelphis; species Monodelphis domestica. Next base: position 224,835,389 of record NC_077234.1, read on the forward strand.
TAAATATGCATGTCTTCCCCTGGAGTATTATGCTCAGATTTGTTGGGTAGATAATTCTTGGTTGTAGTCCTTGATCCTTTGCCTTATTTAATATCATATTCTATGTCTTCTGGTTCTTTAATGCAGAAGCTGCTATATCCTGTGTGATCCTGACTGCAGCTTTATGATATTTAAATATTTTTTCTGGATACTTGAAGTATTTCTTCCTTGGTCAGGACATTCTAGAATTGGGCTACAGTAGTCTTAAAATTATTAATTTGGGATCTCTTTCAGGTAGTGATCATTTGATTTTATCAATTTCTGTCATCCTATCTTGTTAAATAACATCAGAATAGATCTCCTTGAAAATGCCTTGTAATATAGTAGCCAGAGGGTTTTTTTTAATTGATCATGATTTTAAGGCACTCCAGTGATTCTTAGGTTATCTCCTCTGTATCTATTTATCAAGTCAGTCATTTTCCAGTGATAGACTGCATGTTTTCTTCTATTTTTTTTCCATTTTTAAAATTTCTTTTATTGTTTATTTGTTTTATTGTTTCTTTGAGACTTTGCATTTCCTTTTTTAGAGAGTTACTTTCCTGTTTGTGGTTTTTAGGAATCTGTTTTCTTTGGTGAATTTTTCCTCTAACCTGTTGACTTTTTTGATCATTTTCTTTTCTAATTCTTCTTCTATGACTCTTGTTTTGTTTTGTTTTTTAATTCTCTTTTGGAGCAATTCTAGAAATTTACTTTGAATCTAAAGTAATTTCACATTTGCCTTTGAGAGCTTGTAGATTTCCTTTTTTGGCTTTGCTGCCCTCTTCTGAGTTTGAATTTTGATCTTCCCTTTTGCTGAAAAAAGGTTCTTTGCAGGACCAAGTCTTTTCTTTGTCCTTTATTCATTTGAGGGAGGAGAGCAGGAATATAATAATCTATTGTTGAGGTTCAATTGACTTATGGGATGGAAGGAGTACTAGCCCTGAGTTCCTCTGAGTGCTACATGCAGTATTTTTAGCTGGATTCCATTCCTCATCTTCTAGCTCACCCTAGTGTTATGAGTAAAAGGGTTGTTCCTTCCACTGAGGATTCCCTCAGTGGTGCTAGTGTCAGGTTACTCCTCAAGATTCTCAATGTGTATTTGTACCAGAAATCAAATCCTGCCTCAGACACTTCCTAGTCCTATAACTAGCAAGTGACTTAAACTCTCTGTATCTGATTTTATCTGTAAAAAAAAAAAGGAGAAAATAGCACCTATCTCACAGAATTGGGGGGTGGGGGATCAAGTGACATAATATATAAAGGGACTATATAAATGCTAACTATTATTATTATTATTGTTGCTCAAAAAATCCTCTAAATCAACATTCACATCAAAAGAATTACAATCAATCTTTATTATCATTGTTTAGTCCTGTCAGAGATAGGGGGTTTTCTTGGCAAAGATACGGGGGTGATTTGCCATTTCCTTCTTCGGTTCATTTTACAGATAAGAAGACTGAGTCAAACGGTGTTAAGTGACTTGCCCAAGATCAAATAACTAGCAAGTTTATAAGGCCAAATTTGGAATCAAAAAGATGAGTCTTCTTGACTCCAGGACCAACACTTTATCTACTGTTCCTCCTAGCTGCCCCTAAATTAACCTAATAATATCAATATGTCTTTTACCATGAATTAAACAGATCACAGTTGCATTTAGGAGTATTGCATGTTAAATTATGTTTGAACTTTACAATTGTCCACAGAGGGAACACATAACAGGGATTTTAAGATTTGGGTTGTCATGATGCTTGTAAATTGTGAGCACCCTGGTAGTTTAAGCACATGTACAATTGTGGATGTGGATCATTAGTTTTTTGAATAACAAAAATATTTGCTATAATAGTTTCACTTCTTAGTGATTCAACATTCCAGGGTGTTCTTGCATGATCATGCACAAGCCGAGACATTCAATAATACATTTTTTTGCCTATGTGCCAAATGGTATACCAAATCCATATACTGATTCTTATATGCCTAATGAGATTAGTTTACATAACATTAACAATTCAGTTTCCAGGTTGATAAACCCAATATTCAATGAGCAAAAAGGGTGAAATTAGAAACCATTTTTGTTACATTACATCATTGGACAGAATGCTCTGCAGCTCTAGGTAAGCATGCTAGTTGTAATGCTTAGCAGGATGGTAGTTTATGAATAGCAGAAGTGAGCTTTGCCAAACTTTTGCCAATTCACTTCTTTAGGGGTACAGATGTGTGAAGGGCCATGTGGCCTCTTATATATCACCTCTCAGATCCCTTTAACAATTGTGACCCAACTCTATGTAGTTGCTATAGCTTAGGCTGGGGATGCTGCCACAAAGCCCAATCAAACCTCTTTTTATGTGGAGCAACATCTAGTTCCTTTGAGAAACTAGGATCGATAGTATGTAGTGCACTGACTTGAACCACCATTGTCTTAGATTTAATGTAAGCAGTTTGTTGTTCCTTGCTCTATTTCCACTTAGCCCCCTTCCTTATAATAGCATACAGTGGACATGAGCACGATGGAAGATAAAATGCCTTTAATAGCACAAAGATCTCAAAAAAATGCAACATTTTTACAGTAGTAGGATTAGGAAAAGTTTAAATTTTATTAATTTTAATCTTAGACATTCTTTGTGTTTTACTTGACCCCACCAGAACTTCACAAAATGTCTTGATTCTTAAATGTTTCTGTGATTGATTATTCAACCGCTTTAGTACGATATTGCATAGCTGATCAACATCTTTTAGTAAAGACAAATTGTCACATGTTAGCATAAGATCGTTAATATAATGTTTATGGTGGATACCAACAGGCAAGGGTGGTATACAGATTGTGGGTAACCAGAAGACAGCATATGGTTGAGCTGTGTATATATATTCCTGGGTTAGGATCTGGAGAATCCATTGCTCTTTATGCCATGAGAACAAAAAAAAAACAAAAAAAAACCTGCTCCTCTGATTTCTCAGCTAAGGGAATGTTTTTAAAAAGGCATGAGTTAGATCAAATAAAATATGTTATTGTCCCATCTTTTGGTCAGCCTCTCCAAGGTAATAATTATGTCTTGGATAGATTATTTATTTTATTTTATTTTCTCATTATTATTTAATCTACCATAATACTCCCATAATAAAATGCCATAGTTATTCAGGTTTAACTGTGTGTTTTTGTTTTTGTTTTTTCTTAAGCAAAGCCAGACTATTAAAAGGGCTCTGGGTTTTTCATAAGTTATTTACTTAAGCCAGTTTCAAAAATTATTTTTTCTAATATTGCTTTGTGCTTTTCTGACTATCTATACTGTCTAACTTGCCACCTCTGTGATGGAGGGAAAAAGAGGCTCTCGATGTGGCAAAAGCCCAAAGGATTTTTTTACCACTCTCACTCTTAACTGGAATTTCTCAGCAATACTTCGCAAAAATGTTCCCATTAATACATCTCCTATAATGTTCATGGGGATGAATAAAGTGTTCTTAGGGTAAATGAATGTTACTTGTAACAAAAGCTTAGATCTTTTTGCTGGGGTTCTAGCACTCCCAACAGAGGGTACAGCAACCTTTGGGTTTTGGACACGACAAGCCTAAAGGATCTGAAAAGCGATACAAAAAATCCCCCTGTGACCCTTACAACTTCTTTCTATACTCACAAAGGAGAACATTGACAACAGTTTTACTTTCCCTGTTGCTCAAACGCTGATCTTAACTAAATGGCATATTTACCTAGAACAGTAGAATTCTGTCCAATTTCCCTTTAAGTGATAAGCTGTGATTAATCATACCCTTTTGCTCATTGAATATGAGTTTTATCAATCTAGTTATTGCATTTCTAATTGTTATGCAACCTGATCACATTGGACATGAGAACCAGTATATAGATGGAGTTTATCGTGTGGCATGTGTGGTGAAGATTTATCACACCAGTGCAGAACTACAAGCTAAATAATAGGCTTATTGAGAGTAGACCAAGGTCACAACAAAGCTGGACCCTGGTCCCTTCAGAACCAGAGACCTCGAGCCTTAGGAGATAATCATTTTTAGAGAGAAATCTTATGACAGTGATTCAAAAAAAGACAAAAGATGTTCATATCTTTCACATAGGTGGATCTTAATTAGTGATGCAACTGCTGATTGAGCTAGTGAATGCAAAAGAAGATCACTTTGGGTGGTAATTTAATTCTATTATTGTTGTTGACCTTTTAAAGGCCTTCACACTCTTGATGTCTTTTACTGACAATATTAGGAGTCAGCAGTTGTAGAAAGAAGAATGGCCCTCCTCCTGTGTGACCCTCTTGAGCTTGCACCCAAAGCAGGATGTGGTGGGCTTGGTAGTAGCTTTGGACTATAGGCTTAAGGTCAAAAGATGTAACCAAGATTTGACACCACCCTAAACTATAACTTTCTTAGCAAACTATGCCACTTTGACTAATGATTACATTATTCTATTATTATAATCATAAAATGGGGTAGAAGGTTCCACACTCATATGTGTGAGGAGCAACAATCCAGTTGTTGGATCTATGTGTCTATGCCTGTCCATGGTCATGAAGGAGTCCTCTGGAAAGTTGGAACACTGAAAGGCAATGAGAATTTTAACTTAGAGAATTATTTTAATGAAAGCAAGACCACATAATGTTCCCAACATAATGTTCCGTTGTACTTACCATTTTATTGTTTCTTCCCTCATACTATGAAGATTTTGATACTGTTGGAGTGTTTTATGTTTCAATTTAAAAATACCATGGTAACCAAAGACCTTAGATCTCTGTTATACTTTCCCTCCAAGAACCCCTAAATGCATTGCAGAAGTTGCCAACCAAGAAGGGATATGTTATGGTTCAAAGATGTTAGGTGCATTATGGACTAAATGATTCATGGTTGCACTTAGGAATGAGGAATTCATATTCTTATTAGGTCAAGAACATATGGATTACAGTCAAGTCTGTTTTGGTTAAAATTAATATATTCTGATACTTTGGTCATGTTTCAAGGCATTCCCTCCTTAGGCAGTTTTGGCAAAATAGACAAATGGTTTAAGGACAAAGACTCAACACAGATTTAAACTCTGTTGCTTGCTGTCTATCAGAAAGTGCTTTTGTTGGGGTCTCCTATAAGTAAGTTCCTAAATAACACTTGTACTAATTACAATGATTTTGTGTGCCTCTTTCCTCAGAATTCCAGGTTTACAAATGGATATAATGGGGTAATTCAATATCCTGGTTCTGAACATTTACTTAGGAAAGTACTGTACTCAAACTGGGACTTCATAGCCAGTTTCTATATGCAAAAAGCTAAAGGTCTTAGTAATTACAGTCATGATAGTGGTGGTGAAAATGATACCCCTAGCTTGGCTCATCATTTAATTTCATCTATAGAGTTAGAAATACATTGGTGATATTTGAGATGGGTCATAGTACCCAAACCAATATCCTGATTAACTAAAAAGGCCATTCAAGAAACAATATTGCATAGCTATATAGAGCAACATAGAGCATTTTTGATATATCACACCTCTGCCTTAACAAATAATTATCAAGTTGGGTTTTTTGGCTTGTGTGATCAGTAAAATGTTATGTTCTATAATAAATGGGTACTTATGGGGGCAGCTGATTGACTCAATGGATTGAGAGGCTTAGAGATGGGAGGTCTTCTGTTCAAATCTGGCCTCAGACACTTTTCACCTGTGTGACCCTGGGGAAGTCACTTAACCTCCATTGCCTAGTGTATTAGCGAGGGGGACTTTGAAAAGGAAGGAACCAATGTTCAGCTGTTGGGGATTGAATACTAAGTGACACTTCCTCTTTCTTTCTCTAAGGTGAGCTGTTACCAATGGAGTCAGTCAGTTTACACTAAAGGGTAAGTTTGTTTCCCTTCAGCCTCCTTCTTACCTTATGAACTTGAAGTTCCCCTTCTAACACATAGATTGATTCAAGTTCTAGTATAAATCAAGATATCTAATTTATTTGGGTATAAGGTTGCTGAAAGAATAAGGAAAAGGGAATAGGGAAGAGGAAGACCCTGTGATTTCTTTCCTATATAGCGTTTGAGGGTTTTACCAAGGAAATCTTTCCAGGAATAAATTCTGAGTTTCCCTAAGGGAAGAGAGTCTTTATCCCAAAGTTTGGCTTCAGTTGAGAATAAAGATCTTCTTCTGTTCAAGCAAAGGATTTAGAGATTTGTACTTCTCCCACCCAGCTTCACAGAGTCCCTGATAAGAAGAATCTCTGGTCTTTTTCCTCCAACTGCTTTTGAGTCTGGATGGAATTCCATCCCATCACCCCAGGTCTTGTGAAGTTCCATTTGCTCCTCTTCTGATGCATTTCTTCAAACTTCAGATTTTTCTTGTTTCTGGTCATTCCCTTGTTCACACTAACCCTTACAACTTTTCTGCCTTGGAACCAACTCATAGTATTGATTGCAAGAGGGAAAGTAAGGGTTTAAAAAATAATAATCAATAAATAAATAAATGGGCACTTCTAAATGGATTAAGTGCTATAGAAATGTTATCTTAAAAAATACAAACACCTTACTCTATATCATAGTGACAATTCTAAGGACAAGTGCTAGGCAAACAGGGTTAAATGATTTTCCTTAAAGTCACATAGTTAAGCAGTATCTGAGACCAGATTTAAACCTAGGTCTTCCCAAATTTAAGTCTGGTACTCTATCCCCTGGTGCCACCTAATTGCCCCTAAATACCATCTTTTACAATTATGTTTCAATAATGGAATTTGAACACAGGTTTTCCTAATTCTAAGGCTAATGCTATTTTCATTGTTTCACAGTTGTCTATTATTACTCATATAACTTATTGCATCCATTTTACCATTAAGTAAATAAAGACAACCCCAAATCAACAAATATGTAGTCAGTGGATAGAGTTCTGAACCTGAAGTCAGGATGATGGAAGCTCAAATCCATGGTCTGTCTGCCTCAGTATTTTCATGTGTAAACTGAGAATAATAATAATATCTATGTCCTGGGGTTGTTAAAAGAATAAAATTAGTAAAGTGCTTAGTAACATTCAAGATTTAAATGTGTTAGAATTATATTATTATTATTAAATCTCTTCATTAGTAATAGAAATTATAAAGAATGGTTGCTCTGAAATCTTAGAACCAGAGGATAAAATAGAAATAGAAAGAATCTACCCATCACTTCCTGAAATAGATCCCCAAATGATAACTTCCAGGATATCCAGTAAAATACCTGAACTCCCAGGGCTATCTAAGAGAAAGTATTGCATACAGTCAAAAAGAAATCTTTCAAATATCTTAGAGCCACAGTTAGTATTACAAAAAGTTTAGAACAACCCAATAAACCTGAGTATAATTCCTCTAAGGAGAAATGGATATATGATATGATAGAGGACTCAAGAATTCCTGATGAAAAGACCACAGCTGAATAGAAAATCTGACATTCAAACCTAAGACTCAGTATAAGCACAAAAAAGTAAACATAAAAGGGAAATAATAAGGAACTCAGAGAGATTAAACTGTTTACATTCTTAAAAGGGAATATGATACATATAACCTGTTAGGAATTAAAATTTAAGAGTTTGACTAAATATATAAGAATTTTAAGATAATACTGTAGTCACTGATTTCAATATATTATAGCTCAAGACAAAATTACTTTTAGTAGTTTTATTTACAAAAGGGTAAAAGTGAAAGTACAGAAATATAAGAAGAGGATAGAAAAGATATCTAGCCTATCACCCTAAATGTTGTTCTAGTCCCTGGGTCAGCCTGGGAGGATCCAGTGGTGAATTAAATGGGGGTTCTACCCACATGGCCTCCTCCAAGAAGGGAAAGATTCTCCAGAAATAATCTCTCCAGAAGGCAGGAAAGGAAGGTCAGCTTCTCACTCACCCAAACAAAGCTCCAAAGGAAAAGATCCAGGAGCAGTCTTACCAGGAGCAGACCAAGAGCCAGAATTCTAGATTAAAGTCTCAAGTTTTAGCTCCAAGACTCAGTCCTAGTCCAAGCTCCTCCAAGCCCAAAATTCAGATTAAAGACCCCCTTGGAAAGGAAGTTCAGGACTTTTATATCCTTTTCCCACATCACTTCCTGTCCCTTCCTCCACTTTACAGGAGCCAATTGCAAAGGGTGGTCAGCTGCTTCTGGAGCTGTTATCCACTTTAGTAAGTGGCTTGTGGACCTACCCTACTTAATGTTAAGTAAGGATGTTTTCATTTTTGGTTGATTAATGTAAAAATAGTCGAGGGAAGAGTTAATCCTATCTTCACAAACTCCTAAGCCCCATATCATTATTACGGTAGTTAAAAAGAGTTTACACAGACAAAGGGCATGGTTCTGAGTTAGTTATGTTGGGATCATCTCAGAGAATCAGTTAAAGGACAAAAAAGAGAAATGCCCTGGGAGAGGATGGAAGGAAGAGGAAGAATGAGGAAAATTATTTCACATAAAATAAAATATTCAAGGAAGAACTTTTATGTTATGATGGGGAAAATGAAGGGAATGAGTAATTTTTAAATCTCACTCTATTCTAAATTGGTATAGATAGATAGATAGATAGATAGATAGATAGATAGATAGATAGAAAAATAGATAGATAGAGACAGATACATACATACACATACAATTGGATATAGCAACTTAACTTAAAGTCAATAGGAAATAGTAGGAGAAAGGGATAAGAAAAAGCAGTAGGAATGAAAAAAGGGAGGAGTTTAAGATTTCAGACAAAGCAAAGACAAAAATTGACCTAATTAAAAATGATAGTCAGAAAAATTACATTTTGCTAAAGAGAACCATAGACAATGAAGTAATATAAAGAAATTACAGTAAGTTTCTCGAATAAAGGCCTCATTTCTCAGATATATAGGGAACTAGGTCAATTTTATAAAAAAATGAGTTCCTTATTGATAAATATTCAAAAGATATGAACAGGCAGCTTTCAGAAGAAGAAATGAAAGCTTTCTATATGGAAAAATGTTTTAAATCATTATTGATTAGAGAAATGCAATTTAAAATAACTATGAGGTATCATTTCACATTTATCAGAAATGACAAATGCTATCAGAGATATAGAAAAATAAACATATTAGTGCACTATTCATGGAGTTGTGAACTGATTGAACCATTCTAGAAAATAACTTAGAATTATGCCAAAAGGGTTATAAAATTGTTTAAACTCTTTGATTCAGCTATATCTCTTCTAGGTATATATCTCCAAAGAAATAGAAGAAAGAGGGAGAGCATCTGAATGTATATATATATATATTATTTTTCACAGCTCTTTTTGTGGTGGCAAAGAATTGGAAACTGAGCAGATAAAGTTGTTCCATATGATTGTGATGGAATTCTATTGCTGTATAAGAAATAATTAGGAAGATGGTTTATGGAAAAAAATGAGAAGAGTTATATAAACTGATGGAAAGTGAAGTTAACAGTACCAGTAAATCATGGTATACAGTAACAACAATACTGTAATGTTCACCAACTGTGAAATTACTTTTGATAAAAAAAAATGCTACACATCTAGAGAGAAAATTGATGAACTCTGAGTACAAATTGAAGTGTAATTTTCTCACTTTCTCTTTCTTTTCTTGTCATATGGCTAATATGAAAATATGTATTGAAAAACTGATGTCACATTGCTTGCTTTCTCAGGGTTTAAAGGAGGAAGAGAATTTCAAACTCAAAATTTAAAGAGAATTTTTAAGAAATAATAAATTGAATAAAAACCAAACACCAAACAGCTGTATGGTCCTAGAAAAGACACTTTTCTTTTTCTCAATTTCCTCATATTCAAGAAGAAGAAGTTAGATTTAATGGCCTCCAAATTCCTTTCCTATTTATTGTTCTATTTTTGAATCTATTGTTCTAGTTTTCCTTTGGTTGGCAACCTTTCTATGGCTTACTAGATGAGCTTTAAAAGAAGCAACAATATTTGATATCCAAGTTAAAATTCAGTGGACAGTTTTGACTTAGCATGTCTTCTTTTAAAGCTGATATTATCGCCATCGGAGCACAATAGCACTGCATGTTTTTTTTTTTTTAATCCTCTGTACAAATCTATGGCTATAAAGGGTGAAACTTAGTGTATGTAGTATTCCCATGCAGTAATTAAAAAAAAAGAAAAGAAGCAGTATCATGGAATGACTCATTTATACAGTACATGGCCAATTGGAAGAAATTGTTATTAGTTGCTGATGCAGATCAATGAATAGACATGAAAATAGTATGTTGTTTTGATAAGGAATGTTAACTCTCTAGAAGTTTACAGAAATATCTTTATTTTATAAAGTACTTCAATAATTCAATGGATCCCTGAATACTTCATTCAAAGGCATAAATAGCAATATACTCTTGCCTTTTTACTCTGTGACATTTTGCCAACATGTTTCAATAAACCCTACAACATACTATGGGCCTTCCTCATGTCTTTTTGACATTCTTAGAGAATCAGTGTAGTAGCATCTAGGTTGACTAATTATGATCCCACAAAATCATTCTCACTACGATCAGCACACTTGCTACTCAAATTGTACATTTACATATCTTTTATGCCACTTTTTGCTCACAAACTATTAGTTGTATTGTTTTACAGTTTAATTTTGGACTGATCAAATGTTCAATTTTTTAGAAATTGTGATATTCCCATGATGCTTTCAGATGGGGGATTTTATATCAAGGAGTAGCTTGTGGTCAATGAAATTATTTTGGAATTTCCCAAATGTATATCTACTTTTTCTTTTTCTTCAATTTAATTTTGGATCTATTTCATTTTCCATCTGTTGTTTCAATTCAGGATGCTCATATTATTGGACGAACTCAGTGGGCTGTCCACTCAGCTTAACATAGAGCCTGGCATATAGTAAGTTTTTACTAACTGCCAGTTGACTGTCCATCCAAATGCATGGCATAGTCTCAACAATAGACATCCTCCATCTGCTCAGTTTTCCTTTTGTTGATTGTTAAAAATGGTAGTGTATTCACTGAAAAGACTCTATATTACTCTGAGGTTTAATGTAAAATGAAAACAGAAATAACTGAAAAAAACTCACCATCTCCAAGAAATTATTTTTTCTCTTTGGATTCTGTGCAGAACATTTTATATAACATATCTCTATTTTCACATCATTTGTTTAGATAATCATTGAACAAAGTTGTTTTGGAGGGTGTATCTATTCAGGATCTTTTTTGTTTTAAAATATGCTTGGGAAACACATTATGGGCTAATAGTTATCAAAGATTCATTTTGCTTTATTGATCCAAATGACTTAAAATATATTTAAAAAAACCAAATGTTTAGTACAAGAAGGTCTTGAATTCACTTATCAGTTGAATGACTCAGTGAAAAGCTATAAAACTTTATTTGTAGAACCCTCCCTATTCCCTTCTTATATTGTCATGCCATTGATATTATAAGTATATCAGCCTCAGAAAAATTTAAGAAAGATGAGTGATAAAATGGGTTCATAATCTGTGATCTTCTCTAAATTGTCTTTTTTTTTAAATCAGTCATGATTTTTCAAATTATTTGAGTATTTGTTTCATTCAATATCTCCCTCAGTACAGTAAAAAGTATCTAAACTTTGATATAGATTTGTTCTATGTGTACTTTGTTAGATTTAGCTGTATTTTCCAATATTATCTTATTGAGGATCATTTCCATTTTCTTGGGTACTATGAGAAGAATACAGGAATTTAGATGTGGTCTCTCTGGAAATATATATATGTATATGTGTGTGTGTGTTTAACACTAGAAGTACTAAAATTACTTAGCTTTTATGTTGTCCCTTTTTCAATTTAATGTATAAATCCTTTGGGAGAATAAATAAATATGACCTTGTTGGAGCTAGCTCAAACCAGCTGATGAAAGCGAATTATTAAATTTTCATTGTCACCATTTACATCTCAGAAATTGTGAGTGGCTACAAGTCAGCAATGGCTTTGTTTTTTTTTTTAACTGTTTAGAATTAGGAAAATGTTAAAATTACAGAATAAACTTTTAGGTATGTGTGCATGCATTTTATTCTTTTTTTTCTTTCTTCTCTCTTGATATTGATTATGACCTTTTATTGATTTACTCATTTGTCTGACTGCACAAAAACCTCTGATTTAGGAATGACTTTCACAACATTTTTGATATGAACCCTTATGATAAAAAAAATTGTAAAGTTTAATATTTTGTTAGTCTCATTTAATATCAATAATGTTTAATGTTTACCAAATCCAGTGCCTTTCAACTCTCTTCTTAAAAGTATTGATTAGTAGGAACTTTATTAATAGTATATAAGCCTTTGGTATCATTTATTTATTAATCTTGGATCACATTTTCCAAAACCTAGTCTGTCTTTCTTTTGCCTACCCTGACACTGAAGTCATACTTAATAATAGAGGTTTATTTAATTCAGAGGATGCTTTAATTTCCTCTCTTGGATTCCTTTACATCTTCCCTCATTTACAATTGATGGTGGAACATAATTGGCAATTATTTTCATTGTAGTCTTTTTTCTTATGTTCTTCAGGTATACTGAAAAAAAATAGCTGAACTAGCATCTCACAAAATGATGTTCCTTTTTGTCTTTAGGAACATGATAAAACCAACTCTACAAACTTGTTTATTTGCCTAATGTGGAAAGGAAACTAAAACAAGTTCTGAACTTTCTACCACAGTCTTGGAACAAGCAACAGTGGGAATATTAGAGAGAGAAGAAATTGACAAAACTGAGCATTGGTGGGGGAAGGGGCAACTGGGAGTGACAGTTGGTCTTGTGACTAGTTCTTCTTTCCTGGCAGGGGAAGTGGGAGGAGCTTTCCTTCCCAGTCACTGGATAGAGGTGCCTCTACTTTCTTCTGCCCAAAGAGACAGGCCTAACCAGCGCTGAAGATCAGAACTTTCTTATTGATTGCTATCTACTGCTAAGATTTTGAAATTAAGAAAACTAGCACAGATATAACATAAACAGGAATCAGAGAAACCCTCCACCAGCCTGTGAGGCCTGGCCTCAGTTCCAAAGCTAAGAAAGACTCCAACCTTATTTAGGGACATCCCTCTTCCCTTTTCCCTGATACCTCTCCAATCCAAACTGGTTATTAAAATGTATCTTATTTGAATACCACAGCCAGATAAGTGGACTATCTTTTCTTTTTTTTTATTTTATTTTATTTTTTAATATTTTATTTGATCATTTCCAAGCATTATTCATTAAAGACATAGATCATTTTCTTTTCCTCCCCCCCACCCCCCATAGTTGACGCGTAAATCCCCTGGGCATTACATGTTTTCTTGATTTGAACCCATTGCTATGTTGATAATATTTGCATTAGAGTGTTTATTTAAAGTCTCTCCTCTGTCATGTCCCCTCAACCGCTGGAGTCAGGCAGTAGCTTTTCCTCGGTGTTTCTACTCCCACAGTTTGTCCTCTGCTTATGGATAGTGTTTTTTCTACTAGATCCCTGCAAATTGTTCAGGGACATTACACCGCCACTAATGGAGAAGTCCATTACGTTCGATTATACCACAGTGTATTAGTCTCTGTGTACAATGTTCTCCTGGTTCTGCTCCTCTTGCTCTGCATCACTTCCTGGAGGTTGTTCCAGTCTCCATGGAACTCCTCCACTTTATTATTCCTTTTAGCACAATAGTATTCCATCACCAACATATACCACAATTTGTTCAGCCATTCCCCAATTGATGGGCATCCCCTCGTTTGTGGACTATCTTTTCTGGGGCATAGAGGGAGCTGAACCTCAGTTGAGTCATTCAACTACAAAAGGTCCTTATCGGACCCCTGCTGGGCAACCAAAGTCTGGGGAAAGACATCCCTCAGGAGTGTCCGTGTTTACCGTGTTTACCTGCTCTCGGGCATCTTCAGCATCAATCCATAGAGAATACATCCCCACAGGCTATCATAAGTGGCTCATTTCTTGGACACCCCATTTTGTTCAAAAATAGCCTCTCAGCAGGGGGCACCTCTCTCCTTTGCCTCACCAGCAGCCATATTCCCTGTCTCCCTTCAACTCCTCCATTCCTGCTACAAACCTTCCATATCCCCTATTCTTCATATCCACCCATCTTTCCCTATAAATATTACACTAAGAAATTGTAAGGTAAGCGCCACTTAGCTGCAACTTCTATGTGCTTTCTGGTTTTTTTTATTTATAACAAGAATTCCAGTTTATTTCAGCTCCATAAGTAATATATAAACTTGTTGGTCATGGAATGGGAATTTCACAGAAGATATTTTTATGATTGAAATTCTCTAGGAATTGTATCTTAATTTATAATTATTTATTAAATAAAAAGTAGACCCAGAGAAAGAAAAGGCACCAGTTACATGTGGCTAGCCATTTCCTAAGTAGTCTCCTTCCCAGTCCCATTGTGCCAGTTCAGAGCAAGCCCTCAGGTATGTTGGCTCTCTCTAAGCCAGCCCAAAGCCAGACTGTGTCATCCAGCACTTCCCAAGTCCGAACACCCTCCATAGCATCTAACTACTATATAATTGAAAATCTGTTACCCTAAAAAAGAATTACATTTCCAGGGAGTCCACTGACTTCCTGTTGTTATGTACTTCCTGTAGACAGGGGATATTAAACAGGGATATGGAGGGTCCTGGCCTTTTTTTTTTTTATCTCAATGACAGTAAGCTTGGTGGTGGTCAGGAAGGTATTTGAACTGGCCAATCAGCCATGGGCACATGGTTTTTATTTTTGTATCCCTTTTGTTCATTTATTTCTAATGATCATTTAATAAATCTCCTAAAATATAATATTTTATTACACATTACAGCTGTGCAACCAAAACCAAGAGCAAGCTCTCTTAGCTACCTCTTCTGTCTACTGTTGAAAGGAAAAAGACACTTTCTTCCCTTCCCTACTCCACTTTCTATTCTTTGTGACATCCCTTTCACAAGCTGCTCTGATTTTGTTGACTATGACATTAATCTGAATAAGAGGCAGGTCTTTCAGACACCAGGAATGATCATGCATTTCTTAGAATGACCACACAGCACTAGTACAGTGTCTCCCAGCATTGTAGGGAGGATTCCACCCATTGTCTCAGAAAGATATGGTTCAGAAGTAAGACCCTTTGCTCTAAAATCCAAATATTGTCTTGGAGTGCCAAAAAGGGGGTATAGGATAGAGTTAAATTCCAACAATGTCAATAATTAAATTAATGTCTATACATGGTTTAAACACTGTAAATATTAGCAGACTCTTCTCCCTTTTTCACAAATCTATAGCTGCAGAAGAAGAAGGAAATTGTACAAGATATTTCAAAAGATGGAAGTGAAGGCATGTATCTAAATACAATGAGAAAAGAGCATGAACCTTTAAGAAAAGTGTTAGGAAAAAAAGAAAAAAGAAGTAAAAAAAAGAAAAGTGTTAGGAAGGACAAAATCCAGAAGAAACTTAACTGCCAGGAAAATGGCATTTTTAGCAATGTTAGGGTTGATGAACATCTTTAATGTATCTTGTCTCCTTAATTTTCTATTCTTAAAATTCCTTGTTTCATTAAAAGATCAGTTCTTATGCTTGTGAATTTCCAAGGGAATCTTCTTTTAGCCCTCTTAATTATCTTCTTCAAGTTATCATATATGTATTTACCTATTGTATCTACTCAGTAAAGTATGAACTCTTTCGGTCGGGGAGTTTTTTTTTTTGTCTTTGCTTTTATATCCCTAGGATATAGCACTGTACATTAGGCATTTGATAAAAACTTGTAAGATTGTATTTGAATTGAAATCCTAGATAAATTATTAGATTTCAAGAAACTATATAGACCCATAAAATGAGTTTAAGACCACTTATCTGTATAAATTAAATCTCAGAACATTGAAAAAACTTGAAAATATGAATTTTTAACAATTGATATGTCCAGATATAACAGAAAAGGACAATTTTAGGAAAAAAAAAACCCTAGGAAGACTCAGGTGAAATGATACAGAGTGAGAAGAGAACCAGAATGATAATTTATACAAATCCACATTGAAAAGATGAATGACTATGGAAGACTGAAGAACTCTGATCAACTGAATGACCACAATTCTAAAAGGCCAATGATGAAGCATGGTACTCACTGCCTGATGGAGTGGAGTGACCCAAAATGCAAAATGAGATACCACATTTTTGGACATAACCAATGAGGAGATTTGTTTTGCTTGATTATATATATTGTCACAAGAATTTTGGTTTTGTTTTTGTTTTCTTTTCACTTGATTATGAAGGGGGAAGAGGAATGAGAAAAAAAAAGGTTTACTAATAGTAAAAAAAAAAGTGTTTTTTATGTATTGATTTTGATACAGAAAGGCTTGGTTTGCATCTGAGCTTCGACTTCACAAGTTGTATGACTCAACAAGTTAATTAATTTCTCTAAGCCTATAAATACCATCATCTGTTGGAATTATAATATTTGCAATTTATGTTTCACAGTGTTTTTATGGAAAAGCACTTCATAAATTTTAAACACTATATTTGTATATTGTTATCATTATCTTAGTAGAATTGTTAGAAATCTAAGAAATGTCAAAGAATAAAATAACAATATTTTAGTTTTTAAAAGGGTAAAGGAATTTTCTGCAAACTTAATGACTTTGATTTTGATTCTTGGAAAAAATAGGTCATTTTAACAAAGGACTAATTTATAACCACTTAGGAAGAGATATGTTGATAGTCATGAAGTCAATCTGGATTTATTTATAACAATTCATGCCAACCTAGGCTAATTTCCTTCTTTAACAAAGTTACCTTGACTGATATGACAAGTCCATGAGAGCATTCTAGGCTCATTGAGGCAAAAGCAGTCTGTGATAGAGGCTGGCACTAAAGAAAAAGTGCCAGACTGAAGAGTAGATGAAATTGATCACCTCGACAGGGGAGGGGCCCCAGGAGTGGAATCCTGAGGAGAGAAGACTCTGGCTGGAGAGCAATGAGGGTCTCTTGGTCTTGAGACATCGAGGAGAGAAGGTGGATAAAGACTTTCTCCTGAGGGTTACCCATTTTTCCTGCTGGTGACTGGAAATCTTTCCCCCTCAATACTTCCCAATTAAAGGGACTTTCTGAAGAGTAACCTGAGCAGACTTTACCTCAGCTCCTGTTGCCCAGGGGTGAGTCAACCTGACTTTCTCTCACAGGGGCTCAGGCTGCCAAGGCTGGAGTTCCCCCCAAACTCGAGGAGGGAGGAAAAGGGTTTAGTTAGAGACAGGGACCCCCTTTTCCCACTTTCCTTTTCCCATTCTTCCCTGCCCATTATTTCTTTTTGTATTACCTGAGTGAGTTAACATTAAAAGTTATCTGTTTCCCAAGCTGAGTGTGAGTGAACAGAATCGAGGGGAGACCTTTTGGTCTCGAGTAGTGGAGGGGGGGCAAGAGGGGCAAGAATGAATAGGGGAGAGCAGTTTTAGCTAAGGAGGAAAGGCAGAAGGGGGGATCCCCTCTTCTCTCTCTGAGCCAAATCATTACAGCTGCTGTCTCCCCTCAACCCCGCTTTGTGGAGAAGTGTCTCCTCCCTTTCCCCCTCTCTCTATACCTCAGGGTACAAGCCTTCAATCATGGGGGTACATTCCTTCCCTCATTTAAAAAAAATTTTTTAAAAACAAGTCAGAAAAGACATATTTAGAGATCCGCCTCAAGACTCTGGCAAGGACCAGTCTGACATTGCATGTCTACAAATCACTGTCTAAACAATACCTGGCTTTCTTAATTGGCTCAGAACATCCTGACCAGCTAACTTACTACCACAAACCTTGAGCTCTATCTCTGGGACAAGTGGCCTTCATGCATATCAACTATACCTTAGTGCCTTTGTACTTCTAAAGAAATCCTTATGCCAGTGATTCCAGACCAAAGAGGACTTTGAAGATTACTACTGATGAAGTGTATGTACTCCTCAATGCAGGTCATACCCGTATACTCTAATTGGGATGTATGCTCTTGATATATCATTTTCCTTTGATCATAGAGTGTACAAACTGTATAAATATCGGACCTATATGCTCAATAAAATGGAATCTATGATCCCACTCACAGTCTCCTTGACCCTGTCAATTTCTCATCCACATGGGATTTCTCTTTCTTCTACCTTCTCCCCTGAGCTGATCTCTGGAGAGAACCAGCTTTTATCACTGGTAGGTCAGAGAAATACCATAGGCATATAATATGTAGTTATCACAATGGTATTTGGCAACCTTTCCAAATTTCCTTATGGATAAAATAGAAAGATGTGGGATACATAGTATAATGGCTATCTAGATTCACAACTGGGTAAATTAACACAATACATAAGTTTAATGATGTGTTAGATCTCCTTGTGGAGAATCTTCTAATAGTGTACCTAAGGCATGATCTTTGGTCTTGTTGTTAACATTTTAATTAATGGTTTTAAGAACTGAATAGAAAAATCATAGATTTAGACCAAAACGAAAAGGCAAGAGATTCCAAATGAAGAAAGAAATGCAAAACCAGGATGAATGGCTTCCCTTGAGAGGTAAAGACTTCTCTAGAACTGTACCTCTTCAGTGTGAAGTTGAATGATCCATTTTCAGAGCTGCTAATAGACCAAATAGAGGTTTCAGTTAAGAGGTTGAACCCCTGAGGTCTCATTCAGTTTTGAAAATCTATGATTCTGACACTATATCTTCCCATGTTTGCCTACATTGTCCCTACTTTCCCCTATGGCTACAGATTACCATTTCCATTGTACTTATTCCACACTTCTAGCTATAACGATATAAGACTCTAATATCCATATTATGCTTTATTCTACACTAACCACACCACAATGTTAGGCCAAGAATCAAGTGAGATTGAACATATTTTTTTGTCCAACAATTGTCTGCTATACTTTGACTACCTACGTAGGGTGTACAGATGCTCAAGGAGGATTAGTACCTCTGATATGAGGGTTTCCTGCATGCTTTTCAGGGCTGCTCATTCACCTTTGTGGTCTACCTTTCACCCAACTCTCACTCATATCTCCAAGAAGCTATAGAATATACAGTAGCCACACCCTGTTAAATCATCTCAGAAGATAGGCTAAACTATACTGAGCATGACTAATGAGCCACAAACACATCAGTAAATTAAAGGGATATCTACCTCAAGCATGTGAGGACTTCTCTTGGCATAATGCGTAGATGAGAACAACTTGATCCAATGACCATAAAGGCAACTAAAGCATGCACTAAGGAACAATTAGCACCTTGAAAGATACTGAAGAAGCCAAGGTCATTTACTACATCACATGTTGTATATTGCCATTTTTGCTAAACTTAGATGACTCCAGAAGAAAGAGTGAGGCTGATGACTTTGTGTAACTTTGCTTCATTTAAATCCAACTGAGGAACAAGACATCACCTAAAGCTATCACTGATCATCTTCAAAATTAAAGGACAAACAACAGTCTTTCATACTGTTAAAATCAAAGAGAAAATGAGGGAATGCTCTTCAATTGGGGAATGGCTGAACAAATTGTGGTATATGTTGGTGATGGAATATTATTGTGCTCAAAGGAATAATAAACTGGAGGAATTCCAGGTGAACTGGAATGACCTCCAGGAAGTGATGCAGAGTGAAAGGAGCAGAACCAGGAGAACATTGTACACAGAGACTGATACACTCTGGTACAATCAAATGTAATGGATTTCTCCATTAGTGGCAATGCAGTGATCCTGAACAACTGGGGGGGGGGGTATATAAAGAAAGAACACTATCCACATTCAGAGAAAAAAACTATGGGAGTAGAAACTCAGAATAAAAAAAAACTGCTTGATTACATGGGTCCAGGGGGATGTGATTGGGGATGTAGACTCTAAATGAACATCCCAGTGCAAACATGAACAACTTGGAAATAGGTTCTGATCAAGGACACATGTAATACCCAGTGGAATTGTGCATGGGATATGGGAAGGGTGGGTGGAAAGGAGGGAGGGAAAAATGATTCTTGTAACCAAAGAATAATTTTCTAAATTGACTAAATAAAACTTAAAAAATAAAAATAAAATAGCATCTCAAAATGACAGAAGTCACAAAACAACAAGACAGTGAGGGGGATTGCCTTCAGAAAACAACCTGAAAGGTAAGCAGAGAGAGTTAGTTTTCATGGGATAAGGGAGAATTGGAGGTAAAACTGCACACAAAGGAGTTCAGGGATGAGCACCCCCTAGATAATATACCAGGTTCAAAGACTGGGCATAAGCCAATTTTGGGATTCCACGACTCTGCTTAAGCAGTAGTGTATCTCAAAACTAGCCCACAGTGAAGTTCTAAAGTCTGTAGCTTGCTTGGCTCTTTCAAGCCTTCCATGAAACCATTTCCATGAATACACAGGGCAAAAAAGCTAATAGTACTAAGTCTTACAAAGAAGGCAAAAATCAGTTTTCAGAACTCCCAATCCACAGGCAAAAAAAAAGGCTGGAAAAATGAGCAAACAGCAAAACAAACACCTAATCATAAAAAATTTCTGTGGAGATAGAAAGCAAGTGACAGATTCAATAAGGGACAGTGAGAGTAAAGCAACCATCTGTAAAACTTCAAAGAAAAATGCGAATTGGTCTCAGATGCAGGAAGAACTCAAAAAGGAATACAAAAATCAAATAAAAGAGGAAGAATAAAAATGGAAAAAAGAAGTAAAAGTAATACAAAAAGAACGTAATAGCTTAAAAAGCAAAAGTGTTCAAATGGGAAAAGAGGCCAAAAAAAAATCTAATAAAGAAAAGAGTTCCATGAAAAGCAGAATGGACCAAATGGAAAAGGAGGATCAAAACATCATGGAAGAGAGAGAGCTTGTCAAGACATTTTCAGGGAGCTCAAAACTTGGAACATGATATTCAGAAAGGCAAAAGAATTGGGTCGTCAACCAAGGATCGCCGATTCATCAAAACTGTATACTTCCAGGGGAAAATATGGGCATTCAACAAAATAGAAGATTTCCAAGTATTTGTAAAGAAAAGACCAGAACTAAGTGGAAAGTGTGATATCCAAACACAATGATAAAGAGAAACATGAAAAGGTAAATAAGAGAGGGAAAAGGGGGAAAATGTGTTTTTATTCAAACTTTCTTCTTTAAGGGTTTCAATAACATCAACTTATTTATATTGGTATATGGGGGAAATGTTATTTGTAACTCTCAGAAATTATATTCACTATTATAGTAATTAGAGGAATCATTCACAGAAAGAGATTGGTGTAATAAGAGCTATAAGATGATATGCAAAAAAAAAGAAAAAGGGAGGGGGGAATCAAGGATGGCAATAAGAGATACTTGAAGAAATAAAATAAATAGGATAATCTGTATCACACAAAGATACACATGGGAAGGGGACAGGAAGAATATTCTTAAAAGAAGGAGAAGAAAAGAGGGCTAATATGTAATACTTAAACCTTATTCTCAATTAAATAAATTCTGAGAGGTAAGAGCATCTAGATCCATTGGGGTATTGAATTCTATCTGATTCTACAGGGAAAGTAAGAAGGGAAAACTAAGGTGGCAGGGGGATAGGGAGTACAAAAAGGGAGAGAAAGAGAGGGGAGAGGGAACTTAACAGACCCTAAAAAAATAAGAAGGGAACAAAAAGAGAGGGGGCAGAAAGAGAAGCTTATTAAGGGCAGAGATTAGGGGGACTGATCAAAAGGAAACCACATGTTTTAAAGGATATAGCAAAAGAAGAAAGGACAGAACTAGGAAAGGATATCAAAATGCTTGGGAATACACAAGTGGCCATCATAACACTGAATTTAAATGGGATGAACTCACCCATAATAAAATAAAAATCAAATAAAATAAAACAAAAACAAAGAGGAGAGTGGATTAGAAATCAAAACCCTACCATGTGTTGTCTGCAAGAAACACACTTGAGGGGAGGTAAACAGTCACAATATTAGAATTAAAGGTTGGAGCAAAATTGGGCCTCAACTGATAGAAAGAAGGCAGGAGGTCCAATCATGATATCTGACAAAGCCAAAGTAAAAATAGATCTGATTAAAAGGGATAGGGAAGGTAACTACATCCTGATAAAAGGCACTAAAGACAATGAGGAAATGTCAGTAATCAACATGTATGCACCAAATGGGTGTAGCATCCAAATTTCTAAAGCAGAAACTAGTGAAGCTGAAGGAGGAAATAGATAGTAAAACTACACTAGTGGGAGACCTAAACCTTTCTCTATCAGATCTAGATAAATAAAATAAAAAAAATAAGAAAGAGGTAACAGATGTGAATGAAATTTTAGAAAAATTAGAATTAATGGAGATGTAGAGAAAAATAAATAGGGACAAAAAGGAATACACCTTCTTTTCAGAAGCACATGGTACATTCACAAAGATAGACCACGTACTAGGTCATAAAAGCATGGCAAACAAGTGCAGAAAAGCAGAAATAATAAATGCAACCTTTTCAGATCATAATGCAATAAAAATAATAATCAGTAAGGGAACATGGAGAGGCAAATCAAAAATTAAATTGAAATTAAATAATATGATTCTCCAAAATTGGTTAGAGAACAAATCATAGAAACAATTAATAATTTCATTGAAGAAAATGACAATGATTAGACATCCTTTCATAATCTATGGGATGCAGCCAAAGCAGTACTCAGGGGGAAATTTATATCCTTGAGTTTATATATTAACAAATTAGGGAGGGCAAACGTCAATGAATTGGACATACAAATTAAAAAACTTGAAAGGGAACAAATCAAAAATCCCCATATAAAAACTAAATTAGAGATCCTAAAATTAGGGAGAAATTAATAAAATCAAAAGTGAAAGAACTATTGAACTAATAAATAAGACTACAAGCCGGTATTTTGAAAAAAACAAACAAACAAAATAGACAAAGTACTGGTCAATCTAAGCAAAAAAAAAGGAAAGAAGAAAACCAAATTAACAGTATCATAGATGAAAAGGGAGATATCACCTCCAATTACGAGTTAATTAAGGCAATCATTAAAAACTATTTTGCCTAATTATATGCCAACATATATGAGAATCTAGGTGATATGGATGAATATTTACAAAAATATAAATTGCCTAGATTAAAAAAAGAAGAAATAGAATTTGTAAATAATGCCATATCAGAAAAAGAAATTGAACAAGTCATCAAAGAACTACCTAAGAAAAAAACACTAGGACCTGATGGAATCACAAGTGAATTCTATCGAATATTCAAAGAAAAACAAATTCCAATATTATACAAGCTATTTGACATAATAAGCAAAGAGGGAGGTCTACCAAATTTCTTATATGAAACAAATATGGTACTGATTTCAAAGACAGGCAGGTCAAAAAGAGAAAGAAAACTAAATATGAACCTCCTTAATGAACATAGATGCAAAAATCTTAACTAGAATATGAGTAAAAAGATTCCAACAAGTCATCACGAGGGTTATTCATTATGATCAGATGGGATTTATAGTAGGAATACAAGGATGGTTCAATATTAGGAAAGCCAAACACATAATAGACCATATCAACAAGCAAATCAACAATAATCACAAGATTATCTCAACAGACGCAGAAAAAATCTTTGACAAAATACAACATTCATTCCTAATGAAAACACTAGAAAGTATAGGAATAGAAGGTCCTTTCCTAAAAATAATGAACAGTATTTATCTAAAACCATCAGCAAACATAATCTGCAATGGGAATAAATTAGAAGCCTTCCCAATAAGATCAGGAGTAAAACAAGGATGCCCGTTATCATCTCTATTATTTAACATTGGACTATAAACACTAGCAGTAGTAATTAGAGAAGAAAAAGGAATTGAAGGTATTAAAATTGGCAATGAGAATACAAAGCTATCACTCTTTGTGGATGATATGATGATCTACTTAAAGAGTCCTAGAAAATCAACTAAAAAGTTAATGAAAATAATCAACACCTTTTGCAAAGTTGCAGGATACAAAATAAACCCACAACAACATTTCTATATATCTCCAACACATTCAGCAGCATGAATGAGAAAGATAAATTCCATTTAAAATCACTCTATACAATATAAAATACTTGGGAATCTATCTGCCAAGACAAACACAGAAACTATATGAACACAACTACAAAACAATTTCCACACAATTAAAACTAGATCTAAACAATTGGAAAAACATTAACTGCTTATGGGTAGGACAAGCTAACAATAAAAATGACCATCCTACCCAAACTTATTTATTTATTTAGTGCCATACCCATTGAACTACCAAATAACTTTTTTCCTGAATTAGAAAAAAAACATAAAGTTCCTTTGGAAGAACTTTTGGAAGATCGAGGATATCCAGGGAAATCATGAAAAGAAAAATGCAAAGGAAGGAGGACTTGCAGTCCCAGATCTCAAACTATACAATAAAGCAGCGGTCATCAAAATAATTTGGTACTGGCTAAAAGACAGAAAGGAGAATCAGTGGAATTGACTTGGGGTAAGTGACTTCAGCAAGACAGTCTCTGATAAACCCAACGATCCCAGTTTTGGGGACCAAAACCCACTATTTGATAAAAACTGCTGGTAAAATTGGAAGACAGTATTGGAGAGATTAGGTTTTGACCAACATCTCACACCCTACACCAAGATAAACTCAGAATGGGTGAATGACCTGAATATAAAGAAGGAAACTATAAGCAAATTAGGTGAACACAGAATAGTATACTTGTCAGATCTTTGGGAAAGGAAAGACTTTAAAACCAAACAAGAGATAGAAAAAAATCACAAAATGTAAAATCAATAATTTTGATTACATCAAATTAAAAAGATTTTGTACAATCAAAACCAATCCAACCAAAATTAGAAGGGATGTAACAAATTGGGAAACAATCTTTATAACAAAAACCTCTGACAAATGTCTAATTACTTAAATTTATAAAGAGCTAAATCAATTGTACAAAAAATCAAGCCGTTTTCCAATTGATAAATGGATAAGGGACATGAAAAAGCAATTTTCAGTTAAGGAAAGCAAAACTATTAATAAGCACATGAAAAAGTGTTCTAAATCTTTTATAATCAGAGAAATTCAAATCAGAACAACTCTGAGGTACCTCACACCTAGCAGATTGGCTAACATGCCAGCAAAGGAAAGTAATGAATGCTGGATGGGATGTGGCAAAATGTAGAAATTAATTCATTGCTGGTGGAGTTGTGAATTGATCCAACCATTCTGGAGGGCAATTTGGAACTATGCCCAAAGGGCGATAAAAGACTGTCTGCCCTTTGATCCAGCCATAGCACTGCTGGGTTTGTACCCCAAAGAGATAATAAGGAAAAAGACAAGTACCAGAATATTCATAGCTGTTCTCTTTGTGGTGGCAAAAAATTGGAAAATGTGTGACTGCCCTTCAATTGGGGAATGGCTGGTCAAATTGTGGTATATGTTGGTGACAAAATACTATTGTGCTAAAAGGAATAATAAAGTGGAAGAATTCCATGGGAACTGAAACAAGCTCCAGGAATTGATGCAAAGTGAAAGGAGCAGAACCAGGAGAACATTGTACACAGAGACTGATACACTGTGGCACAATAGAATGTAGTGGACTTCTCCATTAGTGGCAAGTCAGTGGATCCAAACAACTTGGGGGAATATACAAGAAAAAACACTATCTACATTCAGAGAAAAAACTGTGGGAGTAGAATCATAGAAGAAAAAACATCTGCTTTAATACATGGGTTGAGGTGATATCATTTGGGATATAGACTTTAAATGAACATCCTAATGCCAACACCAACAACATGGAAATAGGTTTTAATCAAGGTTACATGTAATACCCAATGAAATTTCATGTCATCTGGCGGGAGGGGGAGGGAAGGGAAGGAGGGAAAGAATATGATTCTTGTAACCAAAGAATAATGTTCTAAATTGACTAAATATTTTTAATTAAGGATAAATAGTAACAATAACATACGTGTTTCACGCTCAAAGCAGGTTGTGAGTTCTTTTTGATTGGTGCTCTGTTTTCTATATTCATAATTCTGGGTTCTTTTGTTATTTCTTATATTATGGAATTAAGAGGGTTTTTTGACATGTAATATTATTCTGGGAAGTCTTTGACCCTTAAATAGTCTATATGTTTTCCAAAATCAATTTATTTGATTATATAGATATCATGAGTTCTTAAATGTTGTTGATTTTTGTTTCTCTATGGGTTATGTTTCATTTAAATTTATTTGTATTTCTAATCCTTTGCTTTTTCATTTTTTAAATTTTATTTAACTGCTTAATTTAGAGTTTTTTTTCTAGGATTACAAAAATCATATTCTTTTCCTCCCCTCCCCTAACCCCCTCCCATAGGCAATGCACAATTCCCCTGGGTTTTACATGTGTCATTGGTCAAGACCTATTTCCATATTATTGAAATTTGCACTAGGGTGATCATTTAGGATTTATAACCCCAATCATATCCCCATTGACCCATGTGATCAAGCAGTTGTTTTTCTTTTGTGTTTCTACTCCCACAGATCTTCCTCTGAGTGTAGATAGCTTTCTTTCTCATAAGTCCATCAGAATTGTGGTCTCCCACTAATACGGTTTTACTATCTATTTCCTCCTTCAACTCCACTAGTTTCTCCTTTGGATTTGGATTTGGATTTGGATTTGGATGCTATACGATTTAGTCCATACATGTAGGAGGCCAACTAACCAGCCGTGCATTACAATCGATGGCACACAGCTTTCTAACGTCAACACTTTCAAGTACCTGGGCAGCACCATTGCCAATGACGGGTCCCTAGACCACGAGATTAATGCCAGGATCCAAAAGGCCAGCCAGGCACTTGCAAAGTCCTCCAACACAGAGGTGTAAGCACTGTGACGAAGCTCAAAGTGTACAACGCAGTGGTCCTCAGCTCGCTCCTGTATGGTGTGAGACATGGACACTGTACCGGACGCACATGAAACAGCTGGAGCAATTCCACCAACGCTCTCTCTGGTCAATCATGAGGATCCGATGGCAGGACCGAATCACCAATCAGGAAGTCCTCCACAGAGCCAACTCCACCAGCATCGAAGTCATGGTCCTCAAAACCCAGCTACGATGGTCTGGACACGTCATCTGCATGGACCCACAGCGAATACCAAGACAGGTATTCTATGGTGAACTGTCAGCTGGACTCAGGAGACAAGGCCGGTCAAAGAAAAGAGTCAAGGGTCAGCTAAAGTCCAACTTGAAGTGGGCTGGCATGACACCAAAGCAACTAGAACTTGCTGCCTCTGACAGAAGCAGCTGGAGAACCCACATTCACCATGCCACCACCACCTTTGAAGATGAGCGACGTCGACGTCTTGCCGCTGCGCGTGAACGCCCACACCAGGCCACAACCGCACCTCCTGTAACAATGCCCCATGCCACCATGTGCCACAAACTTTGCACCTCAACCTTTGGACTCCAAAGCCACATGAGGGTACACCGTAGATGAAACTGCACAAAGACAATAGTCATTCTCAGTCACTGAGAGACTACCACTACACGTATATTACAGATATTTCCTCATTTTCTATACTGCCTTTTATCAGGATGTAATTACTTTCCCTATCTCTTGTTCAGATCTATTTTTTCTTTGACTTTGTCAGATATCATGATTGTGACTCCTGCCTTCTTTTTCTCAGTTGAGGCCCAGAAGGTCTTACTCCAGCCATGGATCCTTATTCTGTGGGTATCTACCTGCCTTGTGTGTGTTTCTTGTAGACAAAATATGGTAGGATTTTGGTATCTAATTCATTCTGCTATGTGCTTTTGTTTTATAGATAAGTTCATTCCACTCACATTCAGAGTTATGATAACCATCTTTGTATTCCATATTTGATATCCTCTTCTAGTTCTGCCCTTTCTTCTTTTGCTATATCTTTTTAGACCAGTGGTTTGTTTTTAGTCAGTCCCCCTAATCCCCACCCTTATAATAGTTCCCTTTCTTCCCCCTCCCTTTTTGTTCCCTTCTTATTTTTTTAGTCTCTACTAAGTTGCCCCCTCTTTCTCTCCTTTTTTGTACTCCCTGCCCCACTCCCCCTCTTAGTTTTTCCCTTTTCACTTTCCCTATAGGGTAAGATAGAATTCTGTACCCATTATGTAGATGCTCTTCCCTCTCAGAACTGATTTCACTGAGAGTAACATTTTAGCATTTCCTATTAGCACTGTCTTCCTCTCCTTCTTGTACTAGTATTCTTCCCCTAATCTTACTATGTGCTTCTTTGTGTGATATCAATTATCCTCTTTATCATATTCCTTTAAGTTTCTCTTGGCACCATCTTCTATTCTCCCCACTCTTTTTCTTTTTTTTGCATATCATCTTAGACAAATTATTACCCCAATGTTTACACTATGGATTATTCTTTGAATTACTCTAATAGTGAATATATTTTTTAAGAATTAGAAATAACATTTTCCATATATTGATATAAACAATTTGATCTTATTGAAGCCCTTAAAGAAGAAAATTTAAATTAAAAAAACATTTTCCCCCTTTCCTCTCTTTCTTATTTACTTTTTCATGTTTCTCTTGATCTTTGTGTTTGGATATCAAACTTTCAGCTTAGTTCTGGTCTTTTCTTTATAAATATTTTGAAATCTTCTATTATTTTTTAATTCCCATGCTTTTCCTGGAAGTGTATAGTCAATTTTGATGGGTAGGTGATCCTTGGTTTGAAGATCCAATTCTATTGCCTTTCTGAATATCATATTCCACGCCTTGTGGTCCTTTAGTGTGGAAGCTGCAGGATCTTGTGTGATCCTTATTTTTGCTCCTTGATATCGGAATTTTCTCTTTTTGGTTTCTTGTAAAATTATTTTCCTTAGCTTAGAAGCTCTTAAATTTGGCAATTACATTCCTGGGGGTTGTCTTTTGAGGATTAAGGTAGTCGGTGTTCTACAAACTCTTTCAATATATATTTTGCCCTCTTTTTCAAGAACATCAGGGCAGTTTTCTTGGATAATTTTTTGTAGTATGATGTCAAGGCTTCTGTTTATTTCTGGATTTTCAGGTAGATCAATGATGCTCAAATTGTCTCTTGTAGACCAGTTTTATTGGTCAGTCATCTTGTCAGTGAGATATTTCATGTTTCCTTCTATTTTGTCAATCTTTTGATTTTGCTTTATTAATTCTTGCTTTTTTGTGAGATCATTGGTTTCTAATTGCCCAAATCTGGTCTTTAAAAACGGTTTTCCACTATAATCTTTTGGTTTTCCCCAATAATCTTTTGATTTTTTCTTTTTGGTTTGTTCTATCTGACTTTTTGTGGCTTCCAGTTGTTTAATTTTGGTCTCTAATTTATTTATCATTTCATTTGTAGGCTTCTTTCTTTGATTGGGATTTCCTGTCTTTAAAACTGTTATTTTCTTTTTGAACTATTTTCCACTATTCTTACCAATATTCTTCCATCGTTGTGATAAGCTTGATTTAAGTTCTTTAAGAGCTTGACCAATTTCCATTTTTTGGAAGGTTTGGAATTTGTTTGTCCTCTTCTGATATTTCCTCTGTAGTCTGGATTTTTCCTCCATAAAAATTATCCAGTATCAATGCTTTCTTTTTTTTTCTTGGTGTTGGGAAGTTGATTTTCCTAGGCATTTTTTTGCCATCACTATGGTGGTTTTTCCTTCCCTTTCCAGTGAGAAGTCTGATGAGGAGGGCAGTCTCTCTGTGTATGGAGCTAAGGATCAAGGTTTTTGACTGAGGCCACCTCTTGAGTGTCTGGAGATTCTACTGTTTGCAGCCCTTCTCTGTGCTATCTTCTTGCCCAAGGTTTGAGTTCTTCCACCTATTGGGGTCTCAAATCTAACTGCTCTCAGGGGTAGGTCTTTGGTGGTCTTAGTCGGCTGCCAAGGACCTAGAGGTGCCCCTCACTCTCTCACTGATGCTAGTGTGAGCTGGCTCTGAGTCTAGTGCACTGGTTCTGTAGGTGAGGTGGGGGGTAGGTAGAGCAGCTCAAGTTTTGGTGGAAGCTATTTCACCCCCTTATAGTGTAGAAATGCCCAAATCCCAGGTACCTTCAATGCTGTGCCCTACTGTGGAGTCCCTTCGTTCATATGAGTTTGGGTTTGGTTTTTTTTTTGTCTTTTGATGTAATCTATATTGGTAGCCACTGAGGAGAGGTCAATGCCTGCATCTAAACCGCAGCCATGTTTACCAAGAAGTCCCTTTTTCATTTATTTGGAGAGACTCATCACCATAGATTCAAGACTTTAAGTCTCTTTAATTCTATCCTTTTAATTATTTCTGATATTCAGGCTGTAAGTTCTGCCATTTGTTTCCTTTTTAACTGCTTTCAATATTCTGATAGTTCATTTTTGATCATCAGGGTATATCCTACTAAAATTCTATGCTTTCTTATGAATCCATAAGGTTTTCTGTTTATCAAATATTGTTTCATTTTTATTTGTATTGCAATATTTATTGAGAGACTTTTTCATCATTATTATATTTTGGTAACCATTTTCTTTTCTGTTTTAGCATCTTCCATGTTGACTTATCTGACTGTAGTCTAGGTTTTAAACTATGTTTTCTTATTCTTGAGTTCTTAGGTGGAAGTTTATTGCTTTTTTCTCCTTATAGTCCCCAATTGCTCACTTTCTGACTCCCATTTGTCAATGGCTGGGACTCCCCTAAAGCTTACCTCAAAGCTTTCTTAGCTTCCTTTCTCATTTGATAATTCACTTTTATCATCCTTAGTCCCTATCCAAAGTAAATTCTGGAAGGACAATTCTGGCCTCAATTAGATAACAATACTTTATTTTGTTTGGATCTATTATAACATATAAAGACACAACACACACACACACACACACACACACACACACACACACACAAACACATGGGCATACTGCTCCGTTCTCCCTGTTATTTAGTTCTCTGAGACTGTCTACCTCCTTATTTCTTTCAAGTGACAGAGTTGAGATCTGTTCATTGCCATTGGATGGTGAAGTGAGTATAGTGATTTGGTGAGTCAGTAGACAATATAATAGCAGGAGAAAATTACTGAGTAGATTGCTGAGAAGAAGATATTGGTTAAGGCTCTATGTGTTGCCTGAGGGGGATGTCAGATAGGTAGGGTCATAAAGGGTAATAATGATAGCATTCTAGGGATTGGCATTCTCTAACTAATAAAGCCATCACCTTGTTAGGCTTGCTTTGGAGATAAGTGGAATTTTCCTCTCTGACACATCATTTTTTAAAGTGCTTTAAATAGTGAAGAAGGGAGAAAATGTCTAATCCTCCACTTTATTTGTGACATAACCTGGAAGTCCCTCAAAGCTAACCTTAAAAGGAATTTTCTTCACCAAAGGATGAATTTCTATATAGGACAGTGAGAAAAGAATCTGCCCTGAGGCCAGCTTGATGACAAAACATAAAGTTTCTTCCTTAAGCATCTAGACCAGTTTAATATTCCAAAATGTCTTTACAACTTGTGAATTAGATCAGAGTAAGGAGCTTTGGGAGATTTTTTTAGTCATTGTTGCTTTGGTATGAGTTTTGCTTTTGAACATTATTGAAATCTCACAGAAAAGAGGAGACTTTGATTTGATCTTTGAAAATCTCTGACAGCAAAAGAACTTTAAGATAAATGCTAATGTTAACTGTCTGGGTCTATAACATTTCTTCACAAGGTTATTTGCACTCCCTCATCCAGTGACCATGTAGAGTTTGAATGACTTCATTAGCATACATGAGACTAATTTGTCACTTTAAGTGTGACAAATATAAAAACAGTCATTTTTTAAAACTGAAGATTAAAGTGTATTGCCCAGGAGAGGTGGAAAGACATGTGGCCTTGCTTATCATTCACTCCAAACTTATGGTTTCTAAATTTAAACGTGACTCAATAGCACCATCACATTCTGTGTATGGTGACAAAACATGGTTTCTAAGTTTACCTTGGCTGAATGTCCTGATGTTCTTTCCTTCCTGAGGTTTTTTTTTTAATTAAGTGATTCTTC
Source organism: Monodelphis domestica (assembly GCF_027887165.1). Taxonomy (NCBI): domain Eukaryota; kingdom Metazoa; phylum Chordata; class Mammalia; order Didelphimorphia; family Didelphidae; genus Monodelphis; species Monodelphis domestica. Next base: position 224,867,261 of record NC_077234.1, read on the forward strand.
CAAGTCTTTTGTTGAGTCTAGTAACCTAAAAGAATCTCTGGAAAAGAAGGTTTAGCTTTTGAAGGTAGATTAAATATGATTTTGTACAATTTGTTGCTAAAGTCTTTCAGTTTTTGCTTCAATGCCTTTATTCTATATTCTTCCTATTAATAGAACCATTACAATAGCTCAGAATCTAATCATTTTCATTCTTGTAATTCAATGGCAGTTTCTTAGCAATCTCCCAGCCTCTGCGTTCTGATTTCTGAATAATATCTTTAAACTTTACTTTGATCCTTGAGGTATTCCAGTGTAGTTAAAGAAAGCTCCAGCTAAGGAATTAGAATACCTGAGTTTAAATAACACTAGAATATAAGGTACTTAATAGTAGAAATTGATTTTTGTTTGTTTCTAGTTTTATCTTTAACCCCCCAGCACCTGACACATTGATCTGGATCTTTAAATTGAATGGGATATCTGGAATCCTTCCTGAGGAACCACCTTTTACCAAGGCACTTGTTCTGAGATAATCTTAGAGAGGTATTCTTGCATACAGTAGGCACTTAATCAATATTTGCCAAAAGGTCCAAAGTATGGTCAGTTTAGTCCTGAAAAAGACCTTATCCTCCTTTCTATTTGTCATATAAAACACTCTACCCTAACAAAGACCATTTACACTGGCTGTCCACCATGCTGCAATTCTCTCCCAGCTCGTCACTATCTCCTATCTTCCTTGGCTTCCTTCATATCCAAACTAAAATTCCACTTTTTACAAGGAATATTTCCTGATATTACTAAATGCTAGTTCCTTCCCTTTGTAATTTTCTCCAATTTATCCTGTATATATTTTGTTTGGACATAGTTGCTTGTATGTGGTCTCTCTCCCTGACTACCTTCATTAGGTTGGGAGCTCCTTGAGATTAGGGACTGGTTTTTTGGCTTGTTTATTTTTTGGATGAGTGCTTCACAAATATTTGTTGACTTGATTTGCATAGAAATTGGATTGACTTAAATTGAAATCCAATTGTCATTTACTCTCCATGTGACCTTGATCTCATTGCTTACATGCTTCTGGCTTCCATGCTAGGACTATCTGATACCAGGACTGTTGTGTTTATCTTTCAAATAAACTATCATTTCTCTTAATGCCAGATCCTCTGACTTTAAACCTAATGGATTGCTTTTCACTGTGCAGTTTTCCTGCCCAATCACATCTATTGTCTACATTTGTTTTCATAGTGAACTAGAAGTGTAAATCTGTGTGACACTATTACTTGTTGCAATGACTGAATGTTCTGGCTTGAGACTAGAGAGCAGCTGCTACAGGGGAACCTGATGCTGCCACTAAAGGGAACTGCTACACTGGAGAATTGCTCTGGGGAATGCTCTGGTATTTGCTTATTGATCCCTACTGATGGCTGATGGATCAGTATATCTTTCTAACCCCCCTCCTCCCTTTCACTCCCTCCATTTTCCAACCCTCTGCTCCCTGCCCTCCCTTCACCTCCCAATTCTTCTTGAAGCATTTGGCTTCTTCCCTCCCTCCTAAGTGAACTATAAAGATCTTCTTTTCTTTTCCTTTTTCAAGTAGGGGTTTATTGGGATAACAGGATGGGAAAGTGAGGAAAGTGGGATGAGGGTTTCCCTAATCTATAAGGGGAATTTGAGAGGATTATGGTAATAGTCCAGTGACAAAGGTGAGAAGAGGAACAGTTAGATAAATGGACAACAGCTAAGTTCTTTTTTGTTTTCTTTTATAACACCATCAAGGTCTCTCAGTTTCTCTTTCTCCCTTCTCTGTGTCCAGAAAAACCCCAACTCTTGGTCAGTCAAAATCTCAGAGAGCACAGGGGCTCCCCTTGATCAAAAAGCCCCCCGAAACAAGCCAGCACAATCAGGGTCTTCAGCCAGCCTCAACTGCCACAGAGAAAGAGATACTCCCGGTCCCCTCCCCCTCATCAGCTCAACTGTCATTCCTCCTGGGAACATTAGGTTTTAGAATCTTCATCTTGATTGACAAGACAGGTCCCCAGCTTAGTCTCTTGCATCTTGGCTTGTCCTTCAAAACCTTTCTCTCTTCATACCTCTTCCACAATCCCCCCCTTTTATTAGGAAAAAATGAAACTTGCATTTTTCAATGATACCTTAACAATACTGTCATCTAGCTATCTTAACTTTGTTCTGTTATAAATACACCCTTACCCTCCCCAAAACAATAAAATCCTAACTCATCTTAGCTATTCTATCTATCTAAATGCTAAGCTAAGAGTGGGATAGGAAAATGGTTTAGGTAAGGGATTTACATGACAAATTTTTTTTTACATCATAACAAATTAAATAACAATTGTCAAATCAATGCAATAATTTCAGCAACATTCAAAACATGGTATTATCTTATGTCCTACTGTCTACATAATCACTAAGAAAATTTCCTATCACTAACAAATGCTAACCAACAATCATAATGAAATCTAACTTCTTTCTTCAGAACTATGTCTCTACTTTCTTATGCCTTAAACTAGGCTATCACTAATGCTAGTAGTTAGAATATTAATGACTTACTTTAATAAAGTTAGCATGTTAGATATTACATAATAACTATACAATTTTACATATGTACATCCTTGTAGATTTCTGTGCAAACTCAAGCAGAAAAGAAAAATCTTTAGCTGTTTGAATTTCCCACAGAAATCTCATCAGTGTCTCTGTTATGCCTATGCACGTTATATACTTAACCAATCCATGAATATCTTCCTATTATGTACTCTATGTAGGATGTGCATGCATATATGTGATGTTCACATGTATGACACATTCTTACATATCTCCATGATCAAAAGTTCCAAGATTTCAAAGTTACAAAAGTCCTTTCATGTCCATACATGCTGCTTGTAGAACCTCTTTCTTGCTCTTTAGTCAGCACATCACTCTTCAGTCTTCTGTTACTTTATTGAAGACTTGTGTTCTTCAAATCAGGATCCACTGCCACAATCAGGAACCCGAAGCACGAACAAACCACAAACATGTGTGCACGTTAGGTTTTAAGGTGTGTGTGTGTGAGTAAGAGTGAAAAATTACGTTTGCATGGAAGTATGATGAAATCTTCTTGCATGTATGTCAGAAATTATCAATCATTCTTCATTCATGCAAGTATGCTGAACATGTGTTTTCTTCATTATGGAGGTAAGCTTTTGCATTTGTGCTTCTTCATGCTTGCAGGTAAGTGGTACAGGTGTTTTACATGGATGGGTGTGTAAGCATTATGCATAAGATTTGAGTTTTCAAGTTTGCTAAATCATGTTGTTTCACCTTTCACTAAAATCTATCTGATGGTTACTTTATGTAGTTTTTTCATGGTTACTGTATGTAATACTTGGAAATAGTTGTTTTTGTTTTGTTACTATGTCAGGCAGAGACTATGTTATATTTTAGATTGAGGCTTTGTTTCTTTGTGGCTGCTACTCTTCCAAATGCAAGTTTTTCTTTCATATTACTGTGTCAATGACTGTGTATCTTCATGAACTGTACTATATACTTCAGCTTTAATGGTGTTTTGCTATACTTTAATCAATTCAACTTGTGAAGGGCTCTCTTTTCTGTGTTTTGATGGCACATATTCTCTTGATGGCAAGTATTCTCCAGTGCTTTCCTTTGTTCTCAGTAGGCTTACATTCACCAGGCTTCTTATTGCTTTCTTCTTGGGCTATTCGTGTTGCAGTTCATGACTAGGACTTTTTTTTCAGATGTCATCAGTATATGTATCGTCACTGATGACATGATCACATTGTTATGTCTAGTGAGATATCTGAAACTATGAAATAATATCTTCATGGTATACCCTCTCTCCCTTCCTTCCCCTGGTATAGACTGTTTTAGGATGAAGGTTGAGAGATATGGATAACCTTTTTTTTTCCCCTTAGTTCTCAACTATATCTTGCTGTTAAAGTCTTGTAACAACAGATTCAACCATACTTCTCTAGCACTAGATGTTTGTGTCTTTCCTAGTTATGAGTTGGAATTTTGCTACAAGTTTATGAGTGTTCTTGTTAAATTACTTGCTCTTCTTTTGCTGGAATAACTTATTTTTTATGCTATCCCAAGACTGGTCTCCATTCACATAAGGTTTAGTGTCGAATGTTACCCTATGGAACTCCAACTATTCTTGGTTTCACTGTTACAGCTTGAATGGTACTTGTTATGGGTTTGAAGTTAGAGAATAGAAGTGAAACTGTGTATCTATGTCCCCTCCTCCATTTCTCAACATGTTTCTTGATATTATCCTTCCCATTCAGAATCTGTACCCACATAAGCCATGTAATTCAACTTATCTATAAAATCATTTTCATTGTCAACCCCTAAGTTTGCATAAAATTTTTCCAATGATATACAACTTGTTCTGTGCCCAAAGAATAATTCCTCATCATTTTATTGGTATGAGTTTGTTTGCACTGGTTCTAGGTACTCTATCTTTTCACTTGTGTCCCACACCTCCCCTTCTTCGTCTACCTCTTCATAAAGCTTATAAAATTGATAAGGCATTTGTTCTACATCATCTTCAGTCATTATTATTAAACCTTCTGGTATCCCTTCAGATTCAGTGTTTGAATCAGAGTCACTAAATGCAATCACTATGCTATTTGGATCTTGATCAATGCCATTTGAACTCTTGTTAGATGTTGATAACTCTGGCTTTGTAGTTTGATCTAAGCTTCTGGGTTACTCAAATCAGTTTCTGGATGTGTCTCACTACTAAGCTTTGGGTTTTCATTTTGAATTGGTAAACTTGGTGGTATGGGGTTAGCTTCTTCTTCTAGATCTTCTCCACTGTTAATAATCACAGATCCTATTCTACCACTAGTCTGAAGCTTATATTTAACTCCATTCTCACTTGACTGTGTAGAGATAGGATTCTTTCCCTCTATTTTATTACTGTCTTCCGGGAATAAGATTTGTACTTCTGCATTTCCCCCTGCACCATCAGTAATGGGATGTGTGTCTTCATGTTGTCCCCCACAACAACATGTATCTGTTTCTGGTTTAGTTACCAAGGTGTTCATAACTAATGACCTATTGTTTATGTCCTTGCTACCCTCTTCCAGGTGCATATGAACCCAGTTAATTCTTCTTGATTTGATTCATTCCCATTGAAGTTTACATTAGAGGTTGTATTCTCAACTACAATGGAACATGAACCTAAACCATGGCAGTTGCTCTGACTATATACCCCTGTGCCCCATAGAATGTTGGCACTACCTGACTCCTTGGATGTTACTAAGCCTGCCATTCCATCCCCAGATTCAAATTTAACTGATATGTCACCTCTACTACTTCAAATATGATTAAATTTTTCAAAAGTAATTTTAGCTTCATTTCCAGTTAATTTTTTCTCAATTAAATCACTCAATGCTTGATGGAAAGTTTTAGCTTCTGGTTTCAAATCAGATGACTTTTCTAAGGGTACCTCTGCCATAAAGCTATTTTCAGAAACAACTGAGTTTGGTGGGAGTTCATCCGTGAATGTTTTTAAAGCATTGTCGTCTTTAGCAACTGTAACCTTTAGGGAATTGAAATTATGTGTCTCTGTATGGGTCACAAACTTTTGTTTGAGTTCTTGTGACTTTTTCTTTCTTTTTCTCTTGCATAATTCAATCCCATTATCCAATCTACACTGGGAAAAGTTCTCTAGGAATGATTTTATTTCCTTTACAGACTTTTCCTGTTTAGTTACTGTACAACTCATTTCAAAGGCTTTCATCTCATTTACTATCTGAGATGTCATTTCCTTAATTTCTGCCTCATATTCTTTAATCTTTTTCTGCCTTTCTCTTGCCTTATTGCAATGGCTATCATTCACAGATTCACATCTTTGCACAGAATTTTCACTATTTCCCAAGTTTTCACTATTAATTTCAACTGCAGCATCATTGTCATTATTCCTACTATTTGTCACACTAAAAACTTATGGGCTTGGCATCATAATTCTCTTCTAATGATATCTGAATACTTTGGTTTTGCTCCAGTTTCTATGGCCTTTTGCATCTCATTTAAGTCTGGAGCTTGCTGTGAGGACTTTAACTTACAGTGTGAACAAGTGGACTTCTTATACCTAGTTTGTGCATTCTATTTGTCTCTTTTATTACTCTCAATACTGTTATTACTATTTCTTTTAAAAAAAAACCATTACTGATCAAGTGGCCTTTCCAGTGGCAAAAGAAACACTCCCTAGTTTCTCTTTGCATTGATCTTGCCCTATAACTTGGTATCTTTTGAGAAGATGTTGTGTAAGTCCTAACCGTGTTCAGATTTTTTAATTTCTTTAATTTCCTTTTGTTTTAAATCATTCTCTGTCCTCTCTAACTTATCTTTCAAGTCTTGGACTTGCTTACTCTGTTCTAAATTATTTTCATGTAGGTAACTCACAGCTTCTCTCACCTAAATCAGGGAAAATGAGTCGTACTTAGGGAAATAGTTCTTGAAAAATACTTTCAAATTGGGTGTGCATCCCCTAAGAAATTGCCTATGTACATGGTCAGTCATCTCTTCAGTATCAGTTTCTAGACCTAAGATTGACTCTGCCATCTTTGACAGATGGTCTATGTATGTGGCAGGATTGTCCACAAAATTTGGAAGATGGCATTTTATGGACTCAAGTTCTTGGGGACTGAATTGCCTATGGACTTTTGAATGGATCACACCAGCATTGGTAGTTAGCTTGGTGACCTCCTTCAATGGACAGATTTTCTCAGGGTCATCAGCAGTCTGGTTCTCATTTTCATTGTCACCTTCAGTTTCCTGAGGTGCATTTTCTGTTTGCCCATTGTCCTTGCCCATAACTAAATCTAGACCTTTTTCCTTGATCAGTCATTCAAATACAACCTTAATCATGCCTTCTAAGTTGGTATCTACAGCCATAATCGTCTCTGCCTTAAGGGGAACTATGAATCTGAATACTTTCTTGACTTGAGATAGAATCTGCAGCACAGTCATAAAGATTACATACACTTATGCCAGGAGTTGCCAGAGAAGCAATTCATGTTGAAATGGTAATTGTAAAACAGTCATTGTAACATTACTAACATAACCCACAGTTTCCACTACCATTTGGGTTATCTTGCTGTATAGTATATGGTATACCCAATAGCAGGCAATGGTTGAGATGGTCACCACACCAAAAGCTACTTGTTTGAACATCTTTATTGTCTTTCTTTCCTGCCTGTGGGATTGTTGGGTACAGTCAAACTAAGGGTGCCACTTGAAATAGAAGTGGCGAATTTGTGGAAACTGAGTGAAACTACTACTGATTGAAATATAGAGGTAAACTGAGGAAAACTATTCCTTCTTGATATAGAAGTGTAAATCTGTGTTACAGACTATTACTTGTTGCAATGACTGAATGTTCTGGCTTGAGACTAGAGAGCAGCTGCTACAGGGGAACCTGATGCTGCCACACAAGGGAACTGCTACACGGGAGAACTGCTCTGGGGAGTGCTCTGGTGTTTGCCTACTGATCCCTAATGTGTAACAATAGTTAAAGTTCAGAATCTGTCAAGTAAGTTAAAATATGGTTTAGGGGTCCTTGTATGAATGGACACAGTATAGTTTAGTACTGGAAGAATCCTTAGCTTCCTTATCATGTCAGGTTTATGTATGAAATGAGCTTCAGTTGGGATTTTGAAGGGATATTTGAAAGTAATAAAAATAAGCATAAAGAAACTCTAAAATTCCTCAAATTATTATTGTGGAGATTGTCATCATAAACCAAGTTTAAGCCACCATTGGTACATGTAAGGCCCAGGAAGTGACAGAAAGAACTGCCTTTAAATTTCTTGGTCACTTCTTATGAGGGAATCTTCACCTTGGAACTTGACTGTGAAGGAACTCAGGCTTGAGATCTCAGACTGCTTCCCTTTGGTCTGTCACATGGTAAGTGAAAAGGCTAACTCCCTTTCCTTGGCTTTTCTGGAGGCACTAACCTCTGGAGAGGCCCATCTTCTTGGGACTCCCTTTCTTTGGCTTTTCTGGAGACACTAGCCTGTGGAGAGATCCCTCATCTTGGAGGAGGCCTTGGTGGCTGGAAGCCTTGTTAATTTTAATACTCTGGGTTCCCCTTTGCTGGGGCCTCTGGATTACTGCCTGGTTCAGACCAAGCCAGAGCAGCTATCTCTTTCTCTCTCTCATTTCCTTAATTTTTTCCTCTCTATTTGTAAATAAACTACCATAAAAGTCATTCTGACTTGAGTAATTCATTGGGATTTATTAATTAAATCCATGGTGATCAACTTTCAAATATTCAGTCCAACCATAATTTTTACCCCTTACACTAGAAAACCCCTTCAATGTCAGAATCAAAAAAGGACTCTGGGTGGCTGGCCCTCAGAGAGTGTTAAGAAAGGTCTTGACTACCTGCATGGAGTTCTATCCCTATTTCCCCTTGATCTACATCAAAGTGCTTATGGAGGAGCTCCAAAAGATTGGTTATATGTATCTAGTATTTCCATAAGAAAACAAATTCAATTACTCTTCTCTATGTGAAATTAAATCAATACAGGCACTTGGAAAAAATATGGAGAAACCAACTGACTCATAAATTGAAAGCTGCTATTTTGGTATGATGTACAAGCAATGTAATTTCCCTACCACTTTGTCCTTTAGCATTTTGCCAATTTTTAGTATTGTGTTGTATCCATTCAAGGAACCTAAAACTACCAATTGACTTAACATCTTCTTAACCTTAACTCTGAATACAAATAAGCACATAAGTTGCTATTAAAAGGAAATGCTACATAGTGGGAAACCCATTAATTTTAGAAGCAGATGCTCTGTATTCAAATTTTTCTTCTGAAAATTATTATCTATTTGACCTTAGGGAAGTCACTGCTTCTTTTTGGGTTTCTTCATCTATGGAATGATAAGACCAGATTCTGCAACTTAACTTTTACATGCATTTTCAGCTCTAAATCTATGATCCTATGAAATAATTCTCAATTCTCTGACCTACTTCATAAAGATACCATCACAATGAAGTTGATACCTTGATCTTTGCCTGAAGAGACCAAGAAATGATGTCTCCAAATTTTTTCTTTTTAAAAAAATAGATAAATCCAAAGAAAACTGGGTTTAAGATTATATTTAAAATGTATCATTCTGTTATTTATCATAATTATATATATATATGTGTGTATATATATATGTATATGTATATATAAGTGATTTCTATGAGATACCACAATGTATGGCAAAAGTGATGAATCTGAGTGAGGATACAATCAGGTTCAAAATAAACCTGACATTTAATATGTACCTTTCAGACCCTGAACAAATCAATTAATATCACTAGTCTTCAGTTTTCTCTGTTATGTAGACTATAGTACCTTCTTCATAATATTTTAATACTCAAATGAGACCACATGTATTAAGAACATAAAAGTTTTAAAGAACTACAAAAATATTACCTATAATTATTTTGGCAATCTTACCATACCAATTTGAGAGATTTATGATGATTTCTCTATACTTTATTTTTATTAGTAGATTCCAAAAGGAGACTATCATGTTAAAAAAAAAAAAAGTTTAAATACTCTTGCTCTAGGTCATTTTAGGTGGTAAATTGTAATCATAAAAATTAAGAGCAGGAACTTTGGAGATGATCTAATATAATGTCTTTGTTTTGTAAATTAGGAAACTAAGGTCCAATTATATTAAATGCCACCCATAAATTCACAAAGTTAGTAGATTTATGACTAATACTCAATCCAAGATACAAAGATCATTTAATTCTCTCAGTTTTCTGTTCATTTATCAATCACATAAGTCAAATAAAAATATGCAAATGTCTATGTCTTTACACTAAGCAAATGTACAGATTAAAGATCATTTCTAATATAGCTTATATCTTTACAAATCTTGTTGATGGAAATAAAATTGAAGATACAAAAACTAGTTTGTTTGGATTAGACCTGTGATGGCGAACCTATGACATGAGTGCAAAAGAGCACACAGAGACTTCTATGTGGGCATACTCTGTCCTCCAGAGTTTGTTACTAGAAAGGCAAAGGGATTCTGAGGAGCTGGTCACTTCCTCCTCTCCACCACACCTCTCAGTCTCTCTGCCCAGCAACCCAATCAAAGCATTTATTCCCTCCCCTGAGTGGACCACCCTGACCATTTCCTTTCTTTTCCCCCTTCCCTGTCTGGGGTAAGGTGGAAGGGGTTTGGGGAAACGAAGGAGCAAGGCATGCAGCATGCATGCCATAGGTTCACCAACATGGCTTTAGAGCACCATGTTTATTCACTGGTGGGTCTGCATCACTCTGTATCTATCTATGGGTTTAAAATTGGTCATGTGTGTTCTCCCTCTTCTGAATTTATAGAGCACTTAACATAGATATCATTCATTAAATTATTTATGTAATAGTGTCAGTTATCTTTCCATGTTCATTTCTGTTGTAAGCTTTAGATTTTAGTGTTAGCAGCAGTATCAAGTTAATCATAAATTGCAATTCTAAGATAGATAACTAATGTTAGCATAACTGATGATTTTAGGAGGCCTTTTGTGATTATTTTTGTGTAAGTATTAAGATTGAATTAAGTAAGATGACTGAATTAACATATATTTAATCATTGTTAGCATGGGCCTCAGGATCAGCTTTAGCCTTCAAATTTGCTATATCATGCACCCCCAGCAATAATTATGATCCTGAACTTGTGATCTAAAGCTTGATATCACTCACTCTTATCATTTGCTTCACTAGTCAATGCTCCTCTGCTCCCTCTTAGTCTATCAAGTGGCTTTTAAGTCATCATCAAATAACTTCTTCTACCAATAAGAAGTATTTCCTACTTGCTCCAACCAATGAACATTGCTTCCACGTGCCTCTATTTTTAGATGAGTATAACTATTGTCTTGGACTATTTTTAAAATTGTCTAAATTCTTTGGGAATAAAAGAAGTCCTCTCACAATGGTCGGGGTCATTTGATCATGACCAGAAGTCTGGCTTTATTGTGATATTGGCTTTCTTACAATAAACCTATTCCAAAAAAAAACTAAAACAAAAACAAAATGAAAAACAATAAACCTATTCCTATTTTGCTTTGACTCAGTTTCTCTTATTTGACTGTTTATTAAAAGAATTTTCCCCCAGTCCTCACTAGCTGACAAAGACCTCTGAAGGAAAAATTATTTTTTCATGTTTCTTTTTATCCCCCACTTTATCTGGCAAGGTCTCTTCTTTAAGAAATACTTTAAATAAATGTTTGTTTATTGATTCAATTAAAATAAGAGATGGTATCCCCCTAAGCCCTTTCAGCCATTCATAGTTCAGTGTGGTAAAGATGGGAGAAGCTAGGTGGCATAGTGCTGGACTTTGAGTCAGGAAGACTCAACTTCCTGAATTGAAATCTGGCTTCAGACACTTACTAACTAGCCCTGTGACCCTCAACAAGTCACTTAATCCACTTTGCCTCGGTTTCTTCATCTATAAAACAAGCAGCAGAAGGAAATGGCAAACCACTCTAGTATCTTTGCCAAGAAAATCTCAAATGAGGATATATAGTCAGTCATTACTGAAAAATGCCAATTAACAAAATTATGAAGATGTGAATCAAGCTCTTCCCAAGGATAGGTTTTGATGAAGGTAATATCAGTGGTAAAATAATGTCACAAGATACCTGCTTAGAAGGCTAGTACTCCACTAAGGAAAGACAAAACCTACAAGATGGAAAATGTAGATATGAGATACTGAAGGCAAACCTCATTACTTCCTAGTGTTTTCCTGAGTTGCCTCTAATCTAATTCTACTGCTTGGTTTCTGCTTTGTTGTATGGGTTTATCTGGTACAATGTGCAAAAACTCATTTCTAGGTAGAGAATAATGCAATTCTTCAAAAGGTTGTCTATTTGTATTTATGGGTTCTGTATAGAGTTTAATTTGGTTCACCATAAGACATCTCTCTTCAAGGCTGTTTCTAGTTATAAGTTACTTGTTCAGAATAGAAGTTGGCTCTGGTTCCCAGATTCCCATTATTAATCAAAATTGCCATTCTGAAATTTCACATATTGCTTACATGTTGCTTGGAGATATCTTGGGGAATAAGTCCCTTGGAGATAAGAAAATTGCTTACCTATAATCCTCTCTCTGATGGAGTATCACTAGTAGAATACCCTAGACTTGATATAATTAACCTTTTAATGAATCAAGTTGTTTTATTTGTATTCCCTGGGAATTCAATTTGTCTTTTCTCTCTCATTCACCTGAATGTATGTTTTTGTGCACAGGGGTATACACACACACACACACACACACACACACACACACATATATATATATATATATATATATATATACACATATATACATCTATATTTATCCATGAAAAAAGTCCAGACAGTCCTTGAGCAGAATTCCTATGGATGCTCTTTTTCTGAAGAGTTAGAGTTTTTAAAAAAAAAAGAGTTAAAGTTTAAATTTTCAAAGATACAGAATTTGGCACTCCCAGGATTGGCAGGAAGATAGTACTCATTTTCTCATGAGAGGAAGTGTTTCACATCATTGATCACCTGTAACTCTGAATTTAAAAAAGAAAAAGTCCTCTGAATATCACAAGCTGAGTCCTCAGAGAGGCACAAAAGCTAAATTGAGAGCAGAAGAAAATGTAAATCATTTCCTAAAATTCTCATTAGAGATGTGATTAAATATTACTGGAGGTTAATTATCTTCCTTCCCCTCAATGATACTATTGAAGAGAGTATTCCACCTCTTCTCCTCACTGACACTGGGAATGACCAGAGCCACTGCTCTAAAAATTTCTGTGAAACCTTGAGTAGGCATCTAATCCATTCCTAATCCCCATGCTGAACATCTAAGTGTTTCAGTACCTTTTCACATTTTAAAAGAGTCTCTATGATATATGATTAATAATCTCCTTCCATAATGCATTCTAGTATCTAACAACCCCCATTTTCAGGAAATACTTCCTTAGATTTAACATAAATGCCTCCTGTTACAATTTCAGATAATTTCCTTTTTTTTCTGCAAGTAGATTCAAAGAATGACTGTCCATAATTTTTGGTGTAATAAATCATTTTGGGAAGACTGTAAAGATATTCTTTGCTTCTTTTGAATGCAGACTAATAATTCCTATTTTTCTAATGTATTTATTTTTTCTTTTGTTTTTTTTTAAACATAATACAGTAGATTTTTAACTGTTAATCGTATGATCAATTATTTAATTGGCTCACAATAATGAGGGTCATATTTAATTTATTTTAATACCTTTTTAAATTAAATAAATCTTCCCTTCTCTGCTGTTACAGTCAACACATAGAGCTTTTATTACAAGAAAAGGAGGGAGAAGAAAAATCAGCAAAAACAATCAGTATACTAAAAGTATGCCAAAATAAGCATTGCCTCACATCCATGGGCCTCTGTCATCTCTCCAAAGAAAGAGGGTGAGGTACCTTTTTATCTCCCAAATTTATTCTTTGAGATTTCATAATATTCATTTTATTTGTTTTTTGGTGGTCCTTGTCATCATATGATGTTATCATCATATTGTTTCTTACAATATAGTAATATTTCATTACATTTATATGCCACAATTTGTTCAGCCATTACCAGCTAATGGGTGGCTCTTTTGTTTCCAATTCTTTGCTACTATAAAAAGCATTACTAAAAATACTTTTGTGTACAGATACTTTTATTTATTCATTTGTGTAAGTTACCTCCTTGGGGGGTAAATCTAGCAGTAGAATCTCTGGTTCAAAGTATATGATGTTTTGTTAATTTAATTCCAATTTACTCTCCTAAAACCAGTAGATTTGCTAATCCATTTCATTTTTGTGTCTTTTGTCAGTCTAAATATTGATGCAAAAGTCAGATTCATGCATTCTCCCATGGTATAGGATGAATATTGTTGTCAAGTTTGATAGCATATTTCTGTATTTCTTCCCTACTGGGTTAACACTTGGTGAAGCAGCTAAGGGAGAGTATAATTTCTTTTCCAGTATTTCTTTCCCAGGTAAATTCAAATGTGACCTCAGATACTATCTAGTAATATAACTCTGGGAAAGTCTATTTAACCCATATTTACTTCAGTTTTCTCATCTATAAAAAAGGGATAATAATAGCAGTCCAGGATTATTGCAAGTATAAAATAAAAGACAATATTTGTAAACCATTTTGCAAATCTTAAAGCACTATATAAATGTTTACCACTACTATTACAACAACAACTACTACTACTAGTACTACTAGTACTAGTACTAGTACTAGGATTTTAGGTAAGGTACTCAAACTCTTTAGGCCTCAGTTCTCAAAGTCTAAAATGATGAGTCTGGACTAGATGTTCCCCAAGATCCCTTCTAATTCTAGTTATGAGCCTATAAATAAATACATTCTAACAGCATATGCTCTATTTATCCTACTTGATACAACACACAATTATCAAAAAGTTATACAGTCATATAGGTTTTATTCTCCCATTCAATATTTTAAATCTTTTCTTCAAGTGTTATCTTTTGCTCAATATTTTAAGTGTTATAAAGATGAAAAATACAGGTTATATATCAATTCACATACATTAATCTATGACAAGCAGTTGATTGAACACTGTCAGTATAAAAAAATGTCAAACTGTTTTATATAAACTTTTTATTTTAAATGTATAGAAAGAATTTATAACAATATATAGTAACAGAAAATACATAGGCTTAATTCAAGAAGAAACATTTGGTTATTGTGAAGCAGTTTGGGTTTTTTAACTTTTGTTTATATAACTTATAATTGTATCATAAATTGAGTATGATAACAAATGTAAATTTATCTTTGAAATAATTTGACTTCTTAAAAATTATTAGATTGGTCAATTACAGATCTTGAGAAAGTCTATGATTTTTTTAAAATTTAAAATTAAATATTTTAATAATAATGTAAATAGTCCCAGACCTCAAACTATATTATAAAGCAGTGGTCATCAAAACAATTTGGTACTGGCTAAGAGACAGAAAGGAGGATCAGTGGAATAGACTGGGGGCAAACAACCTCAGCAAGACAGTATATGACAAACCCAAAGACCCCAGCTTTTGGGACAAAAACCCACTATTCAATAAAAACTGCTTTTTTGTGTATGACCTTGTGTGATTATGTGAGCTTCTCTGTGTGTGGAAATTGCTTCACAATGCTCTGAAATTTGTAAGAAGCTTTGTTTTAACATGGTTTGGAGGGGAATTGGGGAGAGATCAGACAAATTCCCACCTCACTCCACCATCTTGGCATTTGGAAAAAATGGTAATCTTGATAATCTATCTGCCTTGTATCCTCTTCTTATTCTCCTATATGTTGGAAAATTGCTTAATTTTTTTCAGAGTTTTTGACTACTAGAGAGTGACATGGGGAGAAAGAAAAGGAAAGAGAGAGAGGGAAGAGAGAAGGCAGAGAGAGAGACAGAGAAAGAGGAGAGAGACAGAAAGAGAAGGGGAGACAGAAACAGAGAGAAGAGAGAAATTGAAAGAGAGAGAGAGAGAGAGAGAGAGAGAGAGAGAGAGAGAGAGAGAGAGAGAGAGAGAGAGAGAGAGAGAGAGAGAGAGAGAGAGAGAGAGAGAGAGAGAGAGAGAGAGAGAAAATAAATCATTTATTAAGTTCTTAAGAAGGGCAGCTAGGCAGTGCAGCAGATTGAGTTTGAGTCCTGGTCCTGGTGTGAGGAAGTCTCATCTGAGTTCAAATGTGACCTCGGATATTTGCCAGTTGTGTGCCCCATGCCAAGTAACTTAACCCTGTTTGCCTCAGTTTCCTCACTTGTAAAATGGACTGGAGAAGGAAATGGTTAACTCCTTCAGTTTCTTTGCCAAGAAAGCCCAGAACAGAGGTTTAAAAATGAGGTGAGAGACTGGCCGGCAGCCCTCGCACAAGAGGAAAGATAGTTTATCTCTGGGGGAACCAGGATCTAAAGCTGGGAGGGATGGCAAGAGAGAGACCAGACATCCAATCATATATAAATCGAGCTCCACAGACTTAAGCTCCCGCCTTCCACTCCATAGATACATGAGACAGTGAGAAGACCACAACACAACATCATGGGCATCAGAAATGAGCTTAGAAATCAGGAGAGTCAAAGCCCAGTCCTCAAAGCTGAGTGACTGTTACGGCTTAATAATAGGGGTTAGAGCAGTAGAGGTGAAGGAGTGAGCATGGCCAGAGGCCAGCTCCATGAGAGAGAGAGAGATAGTAGTCAGGAAGAGAGATGAGTGGTAAAAGCTGGGCTGGGCCTGTGGATTCGTCTATTTTTTGATTATCATATGCAAAGATACATAATGCATAGTAATTAATGACATAGCGGATTATCATTGGTAGAAAGGTAAATTGTCATAAGATAAGGGCGGACCCTTCTTCAGCCTGGGGAGAACAAAGAAACCTACTTTCGCTCCCAAACTAGTTGGGATCAAAGTTCATTGCCTTACTGGCCATGCGCAGGACAGAGAATGCGCTCTTCTCAGGCCTAACTTTATGGCTTAATTATCTGTCTTGAGTAAACACAGCTGTGGACTGCTACAAAAAAGTAGGACACTACTGAAATAAGAAAATGAAGTTACAAAGAATTGGACACAACTGAAATAACTGAACAACAGAGAGCATTTCCTATGTGCCAGGCTCTGTGCTAAGGTCTGGGATGAAAAAATACAAACAACATGTAGAGAAAAAGAAAAATCTGAAGGATCAGGACCAAATCCAGAAAAAAAAGTTAGTCTTTGACTATATAATTTCAGATGCACCTTTAAAAATTATGTTTTTAAATGCTTTAGTAGATCTTCATGGGCTTAATTTACAATGTGATGCACCTAGCCAGAAAGTTAGTGAATTTGTGAATCTGAGTGAGTTCTTTTGAGTTGTATTTAGAAAAGAAGATATGATAGACCACACAGATTGCCCTAAAATTTTCTTCCTCCACGTGGCAAAATTAACTGTTTTTCTTTATAGCCTTAAATTATTTCTTTATATTATTTTATATATTGTAACATAAATTACATTATTATATTTATATCATTTCTTTATAGTATCTTTAGTCAAGATGGTTAGAAGAAAAGGCCTAAAAATTATCAGGAAAAAAGGTGGACAGTTTTATTAATAAGGTGGTTATTTGGTTGCTGTCCTTCATATTCAAATAAGACTCAAATTATGAGGCTGAATGATGACTGTACAACTCTGCCTCAGTTAAACCCAATTTATGCACAATGAAGTACTATGGGAAATTTTTTTGATCCATTAATGCCCTCTCGTCATAGCAATTTCATCTATATGTAGAATAAGCACAATAGAGAGGCTTTTACATATATTCACCACCTTCTCAACTACTGCAAAATGAATATCTATCTCAGAGAAAAGAAAAGTTCAAATTGTACTCTCTTCCAATCATGGTCGTGTAAGCATTTGATGACCTCAATGTAGGGTTGATTCGTGTTGCTTTTCACTATGAAAAAGCAAGAAATGTCATTACAAGAAAAGAAATCTGTGGATTCCATCTAGAACTCCAACAGATCAACCTTTTATAGAATTTTCTAACTGAAAAGAGTTTTTCTATTAAAGTCATTTTCTACACCAAATAGAAAATGAAAACAACATCAAGGTTCTTTCACTAAATAAATACAAATAGTAAGAGGAAAAAAGTAGAATGGTCAAGTCAATTTTAGGACTAAATTGTGAGTAAACCGTTACTTTCCATTAGTGAAATGGTTTTAACCATAAATTGCCAGTTGGAACCATTAAAAGTATAAAGATTAGAATATAAAAATATGCTTATTAAATGAAAGTCAAGTGAAAGTATATAATAACAAGGTCAGCTATGAAAGAAAAAATAATTTCATCTGAAAATTAATTTCATAATTCATTTTTATTTAAGTGATCCATTAATGTGGTATGGCATATCAGGAACAAATTACAGAGGTAATTTTTAAACAAGCTTTATGTTTGCAAAAAAAAATCTCAATTAAGTAACAGCAAAAATCACAACAAAACAAAACAAAACAAAAATTGCCAATCCATATTGAGGTATCCTTTCCAGAAAAGCATTGGAAACCTGTCATGTATTTATAGGCTCTGGTTGCCAACTTGATCTGATTTTTCTCTTGTTGAAACTGCTTCATTAATTTAATGTGCAAGAAATAAATATTTGATGTGCAATTAGTTGGAGATTATTATGGCCATAATGGAATCCTTCCAAATAAACAGCTGCTCAGCACTTTAAATGCATGAAAAGCAAAGCTCAAAATGGAAAATTGAATATATTTCCAATACAATTGGGGTAGGGGATGGGGAGATTGTTAAAAAACATTCAATTAGTAAGCAAGGTATCTGCTCATTTTATAGTTTGGGATTCATCAAAACAGCATACCAGGTAAAGTTTCCATGATTACTACTAAAATACCATCCTACACTACAGATCTTTAAAAGATCTGATATTTCACCAGTTTGAGCTTTCCCATCACCAATGCTATACTTGGCCAACATGAAATCTCATTGTCTTCCTACATTCTATCACACACCTTTTCCACATGCTTTAAGGAAATTTCATTTGCAAAAAGTTACATGAGATATACACAAGCATCTGTGAACTGTTATAAGTAATACCAATTAAAAAAATTTTACTAAATAGTACAAAGCACAAGCAGATATATAAGGTATTAACGTTAGCTACATGCAAGTAGCATTAGTAAGTGTAAGTAGCAAAAAGAATAACAATCAATCTATACTGTATATTATATGACAAATATAAAACTAAGACTACCAATCTAAATAATGTACAAATCACATAACAAAATTATATTCCATAGTCAGGTATATAAATTATGTATAGAACTCTATGACATGCTTTCAATTATAACAGAACATGCATATTTCATAGGAATATTATTAATTATATGAAACACATAATGTCCTATGCTGAGATTACTGACTACAACAATCAATGGAGAGCAATAGCTCTAAAGCTAGAAGATCCCTCAGAGTCATTTGGTGCAACTCCCATTTTGCAGATAAGGAAACTGAGGTCCAAATGAGGATAAATGACTTCACCAAAGTCATATAGCTAACACATGTCAGAGACATACAGTTTAAATCTAGGTCCACTTGACTTCAGAGCTGCTTCTTTTCTCCTAAATGGGTATCAACTTTTCTCATTTCATCCAAAGAACCATGTGAAATCTTTTTCACTAGTCTACTAGCCTTGGCTCTTCTACTGAGATATTTTGAATTTTTGGATGGACCAGAAGGCCTGTTAGCATCCCCATACTTCAGGATGCAGTTCCAGTGCTGAATATGTGTATGGCTCAAACTGTCAATCACTCTTAAGAGTTTCTACAAGTGTCTTCTCTTCCGTTAGTGCACAAAAGAGAAGTTATCCCTGGGTCCAGTCCTTTTTCCTTCTCTGAGCAGAGGAGCTTTGGACGTAAGACATTCTCCATTGATTTCCCTGAATTTCTAGTATGTAACAACCCAATTTCTTCCTAAAACACTTTCCACTGGTCACATTAGGCCTAAATTTAACACTCTGTATAGGTATCAGCTGCCTCTGGGGGCAAAAAAAAGAAATTCTGTTTCTTAGCTTAAGCGTTCTCTTGACCCAAGTATCCAAAATCATCATGTATAGCTGTCATGACCATAAAGTAAAATATCTTGGAAAGCAGTGTTTGATAATTAATCCTAAGTGTAGGATCAGTTACATAGAGATAGAATTCTTTATTGCAAAGTTCCTATTCCTACTATTATCTCAATGGTAAAAGTTCTTCTAAGTAATAAATTTTAAGTCCCTGAAGGTCACTCTTCTTAGTTTATGTTGTATATTACATCTTATTTTTCACTCCCTAATTATATTTCAGACTCCATGAAGACAGAAAGGCTTTATACTTCAAACCCTCTATAACACTCAGCATGGTGTTAAGCATATAAAAGGGATTTAATAATTATTTGTTTAATCATTTAATGAATGGATAGATAACTAGATGGATAGATGGATGGTATATGGAGAGAAGGGTGGACATATCCTGGTGCCTGAAAAGGTGTGGATATCATATACTTCTTTTCCTCATCTGTATTTTTTTATGTCATTCTATGTGATGGTTTTATATATGTCCCATACTAAGAGTAAGTTCTATAAGGGCAAGACCTGGATCATTTTTATTTGTGTCCCTGTTTTCCTTCTTTGCCAGTATCTGACACAGCAAAGCAATGAATAAACTGCTCAGTTGAATTGAAACATTTCACAACATTCTGCATCTTCATGGGTACTCCTTCTAAGGTTTTGGCTTGTATAGTATTTAGCTTTTGGATAGGAAAAGTCAATTCATTGTTGGTGTGAATAGCATAATTATTTCTGGTTTCTCAAAGCACATTGGTTTCATGGGGGGAAATTATCTATTTTACTCAGAAGCACATTTACATTTAATTCTTAGACGAACAAATATGAATTTATAACTTACTATTGGTGATAATAGGGTGCTTTCTGCCTGTGAGTATAATATAACATTGAAATGTGCTGCTCAAATCAGTTGCGCTTTGAGAAAGCTGCAAAAAAATCGAGAGGAGGAGGCTGGGTAAATTTGGAAATGTGACAAATAGAAATCAACTCTTGAAATTTTGGATTATAAAGAGAAAACACAGATAAGGTATACATATATATATATATACATATATACACACACACATATATTTGTATATATTGGTGGGAGGAGTGAAAAAGATGTCTGGAAGTGGCAGTGAATAATATAGGACTTTTGCTTCTATAGTCACTTTCTTTTTCAATAAATACCATTAATGATGGATTGAATCAAGGGAAAGACAAGCCATGGCATGATGATATAATGTTAAATGATGTTAGAATGTTAAATGATGATATAATGTTTATTCTACTGTTCTTGGTCTTAGACAACATCTGGAGTATCATATTCAATGTAAGACACATTTTAGTGAGAATTTTGATAAATTGAACAGTAAAAGCAATAAGGATTTTGAAGCATATCCTTTTCATGTTGTTGGGGTAATTAGGCTGGGTATATCAACACAGTTGAGCACATGCAGCCCATGTTCTACATGATGGGGGGATGTTTTGAAGGAATTTGGAATTATAAGACTAAGGAAGAAAATGCTTAAGATTGAAGATTGGGGAAAAACAGGATAGCTTTCTTCAAATATTGAAAGACTAACATGTGGTAAAGACAATAGATTTATTGCATTTGGCCCTAGGGAATAGCTCCATGAACAATGGATAAAGTTGCAAAAGAGCAAATTTTGTACTAATATCAGGCAAAACTTCCTAACCATTAGAGTCATTGAAAAGTAGAATAGAATGCTTTGAAATGGAGTTCTCTTTCATTGGGTTTCTTCAAGCAAAGGTTGAATAATCATTTGTTGGACATGTCATTGAGAGTTGTTGTTTTTTTCTCCCAATGAGTTGAATTAAATGACAGTAAGAATGACATAGTGGATAGAAGGCTGAACTTGAATTTAGTAAAACTTGAATTCAAGTTCCAGCTCAGATAATTGCTAGTTGTGTGAACTTGGACAAGTTATTAAATTTCTCTCAATCTAGTTTCCTCATTTGTAAAGCAAGGGTAATACACATAGCTAATAGGATTACTATGAAATTTACATGAGATAGTGTTTGTAAAGAACTTAAAATATCTTAAAACTTTACACAAATATTAGCTATCTCTAAAATTCAGTGAATTTACACAAATATTAGCTATCTCTGAAATTCAGTGACTTAAAACAATCACTTGTTTTCAATTTAAGGTTCAAAAATTTATCATCGATGGTAAATCTTCACAATGACCATATATTTTCAATGTAAATCCCTCATAGTTGTGTAAATTTCTAGTGATTTCCTATAATCTCACAGAAAATTATTTTGAGGAATACAAATATAGTTATCTCCTGCTTCTTAGAACTTTCTTAATTTAAGATGTTAGATTATTGGGGGGGGGGAGGGTGGAATTAAGATGGTGGCTTAGAAGCAGCAAAAGTTGATTCCTCTGTGAAAACCTTTTCGTACCAATCAAAAACAAAGCAATTCAAGAGGGACAGAAAACCAAATCCAATAACAGCACAGAGCTAGGGGACACTCCTGCTTGATTCAACTTAAAAGGTACACAGAGACAGTTGAATTATCAGGTTTAAGGAAAAGAAAGCAGGAAATTCCCAGGACCATTCCCCCACCTACTATGCTAAGACTTGGGTGATTGCTGGGATCTCCAGGCATGGGCTCTAGCCTGGTGGGAGTGTCTTTCTACCACATCTAAAGGAGGCTCAGGTCTCTGACCACAGCTGGCAGAGAAGAAGTGGGAGGAGAGGTGCAGAGAGGAGGGCAGCCTAGTCACAGCCTTCAGCCACCATTCCTCCATCTTGGGCCTCTGCCTCTGGAAGTTTTTGCCTTAAAGCATTTCCAGCTCTGCATATTAGCTCAACTGGCTTAATCTAGTCTATCTATAAAGCATATAAGAAGCCTTCAGAGGGCAGAAAAACTCAATTTCCAACACCCCTCCCCTACCTACTGCACTGAAGGCTGATTGGAATCCCAAGGTGAAGGCTGCAACTGTGACAGAGTACCTTGGTACCACCACAGGAAGCTCAGGGCTCTGACCAGCAGTTGGCAGGGAGGCAGCTGGCAGAAAGGAAGAGAGGAGGACAAGGGTAACTACCTTCAGCCTCCACACCTTCACTTTCACCTTCAGCTTCTGCTGGCATCTGGGGAAGATCTGCCCTCTGAGAACATTAAGACAAGCAGGTCAGCTCCATCATGCTAAATCAGTTAATCAACAGAGCAGAGAAAAAGCTGCCTCAGGACAAAAAAGCCCAAATCCACAGATCCAGGAAATAAACAGAAGAGCAAGAATACAGCCATTGAAGGGGGTGGAAAAGAAGGAAAAAATATGAGTAAAAAACAGGAAAAGAAATTACAATTGATAGCTTCTATCCAGGTAATAAATAAAGAACAAATGGAATAGAGGAAGGCCAAGAAACTAAGCAAAAACTCAGGAACTCCAGTGAAGGGGGCACAAGCTTTGGAAGAACTCAAAATCAAATTAAAAAAAACAACTAAGAAAGGCTGAAGAAAATTGGAAAAAGAACTTAAAAAGCAAAATAGGTCATCTGGAAATAGAAGCAAATGAACTAAAACAAGAAAATAGTGTCTTTAAAGATGTTAGATTATTGCATTCTATAATTAATAGATTCTACTGTAGTTCCTCCTAGAGAAGGAAGTAGAAGATCTTTGCCAAGAAAATTCCAAATAAGATCACACAGAATTGGACATGAATGAAAAATTGACTGAAGCTCAGAAATATATTATTATATTATTATTATGCACAGTAAATTATATTCCCCTACTCTTCCCTTTTCTGTGTTATTGATCTGCAAAAGAAAGATACAAGTTAAAGTATTTTCAACTTGTTACCATACTGAAAGGAAAAAAATAAGTTGCAACTAGATGCTGAAATTACCTACTGGCATGGGTCACCAAAGAACTGAGGTCAGAGTTTGCACTCCTGAGGTTCAGTAGCTATCCAGTTTGAGTCAGATAACTAAGAGCATGTGAGGAATTGGATCATTGGGCAGTGGCATCCTTTGTACAGCTGGCACTAGTTAGCACTTGGCACATTTGAAAAAGCTGAATGATTGAAAATGGGACTGGAGTATTCTAGCCTGGTAGGATTTGGGTAATGAATAGTCCAACAAGATAAAGAAGGACAGACCTGGAAATTTCAGGTCAGGGTCAGAGGGATAGAATCTAAAGATTGATAGGTAATGTCACATATATCAAACAAACAAACAACCAGATATTACCATTGAGAGTTCAGAACACTTACAAAATAGAAGAATGAGAACCAATCACATCAAGTGACAAAAAAAATTGAATCTTACCTGGATGAGTACCAGTGGTCAGCATCAAGAGTCCTAAAGTGACCACAAGTGAGATAGGATTAACTATGAGCATAGAAACAAGGATATGTATGACTTCCAAGAAGATCAATTTGTACCCTGCCATTAAAGGATTGGTCTACCCCACAGGAGTAGATTAAAATACCAGTCAATCAGTGAGTATATATCTAAGATCTATCATGTGCCAAGCACTATGAAAACATCTGGGGATTCAAAGGCAAAAGTTCAATTGTCCTTATTTCAAGGAGTTTATAGCCTATCAGTCAAGCATACATACATGAGGATACACAAAATATCAATGAAATGCTAGGTAATTTTGTGAAGAGAAGGCACTAAAAGCTGTCGGAATTAGAAAACTCTTTATAATAGAAGTTAGCCTTAAAGAAACATGGGTTTCAAAGAGGAGGAGGTGGGGAGGAAGTACAGGGAATTTAAGAGAAGGGAACTTATGTATTCTAAACCTTACCTAAAATATGAATTTCATATACAACATCCCTGAGAAGCATCCATTGTGCCTTTGCTGGAAAACTTATATTGAGAGTCAGCTTGCTATTTCTTGATGATGCCCATTGCATTTTCCATAAGAGACATATGTATTTTTCTAATGAACTTACTTTTTAATTTTGATGTAGTGTAATGAAGAAAATATAGTAGCAGGCCCTTCCCTTGACTACCTATCACTATAAGTCATGTTCCATGGTGAGATATGCACTCCTATACACACCCATCAATGATTAGTGTCAACTTAGAGAATTCTAGTTATCAACTAAAAATTAATTGAAATAATAATTTTAGCAAAGTTGCAGAATACAAAATTATTTTTTATATATAATAATAAACGATTAGTGTTTCTCTATATTACCAACAAAGTCTAGCAGCAAGAAATAGAAAGAGAAATCATATTTAAAATAACTCTAGACCTAGGAGTCTACCATGCTAAGACAAACCCAAGAGTTATATGAATGCAGTCATTAACCACTTTTCACACATATAAAATCAGATCTAAACAATTGGAAAAATATTAATTGCTGATGGGTAGGCTGAGCTATATTAAAAATGACAATTCTGTCTAAATTAATTTACTTATTCAGTGCTATGTCCATCAAACAGTCAAAAGTTTCTAATTATAACACTAGAAAAGACAACAGCAAAATTTATCTGGAAGAACAAAAATTCAAGAATATCAAGGGAATTAATGAAAAAATGTGAAAGAAAGTGGCCCAAAAGTACCAAATCTCAGACTGTAATAATATAATAATATAATCATCAAAACCATCTGTACTGGACAAGAAATAAGAGCGGAATAGATGAGTTATTTACAATATAAACCAGCAAATTAACCTACCAATGTAGTGTTTGAAAACCAAAGGTCCCAGATTTAGGGATAAGAAGTCACTATTTGACAAAAACTGGTAGGAAAGACCAAAAGCAGTGTGGCAGAAACTAAGTACAGATCGATATCTCACACTTTATACCAAAATGATGTTAAGATGGGTATATTATTTAGTCATAAAGACTGATACCATGAGCAAATTAGAGATCATGAAAGAGTTTGCCTGCGCACAAAAGTTCACCTGCACACCTACAAATAAGGGTAGAATTTATGACCAAACAAGAGAGAACATTATGAGATGTAGAAGGAATAATCTTGACTATATTAAATTGGAAATGTTTTTATACAAACAAAACCAATGTAATCAAGATTAGAAGGGAAATAAATTGTGGGAAAATTTATGGCAAATTTCTCTGATAAAAGATTCATTTCTCAATCATATAGAGAAATGAGTCAAATTTATAAGAATACAAATCATTTCTTAATTAACAAGTGGTCAAAAGTTAATAAGGAGAAATAAAACCTATAAATACTCATATAAAGATTTGTTCTAAATCACTATTGATTAGAGAAATGTGAATTAAAACAACTCTGAGGTACCACTTCACACCTATCAGACCAGCCAATATGACAGTAAAAAAAAATGATAAATTTTGGAGGGAATGTGGCAAAATTAAGACACTAATGCATTGCTGGTGGAGTTGTGAAATGATCCAACCACTCTGGAGGGCAATTTGGAACTATGTTCAAAGAACCATAAAATTGTGCATCATCCAATGATAACACTACTTTGTCTGTATCCCAAAGGGATTCTTTTAAAAAGGGAGGGGAGGACCTATTTGTATAAAAATATTTATAGCAACTGTTTTTGTGGTGGCAAAGAATGGGAAATTGAGGAGATTATTTATCAATTGAGAAACAGCTGAACAAATCAGAGTATATGATTGTGATGGAATATTGTTGAACTATAATGAGGAGTAAGAAAATTTCAGAAAAAATGCCAGAAAGACTTATATGAACTGTTGCAGAGCGAAATGAGAAAAACCAGGAGAATATTGTATAAAGAAACAGCAACATCAACAATATGATGGTCCAGCACAATTTTGGAGGACTTATGACAAAAAATGCTATCACCTACAAAGAAAGAACTGTTGGAGTCAGAATGCAAATCAAAGTATAATATTTTACACTTTAGTTTATTTGGGTTTTTGTTTTGCAGTTTGGGTTTTATATTCTCTTACAACAGTGACCAATTAGGGGAAATATGTTTTGCAAGGTTATATACATACATACATATAAATATATATATATATATATATAACCCAAATTAATTTGCTTACCATCTCTGGGATGGGGGAGGAAAAGGAGGGAGGCAATTTGGATCTTAAAATTTCAGAAAATATATGATAACAATTGTTATTACATGTAATTGGGAAAATAAAATTATTTCTTAAAAAAGGATTGGTGAACAGCTGTTTTTTTCTAAGCATCATCTTGTCATTCTAGCCAACCCATGATATTACCTGTCTTTTTCTTCTTAATTCATTTGTTTCTTGTGACAGCTTTATATTCCATTACTGAAGGTTTTATCAGCCAAAGAAAGAGTTTAATTTTGGCCATCTCAAAAGAATCCTGTCATCCCACCTGGTGTTTTTGCATTACCATGTGATATTACCATGATAACAGTGGTAGAGCCCTTAAAAATGCTCTTCAAAATTTATATAGTGATTTATCAATGCCAGTGCATTCAGAATCAACAAGAGCTATAAATACTTGCCTTGAGAGTTTATAAAAATAAATTGTTTTTATTATTGTTAGCCATAAAACTTCTAGTTATTTTTTCTAGTTATATTTCAAGTGTATTGCTCTGATGAAGACATTTTTCTTATGTAGAACAACAACAAAAATTCATTTCTATTTTAGTAAGTTAACAAAACAAAGTACTGAAAACAAGATTTTTTTCTTTTCTTTTTTCAGAATTTTAATAAGATCACTCATAGTCCTGAAATAACTCTCATTTCTTAAGATTTTGTCTTTTGATGGATGAGTCAGACACAAACCAATTTCCTATGTTCACCTAAATTGTATTAATTTCCTTAATGATAATTCAACAAGATATAAAGTAAAGTGGCTATAGCCATTTTTTAAAAAGTAAGAGTAATGCATTGGTTCATGGATTTCTCATCATGTAGGAAAACTTAGAATTCATCTGGCTTAGCATTTTCATTTTGTAGCTGATAAAACTGAAATCAAGAAATGTCTTTTGACTTGTCTAAATACATATTGAGTTAAAGAGCAAGAATTTGAAATCAGGTTTCCAGATACATAATGACAGTCTATCCATCTATAGCCTGTTTTCTGCAGCACTAACATTCACCTTCAGTGCATGATTATATTTTTTTCAAAACTACTAAACTGATATTAAAAGATTATTTAATAAAACAAAGCATAGTGTTCTTCATATTTTATGAATACCTCTATTCAGCCATGAGCAAATATGGTCAAAAGCAAATCAGGTGCTTATTGAAAGCTTTGGAAATAGAATTTTTATGAAATCTAAAGCATTTCATTGGTATATATTACAGTATGGTAACTTTAAAAAGTTAATTTATGAATTGTGAGTTGTCAATTATTGGATAATAGCCTACTGGAAGGATCATCAGACTTTGAATCAGAAAGTTGTGATTGAGGTTGTTCAGTTCAGTATTTTCTGACTCCTTATGACCCCATTTTAGGTTTTCTAGGTAGACATACTGGAATAGTTTGCCATTTCCTTCTCCATTTCATTTTACAGATGAGGAAACTGAGGCAACAAAGTTTAAATGACTTACCTAGGGTCACCCAGATAGTAATTATCAGAAACTAGATCTGAATACAATCCCTGCTATCTATGTACAATGGTACCTAGCTGCCCACTGGGTACTTAGTGATAGTTTTTAAAAAGCATTTTACTTTATTTTTAGACTTCAGGTGCAAAAACCAAAGAGACTCCCTCAAAGTCTATGTCTTCAGGATAGCTAGAGCATGGCCTTGGGCTCATACTTCTAGCTAAGATTACTTTCTACTAGAAGGCTATAGTTCCTCAAAAATTTTTTCTGCTGAACAGTGTCCAGAAGACAGACCCTTACCCCCTTATATTTGATTGAATTTTAGTGATAGTGATCAATTTAAGATAAAGAATATTACAATTCCAAAGTGATTAAAATATTAATTACAATCAGTAGAATTCATGATTTTTATAAGGATTTCTAACTAAAGCATAAAACTGCTTCTAAGGGGATTTTCAACCCCTCCCTAAGTTTTCACTTCCCTTTATCATAAAATGCTGACCACCTGAGTTTCATGTAACATCCTCCCCCCAGATCAGATGAGTTTTAGGTAGTGGTCATCACTAGCTCTCTAAATAAGGGATTGTGATTTAACATTTAGATTAATATGGGCTTTCCTAGATGAACTAACCAATCAGCTTTGTTGTTCTGTAACTATTTCTAAGAAGGTCTATGTGATGTTATGTCTTGTGATATATGTCCCGAACCTTGTATGGAAATATTCATTTTGTTAATGTACTAGTATATAAATCAGGTCTCTGCTGTCTTGAATTGTCTCTTTTTTTTAAACCCTTACCTTCCATCTTGGAATCCATATTGTGTATTAGTTCCAAGGTAGAAGAGTGGTAAGGGCTAGGCAATGGGGGTCAAGTGACTTGCCCAGGGTCACACAGCTGGGAAGTGTCTGAGGCCAGATTTGAAACTAGGACCTCCCATCTCTAGGCCTGGCTCTCAATTCACTGAGCTACTCAGCTGCCCTCTTGCATTGTCTCTTGATGGGGTCTAATGATGTAATACATGCAAGTGACCGATTTTGTCGGCATTCTTGGCCCTCTTCCAATAAAATCTAACTTTCTACCTTGACTTGGAGAATTTGGACCTTTTGACTTTATTTACCTAAATTGTCTACATCAGTATGATGGATTCATTTTTCCCAACATCAGCTTTGGTTAAGGGACTCAGGGAGCCCTAAACTCTCAAATTCATTTGAATGACTCCAAGATTGAAAAGGACTCATGATGAAAAATGCTCTCTATGGCCATTGAAGGAACTGATGGCATTTGAATGCATATTGAAGCATACTATTCTTCACTTTTTTTTCTACATGAATTTTTCTCGAGTGGAAGTGTCACATGTCCTCTTTCATATCATGATGAACATAGAAATATGTACTGTATAATAACACAGGTACAACCTATATCATATCACCTGCCAGCTTTGGGAGAGGGGAGGGTTGTGAGGAAGGGAGAGTAGAACAAGGATTGCAAAATATCTGAAGAAGAATATTAAAAATTGTATCAACGTGAAAAATATTTTCAAAAGAAAAAAAGAAAATAATTATCCCAGGATAGAATTTGGTCACCTATCTCATGGAAAATAAACACAGAGGAAGCAAGGAGGACCTTGAGATCCTGACTCGGGATCACTTAAGTGAACATGTGCTCTAGTTGTCATGTGTGAGCAGGATATAGCATTCCCACATTCTTGACAAGTGGGAAGAGATTGGGTACTAGAGGATCAAGTCATTCTTTATATGATCTACTTAATGAAGGGTTAAATTTGGGGGTGGGTGGGAGTTTGAACAAAAAGTCAGGAGACTTAACAACTTCAAGGGTTGTTCTTCCTAGCGCGGTGCCCTATCCTCCAACAAGCCTTTTCATTGCTGTCATAGAGACCAAGGAACAAAGAAAAGTATTGCTTTGTCTTCCAAAAATGTGTATCATTTAGTGATGAACTAAATGAATCATCTGAAATGGTAAAGGAAAACTGAGCTTAGCTCCATGTATGCTCTATGACCCTATTTCACTCACATTAATTCTTCCTTAAAGCAGGTAAATGTTGGAGGCAACATGATAGAGTGGAAAGTAAATGACTTTCAAAGGCAGCAGACCTGGATTTGAATCATGGCTCTCCTACTTTATATCACTGTCTTAAACAAATCATGTCACTTCTCTTAGGCTCAGTTTATTCATCTGAAAAAAAAAAACAATGAAGAGACTATAAGAGTAATGCTAAAATGAATTTTAGAGGATATATAACCCAATTTCTCTTGTTTTACAAATGAGGAAATTGAGATCAAAGAGATTAAATATCTACATAGAGAGTAAATAGGATCACCTAAATTTGAACCCAGTCTCTCTGACTCTGGGACTATTGCTCTTTTCCACTATATTATACTACCTCTCATATTGAGTTCGCTGACCACTAAAACCAGAGAAGTGATGGTAGACAGTGGAGGTTAAGTGACTTGCCCAGGATCACACAGCTAGGAAGTATCTGAGGCCACATTTGAATACAGAATTTCTTATCTCTGGGCCTGACTCTGTTCATTGAGCCACCTATCTGCTC
Organism: Monodelphis domestica; assembly: GCF_027887165.1. Classification (NCBI taxonomy): domain Eukaryota; kingdom Metazoa; phylum Chordata; class Mammalia; order Didelphimorphia; family Didelphidae; genus Monodelphis; species Monodelphis domestica. The sequence goes on from NC_077234.1 coordinate 224,897,890, forward strand.
TGTAGCAAATGAGCCTATCAAAAGATAAACTTTATCTGGGATGGGAAATACATTAATCCATTAACTTCCTAAAACCAAATTATTTTATTATGCTAGCTACTCTGTCCACTAGTAGATCACAAAGGGAACAGAACATAGGACAGCTTCATAGATTCATATTTGAGTGCTAGAAGGGCTCTAAGAGATTCTGGACCAAACCACTCATTTTACAAATGATTGGTTTATGACAGCTACATTTTATAATTGAAAAAATGAGTCCCAGAGAGGACTCACATACCCAAGATTTCTCTTAGTAAGTAGCAAAGTAAAGATTCAAATTCAAGTCCTCTGATTTGAAATTAAGTATTGTTTCCACAACATCATAATAGAAGTTAGATTCTAATAAAGAAAAGTGACTAGGAAACATGAAAAATTTGGGTACTATAGTGTGGAGAAGAACAAATCTTCTAATCATTTTGTCAGGAAGGGTCACAGAATCATGCAGAAAGGAAGATAGGGTTATAAAGTGGAAACATAATTTTGTCCAATCAATAAATCAATCAACAAACACTTAAATATTGCCTATTATACTTAAGCAATGTGTTAAGTACTTGGAAAACAGAAATAAAAATGAAACAATCCCTGCTTTAAAGGGACCTGAGACTGACCTTCTGGGTGAATAAAGCCCCTGTGGGATAAATGAGCTGGTGGAATAATGATTGGGCCCTACGGAATGCTCAAACAAATGTGAGCTGGAGGAAAAGAGAGTCATCCTGGAAGAAACTGGATGAATAAGTACTTAGAAAATCAATTGTGAACATGGAAAGGATGTTCCCCAGAAAGCAAGGTCAGATATATTGAAAAAGGAATGATTGGCTGAAATGAAGTCGGGAAGCCAAGGAGACCTGGGATGAAGAAGTGCTAAAAAACATCCCTAAGAGGAGTTTGTTTTATGGGGCTAGAAGTCACCATTTTATAAATATGAGATAATATATGCACAAAAAGTACACAAAGGCTGTGATTATGGAGCAAGTGGAGATGGGAAGCAAGTGAAGTTTTCACTGTTTACACATATTTTGAGATGCTTTTCTATGAATTCTGATGAGCTTACCCTAAATACAACCTGTCATGCAATGCAATGTAAAGCTACATAACCTAAAGCAAAACATGGAACCCAATTAGGAGTCACTAAAGTCATATAAAGAAAAGGTAATATTCATTTAGAAGATTTTCACAGAAAAAATGTTCACTCAAAGAGTTCGGAAGTGTGTATGTCAGCTGCTTTGGTACTTAAACTGGTAAACAATTTCTTTCATACATGCCAAAAAAGCGAATTTGTAAGCAAATTTGTGGATTAATGGAAGATTTGTTGGGAGTATATTCACAGATGTGTTCTTGAACAACCAAATCCTTCATTATTAATTATCATTTTTTCATGAAGTTAGTCATAACTAAAAATCTGAACTAAGATCATATTCTAAAAAGAAAAGAAGCTATGCCTATTTCATTAGGAATTTCTAGCTCAGAAATAGTGATACTCAGAAGTATGATGTGATTTAAAGAAAAGTGAGGAACTCAGGGCTTGTTGGTAAAAAATGAAAAAATATTACAAGGTAAGAACTGCTTTTGAGGTCCTCTACTGGTCCATCCCTGAATTATACATAATTAATCAAGAGGAAGCAATTGCTACTCCTATCTCCTCCCAGTGGCTGGGCATCAATGCAAACAGGGAAGGGAAGGGAGTGTATTGTTCCTAAAAGCAAAAGATGCCCACATACTCAGAGCATCATCACTAACATCACTTTTCCCTTTCCTCACTGATGATCTCAGGTTTGGGGTAAAATAAAAGACGGCTTCTCCCAGAAAAAAAAAAATTATTGAGAATCACAGTCTACTAAAAAATCCAAATTGCTAAAATAATGTATTCTTGGCAATTCATCTGTCTCCTTACCTTTTACATTGCAGTAACAAATCTTGTATGACATCATATACAAGAAAGTTTACTGCTGCTCCGCTACCAGCATCATTTCCCTGACTGTACCAAAGATAGCAATCTTTTTTCTGGCTCTGAACATATCTACTCCTTCAGAGATTGTACCTTTGAAACTAAAATCTGATGAGATGAGAATGAGATATGTGCTCCTGCAGGGCATTATCTAATAAAATTGTCTTCACCCATGGATATCTCATCTATAACGTGACATCAGTGTTATTGATCACCTCAAGGGATCTTTCTTATGTGAAAGACTATTCATGCAAATCAGCACTCCTCTACTTGCTCTGCCTGGTTAGCGAATGCACTGCAGCAAATGGTGGAGTTTAGCGCTAAGGGAAAGAACTCTGGACTTGTAATTAGAGAATCAAGGTTAAAAACTTGACTCGGTTTCTATTTGCGTGTTGTTACTGGGTCTTCTCTGCTTCTTGTTGTTGAAAAGTTGAACGAGGTGATTTCAAAGATCCCTTCCAGGTCTAAATCCTATAATCCTAAGGGATTTAGCAAGCACAATGCAGGGGAAAAAAACAAATAAGGGAGAAATGGTACAATGATTTCTGAGCAACTGTGTCTTTGGCTCTGAGCAGTAACACGGGGTGGATGGAGTATGCTTCCATCTCAGGCGAAGGGGAGAGATTTCCTCTCTGAGTCAGTCAACAGTACTTCATCCCTGTGCTGAATTGTTCTCTATAATCTATGCTGCAAAGTGAGATTCGATTCCGTTGACAAGTCCTTCACTTCCACTTTCAGGATCCTGCTGTTATCCCGGTGCCCTTCTTCAGGTTCCCACTTATGGTGGTACAGGCAAGATTCGGAGCATGCGGCTTCCTCGTCGGGCATAACCGCATATAGGCTCAGACCATCCCCCATGTTACCTTCTCCAACTCTCCCAACCAGATCAACATTTTCAATTTTTAGGCTTGGGCAGAAACTTCTTACATAAGGTTTTGGTTGTAAAGAGAAGACAATGTCAGAAAAGTAGCAGAGAAAACTGTTGTAGTATGTAGTATTCCGGCCAGCCATATTAAAACGATTAAGGCATCTAGTAAGCAGAAGGGGAAATGGCTAAGGTAGGTGGGTTGTTTGAATAAGGATTTTAAAGTTTTCTATCACTCAAATAAAATTCAACTAAATATTGTACACCATAAGACCTAAATGTTAAGGCTTTTTATGGATTTTAATTTGAGTGCTGTGTATTTTTTATTTCCAAAGTCATTTTTGAAAGTCCTTTGGGAGTAAAAAAAAAACACTTTAGAATGTATGTAATGAAAGTTCTGGGTCTACCTGAGAACCAGCATTGACCCTGTTAACCTCAGGACAGAATTAATTGTCTTGCTGAGCAACAATTGCCTCACTGATAACAGAGAATACCATATATTTTGCTTATATTTTTCAAAGTAAGAAGTAAATGAAGAATTCACTTTCAATAACTTCATTGGCTTAGCAAGATAGAGTGTTGGGCTATGTCTGGAGCTCCTATGTTTATAATGTGTTTATATTTCCTTTTTACTATTCAAGGAGCTACCAATTTGAGAAGTTTTCTCATTTCTTTCTTTCCTGCCCAGATTGTAAAGATTGTCTTTTCTCCTTGTTTTCAGAGAAAGGTTTACTGTCTCTGCAAATTGAGAAATATTTTTATCCTCAATTCCTTTGATTTCTGCAGCAACCTCAAGAACACCTCTCTTAATTTTTTCTTTGTTAGATTCATTATCCAGCGGTGCCTCATCTAACTTCCTGGAGGGCCTTAAGTCCCAGTTTTTATTTCCAATTTGCAATCCTAGTTCTATATTTCATAAGTCTGCGCTTTTTGCATTCAACTACTGTAAAATGATTTCCTATTGCCTAGTTTGGGGGCATAGATTTGTAGCAATTTAGCTCTCTCGCATTTTTTTTTTATCTGTTCTTCCCAGAAGGCAGTTTGCTGACTTTTATAGAGTTTGGTCTATTACCTCGAGTGTGATGTGCTTTGCATAGGATTATTTCTATCATTGTTCTGGAAGCTAATGCTGCTCAGGCATGAGTTTCCATGTAGGAGGGGAGTGTGAGGTTTGTCACATTTCCATTTCAGATCTTTTCAGCATATTGGGAAAGAAAGGGAGGGTGTGTTGCTGTGCCTCAGGTGGTACCAGAGACTATTTTTTATATGAAGATGAGATTGGCCTAATTATGTTCTACAGCTAGATTGAGGAAAAGTTCTCATGTGAATATTAATGAATCTGCTTGTACTGGGGTTTTATGCAGGAATGTTGTACTAATGGGGGCCTAGAAATAGTTAAGGGCCACATAAAATGCATGTGCATAGAGTGTGTTTTCCCGTTTGATTGCCTTACATTTTTACAAATTGTTTCTCATAAAAGATCTATGGGGAGGGGGAGGGGGAGTGGAGTAGACAATATATTAACCTTCTATCCACAAACATTTCTGGCTGCTTGAGTAACATATTCATCAGCATAAGATGTGCCAAAAATAGCACAATAATGAGTTAAAGCCAGTGTTGACTGACTCATAAGATTGATGGCAATGATAGGCAAGGATTCTGAAGATTGCTGTATATTGTTTCTTCTTCTGTTTCTCCTTTTTGTGATTCAACAAAGAACTGAAGCCTCCCCCCCTACATCTGAGGATGCTAACTGCCCATTCCTAACTCTCTAATCCAGAAATATCAGCAAAAAAAAAAAATCCCTAATCCTCACTGTCTTCCTTTACACAACTAAAGTAAATGAGGAGTGAGTAGAGTAGGGGAACTACCCACATCTGCTAAGGTGTATTCAAATAGGGCAATTCTTCCTAAATAGTTGAGAATCATTTGAGCCTTGGCAGAGTTTCATGTTAATAGCAGCTCAGGTAAGAAAAGCCAAACTACAGAATAAAGAATGTGAACTTCACTTCAAAGAAAATTCAAGCATCAGGAATGATTTACCATGTCTGTTCTTTATGATGAATTTCTTGGAGAGGTGATGCTCACATAGTTCATTTTCCTTTCTTCCTAGGAAATCACTTCTCAAGTGAAGAACAAACATGCCATAAAAAATGGAAGACACACTAAGTCTCATTATAAGATCATTGATTTAGAGCTGAAAGTGACCTTAAAGGTCATGTAGTTCAACCCTTTAATATTGTAGATGAAGAAAAGGTCTGCTGTCTTAAATCTGTATCATATTATACAAGTTCTTCCACATTAATTTGAATTCCCCATATTTGTCTACCCTTAGTGAACAATAATATCCCATTTCATTAATAGAGCATAATTAGTTTAGACATTCCACTAACTTAGGCACATATATTTTTTCCAACTTTTTGCTCTTAAATAGTACTATTATTAATATTTTTGTACAAATATGGCTTTTCTTTCTTTAAGGGGGTTTTGGGGTTGGGGGGACTTAATCTTTTAATAAAAAGGTATGAATAATTTTGTAACTCCCAAATTGCTTTCTAGAAGCATTAGACCAATGTGTAGATTGATTCATGGCAAATTAGAGTGCCTGCCTTCCCATACATAGCCTTTGCAAAATTTTTGCTAACTTTATTTCTTACAGAGACACTTTTCTTCAAGTCAAGTATTTATGAAGTGCTTTACCATGTGGCAGGCATTGTGCTAATACAAACAGAAAGCAAGGCAGACCCATCCCAAAAGGATCTTATATTTTAATGGAGAAGACAATATTTTTTTAAAAAAGCAGAAAAGGGGGTAAAGGACACTGAAGATACCTGCTACAGAGGTATGGTAGAGAAAATCCTTTGAAAATGAATAAGCAGTGAAGCCTGGAGAGGGATGAAGACATGATAAATCTAGTATTCTGAAGGTAATTAGAGGAATTGTCAATCAGAGGGAGAGGTCTCTGACTAATAAGAGGATTCTTAGAATGTGAGTTGTCCAATGGTGGAGTGAGTTTCCAGGGCAAAGAGATTTCCATGATATCAGAGAAAAAGTCCTGTAGAGATCTGACTGAAATGCAGCATGAATAGGAATGTGGTCATTAAAAGCACTACTATTTCCAAAATTCAAGGTAGCTTCTTCTCTGTTCCTATTCTCTCTAGTCTCAGTTAATTGGCTAGCTATAATATCCATATTGATGGATAAGATAAGCTCCTTGTGCTGTTCATTAAGTTACATATCATGGTATGGACAATAAACATTTTGATCCATTTGTTTTATGCATATATATTTACACACATGCATATATGCATGCATGTATGTAGATATTTAACAGAAACTTTCTTGAATGATTAAGGATACCAGTAAGCAAACCTACATTACTTCAGCACAATATCACCTGAAAAATAGGAGCATATAGAAAATCTCATCCTTTGTAGAGGATCCATTTTCCATTTAAACTTGTTGTATGCCCACCTTGCCTATGGCAGACACCTTTGACAAATCCATCTTTTTTTTATGCCTTGCTTGATATTAATCATGAGTGTCACCAACCATGGTTGCCTCTCCTATTATACATTTCTAAAAATGCTGTATGACCATACTGAGGACCACCTTGCTGGAAAGAGAATCTTTAAAGAAGTAGTCTTTTAATCCTGGAAAAGTCTTTCCTTTTCAGTTTCATCAGTTATAAAATGGAGATAATAATAGAATCTACCACATTGGATTAGAGTAAGCATCAAATAAAAATTTATGCACAAATCACCACTCTGTAAATTTTAAATTCCTATACAAATATTTACTTATTTTTGTTGTGGTTACCAAATGAAATGTTTTTTTAAATTGTCAATAAACCATTAATGTAGCAGAATTTTGAGTTCGCTTCACCTCTCAGTCAATTCTATGACTGCTAAAATGTGGTCTGTTGCAGAATATCATTTGGGAAAACCTATAATATCTTCATCAACGATGCCCTTGGTTTCCTTGAATAGATTTCTCCCATAAAGATTTAGCAAATCAGTCAATAAACATTGATATTTTCTTGACTAAAATTATTTCCTTTGGAAATAACTTCTTTGTTTCTTTTTAAATGTTTGGTCTAGTCTCTTTCAGATATATTGAGAATTAGTCCATCACCATCCTCACAGATGTGTCACCTCCAATACAGACTCTAGGTATATTTGGTCTGGTCCAGTAACTCTTTCCATCTGTTTTGTTTTGTTTTGTTTTGTTTGTTTGTTTTTTAGTGAAATGTTCTTTAGCTTTTCTCTCTACCATGCTCTCATACTAAGGCTATCTATGGAACAATGAAAGTGAAATATAGCAAGAGATTCTAAGGGTTTCCCAAATTCAATTCAAGTTCCTATGAAATGTAGAAAGATGTTTGGCTACTGGCTATCATGGACTAGTCTTCAAGGGTCCTATTTGGGGCCTTCTGTCTTGATAACTGAGGTATTTCTCCAAGATCTCTTCCAAAGTCACCACCACCATCTTTAAATCCATTCTAGACTTCCTAGATGTGGGTACATCCACAAGAAATACAAGTGGAAACTCATTTATGCTTTCTTATGCCATACAACTCTTATAAACTCTCTGTAAATTCTTGTGTGTTGATTCCATTCAATATTCTAGAATTGTTTCTCTAGCTCTCTTGACACTTCCTAATAGAAACAGAACATGTAGACTGCCCATATCTTATCCTTCACTATTTATGTCTGATTGATCCAAATCTTCAAAGAACTATATCCTTTTTTTCTCGAATGTGGAAAAATGCACTTGAGAAACCATAGTAGGTTTTGATGAGAAGAGAGGAAATATGCATAGAAAAAAGCAAGTTTGGTTCTAAAAAATACTTACTGAACTTACATGGCATACTATATGACAGAAGACATTTATTGGTAAAGTCACAAAACCCCCATTTTATTGTCTCATAAAAATACACACAGAAACTTAGACCTAGATTGTACTAGATGTGACACTTTTCAATAACACATTTGCTCTTCTTCTGGTCTAATAACAAGATTTCTCATGATAGTCTTACCCTGAATTGAAGGATATAAGAAAAATGAAATTAGTGAAATAAATTCAAATAAACATTACTTAAAATAATAGAACAAAAACCTCCTAGAATCCATAGCCTTTCCTGTATTGCCCTGGCCTCAAATACACTTAATATATATTTTTAAAACACTACATGACAGACACAAATAATGATTTCTATATAAGACAAGGATCCTACTTGAAAATTTCTCATGTAAAAAATAACTCCCCTCTATGAGTTAAAAATCAATTGCATGGGATTGGGAATAGGGAAGGATAGTATGAGAAATTTATAGCTATAATTTTGGCACATAAAAACAAAAGATATTAATAAATTTAATTTAAAAATAATTAACCACCTGTGATAAAGTAAATAATCTTAAGTCATATGTGGGTTAATATTGATAATATCTAAAATAAAGCTACTAAAATACATTTTAGGTCACTGAAATGCCTCCATGGATGCCTTCTCTTAATTCTAATGAAAAATTAATTTTTTTCCTGTGGTTCTGGATAATGGGCATTCCAATTTATTTTTCTACCAATAAGCACTCCTTTCCTGATTATGAGTTTAGGGAATTTATCCTCATTCTCTGTGATGAATAGAGGACCCTAATTATTTGTAATTCCCATAATTAACCCTGTGCATAGTCTGCAAATAGCACTTTAGAAGCTGTGATTAGGGATCCTGGGAAAACAAGGAAGTTGGAGTAGAAGATCTCTAGGGTATCTTCCAGCTCCAAGATTCTGAGTCTTATGAATAAGTGACCTGTGTAAGCTAATTCGATTCAACTTTTCAATGAGAAATATTACAATCATTCAGATAAAAAGGTAATTAAAATAAACAAATAGGAAAAAGATTGTCAAGTATGTCTTTTCTAATAGGTATGATTGTCATGAATAACAAACTTGGAGACATTGACAGTGAAGGGAAGACAGCCCAAACATATGTCATCATATGTCATCATAATGAGAAGGCAAAAATGGCATTTGAAAGGGATGCTTATTCTTTCCTGACAAGTAGTTTTCAACAAGGAGTGATGTAAAATTTAGGAACTATGTGGAATACATGATGCCTCATTTCTGCAACAGTCTTAAAGGAGAAACTATATGAAAAAGAGTAATATGAAAAAGTCTATAAAGCTAGGTTCAAATCAGATATTAAAAAGCTTTAACTACCATGCCAAAGTGTATATTTTTATTCTAGAGTATGGATTCTTAACCTTTTCTATCCTTTTAGCAGACTGGTAAAGACAATGGCCCTCTTCTCAGACTGTTTTTAAATATATAAAGAAAATATTATAATTACAAAGGGAACCAATTATATTGAAATAATTATAAAAAGTAGTTGGATTTTTTCTTTTTTTTTTAAACAAGTTCATGGACTCCAGTTTAAAATTTGTCAAGAGGCAAGAAGGAAAACACTGATGGTTCTTGAGCAGGAGTAGCATAGTCAGTCTTGTGTTTAAGGAAGATTGTTTTGGAAACTATATGGAGAATGAATTGAATAAGGCACAAGCATAACTCCTGTAATATTCCAACTGTGTGGATATTAGAGTCTGGATGACATCCCATTTGAGCTGAGAAAAGGGAACTTAATTGAGAAAGGTGGAATTGACAAGACTTACAATTAAAGGATATGGAGAGTATGGGGAAATGGTTGCAACTATGGGATAAGTTTGAAAAGCTGGATGACTAGAAAGAAAATGATAACTTCAATAGGAAGAGAAAAGTTGGAAAGAGGAATGAAGTTATGGTATAAGATAATGAGTTCTAGTTTGGACATAATGAGTATGAAATTCAAAATAGTCTTGTGGGCATTCTATACATATCTCTGCTATGTAAGTCATGTTGCTAGGTTTGGGGAATACAAAGAAAAATCAAATGAAACAAAAAACAGTTTCTGGTCTATATATAGAGTTTACATTGTATTAATCAAGATTAGCAACACAGCTTTCATTCTTGCACACTGATGACAATGGCTTTTTAGCAATTGCTCCAGAATAAGGCTTCAATGGACTACTGATTTTAAGGGTTAGCCAGACAAAAAAATTTAAACCATATTGCTAATATCAGGAGACCTAGCCTTGACTTATTCCCAAACAATCCCAATATGAACGCCACTTTTTCCCAGAAGCCTTACCTTTTTTAAACTATCAGCAACCTCCCCCCACCCCAACTCTCATGAGGAACTTAAGACACATCATTTATTACTTTGTGTTATATTTATAAACAAGTGTGTGCAGGTAAATATTTAACAATCAGATTTCCAGAAATAAAAATAAATAAAGTACATGTGATATACTTAAATTTAATCTGCATCATGAATATTTTCTCCATCCATCACTCTCTTAAATCTAGCCAATCAACAAAGCAATAAATCATGCTATGATTTGTCACATTTGCTGGTTTCTGAGTTGTAAATGCTCGCTTGAAAATTTTATACTTGTGGAGCCCATATAAACTGGCTCTCGAACACCACTGGTATGAGCCTCTACCAAATGATAAGCTCCATAAGAGAAGGGATTATATTTATCTATTATTCTCTCCTATTGATCAGCATAGCGAAGAACACTCTGAAGGCCAGTGCTTAATAAATGTTTGTTGCACAGACTTTAAATGAATTATGTTAATTAAATTACCACAGTGAATTCTAGTTTTATGGAATTGTAGGATTTAGAATTATAAAATCTCATCCAACTATGAACATTTAAAAAATTATTCTGAACTTAACAAATACCAAATAAAAGCTTCCATGGACAATATATAGCAGATAATAAGGATTGTGTATGAAACTAAGAGTCTCTGTTATGTTCAGCTTGAATTTCCTTTTAAAAATATAATAGTCAGGGGGCAGCTGGATAGCTCAGTAGGTTGAGAGTCAGGCCTAGAGATGGGAGGTCCTGGGTTCAAATCTATCCTCAGACACTTTGTAGCTGTGTTACCCTGAGCAAGTGCCTTAACTTCCATTGCCTAGCCCTTACTGCTCTTCTCCCTTGGAACCAATAAGAGTTTAAATATATATATATATATATATATATATATATATATATACATATGTATAATTTCTTCTTATAATGTATACTATTTCTATTACATATTATATTATATTTAGGTATTATATTTAAATAAATATATATGTATATATAGTAGACAAAATGATGCCTTTAAAGCTATCCTCATCTGCTTTCTTCTTAAACAATTTGCCTTCATTTTACAGGAAAGTGATGTGCCCAAGATCACAAAGCTAAAAAGTAACAAAGGCTGCATTCTATCAGGTCTTTTGTCTTTCCTAAATGTTTTCTCCAGCATTATTCCAATATGCTTAAGGAAATGCTAGTATTCAATCATTAAAATCCATGCTAATAGCTATTTAACTGAATCTTCCACCCAACATTTGCCCAAATGGACTCATAAACTTGTTTCTTTTAAAAAGGGATATTTTTCTTTTTTCCACAGCATGCCCAATATAGACATTTTGTATGATCAGACACATATAACGTAAATCAAATTGCTTGCCATCTCAGGAAGTGGGGAGGGAGAGAATTCAGAGCTCAAAAGGTTGGAAAATGCATACTAAATATTGTTATTGAATGTAACTGGGAGAAAATAAAATAGTATATATATATATATATATATTTCTATATATATATATATATATATATGTGTGTGTGTGTGTGTGTGTGTGTGTGTGTGTGTGTGTGTGTATGTATGTGTGTATTTTTAAAGGAGAACCTGATGAGGAACTCACCAATTTTGAGAAGGAAGATGCTCCAGGGATGAAGGAATCTCCAGAGTGAAAGGGCAGTTGGTGGGGAAGAGGTAAGAAGGAAGTAAACAACCTATGTGGACCCAATCATTTCTTCTGCCTTAGAACCAATAAACAGTACAGATTCTAAGATGGAAGGTTAAAGAAAAAAATCAATATACAAAATTATTGACAATGGAAATTCAAAGAATAACAAACACAAAAGAATAAAAAATTAACTTTGCAAAATTACAAAAAAAATTCTATTACCAAAAAAGAAACATAAGAAATGTTCTCCTCCCAATCACATACACACACACACACACACACACACACACACACACACACACACACATCCTCCTTTGCAGAGGTGGCAGGGCTAGAGGAGTAAAACAATTTAATATACTCATCAATTTCTCTGATTCTTTTCATATTCTTACTATTTTTTTCTTTTTAAATTTTTATTACATGAAATGACTTTCAAATTGAGTAGGGATAAATAGGAAAAATTTCAGTGATGTAAAACAAAGAGGCTTCAATAAAATATGAATATTATACCTACATTTTTAAAGTAAATAATAAATTTGACATTTTCTGAGCTGTCTCTTCTATGCTTTTAAAAATGCTTAAAAAACATTTTAATTTCATTTTGTGAGGGCATTATCTTATTGCTGGGTCTCCACCCCCACTTTCTATGGAAAAGGGGGAAAAACACAATCCTATAACTTTTTTTTTTACTTTTAAACATTATTTTATTTGTTCATTTTCAAACATTATTCCTTGGAATCAAAGATCATTTTCTTTTCCTCCCCCCCTCCAGCCACCCCTCCCATAGCTGACACACAATTCCACTGGGTATCACATGTGTCCTTGATTCGAACCCATTTCCATATTGTTGGTATTTGCATTAGAGTGTTCATTTAGAGTCTCTCCTCAGTCATGTCCCCTTAACCCCTGTAGTCCAGCAGTTGCTTTTCCTCAGTGTTTTTACTACCACAATTTGTCCTCTGCTTGTGGCTAGTGTTTTTTCTCCTAGGACCTTGCAGATTGTTCAGGGACATTGCATTGACACTAATGGAGAGGTCCATTACGTTCGATTGTACCACAGTATATCAGTCTCTATGTACAATGTTTTCCTGGTTCTGCTCCTTTCACCCTGCATCACTTCCTGGAGGTTGTTCTAGTCTCCATGGAATTCCTCCACTTTATTATTCCTTTTAGCACAATAGTATTCCATCACCAAAATAAACCACAATTTGTTCAGCCATTCTCCAATTTAAGGGCATCCCTCATTTTCCAATTTTTGGCCACCACAAAGAGCACAGCTATGAATATTCTTGTACAGGTCGTTTTCCTTATTATCTCTTTGGGGTACAAACCCAGCAGTGCTATGGCTGGATCATAAGGCAGACAGTCTTTTATCACCTTTTGGGCATAATTTCAAATTGCCCTCTAGAATGGTTGGATCAATTCACAACTCCACCAGCAATGAATTCATGTCCCGACTACTTTGCCACATCCCCTCCAACATTTGTATGTACAGTTTTTAACAAAGAAAAATTCCATACATTGGCCATATCCTGAAATGTGTTTCATTCCATCCTTGAATTTATCATCCCTTTATGAAGAGATGGGTAGAATGCTGCCTTATCAACTCTTAGAGGAAAGTTGGGGTTGGTTACTGCACTGATCACACAAGTCTTTCAAAGTTGATTTTCCTTACAACATTGCTGTTATAATGTATAAATTACTCTATTTTTGCTCACTTCTCTTTGCATCAGTTAAAAGTCTTCCCAGGTTTCTCTGAAACTATCCCTTTTGTTTCTTCTTATGGCACAATAACATGTTATTATATTCATATAACTTATTTTTTTCAGTTATTCCTCAGTTATGGATACCCCTTTGATTTTATTTCCCCACAATGAAATGTGTTGCCATAAACATTTTTGTAAATGTGATCTTTTTCCCCTTTTTATCTCATTAAGGTACAAGTCTGGTAGCAATATTTTTAGGTCAAGATATTTGCTTTTGGAAAGGAATAATACTCATAAATAGAACTTTGAGAAATAATTTTGCATAGCAAGGTCCTATTTTACTAAACTTATAGAAAACTTAAATTATCTTCATTGCATATGAATAAACATACAATAGCCAAAACAGATGCTGGCCTGACCTTTTTTTATAGAAGTCTTCTAGCTACTTGCATTACCATCTGGCTCCCATTTGAAATGGTCACTTGGGAACAATAAATAGCTGATATGTCTTTGTACCAGCTTTTGCCATTTATCAGGTAGGCACCTTGGAGTTGAACCAGTGAAAACTAAAACTGAAAGTTCAGAGACTCTATTAATAGGATTTGAAGAAGAGCTTGTTCTTTAACTATTGTTAATAAACTCAAGAATATAATTCTTAATTTTAATTATTTGTAGAGCCAATAATTTATTAACAACAAAATGGAAATTCCCTTTTACCCTTGATACAGTAGAAAGATTATTGAACTATGAAGTGGGGAAAATTGAATCCTCCACTCTATCATGCATTAACTGTGTGTCCTTAGGCAAGCCATTTACTCTCTCTGAGGAGACAGACCTTCCTTCTCTGTAAAATCAGAGAACTGGACTTATATAATTCAGATCCCTTATAGCCCCCAAATGTTATAGCTATTAAATAAGAATATTTGAGAAATTTTGAGGAACATTAAGAAAACTTTGTAGATTTTTTTATGCTCAGTTTTAAAAAACCATATTAGCTATTGCTTTACTTTAATCAAATTTGATTTAAGAACACTTTACACTTGATAAATTTTGCCCTAATTTTTTCAAATAATTGCAACACTAAATAAGTATCATGCCAACTCCTCTAATCATGTAAGCTCTTTGAAGGCAAGAACTGATTTATTTTTATCTTTGTATTCTCAGCACTTAAGCACATTGTCTTGCATATTTTTACATATTTTTCTCTTACTTCTCAACTTTTCTCTGCCTTTTGAAGTTAATATTATCTTTCTAGTCATACAGGTTTTCAGACTCTTCATAACCTAATCATTCTTCCATACTCTCTATATCCATTGTTTCTAAGTCTTATCAATTCTGCATTTCTCGATAAGTTCCCTTCTCTCACACTCAATGAAAGATCATCCCAGATTCACAGATCTACATATTTGGACTATTGCAGGCTGTATGTTTCTGCTTATCCATAGTTGACAAAATAATCTTCCCTAAGTATAATACTGACTATATTATTCTCTCTTCTCAAGAACTATCAGTGGTGCTTTTTTTTTTTTGCCTCAAATAATTGTTGATTGACAAACTAGCACAATCCTAACATTTAAGGGATGTCAAATACTACTAGAAATTTTAACTTTTATTTCCTTTTAATGATAAAATATTTCTGGAAAAACTATCTTGGAAAATATATTGGCAATTTTCATGCTAAAAATCACAATATTAATCTTAAAATGTTACAGTCTTATATACCTACCATTAAAGGCAGATAACTGTGAAAGGAAAGTAAAAGGAGATCATAAGTTCTGATAATTGTTACTTATTTTTTAGACTATAAAAAAAATTTTGAGACCTTCCTTGATTCACTTATCCACTTCATCCTCTACCTTCTTGACCATTTTCCAGAACATGGTATTATTGACAACCTTCTCCTCCTGAATTTTTCTTTCTTCCCTTTTCCTCATAGTGTTCCTTCCTATTGTCATCTGTTCCCCAGCCCTTGCATATGAGTTACCTCAGGATTCTGGTTAGGACTCTCTCTTCTTTTCTTTCTATAATATTGATGGTGAACCTTTTAGAGATAGAATGCCATACTCCTCCCCTCCCCCACCAAAGTGCCAAATACATCCCCCCATTCCCTTACCCCATACAGGGGGAGGGTTGGGAGGAAGTGGCCCCATTGGGCTGCAGGATGAGTGAAGTGAGAAATGTAGAGGGGGGAGGTTGTGGACCAAGCACTCTATTCCCCTCCAGCTCTGCCATCTGTGAGCCACCCACATTACTCCCTGTGCACTCCATTAGGCTGCTGGACAAAGAGGTGGGGGATGTGAAAAAATGTTATCAGGCATGGTGGAGAGAGGAAGGGGAGTAGGTCTGACCGAGTCCCTTTGCCTTTCTAGTAATGAACTCTGGCATGTGCCCATAGAGCAGTGGTTCTCAACCTTTCTAATGCTGTGACCCCACAATACAGTTCCTCATGTTGCAGTGACCCCAAACTAAAAAATTATTTTGGTGGCTACTTCAAAACTGTAATTTTACTACAATTATGATTCTGAATGTAAATATCTGGTATGCATTATGTATTCTCATTGCTACAGATTGAGAGTTTGAGAATTGCTGCAGTAGAGAGTGCTTTCAATACCATTTTTGGCACTCATGCCATAGGTTTGCCATCACTGTTCTATATCCTTTCATTGTGATCTTAATACCCCTGCTTGATTTAACTATGATATCAATGCAAAAAATAAAACATGTGTGTGATTGTTGTAATGGAGGGATTATGATAAGGGACAGTAATGATGAAGAGAAAGAGGTAATGGGGTAGAGAGAGTGAAGAGATCCTTTTCCTCCTCCCTTCCTTCTGAGGAAAGATAGACAAATCCTGACTCCTTGAAAGGGAAGTATGTCTCCCCAGAGAATGTTTTCTGGGAGATGGAGGACAGGAGACTAGAGAGGGAAGCCTTACTGAGATGACAAGATGTCCCCCTGAGGTCCAATCTATCCTTGAGAGGCAAGATGAATTCTTATGTCTCTACTTCCCCCAGGGAAATCAACTATCAGTCCCTTTCAGGATCTTAGGGGTACACCACTGCCAAGGAGAGATGTAAGTTCCTTGGGTCCCTGAGATCTATAAATCAAACCCCTCTTCAGTGAGAGGTATGACTCTCCCCAAATCTTCAGTACCCTTAGTGATGTTGTTTAGAGACTGACCCGGACCTAAATCTTGAATAACAGGTGATTTATTGGGGTTCAAGTAGGGAAGAGGGTAAACATGGAAGCCCTACAATTACCACCTCTAGCAGATTGGCCCTCCAAAGTCTAGGGGTTCAAGGCTTCTCAGCCTTGATCACTCTTTCTTGCCAACTGCCTGTTAGTCCCTACTCCTAAGCTAACTAAAGCTTGACTTTTTTGTTTAACTAAAGAATTCTACAAAGGATTGCTCCAAGCCTAGAACCAACATTCACAGAGTGAATCTAGGCATGGCATTATAGCAATATGAAGGGGAAATAGTTAATGTAGAAGATGGAAGGTGCACTTTTCTATGAGAAGCTCTGTGTCTGGCTCATAGAAGGATGGAGTAGCATTGCAGAATGGGCAGCAAAGGCTGAACAAAAATGGGGAAGAGTGGAGAATTTAAGAAGGTATGAATAATGCTATAAGTATAATGGAATAGAGCAAATTAGCAAATGCCACACCATTTTATTGTGCCCTTTATTGAGCTCTGGGTTATAAAAAACGTATTAACCAAAAAAAAGAAAAAGAAAAAGCACAATACTCAAAGGGGACAAGTCCTTTGAAAGCACACATTTGTTAAGATGAATGTTAAATCCTAACTTAAGACATTTTAGTAAAAGGAGAAATATTCCAAAATACTTTTAGCTGACTGAAATTTTAGATATGATGAATAAAACTTTATTTTCAAACCATCTGAGTTTTTAAAAAATTATTTCTACTAAGCTTATTTTTTAAGCATTAGGACCTTGATTTTTTGTGATGAAAATAAACATTTGTCAAAAATATATCAAAACCAACCCCCAAAGCATGCAAACTTTCAAAACTTACAAATACATATGCAGTCCTTATTATGTATCTTTCATTTATTATGTATTTTTTCATATTAATAAAACTATCACCAAGCAATAAGTGCAAATGTTCTTTGGTTTAATCATCAAAATATCCAACAAAAAATAAACAACTTTGGTAATTAAATAAAAAAGTGAATTCTATGTATTCACAACAAAACCTCTCAAATATCTGAAATCCATTCATTTTGATCTGTTTGCTCTTTGGGAAGTTCTTTTTTTTTTTAACTACCCATACATTTATAATGGGTCTCTCTGTTTATTAGACCAACTGGTCACTGGCTTTTGGTGGTCTCATACCAAGAGTCCCATACTATTGCAGATTGTCATTCTTCTTTCTCCTAGTTTTGAAATTTATGTCTTTCCCACATTTAACAGAAAAACACTTTCAAAACAACATCCAGGTTATACTCCAGCAACTGCACTGACAAACACTCAAGATAAACATGGCCCCACAACATTTTGGGAAACACAGATATTACCATCAGTACTAAATGGGCACACACGTTATTCCTATTTTAATATATTTTATCATACTATGACTTCTTTTAAATATAATTTCCTGTTCCTCAAAGGCTAAAAATTTTTTGGGGATTTTCTTACATTTTTTAATGATTCCTTCCTTTCAAAATATTGAATATATATTATACACATATTAATATACATGAATGAATATGTATTAAATATATGTCAACAACAATCAGATTCAAACATTCTGCCTTCATTCTGTTTTACTGTTTGTTAAACAGGGTCAGGCAAGGGAGAGAGAGACAGGGAGAGAAATCCTTGGAAAGGATCTGTGGATGGCTCTCTTCAAAAAGTCCCAATCCACAGCCCCACTGCGGACTTTAGACTGCTGTCAGGAAGAGTTTGGTTGGAGGTATTCAGGCTTCAGAAAGGACAGTAGGTCTCCAAAGGAATAGGTTTCTACTTAGCTTCTGGGGATCTACCTCTCTCTCTCTCCTTCCCCATGCCAGAAGTAAGTTGTCTGTTGGATCCTCAAGTCTCAGCTCCTTCCTTAGAACTTTCAGTTTTTTCTTTCCCTTCCCCAACTCTTCCTTCATCAGGTCTCTTCAAGAGATGATCTCTTGTCCATGTAAAAAGCTCTCTTCTTTTATCTTACTCTTACTCTTTTATCTTATCTTACTCTGTGTGCGTGCGTGTGTGTGTGTGTGTGTGTGTGTGTGTGTGTGTGTGTGTGTGTGTGTAGAGTGAGAGAGACAGTAGTCTCAGTCTCTTTCCTGAGATCTAGTCCCATATCACCAAGTAGCCACTCAACATTTCTGATTAGATATTCTAAAGACATCTTAAAAATCAAAAGGTTCAAGTACCATCATCTTTTTCAGTCATTCAGGTTTGCAACCTGTAAGTCTAATCACATGTCCACAATTGAATCTCCTCCCTTTTCTTCAGTGACATAATTACAGTTCTATTTCAAACCCATATCACCTCTTTTTTCTACTATCACAATATGTGTGTTCCTAATGGGTCTTCCTGCCTCTAATCTCTACATTCTCAACATCATACTACCAAAGTTGTGTTACTGAAGTATAGATCTTATAAATTAGAAAGATTCCAGTATGGTCTGAGTGAAAGCCTGCCATTTGAAGATCATCCCAGTTGTGTATAGAGAATTTCATTATTATAATGTCTAGCCACTCAGTTATTAATTTTTTCATCCCAGTGATCCATAAAATAGATGAAAATACAAAAATGGCTTTCAGTCTTTTGTGGTTCCCTTTATTTCCTCAGCAGCCACACTGATAAAATGGCAGAAAGAGGGACAAAGGATACTAAGTATCAACTCAATTAAGTTTAGCATATTTTAAGAATACAGTTTATGCCAGGGAATATCTGAGGCATTGGGAAGAAGATAAAACAGTTCCTGTCTGGACAAACTAATATCATACTAGGGAATAAGGAGAGTGGAAAGGTGGCATACAATACATACACAAATGAATGCAAAGTGCATGTTATTATCTTGTTTAGAGATAATCCCTCTGAATAATTCTTCAGAGGATTACTTATGTATTTAGAATACTTCTTTAGAGTATCACTCAGAAGTATGAATGCCTAATCACATCTTGATAATAATCAATGGATTATAGTATCATAGGATAATAGATTTAGAGATGGAAAGAAGCTTAGATGATATCTAATCTAACTTTGTCATTTTATAGAGAAGAAAACTGAAGTCCAGAGAAAGGAAATGATCTCTTTAATTGTTCAGGGGAAACATGCTTTAGTTGGCTAGTACTGAAAACCTTAATTTCAAATATAATTTTAATTATTTTTGTTTCTTAGAGTTATTTATGACTTTTCAAATATCATAATTTACAAACCAAACAATAGGTTCTATATTTAAATGCTGCCTGAGAAAGATAAGCTATTTGTTATTTTCTAGGAACCCCAATTATTATTAACCACTTAATCATTCACTTCTTTATTGAGTGGAACCACTCACCTTATCTTTAAAAAAATATTTTTATTGATATCTTTTGTTTTTACATTGCTTATATTTCCAAAATACATCTCTCATTCCTCTGCTTTCCAGGAAATTTTCCTTTACAACAAATGAATAAAAGGAAAAGAAAAAAGAAAAGCAATTCAGGAAAATTAAGCAAAGCTACAATTGAGTCCGACATTACATGCACTATTCTGTACCTATAATCTCTTAGCCTTGAAAAAAAAGAAGTGTCACACTTGCATTAATCTCTTCTCAAGGACCAAATTTCTTATAACTATATACCTTTTAGTTTACATATTTTACATTTATTACTGCAAGAATTGTCCATAGGGTTTCTTGATTCTGCTAACTTCATTCTGCATCAGTTCAGATACATTTTCCCATGCTTCACTGAACTCTTCATATTCATCTTCCCATAAACTTACTAGCATTTTATTACATTCTTACATCACAATGGTCTGACCATTTCCCAATTGATATGCATCTATTTTTTCCAGGTCTTTATTATCAGAAAAAGTTCTATTACGAATATTTTATTTCATTGTTTGGCTTCCTTAAGGTATATGCCCAGCAGTAGGACCTCTGGTTCAAAATTTATATACATTTTAAGTTGTCTTTTTTCCTTTAAGGATAATTTTAATTGATTTACATAATACTTGGGTCAAGTCAAAGATTCATCAACAGTGTATTTTTACTGTGCCTACTTCTTACTACAGACACTTCAACAAGGATTATTCCCAACTTTTGTCAACTTTGCCAATTTTCTGAATGTAACATGAAAGAGTAGAAATTTATTTTTTATTCTAATTTCTTTTATCAGTAATTCAAAGCAATCTCTCATTTGGTTGTGTAAAAGGTGAATTCAAAATAATAAAGCACCCAAGGTAGCTGCCAAATTTTATGGAGATTTAATTAATATAGTAGAGAAGATTTTAAGAAGAAGGAGGAAAGAAGGGGCTAATACTGGGCAGGAAGGTAGGAGATATAGAAAGTAAGGGTTTGAGTGTGAAGGAGGAAAGAATCAGCTTAACCTCCAAAGAGGCTTAGCTAAGATGCCTGAACCTGAAATCAGCTCCAGGGCAAACTCACCATCCAACACTCCAAGATGTTGGAATGCTTAGTATGCTGCCAGTCAGAGTTGTCTCTCCAGAGAAAGAGAAAGAGGCAGAAAACTGATGTGCCTTATATGGACATTTTTACATCGCTTTTCTGTGTCTCATCTGTACCAATGAGGACTTACCTTGACTTAGGACAGCCCAGAGATCTCTCCTTTTTTTTGCACATGTCAGTTGAAGGTCATCTCCTCAGATAATTAAATCTTGAGTTTGATACAGACCTTTCAAAATCTTGTTAAACTGAGCAGGGTAGAGAATTTGGGTTTTCCAAGACTTGATTCTGTTATTCCAAGCATCTCCATTGTTATTGATCAGGAAGTAGCTGAATCAGATCTTCTAAAGAATGGTCTGATTAGGGTGGAATAGTTTTAAAATTCACAATCACCCCTGAGGCCCAAGGAAGACTAGTCTCTCCAATGAGTCTTGTAAACATACCAGCTATGAAATTACAATAGTTAGAGATAAAGGGGAAGTAGGAGAGAGAGAGAGAGAGAGAGAGAGAGAGAGAGAGAGAGAGAGAGAGAGAGAGAGAGAGAGAGAGAGAACGAGAGAGAGAGCAAACCAATGTTTTGCTGGGCGCATTGACAAAAGCCAATTGGGGGCAGTCTCCTTTGACATAAGAATGTACATTCAAAATAAATGTTCAATCATCCTTCTGTTCAATCAACCACACCCAAATGTTTCATTCTTGATCTTGATGTAATGTAGGTTTTCTGGCATCTTTCTGCAACAGTTCATTCTCTGGATTTAGGAGTTAGCAAGCTTCTTCCTTGAAGATCTTTCTCAAAAAAAAAACAACCCTTTTTTTTTTGAGACTCAATATTTTAAAATGTTATTTATCCCTATAAGAAAAGAGGTCATTGGTAACTTAAGAATTGTATTACCTGGGCAGCTAGAAGTATTACACTTAGAGGGAACAGTGACAAATTGCATAGGATGAAATAAGAAGACAAAAATATGTATATAGATATATGTATGCATAAGTACATATATGTGTGTACACACACACACACACACACACATATATATAACTAGAGATGAAAAATAGTTTAATACAAAAAGAAATGGAAAAAGAAAAAAGGGAGTAAATTTATATGTCACAAAGAAGCTCATGGTGGGAGGGGGAAGGAGAGAACATAAATACACTGAAAGGATAAAGAAGTTGAAGATAAGAAATACCGTAAAGGGTGAATTTTATGGTTGAGACTGAAAAAATCTAAATTTAAATGGTCATCAAGGGAAATCCCAAATAATAAAATACCCAAGTCAGCTGCCAAACTTTTATGGTGATTTAATTACAACAGGAGGAAGAAATTTTTAGAGGGAGAGAGAGAGGAGGAGAGAAGGAAAGAGGGAGAGAAGGAAAGAAGGAGAGAAGGAAAGGAGTTTAACTCAGAACCATTCTTGTTCAGGCTGAGCCAAAGCGGGCATTAAGGCCTTGGAAAGCCAAGGCAAAGAAAGGGGTTAGTTCTTATCACTTATGTGACTGGTCTGAAGGAAAGCTGTCTGCAGGGTTTTTCCAAGCTCAAGCTCTAGAATCAAACTCAACTCTAACCCTCTCTAAAGGAAGTCACAAGAACTCCAGAGGCTGTTCTCTAACTCACTTCCTGCATCTCACATGTGCCAATGGTGGCTCAAGCTTAACTTAGGACATCCCAGAGGTTTGACCTTTTTTTGCACATGTATGTTGAAGGCATTTTTTCTCAGATAATTAAATCTTGAGTTTGATGCAGACCTTCCTAACCTTGTTAAACTAAGAAGGGAGGAGAAATGTAGTTTCCAAGACCCGATTCTGTTATTCCTCTATTGTTATTGATCAGGAAATAGCTAAATTTGATCTTCTAAAGAATGGTCTAATTAGGGTGAAATAGTTTTGAAATTCAAAATACTCAACTCTTACATGCAATAAAATTCACTCGAAGAGGGAAGAACAATCCAATCTATTGGGGCAGAGAATTGATTTGAGCTCTATAGGAAAGTAGAAGGATATCAAAAGGATTGGTGGGAATGGAAGTAGTACAATAGAGGGAGAGGGTGTGGCATAGTTTTAAAAGAATGTAAAGAAAATAAGAGGGAAATAAGAAGGGAGAGGGGAGAAAGGGAAATAAAATTAGTGTGGGAATTAGGGGCACTGATTAAAAAAAACTGGTGTAGAAGGAAATAGTGAAAGAAGAAAAGTCAGGACTAGGAATAGAAATCAAAATGCTGGGAAATACACAGTTGGTAATCATAACTCTGAATATGAATGAAATAAACTCACTCATAAAACACAAGCAAATATAAGAGTGGATTAGAACCCAAACCCTACCATGTGCTGTGTACAAAAAACACACATGAGAAAGGTAGAAACTCATAGGGTAAAAGTAAGAGGATGAAGCCAAATCTATTGGGCATCAACTGATAAAAACAAGGCAGGAGTCACAATCATGATTTCTGACAAAGCCAAAGTAAAAATAGATGTAGTTAAAAGAGAAAGGGATTGTAATTACATTCTGATAAAAGACAGTATAGACAATGAGGAAATATCAGTACTCAACATGTATGCACCAAATGGCATAGCATCCAAATTTCTAAATGAGAAACTAGTGGAGCTCAAGGATGAAATAGAGAGAAAAACTATACTAGTGAGAGACCTGAACATTCTGCTATCAGAACTAGATAAATCAAACCAAAAAATAAATAAGAAAGAGGTAAGAGAAGTGAATGAAATCTTAGAAAACTTAGAGTTAGATATATAGAGAAAAATAAATAGGGACAAAAAGGGATACACCTTCTTTTCAACAGAACATGGTACATTCACAAAAATTGATGATGTACTAGGGCATAAAAACATTGCAAACAAGGGCAAAAGAGCAGAAATAATAAATGCAACCTTCTCAGATCACAATGCAATGAAAATAATAATTAGCAAAGGTACATGGAGAGGCAAATCAAAAATTAATTAGAAATTAAACAATATGATTCTCTAAAATCAGTTAGTTAAATAACAAATCATAGAACAATTAATAATTTCATTGAAGAAAATGACAATGATGAGACATCCTTTCAAAATCTATGGGATGCAACAAAAGCAGTACTCAGGGAGAAATTTATATCCTTGAGTTCATATATTAACAAACTAGAGAGAGCAGAGGTCAATGAATTGGGCATGCAAATTAAAAAACTAGAAAGTGAAGAATTTAAAAACCTTCAGATGAAGACTAAATTAGATATCCTAAAAATCAAAGTAGAAATTAATAAAATTGAAAGTCAAAGAAGTATTGATTTAATAAATAATACTAGAAGCTGGTACTTTGAAAAAACCAATAAAATGCACAAAGTACTGGTCAGTCTAATAAAATGAAAGAAAAAAAACAAAATGGCAGTATCCAAGATGAAAAGGGAGACCTCACCTCTAATGAAGAGATGAAGAGTAAATTAAGGTAATCATTAAAAAACTATTATGCCCAATTATGTGGCAATGATTATAGCTGATATGGATGAATATTTATAAAAATATAAATTGCCTAGACTAACAGAGGAAGAAATAGACTACCTAAACAACCCCATATCAGAAAAAGAAATTGAACAAGCCATCAAAGAACTTCCTAAAAAAATCCCTAGATCCAGATGGATTCACAAATGAATTCTATCAAACATTCAAAGAACAGCTAATCCCAATATTATACAAACTATTTGACAGAATAAGCAGATGATTTCCACCAAATTCCTTTTATGACACAAATATGGTACTGATTCCAAGGCCAGGTAGATCAGAAAGAGTGAGAGAAAACTACAGACTAATCTCCTTAATGAATATAGATGCAAAAAAGACTGTTGCAAGTGACCATGAGGGTTATTCACTATGGCCATGTAGGATTCATACCAGGAATGCAAAGATTGTTCAATATTAGGAAAACCATCCACATAATTGACCATATTAACAAGCAAACCGACAAAAATCACATGATTATCTCAATAGATGCAGAAAAAGCCTTTGACAAACTACAGCACTAATTCCTATTAAAAACACTAGAAAACATAAGAATAGAAGGACCTTTCCTAAAAATAATAAACAGTATATATCTAAAACCATCAGCCAACATCATCTGCAATGGCGATAAACTAGAAGCCTTCCCAATAAGATCAGGAGTTAAACAAGAATGCCCATTATCACCTCTATTAGTTAACATTGTACTAGAAACACTAGCTGTAGTAATTAGAAAAGAAAAAGAAATTGGAGGCATTAAAATAGGCAAGGAGGAGACCAAGTTATCGCTCTTTGCAGATGACATGATGGTCTACTTAAAGAATCCTAGAGAATCAACCAAAAAAGCTAGTCAAAATAATCAACAACTGTAGCAAAGTTGCAGGATACAAAATAAATCCACATAAGTCATCAGCATTTCTATTACATCTCCAACACATCTCTGAAGCAAGAATTGGAAAGAGAGATTCCATTTAAAATCGCCCTAGACAATATGAAATACTTAGGAATCTATCTGCTGAGACAAACACAGAAACTATATGAACACTCTCTACACAAATAAAACTAGATCTAAACAATTAGAAAAACATAGATTCCTCACAGGTAGGACAAGCTAACATAATAAAAATGAGAATTCTACCCAAATTAATTTACTTATTTAGTGCCATACCCATTGAACTACCAAAATTTTTTTTTTACTGAATTAGAAAAAAACATAACAAAGTTCATCTGGAAGAACAAAATATCGAGGCTATCCAGGGAAATCATGAAAGAAAATGCGGAGGAAGGTGGCCTTGCAGTCCCAGATCTCAAACTATACTATAAAGCAGTGGTCATCAAAACAATATTATACTGGCCAAGAGACAGGAAGGAGGATCAGTCGAATAGACTTGGGGCAAATGGCCTCATCAAGACAGTCTATGATAAGCCTAAAGATCCCAGATTTGGGGACTAAAATCCACTATTGATAAAAACTACTGGGAAAATTGGAAGATAGTATGGGAGAAATTAGGTTTGGATCAACATCTCACACCCTACACCAAGATAAACTCAGAATGGGTGAATTACTTGAAGGAAACTATAAGCAAATTAGGTGAACACAGAATAGTATACATGTCAGATCTTTGGGAAAGGAAAGACTTTAAAACCAAGCAAGAACTAGAAAAAGTCACAAAATGTTAAGTCAATAATTTTGATTACATCAAATTAAAAAGTTTTTGAACAAACATAACCAATGCAACCAACATTAGAAGGGAAGCAACAAATTGGGAAACAATTTTCATAACAAAAACTCTGACAAAGGTCTAATTACTCAAATTTATAAGGAGTTAAATCAATTGTACAAAAAAAAATCAAGTCATTCCCCAATTGATAAGTGGGTAAGGGACATGAATAGGCAATTTTTAGTTAAGAAATCAAAACTATTAATAAGCACATGAAAACACATTCTAAATCTCTTATAATCAGAATGCAAATCAAAACAACTCTGAGGTATCACCTCACACCTAGCATATTAGCTAATATGATAGGAAAGGAAAGTAATAAATGTCAGATGGGATGTGGCAAAATTGGGACATTAATGCACTGCTGGTGGAGTTGTGAATTGATCCAGCCATTTGGATCTAAGCCCAATCTAAGCCCAAGGCAATTTGGAGCTAAGCCCAAAGGGCACTAAAAGTCTGTCTGCCCTTTGATCTAGCCATAGCACTACTGGGTTTATACCCCAAAGAGATCCTAAGGAAAAAGACTTGTACAAGAATATTCATAGATGCACTCTTTGTGGTGGCAAAAAATTGGAAAATGAGGGGATGCCCTTCAGTTGGGGAATGGCTGAACACATTATGGTATATGTTGGTGATGGAATACTATTGTGCTCAAAGGAATAATAAAGTGGAGGAATTCCATGGGAATTGGAATGAATTCCAGGAAGTGATGCAGAGTGAAAGGAGCAGAACCAGGAAAACATTGTACACAGAGACTGATATACTGTGGTACAATCAAATGTAATGGACTTCTCCATTAGTGGCAATGCAGTGATCCTGAACAATTTGGAGTGATCTAGGAGAAAGAACACTATACATACTCATAGGAAAACCTTTTGGAGTAGAAACATAGAAGAAAAACAACTGCTCAATTACATGGATTGAAGGGACATGGCTGGGGATGTAGTCTCTAAATGAACATCCTAATGCAAAAACCAACAACATGGAAATAGGTTTTGATCAAGGTCACATGTAATTCCCAATAAAATTGTGCATCAACTATGGGAAAGGTGTGGGGAGGGGAGGGAGGGAAATAATATGATTCTTGTAACCAAGGAATAATGTTCTAAATTGACTCAATAAATAAATAATTTTTTAAATTGTCCATCTCCTTGTGTTTCTCATCTATTGGAGACTGGTTTTTAGTCTCATATAATTGTTTTACTCTTCTGTACACCTTGGATATTAGATCCTTATTAGAGATATTTGATATGAACATGCTTTCCCATTCAATACTTTTCCTTATTATTATAGTTGAATTGATTCTATTCATACAAAAAATATTATGCAATTTAATGTAATTGAAATTATATTTTTCTATCCCTTATTTCATTAAGAACTCCGATGTAGTTCTCTTCTATTTTTGAATGTTATGACTTTTAATACTTAAGTTATATACATCTTGACCTCATTGATTATCACTTTATCTGCAAGCAGTTAAACTGATTTTATTTACACTGAGTCAGTTGTAAACAAGATCAATCTTAGTGTGATGTTTCCATTAAAATAGGCAAAATTTCTTGCGTCCTAAGGTCACTGGTCTCTAAATTCTCTATATATACTATATATATATATACTATATATATACTATATATATATAGTCTATATATATATATACTATATACTATATATATATATATTGCCATATAACAATATGTATATTGCCATTATTCAAGGACTGTGGAGTTGATGCTTTATTAAAAGAACATAATGGCCAAAAAAAAAAGGAGTGGTAATATTTCTAGAGCACTCCGACCTGATCAGAGTATTCTGTTCACATCTAGAGAATTCTGTTTAGGGCTAGGTACTGCTTTTGAGGAACACTGGTAAGCTGAAGGAGGGAAGCAAATCTGGTGAAAGACCACGAGATCACACCATAAGAGCATCACCTAAATGAAGTGAGAATCTTCAGAATGAAGAAGATTTGAGATATCGATCACGATAGCTGTCCTTGATGGATTTGACACATAATATAGAATTTAGACCTGTTCTCCTTGAACCTTGAGACCTAATTTTGAAGAGGTAAAGAAAAACTGTAAAGAAACAACCTCCTAATAATTAGAGTTTTTTAGTTTTGAATATACCACTTCATGAAATATTTTCAAGAGAAGATTATATTTCTGCTAGTTGGGAGTATTATAGGGGATGATCATCCTCAAACAGTGAATTAAGTGTCCTCTGTGGTACCTCCTAGCTCTTAGTTTCAGTGATTCTTTGATTAAAAATCAAAAGTGAAGTCATTTCAAGAGGAAAAGTGATAAAGAATTAACTTGTGAAAGAAGTGGCACCTGAACTGTGCTTTTAAGGAAGGTAAATGTTCTACAGTGCAAAAATGAGGAAGGGGTACATTTCAGACATGAAGGACTACTTATTTAAAGTTGAGCATAAATGGAATAGAATGGCACTTACAGGGAAGGGAAATTAGGCCACTTTGTCTGGAATAGAAAGTATAATGAGGACCAATGACAGATTTAGTTCACTTAACATGAGGCTTCTATCCAAAAAATAATTTGATAAACTAGCACAGGAAGTAAACCACAAACACACACATTCAAATTCTTGCTATGTGTAAATCCAGAAGGTATAAAGATGTTGCTGCTTGGTCCATAGGAAGTATGAGGTGTTCAGGATAGACTAATAATTCAGGCATAAGGGCTTGCCAAGCCTTTTCAAGGGTTGTTTTTCTTCACTGGCTTCAACCTGCCACTCACCTTTCACTAGTGGCTCCCAGAAGCAATAGCATGCACAGAGACCACACTGTAGTAAACTCTCTTGGAAAGTGGGCTAAACCAGATTCAGGTAACTGACAGGATTCACAACTTTCTTTTCTTTTCTTTTTTTTGAAGTTTATTTATTTATTTAATTTGGAATATTTTTCCATGGTTACATGATTCATGTTCTTTCACTCCCATTTTCTCATCCCCCCTCCCATAGCCAAAGAGCAATTCCACTGGGTTTTACATATGTCATTGATTAAAACCTATTTCCATATTAGTAATATTTGTACTAGAGTGATAATTTAGAGTCAAAATCCCCAATCATATCCCCATGGAACCATGTGATCAATCATATATTTTTCTTCTGTGTTTCTATTCCCACAGTTCTTTCTCTGGATGTGGGTAGCATTCTTTCTCATAAATCTCTCAGAATTGTTCTGTATCATTGCCTTGCAGCTAGTAGAGAAGTCCATTACATTTGATTGTGTAATAGTGTATCAGTATCTGTGTACAATGTTCTTCTGGTTCTGCTCCTTTTGCTCTGCATCAATTACCGGAGGTCATTCCAGTTCACATGGAATTCCTTCATTTCTTTATTCCTTATAGCACAATAGTTTTGCATCACCATCACATACCATGAGTTGTTCAGCCATTCCCCAATCAATGGACACTCCCTCATTTTCCAGTTTTTTTGCCACCACAAAGAGCACGGCTGTGAATATTCTTGTACAAGTCTTTTTCCTTATGATCTCTTTGGGGTATAAATCCAGCAGTGCTATGGCTGGATGAAAGGGCAGGCAGTATTTTAAAGCCCTTTGGGCTCATCTCCAATTTGCCTTCCAGAAGGTTGGATCAATTCACAACTCCACCAGCAGTGCATTAATGTCCCAATTTTGCCACATCCCATCTGACATTTATTACTTTCCTTTCCTATTATATTAGCCAATCTGGTAGGTATGAAGTGGTACCTCAGAGTTGTTTTGATTTGCATTTCTCTAATTATAAGAGCTTTAGAACACATTTGTATGTGCTTATTAATAGTTTTGATTTCTTTAACTAAAAATTGCCAATTCATGTCCCTTGCCCATTTATTAATTGGAGAATGGCTTGATTTTTTGTACAACTGATTTAGCTCCTTATAAATTTGAGTAAGTAGACCTTCATCAGAGGTTTTTGTTATGAAGATTTTTCCCAATTTGTTGCTTCCCTTCTAGTTTGAGTTCCATTGGTTTTGTTTGTACAAGATCTGTTTTAATTTCATGTAATCAAAATTATTCATTTTATAGTTTGTAATATTCTCTATCTCTTGCTTGGTCTTAAAATCTTTCCTTTCCCATAGATCTGACAGGTATACTATTCTATTTTCATCTAATTTATTTATAGTTTCCTTTTTATATTTAAGTCATTCACCCATTCTGAATTTTTCTTGATTTAGGGTGGACTCACAACTTTCAATGGGTGAGGGGGATGTCTATCCCAGGCTTGTGAAAACTTCCCCCAACAGAAGGAGAGGATGAAAACAACTTTTTCAAACAGTCATGAAGGCAGCTAAAGTAGATGCTTTGGAATGCTCAGTGCTTGGTCAGAAGCCAAGGTCACCTACTGCATCCTGGGACATCATGAGTCACCTTAACTTTTGTCTTGCCACAGGACTTGGAAGACAGAAAGAATGAGGCCAATGACTATATAGCTCTGTTTTACTTAAATCCAATTTATGAGTCAAAAGACATCACTAGTGACATAATTTTGGACCTCTTCAAGTATGAAGGATGACAAACAAACAAACAGACACATGGGAGGATTTCAACAGTTATCAGAGAGTTATGTATGCTGCTGATGAAATAAATGTAGCCAAAAGCAAAAACAAACAAGAAAAACAAAACTCATTGTCAAGATAATCTTCGTATAGTGCTCATGATAGAAATAAAATGTCATGGAAACAATTGTACCTTGTGTGATAACATACATTGTAGAGAATGAATTGGAGAAATTTTATAAGGAAAATAACTATATACACAAAATTAAACCAACTTATAAATGCAATACAAAAGTGGGAACTGAATAAGAGAGCAGAAAAGATGTTGGGAAATTGGTACAAAATCAAGAAATTAAATAATCAAAAGCATAATAAACTATTCAGAAGGCTTACACTTATATACTATTATCCTTTTTCAAGAGTAGAGTTGGAAAGTGTTGTATGTGGCAAAGACTAGACAGTGTTACAAAAATAAAATCAACTATATCTTATTTGGCAAGAAATAAATTGGATCCCAGTCCAACCCCAGAAGATTCTCTATAGTGGGTGACCTTAGTAGTCACAGTCATGTGTCTGGGTCTGTCAGTGTGGGGAGCCAGGTTCCTGACCAGCAAAAGTCACAGAGGCCAGATATGATGTATGGGAACTGAGGACATAGGCCATTTGAAGGATCTTGAAGGATGGGGGATCCAAGAAAGCATGAAAAGCCATCATGTAAAGCTTCTGGGGATCTTGCTTTCTCAACCATTCCTTTAGTTTTTCCAGGTGCCAGCTTTTCTATGTAGCCATCTCTGACAAATGGCAGCATGGTGGGGACCACACTAGGCTGGAATCTGGGACCTGATCTTACTTTAAGTTAGAAAGGCTGGAAACTTTATTTCTATTTTTCTATTTACTAATAAATAGTTATAAATTTATTTTAAAGTTTCCAAGATTAATTTTTATTCATAACATATATTTTACCACTGAACACTGAATTAGTCCCAAGTTGAACTAAAGAAGACATGTAGGAAACTGCATAGTATTTTCAGTGATAAGTGGTACAAAATATAACAAATTTGAGTATTTAATGAGATGGAAGAATATTTCAAGATCATCCATTCTAACTCTTTTATTTTGCAGATGGTGAAAGTAAGTCTCTAAGAGATGTGCCATATGTTATATAAGTATTAAATAGTAGATCCATGAATCACAAAGTCACATGATGTTTCACACTCCATGCAAAGCTTTAAACATTACTGTAGCACTGGTGTCAAATTCAAATAAGAAGGAAGACAACTAAGCATACATAAATATTCCTGTGAGACCCTTGGAAATTGACTTAGAAAATCATTAATATCTATATTTTGTTGTATTTTCATTTCTTTTGTTAAATATTTTCCCATTAAAATCTGGTTCTGCTGGTACTTATGGGTGTTTGGGGCCATCTGCACATATTTTACACCTTTGAATTATACCAAGGTCAAGAAAAATATGTCTGGACATTTGGGAAAGTGAGAGTAGCAGGTGGACGGTCCTATTGAGTTATTGATATTCAGGAAATAATGGGAAGGAAAAAATATAGAGACACGTAAACTGTTCAGGGGCAGGTTCTTTATACATTTCCTAGAAAAACATGGACAAATATTGTATCAGTTAAAAATATACTAATAATAAGTGATCTGTACCAGTAGATCAAATAGCTACTCTGAGAAGATTACAAATTATCTGAAGCAAACTAGAAAATGAACATTTGATTTTTTGTGATATGAACATCTTGTTCTAAACACCTTCTGCTATTTCATATTATATGGGCAAAGGAGGCAAAATGGAAAGTTCTGATGTTAGCAACATAGAGATTTACTTCAGGATCTTACTGACTATTTGTTAAGAGGAGTCAACTCTCGGGAATTACCTCAAATATAGAATGTTCTTCATTTGCCCTTCCTCTATCCCATTCTCTTCTTTCTACCTTCTAATTTAATATGGTATGCTACTCACAATGTTCTGCCTTTCAACTATGTGCCTTTATACAGAACGTGTTCTCCATATCTGGAATGTTCTCATCACCTCTGGTTTTGAATTATTTTCAGTTTAAGTCTCACTTTCTGCAGGAAGTTTTTCATGATCCCTCCACACCTAGCTATATTAGTGCTTTCATCTCTCAGATTACCTTCCATCAATTCTGGGTATATCTTATCTGTACCTAATTGATCGAGTATTGTCTCCCCCATTAAAATGTGCACTCTTAGAGGGAAGAAACTATTTCTGCTTTTTTTGTACCTCCAGAATCTGGCACAGTGTTTGGCATTTAATAAGTACTTAATAAATATTTTTTGACTGTCTACTAAATAAAAGTGCTATTATCACCAAAAAAAAATGGTGTGCTACTCATATACTTATCAGTATACTCATGTACTGAAATTTTAAAT
Source organism: Monodelphis domestica (assembly GCF_027887165.1). Lineage (NCBI taxonomy): Eukaryota > Metazoa > Chordata > Mammalia > Didelphimorphia > Didelphidae > Monodelphis > Monodelphis domestica. The sequence goes on from NC_077234.1 coordinate 224,931,025, forward strand.
GAGAATTTCAGATACCTAAACATTAATTAATAGTACTCTGATGAACTTCACATGCACATAAGTGCACTTAAATGATTTTAAGATGCCATGAAAGGTTAACGAGAAAAAATGTTTTCAAAGAATACCAATTGAGGTTGCCAACATAGACCATGATACTATGGAATACACCTAGAAATGGACCCTTTGAGTGACTCTGAAAAAACAAATAATCAAAAAATAAAAAAAAAAACCAACACAAAATACCATACTGTTTAAATGAATCCATATTAGAATATATACTTGGTCATATTCAAGTAAAACCAGCTTTTTTGTGTGCAATAAGCCTTAGTCATTTTGTCAGTCTCTATTCCCTTTGGCTATATAAACTATCCCTTTTTCAGGTCTAGGGTAAGAGGATTTTTTTCCTTCTATTTCAGCCTTCCTATAAAAAAAAAGTTTTCCCAGCATGCAATGCAAATGGCAAAATTTTTTGTGTATTAGCTAGAAGGCTAATTATAATTAGGAAAACAGTATTAGCAGTACTAAAATGATATCAGAATTACAAATTAGTTATCACTTTGCATTTGTAGTGAATGTGTCATTATTTGGATTTTCTCATTATTTTAATTAGAGCCAATTACTCCTACTGCTATAGTCACAGCATGTAACATTTATATATTTTAGGGATAAATTAAATGCTGTCATCCAATAACACATTGGCAGAAATCTGATTTTGCATTCATCAGCAGATCAAAGCTTCCATTAAAGCCTTAAAGGAATTCTGAGCCCAAATGTATGCCTAATAAGACCAAAGGTCTTATCTTATCTCTCCAGTAGACTTATGAGGAGCTAAAATTTAAAGTGGTAGTTACATCCATATTTTTGCTTTTAAAATAAAATTTTATGTTTTTCTTCTTGGCCATAAGTCAGGCCAATAATAGTTTCTATTTCTATCCTTATCCAGTAAAATCTTACTTGTGGCATGGTGAAAATCCAGAATTCTCAAGGGCTATGTTGACTGATCTTTGGTAAGTCCTATCAAACTGAAAGGATGATCACAGTTGGTCATCATGCACTATTGTTACTGTGTACAATATTCTCCTGGTTTTGCTCACTTCACTTTGCATCGCTTCCTATAAGTCTTTCCAGGTTTTTTTTTTTTTGTGGTCATCTTATTTGTCATTTCTTATGGCAATTGTAATCCATCACAATCATATATCACAACTTGTTCAGACATTCCCCTGCCCTGTATTTTCTTAGAGCTAATTTCCCATTCATTTTCCCTTATATGGACCTAGTGTGTCTGTTCCCTGAGGACACATTTAAGTTCAAAGAAGTTTAGCAGCAGATACCAATAATCAGGTGACATTGCTTTTGGCAACAGCAACTTATAATGACTGTCTGCTAAGGTTTAGAGAGGATACAATCTGTACCAATAAATGGAAGACTCACCCTAAGAAAATGATGGAGCCTTTTAAGTACTAAAATAAGAAGCATATAGCACTGCTATAATGCCACGTCCATAGTAAAAACAATTACATGAAAAGTATGAAAACTTGCTTAACACTAGATCCTTCTTTGACTTTTAGCTCATATTGAATGCTTACTAAAGTGTTCTAAAATTAATATTCTTCTCTAAGTAAATTGACTTTTACTTATGTTTTTAAAATTAATAAAAAAAATATAAGCATCCAGCACAGCACCCAGTATAAAACAGTTCATTTACAAGTATTTATCAATTGATTCTTAATAAGATATGTCATAAATTTGTTTATGTGGTTATTAAAGCAATATCAAACATTTTAAAGACCCTCTCCTGCACATTTTAAAGTATCAAAGCTCTAAGGTGATAAAGGGAAAGTTGAAAATCCCCCAAACTTGGATTGTAAGTATTATGTAGTTTTGAGAGGCTTAAGGAAAATTCTTCTACTTCATTTACCATGATTCTAAGCCCACTTCCAATTCTACTTACACAATTTATTTAATCTGAGTTCTATTCAGTGTGTTGTGTAGTTAATTCAATGCTCCACTTAACCATGATTGCATTCTCATATGTAATTTTCAGCTCTGCAACTGAATTTTTATTTCGACTCACTATTTTCACCATTCATCAAAATTCCAACTCTATCCCTAGCCAAATTCCAGCTCAGATCTTTCTTTCTCTGTCTTTTCCCAGAATAAAGTTACATGTGATCTCATTTAGCAGGGGCTTTTCTACTCTTGATTCTTTTTCTTCAGAGTGCATTATTTATATTGAAGAGATCTTTGATCATCATAATTTCATGGGTTGAAACAAAATTTTAAATGGCAAAAAAACATGCCTAGTATTGGCTTTAGCACCCCAAATCTGCTCTTACTTTCCCTCATTCCCTCCTATTTTCTTTCCTCCTTTTTCCACTTTCTTTTCTTTTTTCCTCCTTTTTTCTTTCTTTTCTTCTTCCTTTCTTTTTCTTTTCCCCTCCTCCTTCCTTCCTTCTATCCCTCCCTCTTTTCTTCCTTCCATGGACTTCAAGTACTACATCTGTGGTCCTATAGTCTATAACTACTAGTCTTCCTCCCTCAGAAAATTAGACCCAATGATGATACCTATCGTGGGTATGCTGACATACTATTTATTACACACATATATCTTCATACTTGCATGCATATATCTATCTATTTTCTAAGGGTATTTCTGGAGCAACTGGAACCAGCTGGCATGGCTTTCAGTTTTTATCTTAGTTTTGTGTCACTAATGCTTATAATTTATTTTGTTTTCTTTCCAGTATCTTACTAGTAAATTTTCCCCACATTTCCATCAGACCTATTTAATCACAGTAATTATAGCAAGCAATTAATTTCAATTGAGCCTATTCCCCAAACACCAAGCACTTAAATAGCCTCTCTACTCCTTTCCATCAAGGAAGAGAATATTGAAATAGTTTACCCAAAGAGAGTGGAAAGAAGCACAATCCCATTAATCTCTATTTCACTTGACTAAAACTTTTTTCAAGACTTCAATGTGGAATTAGTCCAACTTTAAATCTCATACATTATCATTGAACAATGTCATTGATTTATACATCTTGAACTGGGCTGGAAGACTGTTATCTCATTACCACCACACTGTTTGCAGAAGTGCTAGATAGTACTGATAATGTAAAACATTTTTAACTTTTATTACCCAATAAGACTCTTCTCTCTTCTCTCTCTCTCTCTCTCTCTCTCTCTCTCTCTCTCTCTCTCTCTCTCACACACACACACACACACACACAAATATATCACATTTCTCTCATTTCCTACCTCTCTCCCCCAGTTCTTATATATGGGGTTTTTAGAAAACTGATGCAACAGGCTATCTCTCTGCCAACTTTAACACACAGGTGACATATTGCTTCATAATCCATTGACTATTTCTGAGGAAACAGCACAGCCATTCAGTCATAGGAGTTTGAACCCCTCATAGACTTTACTTATTGTTCACGGACTGCTAGAGGAAAAAAAATCTTAATGGAGAGCCAGTAAGAACATAGTTCAATACAAGTTGCCAGGAAAAATAGTTTAACTATCACTAGAATTTGTTATAGAAATCTTTCATTAGAAACTAATGTAGAGTTTTTTTCACTTTATATGAACAGACAGAAAGATATAGATAGAACATTTACTAAGTACTGACTATGTGTCAAGGACTATATTAAACTCTGGTGTTACAAATAGAAACAAGAAGGATTATCATTCCCTCATCCATAGGGATTAAAGTACAGAGTTCAAGATTGGAGCCAGAGTAGCGGAAATAAGGATGATGACTAGATTGTAGGTAGCATGGTAGGGAGACATCCAAGGACTCCATAGTTTTGAACAAAATGGAAGGAGTGAATACGCATGTTTGAGGTATTGAACTTTTGCTATTGTTCCTGTTATACTAATAATCTATATACTAATGGTTGTGCAGTTGTACCTTGCCCTCAACTACATGCATTTTCCTAATCATGCCATTTTTGGTTTGTGTTGTGGAAAGGAAAACTGAATCAAACTTTAGGCCTTTCTGCCACTGAGGTGGAACAGACAGCAGTTGGAATATTAGATTGAAGATTGATGGACAACAATGACAGTTGGGGGGGAGGGGTGATTTGGAGAGTGACAGTTACACTCAAAGGAGTCTCTCTTTCCTGACCCTTGGACTGTCTCTGAATAGAAGTACCTCTATTCCTGGATCTTTCCCAACTGTGTGCTCTACCTGGATTCTTGTGATCATGTCATCAAAAAAAAGGGATTTAAGGGGAGCAGTTTGAACTTAAGGCTGGTCTTTAGGGCAATAAGTCAAAAGATACAGGCCCAATCAACTCTGAAAGTCAGAACTTTTTCTTCTTCTTGCTGTTTACTGCCAAAGACTTTGAACTTAAGAAAGCTGGCACAGATTAGCATAGACAGGAATAGAAGAAACCCTCCACCAACCTGTGAGGCCTGACCTCTGCTCAAAAGCTAAGAAAGACTCAAACCCAATCTGGGCCAAAGTATAGGGAAATCCCTCTTCCCTTGACCCTGATACCTTCCCAATCCAAACTTGTTATTAAATTCATCTTGAGTTAAATAACCTGCAGTCAGAAAGGAGGAGGACTATAATTTCAGGGGAATGTAGAGGGAACAGAACCTAAAGACAGCCATTCAACCATAAACAGTCCTTATCAGACCCCTTCCAGGGGTCCTTGGTCCAGGGAGAGGCTTGTGCCTCAGAAGGGTCCATGCTTACCTTCCCTGGGGAATCTTTAACATCAATCAAGGGGTAATCATGGCTGCAATCTAGACGCCACATGCTTCATCTCCCCGGCACCGAAAGAAATAGACTACATCAAAGGAGCATAAAAATCACCTTTGGCAGAACAGGACTCCCCAGTATCCCACAGAGGTGAAGGTACGTGGGGCTTGAACATTTCCACACTATAATAAGAAGGAGGAAAAGCTTGCACAGAAAAGTGAACTGAGCCGCCCTTACCCCACCCTACCTCCCCCACCAAACCAGAGTGAGCTACATGAGCTCTCACCGGGACAGCGAGTGAGTGGGGAATGTCTCTGTCTGGGGGGGGGGGGCACTCCAGGGTCCTTGGGATCTGGGGACTGCCAGGAAAAAACATCTCAGGGCGGTGTCACTGGAGAACCCGGCCCTGATTACGGGGGTCAGCAGAGCTGTACTTGGGGTGGCTGCTCTGAACATTTCCGCAGAGCTAAACACCAGGGGCGGACCACACACTGATTATCTGGGCGGAGCTGAACACATGGGCAGTGTGGCTGTGATCAGGGACCCAGCTCTCTAAGAAACCTCAGAGGCTGGGAAGAACTAGTCTGAAGCAACCTAAATTCACAGAAAAACCACCCATATAACCCAGACCCAAGACCAAAAAGGAAAGGGGAATGAAACCACCAAAGGGATGGCTCACATGGCCCAAAATCAAGCCTCCAGGAAGAAAGGGAAAAAAGTGACTATTAAAAACTTTTATGGTGGAAGTACCCAAGGAAAAGAGGAGAATGAGGAGGAAATAAAAAAAAAAACCAGAACATGCCTCCCAAAATGGAAACTATCAACAAGCTCTGGAAGATCTCAAACTGGAACTTATCCAAAAGATGGAAACCTGGAAAGAAAAATGGGAGAAAGAGATCAGCAGTCTGACAGATAAGACTGCTCAATTGGAAAAAAGAGCTCGAAGCATCCAATAGAAGGGCAGACAAAGCTGAAAAGCAAAACCAATCCCTAGCGACCAGAATTAAGCAACTCGAAGAAAGTGAGATGATAAAACAGCAAGAATCAATAAAGCAAACCCAAAAAATTAATGAATTAGAAGAAAACATATAATATCTCACTGAGAAGGTCACCAATCTGGAAAACAGAGGGAGAAGAGAAAACCTCCGAATTATCGGTCTCCCAGAAAAACCAGAGATAAACAATAAACTCGATAGTATTCTACAGGAGATTATAAAAGAAAATTACCCACACATTCGGGAGCAAGGGGACAAAATAGAAATAGAAAGGGTTCATAGAACACTCTCTATACTAAATTCCCAAAAGACAACCCCTAGGAATGTAATTGCCAAATTCAAGAGTTTCCAAGAAAAGGAGAAAATCCTACAAGAAGCCAAGAAGAGGAGCTTCAGATATAAGGGGGCTCCCATAAGGATCACACACGACTTAGCAGCTAACACACTAAGAGACCACAAAGAATGGAAGATGATATTTAGAAAGGCAAGAGAGCTGGGTCTCCAACCAAGAATCAACGACCCAGCAAAACTGACTATATACTTCCAGGGGAAAGTATGGGCATTCAACAAAATAGAAGATTTCCAAGCATTTGCTAAGAAAAGACCAGAACTTAGTGGAAAATTTGATATCCAAGCACAGAAAGCAAGAGAAACATGAAAAGATGAATATGAAAGAAAGGGAAAAGGAGATAAATCTTATCTTTTTCTTTAAGTCAAACTCTCTTCTATAAGGACTACATTTACATCAAATTATATATATTAATATGTCAGGAAAAGGTTTTGTGTAACTCTCATAAATTGTAACATCATAAGAGTAGTTAGAAGAAACATGCATAGGGAAAGATTGGGGCATTAAGAAGATTTGGGGAAAGTGGGGGCAAAGAAAGGAAAAGGGAGGGGGAACCATTGATAATACTAAGATTTACTTCAAGAAATACGGGGGGACTTAATAGAATAATCTTTCCCATATAAAGATACACATGGGAAGGGAAGGGGAAGAACTCTCATATGAGAAGGACAGGAAGAGAGCGTGAAGTGGAATTACTTAAACCTTGCTCTCAGTGAAATCAAATCTGAGAGGGAAGAACATCTAGATCCAGTGGGATCCTGAATTCTATCTTATCCATTAGGGCAAGAAAGAAAGGAAAATTAAGAAGGGGGAGGGGGGAGGGAGTATAAAAAGGGAGAGAAGGAGAGGGGGAAGGGTAAGGGAGCATAAAAAGGGAGGGGCTAGAAAGGGAAGCATCTCAAGGGAGGGGACTAGGGGGACTGACCTAAAGTAAATCACTGGTTCAAAAGGAGAAAGCTAAAGAAGAAAGGTCAGAACTAGGGGAAGATATCAAAATGCCAGCAAATCCACAAATGACAATCATAACTTTGAACCTGAATGGGATGAACTCACCCATCAAATGTAAACAAATAGCAGATTGGATTAGAACCCAAAACCCTACCATATGTTGTCTTCAAGAAACACATATGAGGCCGGTTGACACTCACAAGGTCAGAATTAAAGGATGGAGTAAGACCTTTTGGGCCTCAACTGATAGAAAGAAGGCAGGAGTTGCAATCATGATATCTGACAAAGCCAAAGCACAAATAGACCTGATCAAAAGGGATAGGCAAGGTAAATATATTCTGCTAAAAGGGAGTATAGACAATGAGGAAATATCACTAATCAACATGTATGCACCAAATGGTATAGCATCCAATTTTTTAATGGAGAAACTAGGAGAATTGAAGGAGGAAATAGATAGTAAAACCATATTAGTGGAAGACTTGAACCAAACACTATCAAATTTAGATAAATCAAACCAAAAAATAAACAAGAAAGAGGTAAAAGAGGTGAATGAAATCTTAGAAAAATTAGAGTTAATAGACATAAGGAGAAAAATAAATAGGGACAAAAAGGAATACACCTTCTTTTCAGCACCACATGGCACATTAACAAAAATAGATCATACACTAGGTCATAGAAACATGGCACTCAAATGCAGAAAAGCAGAAATAATAACTTCAGCCTTTTCAGATCACAAGGCAATAAAAATATTGATAGGCAAGGGTACATGGAGAGCCAAATCAAAACTTAATTGGAAATTAAATAATATGATACTCCAAAATTGGATAGTTGGAGAAGAAATCTTAGAAACAATTAATAATTTCATTGAAGAAAATGACAAAGGTGAAACATCCTTTCAAACCCTATGGGATGCAACCAAGGCAGTACTTAAAGGAAAATTCACATCCCTGAGTGCATATATTAACAAATTAGGGAGGACAGAGATCAAGGAATTGGAAATGCAAATCAAAAAACTTGAGAACGAACAAATTAAAAACCCCCAGAAGAAAACCATAGTAGAGATCCCAAAAATTAAGGGAGAAATTAATAAAATCGAAAGTGACAGAACTATTGAGCTAATAAACAAGACTAGAAGCTGGTACTTTGAAAAAACAGACAAAATAGACAAAGTACTGGTTAATCTAATTTAAAAAAGGAGAGAAGAAAGGCAAATTAACAGCATCAAGGATGAAAAGGGGGATCTCACCTCCAATGAAGAGGAAATTAAGGCAATCATTAAAAACTACTTTGCCCAACTATATGGCAATAAATATACCAACCTAGGTGATATGGATGAATATTTACAAAAATATAAATTGCCTAGACTAACAGAAGAAGAAATAGTTTTCTTAAATAATCCCATATCAGAAAAAGAAATCCAACAGGCCATCAAAGATCTTCCTAAGAAAAAATCCCCAGGGCCTGATGGATTCACCAGTGAATTCTATCAAACATTCAGAGAACAGTTAATCCCAATACTATACAAACGATTTGATAAGCAAAGAGGGAATTCTACTAAACTCCTTTTATGACACAAACATGGTACTAATTCCAAAGCCAGGCAGGCCAAAAACAGAGAAAGAAAATTATAGACCAATCTCCCTAATGAATATAGATGCAAAAATCTTAAATAGGATACTAGCAAAAAGACTCCAGCAAGTGATCAGAAGGGTCATCCACCATGATCAAGTAGGATTTATACCAGGGATGCAGGGCTGGTTCAACATTAGGAAAACTATCCACATAATTGACCACATCAACAAGCAAACCAACAAGAACCACATGATTATCTCAATAGATGCAGAAAAAGGCTTTGATAAAATACAACACCCATTCCTACTAAAAACACTAGAAAGCATAGGAATAGAAGGGTTATTCCTAAAAATAATAAACAGTATATATCAAAAACCATCAAATAATATCATCTGCAATGGGGATAAACTAAATCCATTCCCATTAAGATCAGGAGTGAAACAAGGATGCCCATTTATCACCTCTATTATTTGACATTGTACTAGAAACACTAGCAGTAGAAATTAGAGAAGAAAAAGAAATTGAAGGCATTAAAATAAGCAAGGAGGAGACCAAATTATTGCTCTTTGCAGATGACATGATGGTCTACTTAAAGAATCCTAGAGATTCAACCAAAAAGCTAATTGAAATAATCAACAACTTTAGCAAAGTTGCAGGATACAAAATAAACCCACATAAGTCATCAGCTTTTCTATATATCTCCAACACAGCTCAGCAGCAAGAACTAGAAAGAGAAATCCCATTCAAAATTACCTTAGACAAAATAAAATACTTAGGAATCTATCTCCTGAGACAAACACAGGATCTATATGAACACAACTACAAAACACTTTCCACACAACTAAAACTAGACTTGAACAATTGGAAGAACATTAACTGCTCATGGGTAGGACGAGCCAATATAATAAAAATGACCATCCTACCCAAACTCATCTATCTATTTAGTGCCATACCCATGGAACTTCCAAAAATTTTTTTTACTGATTTAGAAAAAAAATAACAAAGTTCATTTGGAAGAACAAAAGATCAAGGATATCCAGGGAAATAATGAAAAAAAATACAAAGGAAGGGGGTCTTGCAGTCCCAGATCTCAGACTATATTATAAAGCAGTGGTCATCAAAACAATTTGGTACTGGCTAAGAGACAGAAAAGAGGATCAGTGGAATAGACTGGGGGCAAGCAACCTCAGCAAGATAGTATATGATAAACCCAAAGATCCCATCTTTTGGGACAAAAATCCACTATTTCATAAAAACTGCTGGGAAAATTGGAAGAAAGTATGGGAGAGATTAGGTTTGGATCAACACCTCACACCCTACACCAAGATAAATTCAAAATGGGTGAATGACTTGAACATAAAGAAGGAAACTATAAGAAAATTAGGTGAACACAGAATAGTATACATGTCAGACCTTTGGGAAGGGAAAGACTTCAAAACCAAGCAAGAATTAGAAAGAGTTACAAAATGCAAAATAAATAATCTGGATTACATCAAATTAAAAAGGTTTTGTACAAACAAAACCAATGTAACCAAAATCAGAAGGGTAGCAACAAATTGGGAAACAATCTTCATAAAAACTTCTGACAAAGGTTTAATTACTCAAATTTATAAAGAACTAAATCAATTGTACAAAAAATCAAGCCATTCTACAATTGACAAATGGGCAAGGGACATGAACAGGCAGTTCGCAGCCAAAGAAATCAAAACTATTAATAAGCACATGAAAAAGTGCTCTACATCTCTTATAATCAGAGAGATGCAAATCAAAACAACTCTGAGGTATCACCTCACACCTAGCAGATTGGCTAACATGACAGCTATGGAAAGTAATGAATGCTGGAGGGGATGTGGCAAAGTAGGGACATTAATTCATTGCTGGTGGAGTTGTGAATTGATCCAACCATTCTGGAGAGCAATTTGGAACTATGCCCAAAGGGCGCTAAAAGACTGTCTGCCCTTTGATCCAGCTATAGCACTGCCGTGTTTGTACCTGAAAGAGATAATAAGGGAAAAGACTTGTACCAAAATATTTATAGCTGTACTCCTTGTGGTGGCAAAAAAATGGAAAATGAGGAGGTGTCCATCGATTGGGGAACAAATTGTGGTATCTGTTGGTAATGAAATAGTATTGTGCTAAAAGAAATAATGGACTGGAAGAATTCCATCTGAACTGGAACAACCTCCAGGAAGTGATGCAGAGGGAAAGGAGCAGAACCAAAAAAACATTGTACACAGATACTGATACATTTTGGTACAATCGAAGGTGATGGACTTCTCCATTAGTATCAATGCAATTTCCCTGAACAATCTGCAGGGATCTAAAAAATACTATCCACCAGCAGAGGATAAACTGTGGGAGCAAAAACACCGATGAAAAGCAACTGCTTGACTACAGGGTTGGAGGGGACATGACTGAGGAGAGACTCTAAATGAACACTATAATGCAAATTCCAACAACAGGGAAATGGGTTCGAGTCAAGAACACATGTGATAACCAGTGGAATCGTGGGTTGGCTATGGGAGAGGGAAAGGTGGTGGGAGGGGGGGAGGGGAGGAAAAGAAAAGGATCTTTGTTTCCAATGAATAATGTATGGAAATGACCAAATAAAATAATGTTTAAAATTTTAAAAAAAATCAATCAATAAAGAAGACATCCCCTTAGGCTATCACAGTTGGCCCATTTCTCAGGAACCACATTTTTCAAAGTCAGCCTCTCAGCAGAAGGTATCTTTCTACTTTTACCTCACCAGCATCCATATTCACTCTATCCCTTCAACTCCTCCATTCCCTGTTACAAAATCTTCCTTACCCCCTGTACCTATTAAATCATCTATAATTCCTTTAACTATTACAATGTCCATTTATCCCAACAAATTTTAATATCAGATCTCATTTGTATATTTTTAAAGTGGAGTATTAAAAGGTGAAAGAACCAATTAAAATATTTTTTCAAAGTAGACTTTTAAAAGTCATAATTCTAGCCTTTCCTTATAGAATAAGCTTATCCTTCTTCATCTTTCAGAAGGCAGATAAACATGCCTTATGTTTTCTTAAAAAATCAGCTCAAGTATTATCTTTTACTTATTCTTCTAGCTATTAATTCTTCCCCTCCACAAAAAGATTCCTTAAGCCTTCTTCATATATAAATAAATCTATATACTTATTCCTGGGGAAATTTGATCTCCAGAGGCTTATTCTGGCCATGTCTTGATCACTACCAAAGGCTCTGTGTGGTTTTCTGAACAGTGAACTCCAATTAGATGGTATGGTAGTTTGATGGCAGAACCTAGAGTCAGGAAGACCCAAATTCAAATCCAGCCACACACACTTCCTAGCTATAAAGGTCATGACCTGGGAAAGTCATTTGACCTTTGTTTCCCTCAGATTTTCTTCTAGAAAATCAGGACAATAATAATAATAGTGCCTAACTCACAGGGTTATTGTGAGAATAAAAAAATACAATATTTGCAAAGCATTTATCCCATAAGATCTCATTTCAGTATCTCATTTATATCTGTTTTTAAAGCAGAATTTTAAAAGTAGGTTGTAACATTAAAAAAAGACAGTGCCTGGCACAAACTAGGTATTTAATAATTGCTTATTTCCTTCTGCTTCTCCTTTCCAGAAGCAAAGACCTTATATAGGATCAAAAGAAGAGGTTGCTGGACAGTCTGTTTCATATTATCCCAGGCTGTGCCTTTTCTGGATCCTACTTAAAAGCAACAGACTTAGTAAATGAGGGGTTGGGATGCACAATTGAGGAATGTGGATTTCTCCAAAAGCTTAAGGGTTCAATTAGTTTCTGGGCATCTTTTTTAGACTGTGGTAAAGCATATGTCAGTAAGTCATTCTGGACTTTGTCTGGAATCCTATTGATTTTCCCTACTCACTGTACCCCCCAAACTTGACTGAGCAGGTTATACCCTATATTTTCTCTTAAATTTTTTTCTTTCTTTTTTCCAGGCTACATTATAAATACAATTTTTAATACTTATTTTCTGACATTTTACATTCCCTGTTTCTCCCTCTTTCCCAATCCTCCCTAAGAAGCACCTAATATGGTATAGATTGTACATATATTATTACACAAGACATTGTTCCATGATCATCATGTTGTAAATCAGGGCACATATTGCTTACACTAGAGAAAAGTCATGAGGAAATAAAGTGAAGAATGATGGGTTTGAATCTGCATTTGAATTCTGTGTATTCCTTCTATAGTGGTGGATAACATTTTTCATTGGAGTCATACTGAATTCTTGCTTTATTGATAATAGTTAAGTCATTCACAGATGATCATCACATGATGTTGTTGTTACTGTGTGTAACATTCTCTTGCTTTTCCCCACTTTGCTTTGCAATTAAATGCATTCATAAAAGTCTTTCCAAGTATTTTGTGATCATCTTGACATTCCTTATGGCACAACAGTATTTTATTATAAGCATATATTGTTATTTGTTCAGCCAATCTCCTGCCTTATATTTTCTTAGGGCTGATTTTCCATTCATTTTCCCTCATATGGACCACCACATGATCTTGGACCTCTGCCACTTTGGCTTAGGGAATATTATACCATAAATGTAGTTGTATAATTCAAAGTACTCAGAAAGCATTGCCTTTTTTAAGTATCTATCCTCCATGATGAAACCATATGAGGAAGAGTTCAGGAAGCCCTGGAAAGTATGAGAAGCTATATTGGACTCTTTCAAGATAAAAGCAAACTCTTCCTAACTAGTCAGCATCAGGAATAGAACTAAAATAAAAGATTGGAAATGGTGATAACCCAATACCACTAATGCTGAGTTCGGGCTTTGCTATAGGTACATAGGCTAATACAGTTCTTATAGTTAATGCCATCACTGGTTCCATCCACTCATATCCTAAAACCATACAGCAACACTGGGGAAACAGGGTAAAAATCCCATAAGGGATATGTAGGAAACAATCCCATAGAAAACACATTTGCCATGTCCCCTGACATGTTATTTACAGTGTACATAAAGTTGCTATACAACACAGGATATGTTCTATTATTATCCACTATGATCAGTATTTATAAACACCAAAGAACAGAATAACAACAACAAAACAAAAATGGCCTCCTATCACATGTGCCTTTGGGCTCTTTAAACATTAAATCCCATTCAATGTCAGTCAAAAGTCAGAATTCTATGACACTCAGGGTAAGCAGCACTAGCACCTTGGAGAGCAACCAAGGGCTGGAGAGGTTCAATGGAATGTACTCATGTTGCTTAACTGCCAATTTACTAATCTGTCTGTTTTTCTCTGGCCAAAGTCAATTACTTTGCAGGTTGCCCCACTGACTCGCCAAATGTTATAGGGTGGGTTAAAAGAAGGGTTAAACTAGCTGTATATATAAAATAAAAGACTTATTTAACTAAAGGGAGAAAGGAAGGGAAGGGAATCAGGGATTAACTTACTTCTAACCCACTCCAGATATTAAAATCCTAAACTTTCTATAATTATACTAAACTGACTAATAAAGTTAAGGAAAGATTTTTAGAGGCAAGGAGACCTTTCTTTGATCAAGCAGAAATCCCAGTGACAGCTCTGTAGGTACACACAGGATTAGAAGGAGAATGATGATTAATCCACACACTATCCACCAGTGTGAGATCACTCACTCAACCACTCCTTCAAGATAGTTCAATTTCCTGGCAGCTTCAAAGTCTTTTCCTTCAGAGAGAGCCAACTCTACTCCCCCTCTGTCTTCTTCCAGAGAGACAACAGTCAGTCCCAACTGCCTCTCTCCTTCTCAGTTCTCTCAGAATGTTGACCCAGTCCTTGCCCTGTGGGATCTCCTTGCTTCTTACTTTTTGCAAAGCTTATTCTTTACAACAGCTACCTATCTACAACAGTGAAAAGGTCAGGAACAGCTGTGATGGGTTTGAAGACTTTATTCAGCTCCCTTTGATTCACCATGTTGCCAATTTCTCACAATTAATGGGGTTGTTGTAAGGGGAGTAATTATAAAGAACCCCAGCTTCCTTCATTTCCAGCCTTTGGAAGAAATATATTCCAGGTCCCATAGGAACCAATATTATTTAATATTAACTGCATTGATATAAATTTTAGATAACTCTTGTTGTTGATCCTTTTTTGTTAGCATTTATTTTTTATATGTAATATAAACATATACTTGATATATTAAATATAATAAATATGCTTGTCCAAGAGAAACAAATTCTTACATTAGATACATCTCATTCTTTCCCCTGCTTCCTTCCACCCCAACCCCTCTCAAGAAGGCAGGTAATATGATACAGGCTGTACATATATATTATATCATTTTGTGAAACAAGACAAATGTTGCTTACACTAGAGAAAAATTCATGGAGGAAATAAAGTTAAGAATGGTATGTTTCAATTTGCTTTTAGATTCTGTTCATTCCTTCCATGGTAATGGATGTCATTTTCCTCATGAGTCTCTTGGGATTGTCCTGAGTCCTTACCTTGTTGATAATAATCAAGTCATTAATAGTTTATCATCATACATTATTGTTGTTACTCTGTTCAACATTCTCCTGGTTTGGCTCACTTCATTTTGCATCACTTCATACAAGTCTTTCCAGGTTTTTTGTGATCATCTTGTCTGTCATTTTATATCACTATAGTATTTCATTACAATCATGTATCACAATTTGTTCAGCTATTCCCCAATAGATGGACACCCCTTCAGGGTTCAGTTCTTTGCCACCACAAAAAAGAGCTGTTATGCAGGTTTTAGAATATTTGGTTTCTTTTCCTTTTCCTTTATCACCTTGGGAAATAAACAGTGGTATTACTGGGTCAAAAGGGATACACAATTTTGTAACTCTTTGAATATAATTTTAGATTGCTCTCTAAAATGATTGGATCCATTCATAGTTCCAAAAACAACGTATCAGTGTCCCGTTTTTTTCCATATTCCCTACAACATTTGTATTTTGTCCTTTTATAATTTTAGCCAATCTTATGGGTGTGAGATGGTATCTCAGTGTTATATTGATCTTCATTTCTTTATTCAACAAGGATTTTGAACATTATTCATATAAGTACCTTTGACTTAAAAATTTTTTAATTTAATTAATTAATTTAGAATATTTTTCCAAGGTTACAGGATTCATGTATTTTTCCTCTCCTCTTCCCTCCCCCATCCCAGAACCAATGAGCAATTCTACTAGGTTTTACATGTTTCATTGGTCAAAATCTACTTCCATATTATTACTACTTATAATAGAGTGATCATTTAAAGTCAACATCCCCAATTATATCCCCTTCAAACCATGTGATCAGTCATATGTTCTTCTTCTGCATTTCTATGCCCACAGTTCTTTTTCTGGATGTGAATAGCTTTCTTTTTCATAAGTCTCTCAAAATTCACCTGGATATATTGCATTGCTGTTAGTAAAGAAATCCATTACATTCGATTGTGCCACAGTGTATCCATCTCTGTGTACAATCTTCTTCTGGTTCTGCTCCTTTCACTCTGAATCACTTCCTAGAGGTCCTTCCAGTGCACATGGAATTCTTCCATTTCTTTATTCCTTTCAGCACAATAATATATTAATATATGGTATCAATAGATACAACAATTTGATCAGTCATTCCCCAATCAATAGACATCTCCTCATTTTCCAGTTTTCTGCCACCACAAAAAGTGCAGCTATGAATATTTTGTACAAGTATTTTTCCTAATTATCTCTTTGGTGTATAAACCCAGCAGTGCTATGGCTGGATCAAAGGGCAGAAAGTCTTTTAAAGTCCTTTGGGCATAGTTCCAAATTGCCTTCTGGAATGGTTGGATCAATTCACAACTCCACCAGCAATGCATTAGTGTACCAGTTTTGCCACATTTGATAACTCTTAAGGTTTTCACTTGGTTCTATACACAATAAAACTCAGTTGGGATTGTTGTTCAGTCATATCTGACTCTTTGGGACCTCATTTGGGATTTGGTTTTCTTGGCATAGATACTGTAATGATCTGCCATTTCCTTCTCCAGCTCATTTTACAGATGGTGTAAACTGAGGCAAAAAGGGTGAAATGATTTTCTCAAAGTCACACAGTCCATGATTGAGGGCAGATTTGAAATCAGTTCCTCCTGACTCCAGGTCTGATGCACTATCCACTGTTTCACTTGTAAGAAAATTGTTGAGGAATTGAAGGGATATGGACAAGTGGTTTATTGTGAAAACTAAGTGAGCCACAATGACTCCATCTTGTGTTTCAATTCTGGGGCTAGCTCAGTTCCCTTTCTATTCAGTTATGCACCTCATCCAAATTCTTTCCAATGAGAAAAGTTGATTCAATTGTGGGAATTGGGAGAAAAATTTATTGTTTTGTATTATATTGTGTTTGAACCTAACTGTGCATTGCTAGAAAACTAGACCAGCTATACCAGTTGTTTAAAGACCCTTAAACAAGGATGTTGGTTATGTCAACCAGAAACACAGTCAGATCCTAAGATTGATGTAAGGAGTTTTCTCATAATTGTACAACTCAAGCAACCTAAGTGTCTTATCTGGAAACTGACCCCATGCTCATTAAGCAGCTAATCCTGCCATGTTTTTTTGCTTGTTTACAGATATTCTGGGAGGTGTGAGACACTTCATTTTCTGAATTCAGAGAATTGCACTAGTTCATTTTTCTCCTCTCAATTTGGAAAGTCCCTAATCTTTCATCCAATTAGAAATGAGCTTATCTAATGTTGTATTGTTTCCTTTTAATTAATTGATTTTATTTGATTAATTGCTTTTAATGTATAAAAACTTGTGTCAACCTGAATTTGGAGTCTAGACCTAAACTGAGGAAGTCTTTGGTCCCAATTTCTTAAGCAATTAACATGGATTGCTTGATAAATTAATATGCTCAAAAGATCAAAACTATGTTTCCTCTACTTCTTAGCTGTATGACTCTGGTCAAGTCACTTGACCCCCATTTCCTAGCCCTTACCACTCTTCTGCCTTGGAACCAACACACAGCATTGATTCCAAGATGGAAGGTAAGGGTTTAAAGGTTTAAAAAAATTAAAAAAACAACTTTGTTTCCTCAGTTACTTCATTTTTCTCATTATACCCCTACCTTCAAGTTATTACATTAACCCCGATGTCATTAGTCCTCTTTGAAAGCAAAGGACAGAAAAACACAGAAACAAGCCTACAAATTGCTAAACGCTACTTCACAGATGCAAAACAAGATACTTCTTCCCTCCATGCCCCTGAATGATCCAAATGAGTCATGGGCTTTTTTAGAGCAGAGGTGTCAATCACAGGAAATATGTAGTCACTTAAAAATATAAACATATGTATTACATATTTTGATCTTTTCCAGATTACACATTGATACAATTTTTTTTTTGTTTTTGTGTTTGTTTTTAAAACCCTTACCTTCCGTCTTGGAGTCAATACTGTGTATTGGCTCCAAGGCAGAAGAGTAGTAAGGGCTAGGCAATGGGGGTCAAGTGACTTGCCCAGGGTCAGATAGCTGGGAAGTGTCTGAGGCCAGATTTGAACCTAGGACCTCCCATCTCTAGGTCTGGATCTCAATCCGCTGAGCTACCCAGCTGCCCCTGATACAATTTTTAATACTGATTTTCTGACATTTTGCAATTTATGTTCTCTCCTTCCTTCCCACTTCTCACACCACCTCAAGAGGCAGGTAATATGAAATAGGTTGTACATATGTTATCATACAACACATATATCCATTTTTATCATATGAAATGAAGCCTATGATACTCCAGAGTGGGACTAAAATAGATTAAAATTTAATTTGAAATTTTTAATTAAATAAATATAAATATAGTCTATTTTAAAGCTAAATCAATCTATGAGCCACAGGGATTCTTATATACATTTCAGTGATCCTGTTAGTATTTGAGTGTGACATCACTGGTACGGAAAATATCTCAGGTTTAGGTGGAACTGTATGGGTCTAGTGACTTGTTGCTGAATTTCCTTGTACAGTTTTATTAGCACTCCCATAAAGTGATCACTAGCTGCTTTCTTATCAGTCTTATGTGTCAGGAGCCATACCCAAAGTTCCTTCCCAGAGAAGATGTCTTTTGTCTCCCTAGCAGAGAGAAAGGCAAGTTTTGTGATTCCTACGCCTATTCCTCAAGTGTCTATTCATACTGACAATTCTTTTTGCCCAAGCCACAGCTGTTATCTATATGATTCTGTAGCTTGAAAGACCTATAACAAAAGTCCGAAACCACTGAAGTGGAGTAAAATCCAAAGGGTAAGTTCTAATTGTCCCTGAGATAGGCTGGATATAGGGTTTGGAAGATCATGGAGGGGATGTTACTTCAGAAATCCAAATCCATCAAACCTATTTCTTCTAGTAACTTGCCCTCCTCCCTTTCAGATGCTGATGAGAAGAGAGTGTTCTGCACCAGGGATTAATTCTTATAAGGGTCAGAGTCAAATAATTTCCAATCTTAGCCATCTAGAAAGGGACAAAGAGCATTTTCTAACTAGAGGATCTAATAAATTCCATTTACTCTGTAAAAGTAAATTCTCAGAAAGCTCACCTAGGCCATGGAAAGCAGCTGTGGAGAAAGGCTCAGCATTGACCTTTTTGGTCTATAACCTCAGGAGTTATACATCCAGGGATTCAGCATATTTTTCTGGTTTTCTCCAGCAATGACACCAGTTAATTGGTAGGAGAGTTTTGTATAGCTCCTGCTTCTTCTCTCTTCTTCCTGAAAGCAGTGGTCAATTAAAACTTTCTTACCACAAGTGGGAGTTCCCAAATTTTTACTCCATCTGAAATCATCTGCTTAGGAATATGATCCTCTGATTTTCTGGCTGGGGCTAGTCAGTATCCATTCCTATCAGGAAATATCCCTTTTGTATTTGTTGGAGACTGGCTCTATTAGTTGTCCCTTGCCCAGAAAGCCAAGAGTTTGGGCTCTTGCTACTGAATGGGCTGGCCTAGTATATTTTCAGTCTAATTATGATGGCAGTCCAATTTATGCAGAATAGTCAGCAATAACCAGAGAATGCTAGATGTGGTGCTTTTTATACCCCCCTTAACAACCTTCTCCATCACTCACTGAGCTAATCCTCCTAACTGTAAGGGGTTGGAAGGGATGGGTGTGGGAAAGGCTGCTCCCTGTCCCATAGAAAGGAATCCATATACACAATCAGGACAGCTTTTGCAACAGGAGCCATGATATGTCCAATTATCCATATACAGTATTTAGTTCTTCATACCAATAGAGTTCTTCCTCCAACTCAACCATGGCATAATTAGCCAAATGTAAGAATTTGCTCTAACATCAATACTCTCTTAGTTCATCTTTGACATTGGGATGAAATAAGGCACTTATAAGTAATTGAACAGTTAACAGAAGAAAGTTTATTTTGCTCCAATATACCAAGAATGTATAATGGCACTTAGCTTATCTGGACATTGTTTCCCCTTGTCTGCACATGGAAATACATTTGGTCATCAACCTAGTGTATGGTGAAGGCATGGTGATTCTTTTGGTCTTCTAAAATCCAGCAAGTCTGGGGGACCCTGGTTGCTGAACTTTTTGTGCCTTTAGGTAACCAAGAAGTTAGGAAACCAGGCTCAGTTAAGTCTTGGGAGCAATTTTGTTGGGGTTTTTTAGGGGAAAAGTAATTTCTATGAACTAAGGGAAGAGGAGGTATCTGGGCATCCCCCTGTTGTTTGTGGGGAAAGAATCAAGGAAATATTGCTAAATGTTAGTTCTTATCACACAGACATAGAAAAAGTCATTAACAAATGCATAATAACTGATTGAAACAGGAAAATAGCTAGAACCATTTTATCAAATGGTAAATTCTTATCCCAATAGCCTGGATCTTTAAAACATAAGGTAATTATTATTTTTACTACTGTTTGTTGTATTTCTGGTCTGTTTCACTGACCTACTTTTCTAATTCTTAGCCAGTGCCAGATAGTTTTGATAATTACTGCTTTATAATATAGCTTAAAACCTGGTACTGGTAGACTGCCTCCTTTTACATATCTTTTTCATTAATTCCTTTGACATTCTTGATATTTTTCCTACAAATGAATTTTGTTACTTTTTTCTAGTTTAATAAAATGATTTTGGGTAATTTAATGGGGATGGCATTGAACTAGTAGATAAGTTTATGTAGGATCCATGTTTATTAGGGGTTTCCCTTTAATTTTATAATCCCCACTTAATTTCAATGCCCATCTCCTAAAGAAAGACATAAATTAGAGGACATTTAAATATTAGCTCAATTTTCTATAAGCACTGTATTTCCAAATTCTGTTCTCTTTCTATCCTGAGGGAATGCAGACATAGAATATAAGTACATATCTGTATATAACAGAAAGATAGTGCTTCCCCCACTTTTATAATTCCTGGCTGGACATAGAAGGCATTGGAGCAAATCAGGTCCATCATATAGCTAATAATGAATTGAATCTTTTATCAATTTCCAAATTGTTTGATATTCAATAAAAGTATAAGGCTACTTTAGTAGTGTGGTCTTCACAAGTGAGATGATTGTGGTTGTTAGCCAAATAAAATTGCTTTTCTAATGAAAACTGAGTGAAATACCATAAAAATACAAATCTGATCATTCAGAAGGAACAAACAGAAATACTTTTCTACTTTTCTCAAGAATTCATTTTTATGTGTTATGCTATCATCACATAATGACATGTATGACTTGGAAAGCAGATGAAATCTCAGTAATAGGAAATGACTTCTGAATGTGTCAGAAATCATCTTCCCAGTGATATGATGAAACTTCATAAACTTTTTATGTGAGTTGTTAGGTACAATATAGATATAAGGTTTGGCCAATCTGCAATCAAGATAATGTTGACAAAATATGGACATTTCCAAATCTCTTATGATCTAGTTGAACTATTTGTAATGGTTTAAGGTTTAATAGCTTTAAATTGCACTAAGACTTTTGGGGCAGCCTATGTAATGTTCTTTTTCGTGCTAGTTTTCAGAGCCCTAACAATGTTCCTGTTCTGGACCTAAGTTTTCCTTTGAGCCAAGAAATTTCTTCTTTTTGAACCTAAGAATAAGAAAACAAATATAAAAATGATTTCCAAGAGACATTTTCGAGATAAACTGGGCAAATATACAATGTAATGCATGATATCTGAAATAGGAAGTATTATAAGTCTCTTCCCTCACTTATTGATATGTGAAAGTAACATCAAACTTTTTTGGAAATATCTCAATTTAAAAGCTAGCTTTTGAAGAGAAAAATTATAACATCATGAAAAAGGTTAAGTTTTAATTAAATTTAGATAAACGATTCTGACTTTTCTGAATAGTATTAAACCCAGTACAAGGTCCTAAAATCTGGTTTCAAATGCAGTCTCTGTGCTTTCTATCTTCATGACCATGAACAAGCCACTTTCCTTCTCTGTAAAGGCCACAAACTTCTCTGTTTTGGATTAGATCCTTTCTCAGGTCCTTTCTAATCCTAAATCTACAATACTCTGAACAAAGAAGTCAAAGTCTTTTTTAGAGTATCCATTTCTGTTTTGTATCTTTGTTTCCTATAGCATTGTCTCTCATCTTTGGGTCTTTGCATAAATTATTCTTCATAGCAACAAAGCCCTCTCTTCTCATCTCTTTTCAGTTCAGTTGCTACTTCCTTCATGAAGCCTTTCCTCGATTTGCCCTCACACACCCTACATTGCTATTGTTTCCCCTTCAGAGAAATTATTTTTTTACTCAGAATATATTTCATATTTATCTGTTTACATGTGATATCCTCTCTATCCCAATAGGATATAAACTCCATGGATGTAGAAGCTTTTTGTGTTTGCCTTCATATTCTTGGCACTTAGCATAGTGCTGGAACTTAATAAATGCTTGATAAATTGAATTAAATTGGATTTTTGTGGATTCAAATGTTATTGAAATTCAAGCCACATCCCTCAACTTCATAACTGATATCCACCTGGTTTACAGGAATTCATTGACTTTCTTTCTTTGGAAAATGTTTATTACTTTTCTTAGGTGTTGTCAATATTGAATTTCACCTGGAATTTGTCTTAGACAAAAATAGTTTTTAAGATGATGCTGAAGCTTGCTTTTGTTGGCCTTGTCCTTCATTACTTAGAAGATCCACTTTAATGCAAATATTACATGTCCTCTTCAAACTCTCCCATTCTTCTTCAGAGCCTCAGTAGTATTTTATACAGTCAGTATGGAAATGTAAATAGAGTTCTGGACTCAGTGTTAGGAAGACCTTATTCTAACTCATACACTTACTAGCTTTGTGACCTTAGGCAACCTACTTAAACTTTCTCAATGTCTTATCTGTAAAAGTAAGAGCTTATAATAAATGCCCTGTCGATCGCTCACATTTATAAATCTTTGCTTCTATGACCCTGGGATCAGATCTTTGAAATATACTTCTGAAACATCTAGGGCTATTTGACCAGGGCTCACATTCTTTTGTCCTTTCATGAAATCTAATCTCATATCATCAGTTCCTATTGCGGTTCTAGTAGTTTAAACTTCAACAACATGCCCTTCTCTTCTGTTTAGAATCAAACATTATTAGTACAATGTTTTGGAGATGATGTTGATAACTCTTCTCTATACATTCAAGTCAAGTCAACAAGCATTTATCAAGTACTTAGTACACACCAGGCATTATGCTAAGTGCTAAAGATATGAATAAAAACAACTATCAAAAAGTATTAAGAACCTCACCATGTGCCAGGAACTATGCTAAAGCACTAGACTTTTCAGAAGTATATTTCAAAGATCTGATCCCAGGGTCTGTAATAAAGGGAATTTTAAAGGAAAGGGGAAAAGATTTAGGAAAGGGAAAACACACAATTATATAAATAAGTTTATTAATAAAGGAAGAGAATGATTGGGGAAGGAAAGGGGTTAATAGACCATCTGACTATTAAAACCCCAGATACTTAACCCAAAATAGTTCAAATACTAAGCTTAACTTGTCTGAACCAAATTAAACTAAAAGTTAAAGCCTAACAGGAATCCCAGAATCTCACTCTTTCCAGAGCCCTTGGTGGGTCAGACTGCAGTAATCCAGTTGTAAAGTCCTTAGAAGATCCAGGAAAGGGAGAATTTATCTTCCAAAGTCACTCTGTCCACCAGAATGAATGGAGAGTTCCTCTCAACCTCTTCTTGATGATAATCTAAAATAGGCAGCATGAAAGATGGGTTTTCCACGGAAAGCCCCAGATTCACAGCTTCAGTGTTGAATTCCAGCTTCAGACAGACAGTTGAAAGCTATTCCTCCAACAGCTTAGAATTTTGACCCAGGCAGCTCTCTTACAGAATCCAGGTTTGAGGGCTGTCAATCAGTCCTTGCACTCTACTAAGCACTTTCCCTTGCTACAAAGCAAAGATTTATAAATATAAGGGATCTAGAGGACATTTATTATAATCTCTTAATTTTACAGATAAGACACTGAAAACAAAATAATAATGAAAAATATTTATTAACCATTTACTAGATGCTAGGCAATAGGGATACAAATACCAGAAATGAAACATACAAAGAAAGGCAAAAACAGCCCCTAACCTTAAGTAGCTTACATTCAAAATTAATATGTAAAAAATAGGTACATATAGAGTAGGTAGAAAGTAATCTTCAAAGGGAAGACAGCAGCAACTATGATACTAGAAAACGGCTCCTTTAGAAGATTGCATTTGATCTAAGTCTTGAAGGAAATCAGGAATACTAAAAATGAAGGTCAGGTGCTTTCTCTGTGTGTGTGTTTACATATATCTGTCTATTTTCTTAAAACTAGACTAGTTATATATAGAGCAGATATTCTTAATCTTTTTTTGTGTTGTGGTAGATTTCGTCAGTCAAGGAAAGCCCATAAAAAAAAAAACCTTTCCAGAAAGATGTTTTTTTTTTTAAATATAAAACAGAATAGCTAAAATCATAAAGGAAATAAATTATTTTAAAATATATTAGTGGATAATATTATATATATATATGTAATTACAAGTAGGCCAACATAACAGAATCATAGTGTTAAAGACTGTAAAGTTAGAAGGAGCCAGGTTATCAAGAATTTTTAAAAAAGAAAAAGATAACTTTATATTTGATCCAGGCGATAATAGGGAGCTACTGTAGTTTACTAGGTACAGAACTGACATGAATCCTTAAGTAAATCACTTTGGCAAAGCTGATTGGAAAATGGTGCCTATTCATTTATACCCTTCATGCCTGATTTACAAGGTAATTTCTTATGTATGATAAAAAAATATGGCCCCAATTACATGGTGATAGGTATGACAAAACTAGTCAAAGAAATTCTGAAAGACAGAATTATTAACAAGGGTCTACCTTGTCTGCATGCTTATTTGTCTATTAAAATTTTTTAGTAGTGCTGTTAGGTACAAATCCTTCTTTGGAAAATTTGTCATATAACCACCTAATAGGTAATATTTTCTCAAATGTTCAAATAAATTGGCCTTTATCATAGAATCTACCAACTTTCCATGTATGGAAGCAGAACTCACAAATGTGCAGTTACGGAGTTCCACCAAAGGGGATTCATAGTAATACATCCCTGGCCAGTTTTCTGTTATATTTTTCCCCAGGATTCCAAGTTTCATTCCAAATTATTGAGTGAAAACCCATCTCTCCATGATTTTTCTATATATACTTATATTTTAACATTTGTTTTATATTTATATCTTATTTAACATTTTAGCATTATTCACCTATCATTAGAATCCTATTCTTTCTTCATGCTCATGATATAGAAGTGAGCTAGGGTTCCTATAAAGTATGACAGTTAGTCACCAAGTTAGAAAAGCTTTGGATATTGACCTACTAATGGACAATATATCTATTTTCTTGGAACTAGACTAGTTATATCTGTAGAGTAGAGGTTCTTAATCTTTTTTGTGTCATGGTAGACTTCTTTGGCAGTCAAGGAAAGCCCATAAAAAACCCTTTCCAGAAAGATGATTTTTTTAAAACATAAAACAAAATAGCTAAAATCATGAAGAAAATAAATTATTTTAAAATGTATTAGTGAATAATATGTATGTACATATAAAATTTCAAGTAATATATGTACATACATAAGCTATAAAAGATATATATGTTTCTATACACATATATACATATAAAATAACAGGCTATTTTATTTATTTACTTATTATAAATATTGGTATTTATTATATATAAATAAAATAACATGTTAATAAGCCTTATGAGTCTAGAGGCTCTAGTCTAGCCTAGCTGCAGGGTGATGAGTCTACATGGGCAACAGGACAAATAAGGAAGGATTAGTAAGAAAAGTGACATCTTCACTCTGATTAATATTAGAAGAGAGTTTAAGACTGAAACACTATTGCCAACCCAAGCTTCCTAAAGCCTTGAATCATAAGAATCAAATGTAGAGATGCACATAAGTCATAAAAGGCTTTATAGTCATTTTGACCAATTAACGATTTGGCCACAGCAACTCTTAAAGGCCATCTACTGAGTTATAGAGGGTGTAAAATTCAAATCAGTGGAGGGAGTTTCACACCATAGAAATTATATACCCTTGGAGTAATGAAGTATTTTATTTATATCTTGATCACAAATCAGACACACCAGTTTGTTTCAACCCTATTATTTATTTTAATAGCTCTGAGTTGATGGTTTCAAATGACAGTATGACTACTTATCAGCTTTCATTACAAAGTCCAAATAAAATAATTAATTGAGACTCTTCACCATTTTTTCATTACTGAATATACTTTTTTTTTCAGGGGGATCCTTTGTCTGGATTCCTGGTTTGTTTGAAAAAAATTTAACTGGCTTTACATTCCTTTACAAGACAGACCATTAATTTTCTCTTTTTGAGTCATCTAATTTCCAGTTTTCATCTGACATGTCAAACTTGTTTAATTTATGGGAATATATTTAAATATTTTTGAACAATCATAAAATCTTTACTGACAATCCAATTTGGCTTTGTTTATGGGAAACATCAACATTGAGAAAGGAAAAGATGTATCTATTTGATTATGAAAAGATAATACATTCATAAGTCAGGCTTTAATATCTAGTAAATATTTATATATGAATTCAGGAAAAATTATTTCTACTGAAGTTGAATGAATTTTTTTAAAAAATAAAACTTCAGGGCATCCAAGTGTACTTAAATTCCAGCTTTGATTTTCTCACCTTTTGTGTCTCTCTACTGACTTTGAAAAACATGAAGATGGAATATTCCAATGCATGAAAAGATATAAGGAAATTTATTCCTGCAGTCTCCTTCAGAATTACTAGATTTCTACTGTCCTTCTCTCTAGTCTTTTCTGCTTCTCTCCTGGTTTGTATTTTATGGGTCATGAGGGTGTGTGTGGAGTGGGCAAAAGGAAATATGACCCCAGCTTAGACTATGAAAAATACTATGATATGAATGAAAAGGCTGAGAAATAGAACTTCTACAATAGTGTGCATCATACCAGTCTTGTAAGACTGTGTCTTATAAGTTTCATAAAACACTGTCCACCTTTGGTCACTCCCAAACAACTATATTTCTCTGTTTAAAATCGTATGTTTAAATGCATTTTTCAATATTTAGAAAGGAAAAAAATGATGAGGATGTTTTAAGAATTAGGAAAAATAGGGATCATAATGGTTAGAGTGTCAGGAGTACTGGAGTCCAAATTCAGCCTCAGAGACTTATCAGTACTGTGACCCTATGCAAGAATTTGTTTGCCTCAGTTTCTTCATCTGTAAAATGAGGAATAATAGCATATACCTCCTAGAGTAGTGTTATGGATTAAATGAAATAATTGTAAAAGCACTTAGCACAGGAAGCATAAAATAAATGTCAGCTATGATTATTAGTTAATTATTACCAAAACTGTGGTAAAGGACAAGAAACAAAAAACAAAGCAAATCCTGAAACTACTTTCCACTGATTAGTATGTAATGTTAATCAATGTGATACAAGCTAACTTTCTATGAGCAGTAGAACAAGGAGTAATCAGTAGAAAAAGTGACATCTCTCTGATAAGCAGATAGTGATAATAACTCTGCCAACACAAACTTCATGAAGACCTTGAACCAAAGGAAATCAAACCTGGAGTTCATAAGACAGAAAGCTTTTAACTCATTTTAACCAGTTAAATTCAATAAGTGATTTTTCAGCTATTGTAACATGCTGGGAGGGTAGGAAGGTTCCAATAAAATATAGTCCCTGGCCTGGTGGAGCTTTTAGTCAAGCAGGCATATTAAGAACTCTTCTCTCTTTGAAATGCTAGTGGAGTGAACTCTTAACATGACTGCAGATGCTTATGTTAACTTTCTGGGTCTCTGTTTCCTCACCTGGAAATTAAAGATAACAAAGGATACACTACTTAACTCACAGAATTATTTTAAGGTAAACACAAAGTAAACCTGAAAACATCACAGATATGTGAGTTTCTATTTAGAAAAAACCTTCTATTCCTATATTGTCTTAGATTAAGATCACTCCTTAGAAAAGGGATTTGAGAAGACAAGTAACACCATCCTAGTCAATAACTTGAAGTCTCAAATAGTGAATTGTAGGACAAATGTCTTGTTGAACCTGGATGAATCTTCTGAGTCATCTTCAATCAAAGGGGAGAGAAAAGTTAATGACAACCTGAAACCAAATGGACATTTGGGGAAATGTCTAATTCAACATGATCATGCACAGGCATCAGAACCAGTTTCTATAAAGTGAGAATATAATTCTTGACAGTGACACAAGACACTGTAAAAGGAAATTCTTGGTTCTCTTTGTCTATTCTGACTTTACACTTAAAAAAAGGGAATCCTTTATTCTCTTTGCCTAGTTGGAGTTAACACTTTGGTTAATAATAACTTATGTACCCCATAGTACCTCACTAGATTGTGAAGATAGGATTAACTCTACTTTGTCTACCTTTTGATTTAATCAACACAAGTTTGAACTAGGTGGAGAACTCACAAACCACTTAGAGAATTCATACCCTCAGAAACTCAATTATCCAGGAAACTGTGAACCCTTTTGATGAGAATTCACACCCCCAGAAGATGAGAAGTGGATCCCATAGACACTGTTCCCCTAGGCAGTGCTAAGCAATTTGGAAGCTGTGATTGGCCCCTGTGAAGAGGGGAAGGGACAAGAAGCCACTATAAAAGGTCCTGAATTTCTGGGGCTGTGAGTTCAACTTGAAGAAGGAAGTCAGCTACAAGAAGAGAGTTCAACTTAAGGAAGAAAGTCAACCTCAGGAGTCACCTTCAGCTTGAGTCATCATCTTGACCTGACTTTTAGAATGAACTTGGGTGTGTGGATAGCTGCCTTTCCCTTCCTGTCTACTGGAGAGAGTATAATTTTGGTTGAAGGTCAATAAGTTCTGGCTGAGTTGAGCACTGGGACAATATTTTTTGTTAGATAGATTAGTCTTCTCTATCCTTTTGTATTTCTCTACTTTCACTCTTTCTATATCTTTTATAAATAAAAGCTATTAAAGGTTATCTCAGCTTTGAGCAATAATTCTTTGAATTGGTGACCACAATTATTATTTATAATTTTCATCTATTTTAGTAAAACCATTAATTTTTAATCCTTATAACACACAAGCATTCTTATAAATGGGATGGCACTGAAATTACTCCACTTTGGCCAAGTTTGACCTAATCTGATTCCTGCCAGGGTGCCAAATGAGAAACAGACCTCTTAGAACCAGAAACAGAAAAGCTTGGTGTAGCTTCTCCTCTGATCTCCAAAGGAACACCAAAGAACCTGCCTCTCCCTTTGACAAAGAAAAGGGTCAAAAGAATAAAGAATGTTTCTCTGGTATGAAAAACCATAAAATAAAATAAAAAAAAAGATTTCAGAAGGTTTGGGCAACTTTAAGCCCTGTCCTCCACTTCCAATCTTGTTAGGTCACAAGTGATTTTCTTCCATCTTCCTTTCTGCTGCCATATTTATAGCTCTGACATCTTAGAACTATCTTGTTAAATACATAAAATAATACACATTGGGTTATAAAGGAAATCAATTATTTTAAAATTTATCCATTTAAAAAAAAAGATGAAAATGTATTTCAAAATAAATTTTCAGATCCCAGGTTAAAAATTCTGATTCTACATTTTATTTCTAACGTGATCTGACAGTCTAGGGTAACAGTACTTCTACATTCTAGTCTCTGGATCAGATCTGAGGTTTCATGATGGGTAACGCCCTTTTCAAGAGGAAAGTCAGTTTTGAATCAAGAAGGTTATAGCCCTATTAGCAATCCAGTCACAGCAGTAAAGTCAAAGGATGTCTTAGGTGGAAGATAGAAACAGCTTTTCCCCAGAGACTGTACCAGGATACAGCTGCTTCTGATTTTTAGAGGTATTCGTGTAATAATCGAGGAGGTTAGACATTGTGGATTTTCATTTTTTTTAAAAGGGTTAGCCATGGGATCATTGCAATCAGTGAAAGAGAACTAGAATGTGTTTAGGAGCTAGAGTATGTTCAAGGGAAGTATGCTATTTTTGAGACGAATGCTATGTTTGAGATAATTGGTGCATATGAAAGCTATATAGGGCACTTTATTCCCTCACAGTGCCTAACGGAATACTTGTGCACACTAATAGACACACTAATATTTTTGATAAGCAAATTTTTATATAAAAGGCATAACTGACTGAGTCTTATATAAAGTCTAGTCAATTGTGTTCTAAGACAGACAGAGGCACTGTATTATAATGGAAAGAGCATTTACTGGACTGAGAATCAGAATGTCAGATGCCAAGTGCCTACATCCAAATTCCTTTCTCTAGGGAGTAGATAAAAAGGAATTATAAAAAAAAAAAGATTGTAAATATCACACATTACATTAACCAAAAATTTTAGAGAAACTAAAGACATGAAGAAAATAAAGACTATTATTTTGTCATTTATTTGGTTATTCAAAAAAAAAGTATATGAAGCCCACTATATATGGGGAACAAGTTCCTTAGAAAAAAGGTTTTCTAAGGGGGGGAAAAGGTAATAACTAATATTTATTGTTTGATTTTTTTGGTCTGGTCTGGTTATGTTAGATTAAGGACATTTCTATTGACTGGTAATTCTCCACAACTCATACAAAAAGATGGTCATACCTTTGATCTTGTCACCACCCACGAATATACCACCTCCATGTTTAAGGATTCTGAAATTCCTTTATCTAACCATAATCTTTGGGCTTTTCACTTCTCTCTCGGCCTTTTTTAAATATATAACTCTGCTAGTTATCCATGCTACAACCAAAAATAAATTTTATTTTTAACCCTTACCTTCCCTCTTAGAATCAGTATTGTATCTTGGTTCCAAAGGAGAAGAGCATTAAGAACTAGGAAATGGGGATTAAGTGACTTGCCCAGGGTCTCACAACTAGGATGCATCTGAAGTCAAATTTTAACCTAAGACCTCCCATCTCTAGGCCTGGCTCTCAATCCACAGAGACACATAGCTGTCCCCTCCAATAATCACTTTTAAAAGAATTAGGGTATAGTTATAAAACAATCATTGAATGATAATATCTTACAGCTAGAAAAATGAATTTTGAGATTATCTACTGTTATTTGAGGAAAACAAGAGGAATTAATTAGAACTCTTCGAAACAGCCAGTTGGTTGCAAAACCCATGCTAGAATCCAGTTTCCCCTTACATCTTTCCATTATCTTTGTCTTTTCCCACTGAACAAAGGATTCACTATACTATTCCTTTAGCCAGTTTCATATTACTTGATGAACATGATTCAGGTTGCAAAAAGTGAAAGTGGAATCCTGGTAGAGGATTAAGGCCATAGAAGGTGTGCCCAGTGTCTGGATCCTAGATGTGCCACTAACTAGATGCTAGACCTTGGGCAAAACACTTCATTGCTCTGGGTCTCAGTTTCCCTTTCTGTAAAATGAGGGGAGTAGACTGCTTCATCTATAAATTGCTACCTCAAACTACCATTTCAAAAAACTATTGGCAGAGAATATTTGGACTATCTCTAATGTAATGAATATATATATATATATATATATATATATATATATATATATATATATAATTGTTCAGCCAGCAAATGGGAGCATCTGAATTCTAGAAGGCCTTTTTTTGTCTTTGATATTAGACATCATTCAGTTAGTGAATCAAAAAAATATTTCTGTTTTCAGATATATGGATGTTTTTGTATATATCCATCTGGAAGGATTTGGAATATGGTCATATGTAATATATTAACTATACCAATGACCAAAGAAGGGCAGCATGGGATAGTAGATAGAAAACTGACCTCAGAGATGAAAAGACTTGGGACCAAATCTCCAGCTCTGGCATATATAAACCTGACAAGACATGTTATCTCTAAGTGCCCACTCTCCATAGGACATACTCCAAGGGACTCTCTAAGTGTACAGTTTGCCACTGGGAGACAGGCAACAAGCATTTATTAATTGATTACCATATGTCTGAGAGTTTTCTAAGTGCAATAGATACAAAGAAAAACAAAAACAAAGCTCTTGCCCTCAAAGAGCTCACATTCTAATAGGGTGGTGTCAGATAATAAAGGGTTGTGTCTTTAAATCTAGATTTAAATGGTCGCCAAATAAAATTCCCAAGTCAGTTTGGAAATTTATGGTAAATTAATTAATATAGAAGGAAGCAATTTAAGGAGAAGGAGCAAAGAGGATATAGGATTTCTCCTACCTGGCCAATGCCAGGGGGAGTTTTAAACTCCCCGCCTCTAGATCTCTGAAGAAAATTAGAGGCTTCTGAGAGGAAAAGGTTGGAGAGTAAAGTAGGAAAATTCAGCCAGAAACTCACCACCAAACTGAACAATAGCTTGTAGCCACGCTAAGATGCCAAAAGGCTCAGCACACAGCTCTCAGTTAACTCTCCACTGCCAATCAGGGAAAGAAGGAGAGTGTCTTTGAGGGAAGAAACATCTCAAATATATAGACCTTTCATCCTTGTGTCACCTCCTCTAAATTTCCACATCTACCAATCACATTAAAGCCTTTTTTTCTCCAGGACTGCTGGTACTTTTAGTTCTCACCTTCTTTGATTTGATTATATCTTTAGAGTTACTTAACACTTCTTTGTTAAGTTCACCTTTTGTGAGTTACTTGATCTTTTGTGATTAATTTAACCTTTATAGTTAATGCCTTTTTGTAGTAGATCTAAAAATAGACTAAAGTTCTAGCTTCACTATAATGTGAGAACTAAGTACCTTCATTGTTCAATCAGGAAATTACAATTTTATCTTCCCCTAAAGTAAGGTTTAAGTAGGGCGGAATAATTTAAAATTTACAGTAGACAATATACAAACAATCTGGTCTGGTATATGCAAGCAGGAAATTTTTGAAATAAGGCACTATGGGTGGATAGATCAGAAAAGGCTGTTTTCAGAGGGAAAGATTTGAACCAAGACTTGAAGAAAGTCAGAATAGAAAGAGTTTTCTTACTGGGATTTGTATATACCAGCACAACAATCATATGCCTAAATACATACATGCATTTGTGCACACACACAATGCCTCAAATCAGTAGAAGGGTTTGCTTCAAATATTCTATTCCCTTTTCTTTCATCACTTTGATGGATGATTACAAATATGAGTACAAAATAAGTCTATTGTCATTGAAAATGATCAGATGTTATTCTTATGCAGATATATTTTAATATAGAAGAGGCTCTTATTTACTTGTTTATGATCAACCTTATGAAAATATTTTAAGTACTTGGGTATTTATGTTTTTCAGGGAAAAGCAAATAAAAATATTTGCATGAGAGAATTCATCAGCCTGCACTTTGTACTCATTTGTACAAAAGGCTAAGCCTAAAATGTTGCTTTTCCTTAAAGAAATCTATTGAAAATCTAGATATAGGAATGTTTACTTTTGATTGATTATGGCAATAAAGAAAATGATAAGTTTAAACTACTCATGATACTTTACAATGATATTTAGTATCAAATCTTAAACTTCATAAATACCATTTTATATATCAAGCCCTCTAATAAATGAGATTTTTTACCACACCAGAATATTTAGTGGCAGGCATTGCCTTATTAGAAACTCTGTCCCATGTTGGAAGATCTCTCAGGTTATTGACCTGTATGTTCTATAGAATGGTTTCTAAGAAACTGTTGATCTATTTATTGGGTAGTCAGAGAAACACCCTAACTGTAGTGTTAAAGGGGCTCCAGTAAAGTTTCTTACCAAAAGCAGTATTTTAACTGGTACTTAAAGTATGTGAGGGAAGCCAAGAGATAGAGATGAAGAGAGAGAGAATTCATGGTATAGAGGACAGACAGTGAAAAGGTTTAGAGTCAAGAGATGGAGTGTCATGAAGGAGAATAACAAATGGATCTCATTGGATCTCAGAGCAAGTGAAAGGGGCTAAGGTATAAGGCCAGAAAAAGAGAAAAGAGCTAGAGAACTTTAGCTGGAGAACTTTAAAAGGCAGAGTATTTTATATTTCAACCTAGAAGAAATGGGGAGCTACTAAAATTTATTGATGGGGGTGGATATGGGAGTAATATGGCCAGATCTATGGTTTAGGGAAACCACTTTAAAAGGGTGATATGCTGAAATAGGCTAAAACTTGAGTTAGAAATACCAACCACCCAGAAGACCATTGCAATAGTATAGGCATGAGGTAATGAGGTCCTGTAGCAGTATTAGAGGAGAGAATTTGAGAGATATTGCAAAGAAGAATTGACAGAACTTTGCAATGGACTGGATTTGGGTGAGACATAGAAGATGATATGTTTTGTTTTTGTCTTGGAGTCAATACTGTGTATTGGCTCCAAGGCAGAAGAATGGTAAGGGCTAGGCAATGGGGGTCAAGTGACTTGCCCAGGGTCACACAGCTGGGAAGTGTCTGAGGCCAGATTTGAACATAGGACCTACCATCTCTAGGCCTGGCTCTCAATCCACTGAGCTACCCAGCTGCCCCATTGTGCCCCAGACAGGCTGATGGTTCTGGCAAAAGCAAATAGAAATTAGGAAGAAGGGAAGACTTGGGTAGTAAGAAATAATGAGCTCAATTTTGTACATTTTGAGTTAAAGATATCTTCAGGACATCCACTTTCAGATATACCATGTCTGAAGATGTGAGATTGGAGGTCAGAAAGAGGTTTGGGCTGGATATGTATATATGAAAAATCATCAGCATAGAGATGATCAATAATTGCAAACCTTAAAAATTCCCAGACCCTACTTCATAAGATTGGATTAAGACCATTCCCCATTTGGGCAATGAACTCTACTTAGACCAGGAATGTGAGAACTCTACTTCACCTACTTAAGTCTGCCCTGGGGGAAGATAAAGTTGTAAACTCTTTTCTGAACAATGAAAAGTACTTAAACCCATACTTATAATAAGGCAAAAAGTTCTTAAGCTAAGTACCTATAAAGGTCAAGCAACTTGTGAATTTACAAGGAACAAAGAGCTGAGAAACTTACTCAGAGCTTTCCTGGTGTGAATTACTCAAAAATTTACACCTTCTTTGGTGTGGACTAAGAATGGTCTGTCCTTTGAAAAAACGTCTACTGTAATTGGTAGATGGAAGAACTTAGGGGAGGTGACATAGGAGAAAATTCCCTATATAAGGACAGAACCAGTCTCTTGGGGAAACAGTCTCTAAGGAGGCTGTTGGGAGAGAGCGATGGAAACAGGCTCTTGGGACAGTCTCTGGCTGGAACTCCCTCTGAGGAGGACTCTGGCTGGAACTCCCTCTGAGGAGCCTCTGTCTCTCTCGGGTCTCCCTCGGGACGTCAGCTGGGAAAGGCTGCCTTGAAGGGTCTCTCTCGGGACTCTCTCAGGGACATTCGGATTCACATTCAGATTCAGGATTGAGCTGGTGAAGTCAGTTGAGATGGAGCTGGCCTGGTGTCACTAGAATCCTTGCTTGGACAGATCTTGTGGTGAGTGATTAAGGACTGACTGATCTTTTCTCTTAGGGCTTAGGCCTGGGTTGGCCAGGACTGGCCAGGGCCGGCTTATCCCTTTCTCATTATTTCCTTTTTCTCTCTTTCTCTCTTTCTTTAATTACTCATTGTATTATTAATTAAATTCTCTATAAAACCCAGTTG
Source organism: Monodelphis domestica (assembly GCF_027887165.1). Lineage (NCBI taxonomy): Eukaryota > Metazoa > Chordata > Mammalia > Didelphimorphia > Didelphidae > Monodelphis > Monodelphis domestica. Next base: position 224,966,660 of record NC_077234.1, read on the forward strand.
ACTTGGGTATATTCATAATTGGGAATATTTCCCTGGCGACCACCTTATATTTGATTTGAAACAAGACACTGTAGTGAAAACATATTTTCTGTGGTCACAATTTACTCATCCACTCTTATATCTACTACAATTTAAGTCTTCCACTATTTTAATCACTACAGTTTATGGCTCCCACTCTTTTAAATCTTAAATAATTGAACCAATGGAAACTAAGTAGATAACCAAGCAAAAACAGAACACAAGGAGAAGAGAAGGGCAAGGCAGAGCTTTAGGAACCTCCCCACCTAGTGGTACAGTTTGGAAGAAGTAGGCAAAGGAGACAGAGAAGGAGTAGTCAGACAAGTAGAAAGAAAACTGAAAGATAAATGTCATGAACACCTAGAAAGGAAAGAGAATCAAAGAAAAGGTGATTGATTTTGTCTTTATCTCTTGGTTGTTGCTCTTTGTACTTAAAGAAGACCAAAATGACGCCATTGGTGATGTCTTTTGTCTTGTGCATAGTCAGAATTGCATCTAGTCGTCAAGTCTCATTTCTCTCTTGTAGAGTCATCAAAATCTAGTAGCTAGACAAAGTTCAAGACAATTGGTATTGGACTGGGATACATTGGATGATCTTGACTTTTCCCATGTCTAACTAAGCTCTAAGCACTTCATAGCTCCCATTTCCACCACCTTCATGGCCATTGGAATAAATCTTTCCCTTCCACTGGGGGATGTCTTTATATACCTAAAACAGACATCCCCCTAACTCACTAACAGATTTGAGGCCTGCCAAATACCCTCAATTAGGTTTAGCCAAGCTTGCCAAGAGCATTTGCCAGGGTGTAGCCACTGTGGAAGCTACAACTTCTGGGAGCCACAGGTGAGAGCTAGGTGGCAGGTGGAAACCAAAAGGGGAAAGCATCCCTGAAATGGGCTCAGCAAGCCCTCACATCTGAACACCTTGTGCCTATAGAAAAGTCAAGGAGGATATGGATTGGAAAAGGCATTAATTTTTGTGATTAAAAGATCATTGGTCCCTTTGGGGAGTAGATTTAGTTGAATAACAAGATTAGAAACCAGGCAGCAAAGAATTAAGAAGAGAGGATAGGGAAGGGAATGAAAATAATCAATAATATAGTCTTCTCAAGGGTTAAGTCTTAAAAGAAAGAGTGTGCTGGGAGGAGGGAGAGGTATGAAATGATAAAGCAAGGCATTTTTGAGGATGGGACCATTTCATCCATTATTCCATAAACATGTAAGCAATAGGAAAATAGTCAATCGACAGGGGGAAAACTGAAGATTGGTGGGAGGACAAGAAGAATGAGATATTCTTCTGGAGAAAGCAGAATGGAATGAGATCACTCATACATTTAGAGGGATATGTTTCTACAAATCCAGTCAGAGAATCTCAGTTTCCTATCTTTACTGTGATATTAAGACTTTGTGACTTTAAACTAGTCATTTCACTAAGGCTTCAGCAGCTTCATCTCATCAGTAAAATGAGAGATCTTTTCCTGGCCTCTTCCTTCTATATGCTTTCCAGATTTAAATCCTATTACTTTGTGGGTATATAATATAGTCCCAATCTAACATGAAAGTCATTATTCTGAAAAGTGTGACTCTGGGGCATCTACTGTAATTCTGAGTTTAGGTTCAGAAAATGGGCTTGTTCCAGTTATTCTGAATGTGGAGAAATGGCCAAGCATCATGACATAAAAATTCTTACCTCAAAAAGAATGAATGTTGGGTCAGGTTTCATAGATTCACCTTGAGAATCTCAGAAGTCATCCAGTTCATTCACTTCATTTTACAAATGATAAAATTAAGGTCTAGAGAAATTAAATGATTTTTTCAAAGCCACAAATAAGAGGCAGAATGAGACATGAATGTGGATCCTCCATCTTCAAATCCAGAGCTTTTTCCTCCCTGCAATAACATATTTAAATGAATTGACTTTGGTGTGCAAAAAAATGTCAAACCCTAAGTACAAATTCTAGGTCATTCATGGTCAATATGGCCTTCCTGGGCTTACCTTCATCAGTGACTCAGTTTTCCTCAAACTAGTGTGGTCTCATGAGAATGTAGAAGATAGGAATTCAATGCTTTATGAGACCAAAGGTTCATTTAATGTAGAAATAATTACGCAAATAAAACTTTTTTAAAATGAAGTTGCTTTTAAACTTATCACTCTGAACTCGGGAGCTCATATATTGTAAGAAAGACCTTATAACTACTTCACAAAATGATATAAATAAAATTATAAAATAATCAGTCCTGTGTTGCAAACTACATATTTCAGGCACTAATGGGAAACCTTTTGAGGCTCACCCATTGTTAATTATCACTTCAGACTCTAATCTCTTCAAACGGTAGATTGAGGTGAAATGTTAATAGCTTCATGTTTTATAAAGTTACTACTTAAAAAATGGAACACTGTTATGAAATTGGCAGACAGGCTGGTAAGAAAGCTACTCTCTTTAAACTTCATTACATTTTCTCATTTGATCAATAATTTAGCTCCTTAATATCTTTTTATCCAATAAAATGTAAATATGCTTAATTTTTTTTTTCATTTAATTGTTTTAAAAGGATTAGGATCTATCAAAAGTCTAGGCATAGATTTCTGATTCCATGAACCTCAACTTCTTTCCCACTAGCATATTTTACAGCTACTGTAGTTACAGGGTGGCTTTGTCATTTACCAGATATAAAAATGTGCCCCATTACCAAGAAGTATTTTCAGATTTAACTTAAAAGTTTGAGTCTTTAGTTACTATAAGTATGTTTGTTTTCTGACAATATCATAGATTGCTCTTGCAAGAGAATCACAAAACTCTCAGTACCTAATTCCCTTCCTTCTTAAGCATTTTTTCCCTTTTTTCCTCTCTCCCCCTCCTCCTCAGCTCCCTTTGAATGAGGCATATAGTAAAATGAACTGTAAAGTCAACATGACTAAGCAGGATCTGTTTAGAAAAATCCAGAAGAAAATAATTGGGGGAGATTTTCTTCAAACACACTGGATAAATATATGCATAACGTGGCTATAATAAAAGGAAATTAATGAAATGTTATTCACTTTTAATTTTTAGATGTTTTCAAAGCTTACATTCTTGGTAACTTCTCTATCTTTCTTTAGAAAAAAAAAAGCCTTTTATGTAAATTTCCCACATTCAATTTAATAACAGATCATGCTGAAGAAGTCCTCAGACTGAGTTACTTGAGAGTCCAGGGAGAATCTTACCTACCAGCAGATCTGCATGACTGGAGATCAAATAAAGTGAGTCCCCAAACTGAAAGGACAAGAGATTTGTTAGCATACTAAGGAGGACTGTTTGGAATGGTAGCAATTTTAGCTTCTTAGAGTAACAGATTCAGTTTTTAAAGCTTTTTAGGCTCAGAGAATACAACTAACAAATGGCATTCTGCAGGAAGGAAATGGTAGGAAGTCTGTAAGTCTTGGGATCATAGCAATTGCTGAAGGTCAGATTTGAACCTCTAGGAAAATACATTTTTCTGTGGTAGTCTTATCAGATTTCCTGCCCTCAAGTTGTTCACAATTTAATAAAGGGACTGAGGGAAAACATGCAAATAAATATTTACAAATCAAGGTATATACAAGATATATAGGAAATTATTAAAAGAAGGCAGGCACTGGTATTAAGAGGGGTTATGAAAGGCTTCCTATATAAGGTGGGAATTTAGTTGAGATATAAAAATAGTCAAGGTTGGGAAAGACAGAGAGAATAAGAGAGGGGGGAGAAAATGAGAGAGAGAGAGAGAGAGAGAGAGAGAGAGAGAGAGAGAGAGAGAGAGAGAGAGAGAGAGAGAGAGAGAAGGAGAGAAAGGGAGAGAAAGGGAGAGAAAGGGAGAGAGAGAGTCTTATTCATGGAACATGTAAGAGGTCACAGGATTAAAGAATATATGTTGTACATAAGGGTGTAAGAAGACTGGAAAGGTAGAAGAGGTTTAGGTTAAAGAAAGTCTTTTAATGAAAGAGTATTTTTTATTTGTACCTGTAGGCACTAGGAGGCATGGGTAGAGGAAACAGGGACTGTGACTGTGACATTATTAGGTTAACCAACATTTTAGGAATATCACTTTAATGGGCTAAAGGAGGATAGATTAGAGTAGGGAGTGGCCTGAGGCAGGCAGCCCCACCAGCAGGCTAGTGCCTTAAGGTGTGATGCAATGAGGGATAGTGCACTGATAGATGCACTGAGAGGTAGCAGTGTCTGAGGAGAGAAAGGGAGCATAATAGAAAGCTGTTTCAAAGGTACAATTGGTGGCCTTGGTAACAGCTTAGATAAGGGGGATGAGGGATAGTGAAGAGTCTAAGATTACCTCTAGGTTTCAACATTGTTTTCCACTACAGCAGTGGAGGGTGGGGGGAGTTAGGGGTATTTTTGCATAGCCCTAGTAGCAGAATCCTTAGCACAGAAAGGTGATAGTTGTAGATGGGGGGAGGAAGCTGAACATTTTGTATAGAAAGCAGTCTTTACAATTTCATATTTATAACTTAGAAATATAGATCTTTGTAGGGACAAGAAAAGCTATAGTAGACCCTCTTAGCTTTAAATACAACAGAACATTTACCCAAAGTTTTCTTCAAAATGTAAATGATTCAGATCTTATTCTTCATCAACCAAAATGTTATCACTTTATCTGTGAATTTTAGTATATTTAATTCTCTTTTACACAAACAATGGTTTTGAAATTTATAGTCTGTGTAACCCTAATACATCTCTTTGGATGGTCTGATTTGACTATATGGGTGAGTCCCCAGCTGATATAGTCCATCTCTACAGATTAAAGACTTTAACTATCCAGGATGCATTGAACCCTCCAAGCCATTCTCAGGGTTTTCAAAAGTCATAGGTACAGATGAGTAAGGACATTTCTAAAAGAAACAATGTCTTAGAACTGGTCAATCTTCAACTCGATGACAGTGACATTTACTTCTGTGAGTTTGAAAAAGTCATTCTTCCTCCCTGAAATCATGCTTTTGGAAATGGAACTGGGATTACATGGTAAGAAAAACAACTTACAAAAGCTCTTTAACTCTTTTCTTCCCCCCCCCCCCATTGAAAAATCCACAACTGTCTGACACGGTTGAAAAAGAAAGGATATTTGTCATCTTGTTCCTATAAAAGTAATACTTCTGAAACTCCCAAGTTACAAAATATTTGTTTCTGAGTGAGTAATTGTGTTTTAAGTGAAGAAAAGATGTCAGGTCTTCGAATTTAATAAATGATTTATTTAATTTAACTAATTAAATTAATCAATGATTTTCCACTCAGTGGAAAGCTCAAGGTCAGGGGCTAAGGATATTAAAGAGATAACTTGGTTTGCTCTCAGGGGACTTACATTTTAATGGAGGAAATATAGCATATGCAAATGAGTAAATACAAAGCAGAGAGCCCTACAAATTGAGGGGATGAATGAAAATATCCAGGAGTATGCAGCACCTGAACTGAGCCCTGAAATAAGATAAGGATGCTCAAGTAATAGAGATGAGATTCAGTGAGTGATTTCTAGACATTGGCAGAACCTTGGGAATTGGAAAGGTAACTTAAAGGAAAGCTACTAGTCCAATCTAGTTAGAATGATGCATGTGTGAAAGCAAATAATATGAAATAAAGCTGAGTAGTAGTAGTCAAATTATTGAGGGCTTTAAATGCTAGGCTGAAGAGTTTTTGTTTTATCTTACAATCAATAGGTAGCCCCTAATCTTCCCTGCGGCATCTGGGTGGTATAAGTAGATACAGTGCTAGGCCTGGTAACAGGAAGACCTGAGTTCAAATCTAGCCTCCAACATTTATTAGCTTTGTGACCTTGGGCAAGTCACTTAACCCTATTTGCCTCACTTTCCTCATCTGTAAAATGATCTGGAGAAGGAAATGGCAAGCCACTTCAGCATCTTTACCAAGAAAACCCCAAATGGGGTCACACAGAGTCAGATATAACTAAATAAAAAAACATTTCCTGAAAAGGAAAAGGGCTAGTCAAACCTTCATTTTAGGGGAACAGTCATTATCCTGAGGTCATTTAGCTGACTCATAAATTCCCATGCACAAAGTCATTTTAAGGTCTCTCTGTTCTTCTGTCTTGGCCAATCATCCAGTGATTCCTGCTTCTTTGAGGTTTGCAACATCTATTATATTTTCTCCCTTCTTTTCTATCCATAAGCTACCACTCTAGTTTAGTTTAAAGGCTTTTTATTAGTGTTTTGCAATAGCTCTCTATCTAGTTTGTCTGATACTCTCCAGTCTCTCATTGGATCACAGGAAGGGATCCTAGGGAACATATAGTCCAACCTCTTCCCTTTTATTTTTCAAATGGAGAAACCGAGTTCCCAGAGAAGTTGGGTAACTTGTCCAAGTTCACAGAAGCAATAATAGGTAGATGTAGGATTCTAATACAAGTCTTCTGAATTCATGAATAGCCTCATTCCTTACACTGCACCCTGTTGCCATCCTTTCCACCCTCCAAACCATCCTGCAGCATGTTCATTATTTATTGCATGAAGAGCATTTTATGAGTTGCTGAGGTATATGTAGAAGGAAGATGCAAAATTTAATAATCCAGAAACATGATTTGTCTATTTAATAATCCCACAAGAATTTGCTTATTGTCAAATAAGAGAGAGAAGGATCATATAGGATATGGATCATATACAATGTGATAAACACAATTGGAGGAGTTCTTAACCTGGGCTACTCATGGAGAGATTACTTCATTTATGAATGTAGATAAATTCTGAAAAGGGGTTCCCAAACCACCAAATTGATAACATAACTCTCTCTTTCTCTCTGTCTCTCTGTCTGTCTCTCTGTCTCTGTCTGTCTCTCTTTCTCATACACACACACACATACACACACACACACACACACACACACACACACACACAACTTAAGAAACCTTGCATTAGAGCAGTGGCTGTGGAGCCCACAGTGACTGGGTTGTGGAATACTGAAGAGATCAGGCCAATATGGCAAAGTAAGAAACACTCAGAGCCTGTCAACCATCTTCCAAATGACCAGAAAAGAACAAAAATGCCTCAAAACAAATACTAGAGCAGCAGAACCAAAAGAAGGGGTGAAGTTGTTTTCCAGCCCAGAACAATATGGAGAGACCCAAAGAGGATTCATGCTGAACAAACCTCAGCAGAACTTGAATGCAACACAGGAAAAGCAGCAAGAGAAAGAGCACAAATTGCAGGGAAAGAGTGGAAACCAATACAATATGGAACAAACAGCAGTGGGGTGAAAGTGGCCCTGTGTAGTCCAAAAAAGATTGGACCTGACACAGCTCATGCAGCCTTGGGAAAAACTCAGCCCAAGGTCTAGCCTCTGGAGGATTGGACAGAACAAATTCAAACCATCTGAAATGAACATCTGTGAACCTCTGCAGAGTGCTCAATGAGAGACCTACAGCTGAGCCAATCCCAGGCACAGTACAAGTGTAGGACAGTACTCTCTCTGCCTCAGGAATGGAGTTAAGCTGCCACATATAGATAAAATCAAGAGAAAAAAATACCCCCAAAGAGCAAAAGACAGAGAAAAGACTGACACATGAAAACTGTTTCAATAAGAGAGATGACCAAAATACCAGCATAGCAGAAGACAATAATACAAAAAAATAAAAATGTGTGAAGCCTCTAAGAAATTTTGTATTGGGATTAAAAAAAAACAAAACTTCTATATAAGGTGTGTGCAGGGGGAGGGGGATTTTTAAAGTGATACCAACAGTCTGAGACCTTAATTCTGTCTGCCAATCAAGCCAAAAAGAAGGCTTCAATATTATTTAAGAAAAATCTAGCTTAACTTGCATGAATGAAAGGGTCATGATATAACTCCTACAAAACCTATCAAAGTCTAAATTTCTTCATCTAGAGTTCAAACTATATTTGCTATTTTACTACTCCCATGCCTTTGCTCATCATGTACAAGCCCTGTGTTTAAAATGCCTTCTCTCTCCATTTGTAAAATACCGATACATCTAGCTCTAGTCCAAATAACACTACTACCCCATAAAGCTTTCTCAAATCTTAATAATCTAAAGTTTTTTCTTTCAACTTTCATAGTACTTTGATTTGTGTTCTTATTCATTTAATATGATATTTATGTGTGTGCCTAATATCTTTTTCATAAGATTATTAGTTCCTTGAACATGGGACTTAAACCTTCTTCCTTTCTGTACATAACTGATATCCAATAAATGTTTGTTGATTAAGTGAATGAATGGATGACTGTCAACTAAAATTGAGCAATGTAATCCACATAAAGAAAGTTGAATTAGTTGGATGTGAAGTTAAGGAGAAAGAGATTTTGTCAGATTCCAAGTAGGGACATCTATATTTAAACATTTAGCCAGTGATGGTGAACCTTTTAGAGATGGGAGTGCCATGCCCACCCCCTATCCCCAGAGATCACATGCCATACCCCACCCCCCCACCGAGTGCAGGGCATACCCTGACCCCCCTCCACTCCACACAGGAGAGGGACAAAGTGGTCCCAGTGAGCTGCTGGGCAGAGAAAAGAGTGAAGGGGAAAAAAGTCATCAGCCATGGTGGTGAGGGGGAGGGAAGCAGTTCCACCAGAGTCCCTTTGCCTTTTTTTTTTTAAGCTTTACCTTCCACCTTAGAATCAACACTATGTATTGGTTCTAATACAGAAGAGTGGTAAGGGCTAGGCAATGGCGGTCAAATGACTTGCCCAGGGTCACTCAGTTAGGAAGTTTCTGAGGCTATATTTGAACCTAGGACCTCCCATCTCTAGGGCTGACTCTCAATCCACTGAGTCACCCAGCTACCCCCAAACACCACAAATAACTCTGCCTTTCTGGTAACAAACACTGGAGGACTCAGCTGTGTGCCCACAGAGAACATTCTGCATGCCATCTTTGCCACCCATGCCAAATGTTTGTCATCACTGTCTAGGGAAATCCATACCATTAGGCAAAGGCTAGGACCTAAATTTGGGAGTGTAGCTAAGAGTTTGGCATTCTTAGGAAGGACCTTGAAGACATCAATTTGAAATTAGATCTTATACTGCCACATCAGCCTACAGAGCACAAGGATAGTCTTTAAACACATTACTATCACAAACAAAGATACAGACCAATTTCAAGACTCAGGGTATCCATCTAAGAAGAGTAGGACTGGCAATTGGCAGATGTTCAGTCCAGGTAGATGATGTCTATCAATAAAGTTTGCAACAACTATAGGATATCAATCTAGTGATGGCTTTTTCAAAGAATCAAGAGAATTAAGCAGAAAATCTAATTAAGGGAAATATTTCAATACTAGAAAAGTAACCCAGTTATTGGAGAAATATAGGTACATGGGAAAGACTTAGTCATGGGGAATTCAGGTACAAGGAAGGAGTCATTACTAGGAAACTGAGTTAAAGAAGGAACAGAAGTGTTTTGTTTACTATGAACTCATGAGCCTTCCTGGGGCTCATGAACTCAGGACTTCTTATATTCCTCTTGCCAAGAGATAGGGTTGGTTAGAGAATCTGGGCCATGTCTTGGGTTACAGATGGGAAATAAGGGGACCTAACCATGTGGTTAGAGAACAGTAGGGTCAAAGAATTCAAGAAGGTCAATAAGGTTGTTTTTTTTTAATTTTAAAGCATAATAAATCTTATATGTCTTAAGTTCTTAAAATTTGATATTTCTTGAAGTTTCAAATGTTTAGAAATATAAGATGTTATTTAGAGAAATTGATTATTTTTCTTTTAGGTAACATGCCTACAAACCCAATTACTGCCATTAGATGCATGGGGTTGTTTTCATTATGATGTGATTCTGTTAGGTTCTCCAGGGGGTAGGAATAACTTGAGCTATAAAGTACATTTTTCCATTATCAATTTTGCTTTTTTCCATAAAATGAAAAGTTTTATTTAAATAGTGTAAACCACTAATTCCTTTCTTAAAAGGAAGACTTTTCTAACCCCTCAATTCTTCTACCGCCTTCCCTCTACTAAATTCCTATTTATGCCACATATAGCTTGTCTGCACGTAGTTGTTTGCATGTCATATGTGCCATATGTGCCCTTTCTGCCAATAGAAAAGCAGGGTCTGGTATAGATTTTCCTGTGTGTGTATTCTTCTTTGATTTCTGTTTTGCTACCAATTTGGACAAGTAGATTTTCTTGACTAAGTATGAGTTTATTGTTGAACTGGTATTTGATGGGAAAGGAGTCAGCTTTGGATATAATGCTTGGGCTCCTCTTTTCCCCCAATAACTGAAAATATCAGAAGTTAGCTTGAACCTGATCATATCCCCTAGACTGAAAATATTTAAAGAAGCAGATAGATATAATTCTAACCTGATTATCACTCTCTGCCTCTGTGTCTGGGTCTATTTGTCTGTCTGTCTGTCTCAGGAAAGCAGAGGGACTTCTATCCATCACCTTTTGCTTCTCTTCATAGCAAGTCTTCCTTGGAAAAGTGTAGGGAGAAAGAGACTAGAAATGCTAAGTCTGCCTCCTTCCAAATCACAAAAAGATGCCCAACCTCCACCTCACCCTACACATGGGAGTCTTTTTGTATATGGAAGACTAATTGTATAAAAGTGTTGAACAATTCATTTTAAAGTGAAACTAAGGAGCTAGAACCAGGTTCTTTCCTTTATATTATTTTTTTTCAATTAGCAAGCATTTTTTCTCTCTTCTCCCTAATTGAAAAGAAAAAGAAAACGACTATAACAAATATAAATAGCAAAACACATCCCCACATTAGCCACTATATGACTTCTTGAAGTGTTTTGTCTTTTTTTCCTTCTGAACATTTTCAAACATCATATTAATATAATACATTTAAACAAAGTTACTAATTGCTGTCCTCTCAGTACCATCATTTACAACTGTTCCTTCCTCTCTCCTTCTCACTAGAAATATCCAATCAAACAAAATTAGAAAAAAAATATTCACATTGTTAACTGGGAACAGATGAAAGCCAGCCTATCTTCGAAATGGGCTTTGTAGCCTCAAACAAGCCATCTGATTAAGGACTGCATTTCCCATGGGACTTGAGACTTTTGAGAGCAAGCTTAATGGTTGTTTCTAGGACTTCAATTCTCCTCATGGAACTAGATACCTGAAACACAGTGAAAATGCAACAGAAAGGTGACAGGAAGGCATATATTGATTAGTTTCTGTTCTCTCTTTCTAGCCATCTGTTACTCTTATGGCATAATAACCATATGATGGGAAAAAATGTTTCACAAAAACTAAAGTCCCAGAAACTTCCAACAAGCTTTCTTGTTTGGCCTGCAGAGCTATTGAAAATATTTTGATGACTATATTTTAATAAAATTGTTTTGCTTTATAAAGCTTTGTGACATCATTTATTTTATACAGATAAAAGTCTTATTCTGAGAAATGGCCTTTAGGCTTCACTAGCCTTGCAAAGGGTACATGATACAGAAAAGATTAAGAACCCTTCCCTAATCTAGCTAGTTTTTATAGTAAAACCCTCTCAATTAGCTTGCCTTCATGGAATCAGCTTTTTCCTTCCAGTTCTTTGGAGGCAGGCTATTTATCTACTGCCTCATAGAATGTTTAGTTTAATTTTTCTTCCCAGCATCCTGTGTGCTGGGTTGGCTCTGTCCTAATTTTCAAAGCACTGATCTTAGTCTAATATTTTGCTTAGACACTTCTTCTATTAGGGCACCATAGTGAAATGGAAAGAAGATTAAATTCAGGGTCAGAAAACATGGATTTAAATATTCATTCTGCTACTTACTGCCCAAGTGACTTTAGGCAAACCACTGGGGTTCAGTTTTGTCACATACCAAAAAATATTTTGGACCCTGACTGGATCAATCAGACATACAGATATGTCACACACAAACTTCTAGACCCTGGGCTCAGTTATTATATCATCACTCTTTTTCAAGTGAGGGAACATGATAGAACATACATACATCAAGCATCTGATAAAAAAATTGAATTTTTAATCTCTTTCCTTTGCAAGATTTTAAAATATCAGTACTTTTCAAAAAGCATAGTTCTAACAATTCTACTTAGTCAATAAGAATTTATTATATGCTATGCACTATGCCAAGTTGCACATATATAGAAAAGGAAAACAACAAACCAAAAATAATACCACCCCCCAGCAGTCCCTGTCCCTAATGATCACACATTTTAATGGGGGATAATTAGATGTATACCATAGATGTGAATAATTAGATGTATACCATATGTGTGCTTGTATATGGATATATATATATTTATATATTTATCCAGTGTGTAAGGGTATTCAAGAAGACTAAGTAAGAGCTTGCTGAAAAAGTCTACTTATCCATCTTGGGGTCTCACTGGCAGTCAACCAGCACCTGTGACTTCAAGAAGCTGTAGCATGCATGCAGTTGCTTTGTTTACTCATTTGATGGGAGTAGCTATAGTGCTATTTAATTAATTTCTTTTGCTTTCTACTTAATTTCTTGGGTATTTTTGGTTTAATGGAAATTCTAGGAAATTTTTTAATACAATTTCATATAATTTCACATAATCATATAATCTTTAAAATAAAGACAGGACAGGGAGATGAAGAAATTTTGCAGACTTAATTTATTTACCACTGAAGTCATACTCCAATATCTCATTCCCATGATAGCTTCTGTGGTCTCAGAAAGATGGTCAATGAATGTGGCTTGATGCTTTCTCTTTTGTTGTGCCATTTTGTCAAATTTACCCCAAGCATTTGACTTGGAGCAACACATCTTGATTGCCTGTAGCAAGCCTTCTCTGCATTTCCTCAGATAGGTCATGCTTACAGGGTTAGAGAAGTCAAAATCCTCTCTTTGCTCCTCAGTTGGCCAGCTCATCAGGGTGCTCTCAGATTTCATTTTGTCTATGAATTGATGGTGTTCATGGGAGCTAAACAACACGGACAAAAGGAACTCAGGACCTTCAAAACTTGGTTTAAAGATACGAAAAGCCCTTTTTAATTCCTTGTGAGATCTATGAGGCTCTGATATAAATTTTGGGAATCTTTTCTTTATAAAATCCAATTCTTGTGTCGTGAATTGTTTATGGACTTTGGAGTGTAACACTCCAGCTGTGTCAGAGATCTTAGTAATGTCCTTTAATGGAAAAATTTTCTCAGCCTCTTTGTTTGCATTAGTGTCCTTGTCCTTGTCATTTCCCTGTGCACCTGACTTGTTTTTCTTGGCCTTCTTTTCTTTATCCTTTGTTACATTGTCTGCCTGTCCATTTCCCTTATCTTTTATCTGATCTAACCCATTTGTCTTTAAAAATTCTTCACACATGTTTTTCAGCAGTACTTCCAAATTGGTGTCAACTACCATGATTTGTCCCATTGTTTTGTGAACTAAAAATTTATAAATGTTCTTCAGATAAGTAAGAGTCTGTATTATAGCCATAGCAAAAAATGTAAGTCTGAGTTAGTATTTGCAATAGGATAGTATCTTTCTTAAATGGCATGTTCATTATAAAAGTGGTGGTATCTGTTATGTATCCCATAGTTTCTAATAGTATAATGGTCATAGTACTATACAGGATATTGTATACTCAATAGCCCCCAATTATTGCAAATACCATCATCCCACATATTATTTGTTTGAACATCTTGTCTTCTTTTTTTCTTTTGGCTTCCTCTCTATAGGATGTGAATACAGTCTGTTCAGGGTACCAAGTTGTATTAGCGAATTATTGTAAGAAGAAGATGATGATCTCAAGATCAGATCTGTCAATCTCCTCCCTCCTCACTCTTTCCTCCCTTTCCCCTTCCTTCTACCTTCCTTCTCCCTTCCCCCCTTTACTTGATTCTTCTGTTGGTAGCACTAAAGTCAGCTCAAAGTGAGTATTTTGGTGTGTCAAACAAAGCACTCTCTCTTTTCTAAGTTTAAATAAGGGGGTTTATTTGGGAGAAGGGAAAGGTAAAGAAGTTGAGGGGAGAGAGGGTTTGGATTTTCCCTAATCCTAAAACAATTTCTAAATTGGAGGATGGTGGAATAGAGTTCAGATTTGGGGTAATGGCCAAGAGGTTTGAAGATTCAGTCACTGGAGTATTGTAGGGAGAAACCAGAGAGCAGGACTTTTCTGTCCTTCCTCTTTTCTGTCCCAAGGGCAAGAAACCAAGGGGTTTTTTTTCAGTTTGGCTCTCCTTCTTCAATGGTCCTTCCTGGTCCCCATTCTGTTTAGAATGTCCTTCTTGGTTGACAGGTTCTGCAGTCCTGGCTTCTCCAGCTCTGCTGCAGACTTTTCCCATTTTCTCTCTGCCATAACATTACAGTCCCTAAGTATATAGTGATAGATGGATAGGTAGATAATTTATTAAGGATTACTATATGTGAGATACTCTGCTAAGTGCTATATATAAATTCACTTAAGGCATTTCTCACTCTTACAATCACATGCAAGTTGGAAGGAAACGAAATACAAAAGAAGCTGGAAAGTTAGAGGAAGGGAGGTGAAGAGAAAGAGAAGATACTCAAAGAAATATGATGGGCAAACCTAGAAAATGAGAAACAGAGCCAAGAGAGACATGGAGGAATAAACATGGGCATTTCCTCAAAATGGAAGAATTGCCACCTTTCTTTAGACAGGATGCAATTCATCAATGTCTCTGAAAATTAAGTGAATAAACCTGGATATACTATTCCAGATAGAGTGTTACCACTATAGAGTACCTTTAGAATAATGGAGACTACTTCCAGGTAAGCATGGCTACAAAGTAGATGTGGCTTGCTTCCTCTCCTCAGACCCAATGACACAGACGACCTCAAAAGACCCTCCCAAAATTAAAAAAACAACCATACTCATAAGAATGGAAAAACCCCACAACAAGGCAAAGCTCTGAAGGTAGGTGGGATTCTGGCATCTCCACAATATAAGGGAACAAAAAGCCGACCCACAGCCCCTCGCCCACCAAACAGCTGGAGCCAGAGTTAAAGTCAGCACTGGCCAAAATCAACAAGTGAGGGAGGGGCACCCCAGGACTGAACAACGGGCAGCCCCAGGTCTGGGGAGCTGAATAAGATCACCAAGGTCCTTCTCCTGAGAGTACTAACATCCAAAACCCCAGCAAGCAGACTAGGGGAGCACAGATTTCAGGAGCACAGATTTCGGACACCCAGAATTAGTGTGCTATAATCACCAAGTGCACGAAAGGATCCCCTGATGTGAGCAAGGGGCACCTACAGGTCTTGGGATTTAGCTAAGACCACCAAAGACTTTCTCTTGAGAGCACTAACTCCCAAAACACTGGCAGGTAGGGGAGGGAAGTCCCTAGGCCTCCCCAGGAAAACAGCACACCTGCAGAGAACCTAGAATTAGCCTAAAACTAAAGTCTTGACCATTAGACCCTTATACTGAGAGCAAGTACTACTCATTCAGATTTCTGACTGGAAAGGGGAGGAAGAAAAAACAAACAAACAAAACACGGAGATGGCAAACTGTACCCAAGAACCCCAGCACCCCAATACCAAGAAAAGCAAGAAGAGGGGGGGTGACTTTGGATACATTTTTATGGAGGGAAAACACACACACACAAAAAAACAGAGGAAATAGCAGAAGAGGAAGCACAAACAAATGCTCCAAAACCTTCCAAAAGAAATGGAAATTGTCCACAAGCTCTTGAAGAATTTGCATTGGAAGTTATCAAAAAGATGGAAGCCACCTGGCAGGAAAAATGGGAAATAATGCAAAAGGAACTCAGAGATCTGAAGCATGAAAAAATGCAACTACAGAAACAGTTTGAAGCCTCAAATACCAGGATAGACCAAACTGAAAAGGAAAACCAGGCTTTAAAGGTCAGAATCAGGCAACTGGAAGATAATGATCTTGCAAAAGAGCAAGAATTAATAAAGCAAAGTCAAAAGACTAAGAAATTAGAAGATAACACAAAATATCTCAATGACAAGTTGACAGACCTGGAAAATATAGGAAGGAGAGACAATCTGAGAATAATTAGCCTACCAGAAAAGCCAGAAATAAATAGTGATCTCGACATCATAATATAAGATATCATCAAAGAAAACTGCCCAGAGATTCGAGAACAAGGGGGCAATACAGGCATTGAAAGAGTTCACAGAACACCCTCTACACTAAATCCCCAAAAGACAACTCCCAGGAATGTAATTGCCAAATTCCAAAGTTTTCAAGCAAAAGAAAAAATCTTACAAGAAGCCAGAAAAAGACAATTTAAATCTAAAGGAATACAATCAGGGTCACACAAGACCTTGCAATTTCCACTCTGAATGACCGTAAGGCATGGAACATGATTTTCAGAAAGGCAAGAGAGCTGGGTCTTCAACCAAGAATCAGCTATCCATCAAAACTGACTATATA
Organism: Monodelphis domestica; assembly: GCF_027887165.1. Taxonomy (NCBI): domain Eukaryota; kingdom Metazoa; phylum Chordata; class Mammalia; order Didelphimorphia; family Didelphidae; genus Monodelphis; species Monodelphis domestica. Next base: position 224,982,967 of record NC_077234.1, read on the forward strand.
CTTCCAAGGGAAAGTATGGGCATTCAACAAAATACAAGATTTCCAAGTGTTTGTAAAGAAAAGACCAGAGCTCTGTGGAAAGTTCAATATCCAAACACAAAGAGCAAGGAAGACTTGAAAAGGTAAATATGAAGGAAAGGGAAAAGGAGAAAAATGTTATTTTTTCCTTTTATTCAAACTCTCTTCTATAAGGACTACATTTATATCAAATTATATAGATTAAAATGTGGGGAAATTGTAATGTGTAACTCTCAAAAATTGTATGCATCATTAGAGTAGTTAGAAGAATCATGCATAGGGAATGATTGGGGCATTAAGACAATATGGAGAAAGGGGGGTGAAAGAAAGAAAAAGGGAGGGGTGAATCGTTGATGGTACTAATATACACTTCAAGAAATAGAGAAAAAACTAAATAGCATAATCTTTCTCACACAAAGATACACAGGGGAAGGGGAGGGAAAGAAATTTCCTATAGGGAGGAGAGGAAGAAAGTGCTAATTGGTATTACTCAAACCTTACTCTCAGTGAAATCAACTCTGAGAGCTTAGAACATCTAGATCCATTGGGATCTTGAACCTTATCTTATCCAACAGGGTAAGAGAGAAGGGGAAATTAAGGAGGAGTGGGGGGGAGGGAGTATAAAAAGGGAGGGAAGGACAGGGGGGATGGGAAGGGAACAAAAAGAGAGGGGCTAGAAAGGGAAGCATATCAAGGGAGGGAACTTGGGGGGCTAATCTAAAGTAAATCACTGGTTTAAAAAGTTATAGCTATAGAAGAAAGGTCAGAATTAGGGGAGGATATCAAAATGCCAGGGAATCCACAGGTGACAATCGTAACTTTGAATGTGAATGGGATGAACTCACCCATAAAATGTAGATGAATATAAGAATGGATTAGAATCCAAAACCCTACCATATGTTGTCTTCAAGAAACTCTTATGAGGCTGGATGATACTCACAAGGAGGTCTATGGAGAAAAATAAATAGGGAAAAAAGGAATACACCTTCTTCTCAGCACCACATGGCACATTCACAAAGATAGATCATACACTAGGTCACAGAAACATGGCACACAAATGCAGAAAAGCAGAAATAATAAATGCAACCTTTTCAGATCATAAGGCAACAAAATAATGATCAGTAAGGGTACATGGAGAACCAAATCAAAAATTAATTGGAAATTAAATAATATGATACTCCAAAATCGGTTAGTTAGAGAACAAATCATAGAAACAATTAATAATTTCATTGAGGAAAATGATAATGTTGAGACGTCCTTTCAAACCTTATGGGATGCAGTCAAAGCACTACTCAGAGAGAAATTTATATCCTTGAGTGCATATATTAACAAATTAGGGAGGACAGAGATCAAGGAATTGGAAATGCAAATCAAAAAACTTGAAAGCGAAGAAATTAAAAGCCCACAGAAGAAAACCAAACTAGAGATCCTAGAAATTAAGGGAGAAATTAATAAAATCAAAGGTGATAGAACTATTGCACTAATAAACAAGACTAGAAGCTGGTACTTTGAAAAAAACAGACAAAATAGACAAAGTACTGGTCAATCTAATTTTTAAAAAATAAAGAAGAAAGGCAAATTAACAACATCAAAGATGAAAAGGGGGACCTCACCTCTAATGAAGAAGAAATTAAGGCAATCATTAAAAACTACTTTGCCCAACTATATGGCAATAAATATACCAACCGAGGTGATATGGATGAATATTTACAAAAATATAAATTGCCTAGAATAACAGAAGAAGAAATAGAATTCTTAAATAATCCCATATCGGAAAAAGAAATCCAACAGGCCATCAAAAAACTCCCTAAGAAAAAATCCCCAGGACCTGATGGATTCACAAGTGAATTCTATCAAACATTCACAGAACAGCTAATCCCAATACGATACAAACTATTTCACGTAATAAGCAAAGAGGGAGTTCTACCAAATTCCTTTTATGACACAAATATGGTACTGATTCCAAAGCCAGGCAGGCCAAAAATGGAAAGAAAACTATAGACCAATCTCCCTAATGAATATAGATGCAAAAATCTTAAATAGGATACTAGCAAAAAGACTCCAGCAAGTGATCAGGAGGATCATTCACTATGATCAAGTAGGATTTATACCAAGAATGCAGGGCTGGTTCAATATTAGGAAAACCATCCACATAATTGACCATATCAACAAACAAACAGACAAAAATCACATGATTATCTCAATAGTTGCAGAAAAAGCCTTTGACAAAATACAACACGCATTCCTATTAAAAACACTAGAAAGCATAGGAATATAATGGTCATTCCTAAAAATAATAAACAGTATATATCTAAAACCATCAACTAGCATCATCTGCAATGGGGATAAACTAGATGCATTCCCAATAAGATCAGCAGTGAAACAAGGATGCCCATTATCACCTCTATTTTTTAACATTGCACTAGAAACACTAGCAGTTGCAATTAGAGAAGAAAAAGAAATTGAAGGCATCAAAATAGGCAAGGAGGAGACCAAGCTATTGCTCTTTGTAGATGATATGATGGTCTACTTAAAGAATCCTAGAGAATCAACAAAAAAGCTAGTCGAAATAATCAATAACTTTAGCAAACTTTCAGGTTACAAAATAAACCCGCATAAGTCATCAGCATTTCTATATATTTCCAACACAGCTCAGTGGCAAGAATTAGAAAGAGAAATCCCATTCAAAATCACCTTAGACAAAATAAAATACTTAGGAATCTATCTCCCGATTCAACACAGAAATTATATGAACACAACTACAAAACATTCTCCACGCAACTAAAACTAGACTTGAGCAATTGGAAAAATATTAACTGCTCATGGGTAGGATGAGCCAATATAATAAAAATGACCATCCTACCCAAGCTTATTTATCTATGTAGTGCTATAACCATTGAACTTCCAAAAAAATTTTACTGACTTAGAAAAAACCATAACAAAGTTCATTTGGAAGAACAAATGGTCAAGGATATCCAGGGAAATAATGAAAAAAAAAATACAAAGGAAGGTGGCCTTGCAGTCCCAGATCTCAAACTCTATTATAAAGCAGTGGTCATCAAAACAATTTGGTACTGGCTAAGAGACAGAATGGAGGATCAGTGGAATAGACTTGGGGTAAGTGACCCCAGTAAGACAGTATATGACAAATCCAAAGAACCCAGCTTCTGGGACAAAAACCCATTATTTGACAAAAACTGCTGGGAAAACTGGAAGACAGTGTGGGAGAGATTAGGTTTGGATCAACACCTCACACCCTACACCAAGATAAACTCAGAATGGGTGAATGACTTGAACATAAAGAAAGAAACTATAAGTAAATTAGGCGAACACAGAATAATATACATGTCAGATCTGTGGGAAGGGAAAGACTTTAAAACCAAGCAAGACAGAGTCACAAAATGTAAAATAAACAATTCTGATTACATCAAATTAAAAAGGTTTTGTACAAACAAAACCAATGTAACCAAATTGAGAAGGGAAGCAACAAATTGGGAAACAATTTTCATAACAAAATCCTCTGACAAAGGTCTAATTACTCAAATTTATAAAGAACTAAATCAACTGTACAAAAAGTCAAGCCATTCTCCAATTGATAAATGGGCAAGGGACATGAATAGTCAGTTTTCAGCCAAAGAAATCAAAACTATTAATAAGCACATGAAAAAGTGCTCTAAATCTCTTATAATCAGAGAGATGCAAATTAAAACAACTCTGAGGTATCACCTCACACCTAGCAGATTGGCTAATATGACAGCAAAGGAAAGTAATGAATGCTGGAGGGGATGTGGCAAAGTAGGGACATTAATTCATTGCTGGTGGAGTTGTGAATTGATCCAACTATTCTGGAGGGCAATTTGGGACTATGCCCAAAGGGCGCTATAAGACTGTCTGCCCTTTGATCCAGCTATAGCACTGCTGGATTTGTACCCCAAAGAGATAATAAGGAAAAAGACCTGTAAAAGAATATTCATAGCTGCACTCTTTGTGGTGGCCAAAAATTGGAAAATGAGGGGATGCCCTTCAATTGGGGAATGGCTGAACAAATTGTGGTATATGTTGGTGATGGAATACTATTGTGATAAAAGGAATAATAAAGTCGAGGAATTCCATGGAGACTGGAACAACTTCCAGGAAGTGATGCAGAGCGAGAGGAGCAGAACCAGGAAAACATTGTACACAGATACTGATACACTGTGGTACAAGAGAACGTAATGGACTTCTCCATTAGTGTCAATACAATGTCCCTGAACATTCTGCAGGGATCCAGGAGAAAAAAAAAACACTATCCACAAGCAAAGGACAAATGGTGGGAGTAAAAGCACCGAAGATAAGCAACTGCTTGACTACAGGGGTAGAAGGGACATGAATGAGGAGAGACTCTAAATGAACACCCTAATACAAATACCAACAACATGGAAATTGGTTTGAATCAAGGATACATGTGATACCCAGTGGAATCGTGCATTGGCTCGGGGAGGGGCGGGGGGGGAGGAAAAGAAAAGGATCTTTGTTTCCAAGGAATATTGTTTGAAAATGACCAAAGAAAATAATGTTAAATTGAAAGAAAAAAGAATAATGGAGACTACAGGAATGTTCATATTGGAGAAGAAAAGACATAGGGTGACTTCTGACTTCAAGTATTTGAAAAACTGTCACATAGAAAAATGAATTAGACTTTTCTGTATTTGGTCTAGTAGGGAAAACCTACAAGTAATGTTTATAAGCTTCAGAAATTCAAATTTTTTCCTCTTAATATAAATGGAGAAAGATTTTTTTGTAACTACAATTGTCCAAAAGTGAAATAAGATACTCAGTACAAAATGAGATCTTCCTCACCAGAGATCTTCAAATGGAAGATGGAAAATCATTTGTTGAGAAAGACTAGAGAATATTACTGTTCAGGAATGGTATTAGACCTTTGAGGGCCATTCCAACTCAAAGATTCTGTGATGCTGTGAAATTGGGATTCTTGCTTGTCTTCCTTGCTCCACGTGCTATCTATTACTTCAAACTAAAATTACATTAATATAACCCACATCACATTGCTGGTTCATATTAAGCTTGTGGTCAGCTAAACGCATTAATGGAAAACCAATTTGCCCCTATCCTGCATTTTTGTAGTTTATTTCTCAACTGATTGTAAATCTTTAAATGGTATGTCATTTTATTGGCTTTGTTTCACCATTTCTACATATTAAGTTCTTTGAAAATCTTGATTCTGTCTTCCAGCACATTAATTATATTTTCCAGTTTTATGTGACTTAAAAACTTGATACACAAACCTTCTATGTCTTCATTTGAGTCCCTGATGATTACACTGAAGAGATCTCTCTCCACTTTGACAATAATCCATTAACCAGAACTCTTTGAGCATAGTTGTTGAACAAGATATAACTAAGTGTACTGTTATCATCACCACATTTTTTAATCTTATCTACCAAAATGTTGTAAGGGACTTTGTCAAATGCCTTTTTTGAAATCAAGACACAATGTATTCCAGGCCTGCCTTTTATGTATCAATCAGGCAGATGCTGTTTTACTTGTATCTTTGTGTATCCAGCTCTTAATGCAGTCTTGCACAGGTACTTAAAAATGTTGAATTAAACAGAATAAGAAAGAAATAAAGTCACAAAAAATGAGTAATTTGTGTCACCTTCATTAGAATATAAACATCTTGTGAGTATTCTTTCATTCTTTGTATTTGTATCACCAGGGTCCTAGAGTAGTGCTTGGCCCAAAGTAGATCTTAGCAAATGCTTGTTAATTGATAATAACACATGGCAATGGTATGAGAGATGTTTTTACTTCCCTCCAAAGTATTTCAGAATTGTAATGCTTTTACAAATGTTGTTACAGATTAACTAATGTAAAATATACAAGAAAAGAGTCCCCAATCAAGAAATTCTGCAGATATCTATAAGAGATTTTAATAATAGTATTCATCAAGATTATATAGATGTCGCTGGTAAGAAGGGATTCACCATGGAAAGAAATAAGCACAAAGTAAAGTGAAAAATAAAAGAGTTAAATGTGTGCTGTAATTAAGAATTTTTATACTTTATATTTGCTCTTTGAATATACAGTATCCATTAAAATTCAGCATTAATTTTTTCTCACCTTCCCCCCCCCAACAACATTGAATTGAAATTCATGGATTATTCAAGAAGAGAAAGATAATGGCTATCTATTTTGGAGTACTCATCTTCATTCTAAACATTCCATCTGTCTAACTATATTTACACTGTGTAAGACACCTGTTTTTATTTCCATGGGACCAATCCAGCTCAAAAGTCACAGCTGGTGGCAGTCTGAATAGATGCTGGATACTAGTTCTTTAGCAAGGACAGATGGCTTTCAAAAACACCTTCTGAGTTTTCTTATTCATTTTCTTCAAAGAGTTTGGACAGGCATGCATGAGTGACATTTAGGTACAAACCCAACTTTTATACTATTTGAATTAAGATGGGTTTGTTGTAGTTGATATTGGAGATAGATGGGTTAAAGAAAGGTAAAATCAGTGGTAGGTAGTATGGTAGTGATGTAGTTGCAGCACGATGTGATCTGGATTTGAAGTTACAGGACATGAATTCAAATCCCTATTTGGAGATTTCCTAGCTGTGTAACATTGGACAAGTCACTTAACATTTTAGAACTTCATTTTCCTTAATTGTAGAATAGAGATCTTGGATTCAGGGGAGGGAAGGGTTATTTTCAGCTCTAAATAAAAATTCCTATGATCCAGAGACATTAGATCTAAAGAATACCAATGACATATAAGTGCCTATTATGGGCAAGAAAATGTACATAACATTCTTCTCCATGGTAATATTCTCTCTCTTCTCAAAGAATTTTTATTGCTCCTTGAAAGCAAGGATTATTCATTTTTAGTTTTGTGTCCTTAATACATGTATTAAGTAGATGTTTAACAAAGATTGATTCATTCATTCACCTCTCCCACTTATCTATGCCTAATGAATATGGTCTTTCTTCTCATTATGATCTTCTGCCCATTGATCCTATCTTATTCTCTCATTCCATCAATGTTCTTCAAAACTCACCTTCATCTCTACCCAGACTGGACTCCCAGGTCAATTATTTTGGTGATACATTCTCAATCATCCTAAATATCACTTCCAAAAAACTTTTGTTAGTTTGTTTTAGAAATGTGTATTTTATGTGTTTTCTCTTCTTCCTGGCAGATCTGGGAATTTTCCATTGACTTTATATATAAAGAATTCAAGAAGAAGACTTAATTTTTTCTACTCAAATATGTATTTTAACATAGCCACTGTCTAAAGGGAAGAATATTGGCAGCTCTCTCCTTTTGGTTATAAGGTGGGGAGGATGAGGGAAAGTATAGGTTAAATTAGCAAGGGACTGAAGTGGTAGGAAAAATTATTTAGGAACTATCACTTTATGCATTTTACAACCATTGAAAAAAAAGTCTTGTATGCCTTTGGGGGAGGTGATTTTCTCCCTAATAATGTTAAAATCTTTCTTGTCTATGTGAGGAGAAAAGAAGGACTCCTTTTAAATTCTAAAAGAAACTGGAGAACCAGTGGTAGTTATACTGTGATCTTCCCTACCTGCCCCTTATTTAAAGGCTATTTACGTGGCTTTTACAAATTGAACCAAGTACCTCTGTATCTGATATTCAATTGTTTTTTGCTATTGCCCTAGGTTGTTTCTTTACAAATTTGTCTCAAATTAAATGTACTCAAAATTATACATGAGTTCAAATTATTGTTTGACATCATCTTGGTCCAAATAAAATCTATTTGTTTTTTCTTTTAACTTACCTATTTCTGAAAATGGCACAGGCATTCTCCATTTATACTTAAAAATCCTTGGTATTTTAAAATCCTCCTTTCCCTTTTCCCCAGATAGTCAACCTGTTGGAAGACTCATCTTTTCAATTCCTATTTTCTTCTGCCATGTTCTTGTTATCTGTCATATGACTCCTTAACATTTATAATCTCTCCAATTTACTCCCCAAACCATTACCTGATCAAGTTTCTGTATTGTGCATATTTCTAATCATTCAACTATTCAAAAATGCTTCATAGCTTTCCATTGTCTGCTGAAGTACAAATGTCTTAAATTGACATTCAAGATTTTAATGTGACTCTATCCTTTCCAGCTTTCACCCAATTAATTCCCCACTTTAACATGATATATACTTTAGCCAATTTAGAAAATCCATCTTACCTGTGATTCTCCACTATGCCATTCCATTGTTCACATTTCCTATGACTGGAATATCCCCCTGGCATCTTTTACCTTTGAGAATCTTTATAATCTGTAAAAAAATATAGATTTTTCAGTTCCAAATTCTTTTCTACTTTGCATGCTTTCTAGCCATTGAGAAGGCAATAAATATAATAACCATTATACAAATGAAGGAATAAAAAACTTATTTATGCATGAGCCACATCCAGAAAAAAAAGGACAAAGAAAAACTATGCTTCAAATCTGCACTTTGAGCCCATTAGTTCTCTACCTGGAGATGCATAATATTTTTAAATATGAGTTGTTTGGAATTGTGGCAATTAATTGTATTGATCAGAGTTTATGAAGTCTTTTGCAGTTTATTATATTTATAATATTGAAGATATTGTATAAATTGTTTTCCTGGTTCTACTCCCTTTGCTCTGTATCAGAAAATATAAGTCTGCTCAACTTAATCTTATCAATCTTTCAAGAATCAACTCAAAATGTTTCATTCATGAATGATATCTCACTTATTATTACTAACCCTAACCCTTTTCCATGGGATAACTTATAATTATTATAAATAAAAGGGATATGAAGACAAATTCAGTTTATGGCAATGGCTCTTAAAGAGTATGAACATCTAAGTTCTAAAGAGAAGTTGATAAAATTCTTCAAAACAGGTCATCTATATATTGTGAGACTCCAATAATGCAACGCCAAATTGTTAACAGAAATGGTGAAAATTCTGTTGAAACATATGATTTGTTATAAAGAATTGAAAGAGGTCGAAGACTTGCAGACTATATAGGTGTCTCATACATCTACATCATGGATATTTGAGAAAAGTGCTTAAGGCAATGAATTGAGAGTAGAAAATAGTTAATATCATTGAACATGATTCTGACAATGTGTTGAAGGATAGAAGTTAGTATTTGCATATTTTAATTGTTCAAAAATTTTTTGTTGAAATAAAAATCTTTTAGAATTATTAGTATTCAGTCAGATTATTGGTTAGTATCCCATTCCTTTCATTGGAGAGGTAAGGAACTATGGCTCTAAGATAGCTGCTTGTATTTTCAAAGGACAATGTTTAGCTATTTTAAAAGAAAATTATAAGAGAAAGCTCTTTAAGTAGAAGAGAGTGAAAGTTATGTTAAAAAGCCTATGACATGAAAATAAAATATTTTTTTTAATTAAAAGAATTGTCTATTAAAGAACAAATGTCAAAATGAACACCAATTAAAAGATACATATATGAGACAAATTGATTGGACCAGTTTTGAAACAATTTGTTAAAATAAACTATGAACACCTCAAACCTAGAAAAAGTAAAGATGACTACATAACCAATTATTTATGAAAAAATTAATTTATAATTCACTTTTAGCATTAAAAAATTTTAGTTCCAAATTCTCCCACCACCCCTCACTGAGAAGGCAGGCAATAAATATAATATAAAACATTTGAAATCATTGAAAATATATTTCCATATTATCTATATCACAAAATAATAAGAAAAATAAAGTGGGAAAAGCACATTTCTGTAAGCACTCAGAGTCCATCATCTCTCTGGAAGTAGATGATATTTTTTTTTATTTAAAAAAATCCTTACATTCTGTATTAGAACCAATACTTTTAATATTGGCAGAAGAGTGATAAAGGTTAGGCTGTTAGGGTTAGGTGACTTGTCCAGGGTCACAGAGCTAATGTCTTGAGGTCAAATTAGAACCCAGGACTTCCACTGAACAACCCTACCTTGATAGCACTTTTTATTATGTTTGCTTTGGAATTGTCTTGGATCATTGTAGCTAAGTATTTTAGAGTTGATTATCATTATTTTATTATCAAAATCATCATATTATTAAAATTAATTTTGAAGATCTCCCATATTCTCACTTTATTTTCCATCAGTTCATATAGGTCTTGTCATGTTTTTCTGAAACCATCCCCATGTCATTTCTTATAGCACAGTAGTATTCCATTCATAGTCATATACCACAACTTGTTAAGTCGTTCCCCAAATGATGGACATCCCTTCTGTTTCCAGCTACTTGCCATCAAAGACACAGTTGCTATATTTTCCTACTTTTCCTTTTCCTTTTATCTCTTTGATGTATAGACCTAGTAGTAGATAATACCTAGAATATTACTGGATCAAAGTGTATGAAGTTTTATAGCCATTTGGGCAGAGTTCCAGACTATGAAGAGCATAAAATTATAATTTGAAGGTATCTAAATATTATCTAAAGAAGTCTGTACATTAAGGGATATGGGGAGCCATTGAAGACTTCTGAGATTTTTCCAAGTATCAAAGAGGGGAAATCAACTTATTATACTATCCATTGCTCAAGAGGACTTGACAAATTAATACAACTCATTCTTTCCTAAACCAATAACATTTCCTCTAATTATACAACTTATCTAAACTTCTCTGTTTTGTTGTTTTGTTTTGTTTTGTTTTTTTTATGGCACTATCATTTTCCCAATAACCTGGGCAAAAAACCTCTCACTTTGACTCTTTTTGTCAAATCCTGGCAATTTTATTTTCAATTTATCTCTTAAACAGTTTCTTCTTTTTCCATGTATTGCCATCCTCCTCCTTATTTCCCTCTTTAACGACTGTTACGAACCACTAAACTTATCTTGCCTACATCCATTCTCTCCTATTGCTAATCCATTCTTCAAACAGCTGCCAAAATAATTTTTCTAAAGCATAGGTCTAACCATGTAATTCTCCTATTAAAATGCTCCATGGACATCCCATTGCCTACAGGATAAAAATGCAAACCCCTTATTCTAACATTTAAAGCTCACCTGCAACCTTTCCTGTCTTATTTCACATGCTTTCCCTTTATAGACTCTATATTCCTGCCAAACTAGACTACTGGCTGTTTCCCAATCTCATGCTGCCCTCTCCTGCTTCCATGAATTTATACAGTCTATTTATACAGCCTATTTCCAATTATTCAGAATTCCTGCCTTCCTTCCTTCCTTCCCTCCTTCCTTTCTTTCTCTGTCTGTTTCTGTCTCTCTTCCTCTCTCTTTCCTCTCTGTCTCTGTCTCTCTCTCCTCTTTCTTTTTTAGATACGTGTTGAAACTGGGGCCATTTCCATTTTGCCAGCTAAAAATAACTTAGCTTAAAAAATTAGTACTCTAAGTTGCCATGAACCCATAGGTAAGTACTCTCCTAGACTTTAAGCATCAAATTTAATTAATATATACTTTACTATACAGATTTAAATTATTGAGTTGTTATTGTTGTTACTAAATGTGTCCTTTCACTGGGTCCTTCTCTGGCATACGTTGGAATAAACAAACTCTGAGGTCCTTTCTAAGCTTAATAGTCTACATTAGGAGTATATAAATGATACAGCTGGTAAACATTTTGTGAAATTATTCCATTTGGAAAAAAAATTGTGAGAATTTCTGAAATCTATTAGTAATAACTTGTTAAGGAAATTCCCAGTCATAAAAAGAGGAGACTTCCTTTAAAAAAATTTGGGGGGGGGGGGTCCATCAGTCAGAGCAGGAGACACCTGGCAGGGCAAAAACTACTCAGTCCAGTCCTAACAGTATAAAAATGTAATTGAAAAAGGTTTAAAAATACAGCATAAATAATATAATTTGTGGTTTTCTAAGTCAACATGAAGATTCAGGGATATGTTTTTTTTCTTATTTTTTTAAACCCTTACCTTCCGTCTTGGAGTCAATACTGTATATTGGCTCCAAGGCAGAAGAGTGGTAAGGGCTAGGCAATGGGAGTCAAGTGACTTGCCCAGGGTCACACAGCTGGGAAATGGCTGAGTCCAGATTTGAACCTAAGACCTCCTTTCTCTAGGTCTGGGCTCTCAACACTAGGGATATGTTTCTATTTGAGTTTGCTATCACTGAGAGAGTACTATATATTTATAGATAAATTTAAATACATACCCACATTTTATATTTAGGATTTCAAACTACATTAGTTTTGTTTCTCTTCTTTGGAAATCTTTTGTAGGACTTCCAAATAATTATTCTTTTCCTTGCTTTTTACAATTTAGCTACATATTTTAACCATATTGCTTTTATGATTTACTGCTCCATGTAGCCTTACTGATTATTTTTATTACATTATGATCTGAAAAGGTTGCATTTATTGTTTCTGGTCTTTTGCACTTGTTTGCAATGGTTTTATGCCCTAGTACATGGTAAATCTTTGTGAATGTACCATGTGCTACTGAAAAGGTGTATTTCTTTATGTCCTTGTTTATTTTTCTCCAAATATCTACTAACTCTAATTTTTTCTTAAATTTCATTCACCTCTCTTACCTCTTTCTTATTTATTTTTTGGTTTGATTTATCTAGATCTGATAGAGGAAGGTTCAGGTCTCCCACTGGTATAGTTTTACTATCTATTACATCCTTGAGCCCCACTACTTTCTCCTTTAGAAATTTGGTTGCTATACCATTTGGTGCATACATGTTGAGTACTGATATTTCCTCATCTATACTGCCTTTTATCAGGATATAATTACCTTCCCTATCTCTATTAACTAGATATATTTTTACTTTGACTTTGTCAGATATCATGATTGCGACTCCTGTCTTCTTTTTCTCAATTGATGCCCAATAGATTTTTGCCCCATATGCTTACCTTTACCCTGTGTGTGTCTACCTTCCTCATGTGTGTTTCTTGTAGACAACATATGGTAGGATTTTGGTTTATAATTCACTCTGTTATTTGCTTCCATTTTATGGGCGAATTCATTCCATTCACACTTAGAGTTATGATTACCACTTGTGTATTCCCCAACATTTTGATATTCTCTCCTAGTTCAGCCCTTTCTTCTTTCATTATTTCCTTTTAAATGAGTGGTTTACTTTTAACCAGTCCCCCTATTTCCCACCCTTATTTTGCTTCCCTTCCCGACCCCTTCTTATTCCCCTCTTATTTTTCTTCAGAGTCTTTTTACTCTACCCCCACCTTCTCCCTCCCTTGTATTACTTCCTTCCCCACCAGTCCCTTAGTTACTCTTCTACTTCTCTATAGGGCACAAATCAATTCTCTGCCCCAATGAATCTGATTGTTCTTTGCTCTTTGAGTCAATTTCAATGCACATAAGAACTAAGTATTTCCTGTCTCCAAACTCTTTACCTTTCCAGTGTATTGGTGTTCTCCCCTACCTCTGCCATGCACTTCTTTATGACATATATATTTACCTCATTTTGTCTCTTTTACTTTTTCTCAGTATTAATCTCTTTTTTACCACTAGTTTTATGTACAAACACACACACACACACACACACACACACACATATCTTAGCATTTCATTCTATACAGTTTGTCACTGTTCTCTCTATAATTCTTCTTGCTACCCAGGTGATAATAACAATTTTTAAGAGTTACCAATATTCTCTTTTCTTATAGGGATACAAATCATTTCAATTTATTTGGTCCCTTAAATTTTTTGTTTGTTTGTTTGTTCTTGTTTCTCTTCCCCCCCCCCCCCTTTCTTACTTACCTTTTGGTGATTCTCTTAAGTTCTGTGTTTGGGCATTGAATTTTCTGTTCAAATCCAGTCTTTTCTTTATGAATGCTTGGAAGTCTTCTATTTTATTAATGACCATATTGGGTATTTATTATTTTATTTATTTTATATTATATATATATATATACATATATATATATATATATAATTTATTAATGACCATGCAGGGTAACTGCATGAATATAGTCAGTTTTGCTGGGTAGTTGATTCTTGGTTGTAGACCTAGTTCCCTTGATTTCCAAAATATCATATTCCATGTCTTTCAATCCTTCAGTATAGATGCAGCCAGATCCTGTTATCCTTACTGTAGTTCCATTGTATCTGAATGACTTCTTAGCAGTTTGTAATATTTTTTCCTTGGTCTGGTAGTTCATGAATTTGGCTATAACATTCCTGGGTGTTGTCAGTTGAGGATTAAGTATAGGAAGTGATATGTGGATTCTTTCAATCTCCACTTTTCCCTCTTGCTCTAGAATGTTGGAGCAGTTTTCTTGGATAATTTCCAGTCAAGGCTTTTTTAAATTAAAAAAAAATGTTTTTTTTTTTTTTTTGGTCATGATCTTTTGATAATCCAATGATTCTTAAATTATCTCTCCTGGACCTGTTTTCTAGGTCTTCTGTTTTGTGGATGAGGTGTTTCATATTTTCCTCAATTTTTTCATTCTTTTGATTTTGTTTTATAGTTTCCTGCTGCCTTGTGAACTCATTTGCTTCTAGTTGTTAGATTCTAGTTTTTAAGGACTGTATTTCATCCCTGGATTTTTGGTCATCCTTTTTCTGATCTTTCATCTCCTTTGCCTCATTTTCAAGTTGATTAATTTTGGCTTTCAAGATACTATTTTCTGTTTCTACTTGACTTATTTTTCTTTTTAAATTCTTTTTCCAGTTGTCTTCAACCTCTCTTAATTGTGTTTTGATCTCTTCCAAAGCCTGTGTCCAATTTTCTGGAGTTTCTGTTTTTTTGCTTGGTGTTCCTTGGTCCTCCTTTGTTTCATTTGCTCTTTGTTCAATTGCCTGGATAGAAGCTGTCGATTGTAATTTTTCTTTTTCTATTGTTTACTCATATTTCCCCCTTCTTTCCCTCCTGTAGTAGCCTGTAGTCTTGCTCCTTTCATTAAGTGCTGGATCTGTGGGTTTGAGCTGTCCTGTCCTGAAGGAGCTTCTTCTCTGTTTTGCTGATGGATCGGGTTAGTTAGATCTTTCCCAGCTGACAGGAGCAGCTGAAAAGGAGCTGGGCTTAACACCCTGTTATCAGGGTTGTAGCCTTTAGTAGTTGCAGCCTTTGCCCTTGGAGCCTTGTCAGAAAGGCTCTCAGCAGTCTGGGGGAGGGGTGTTACAGCTTGAGCGTCCCTGCCCTCAAATGGCTTCTTAGCTGCCCTGTTGATGAGACTGAGCTAGGGCAGGGTTGATCTGCAGAGCTGGATATGTACTGAGACCAAAACCTTGAGAAGGGGGTGGGGAGCAAAGAGTGTCTTGGCTGTGACTAGGCTGCCTGCTCTTTGCTTCTCCTCCAGGTGCCTCCCTCTGATTGTGTTCAACATCCTGAGCCTGGCACAGTTGTGCCAGCAAGGTACACCCTCCAGACTAGTGCCCTTGCCCGCCCAGAGATTCCAGCCACTGCTGGAGGATCAGCAATGTAGGTGGGGGAGGGGTCCTGGGACCTTCCTTCTTTTCCCTTAAACTGGCGTATTTTCAAATTCAGGCTTTCTTGGGGGCGGGGGGAGGTGTAACTTTTAGGTTGAGTCTAGCAGAAGGGTTCCCTAACTCTGTCCTATTGCTAGATTTGATTTTCAGCCCCACTCCCCCCCCATTGTTTTTGATTCAGTAAAGAAGGTTTTGAGGAGATCTGAACATTTGCTGCCTTTAAGCTGCCATCTTGACTATGCCCACCCATATTACTTTTATGAAACTAAACATTAGTATTCTATTGAATAATTTTTTGAAGGATTAGACCTTGAAATGTTATTTCATTTATCCCACCCTCAGATTTTAACTTTAACTTATTGTTTTTCATATAGAGATACTCAGGGCAGCTGTGTGGCTCAGGATTGGTGGATTGAATGCTAGGCCTAGAGACAGGAGGTCCTGGATTCAAATTTTACCCTCAGACACTTTCTAGCTATGTGACCCTGAGCAAGTGACTTAACCCCACTTTTCTAGCCCTTACCACTCTTCTGGCTTTGAATCAGTACATAGTACTAGTATATAGTATAGTATAGTAGTAGTCTCTCGGTAACCAAGAATGACAATTGTCTTTGTGCACTTTCATCTGTGATGTACCCTCATATGGCTTGAAGAGGGTTGGAATAGATGAGTGTGCACAAAAACACTTGTGCGTGAAGGAGATTTAAGTGGAAAAGTCGATGCACAGAGACAGTCCCACTCTCTCGGCGTTGGAAGCCTGGGTCCAGTGGCACGAAAAGTCGTTACACCTGGAGACTTCCTCAGCTGCATTGGATGGCCATGTTGTCTTTTGTGCTCCAACATGCCCTAAGCACTCCACAGTGCCTTGCTGCGTCGCCCTCTCAGCTGTTGAACCTTCTTGTTGGTTTCTTCCGTCTGTTCAGCTGAAGCAATCTTCACATGCTGGGTGAGCAAAGCCTTAGTTCACCAGGGGTTGACGACCCAATGGCTACTCTCACAAGGTTTAGCCAGCCTGTCGAAGCCGTTGCCCGAGGTGTGGCCACTGCCGCATGCTAGCAGTTACTGGTAGCCACAAGTGAGAGCTGGGTGTCAGGTGAGGGTCAGAGGCTGGAGAGCTGCCCTAGGAAGGCAGGACAAGCCCTCCATACCAGAGATACTACCCCTCCCTTAGCACCCCATACACCCCACATAGTACTGATGTTAAAATAAAAGGTTAGAGGGGGGAGAGAGAGAAAAAAAGAGGGAGGGAGGGAGAGACAGAGAGAGAAGGAGAAAGAGAAAGAGACAGAGACAGAATGACAGAGAGACAGAGAGAGAGAACACTCAGGTACAGAGTAAGTCAAATTCATTTCTCTCATTTTTCTCTAATTTATAAGGTTAAAATAAAAAGAAAGGAATTCATCAAATCCCCTCCACCCCCTTATCAACTTCAAAATGATCAGCTGTGGAAGGCTCCCATTCCATAAAATTCATAGCAGTTTAAGACACAGAAACAACACTGTTCTTTATTTATTCAGGAACAAAAAGAATACACATGGGCCTACATCAAATTGCTATGCAAATGAGACTCATTGATTTCAAATACTGTGGGTCAGAAGGAGGCCAGTCTGGCTCTGTGGGTCTTTTATTGTGTTCTGATGTTGCTATTTGTTTTAAAGAGAGTCCTGAATAAAATAGCAGAATTTCAAGGAAACCACCTTTTGCAAGATTACTACAACAGACAACCCATTCCTTTGCCCAAATTATGAATTTGCAAAAATATATTTTGTGTAGAGAACAGTTTTTTTCCCTGAGGACTGCAACAATGGAAAAATAATTTAGTTATATTAATTTTGAAAACAGAATGGGATATATTCATAAAGATATTACAGATTATAAATTTAAGCATTTATTATCTACCAGATGTAAAGATGAACACAAAAGGACTCTGATGATTTAAATTCACATCCTCCTGGTAGAATCTATCAGTATACTATGGAGCATGGAAGAGACCATATAGTGTGCCAGAAGTCATTATAAGCAGATGGTCATAACATCTCATTAATATAATCCCATTTTATTCATCATGATAATTTAAAATGAAAGTTCCAGGTATCAGATGTAATACTTTAATACATGTTCTTGGTTTTAGCTTCTAAATATGTAAGAACTGCCAGACTTTGAAGAGACATTACACTGAGGAACATGGTCTAACTATAGATATATAGTTTTCCTGCTCTTCATCCATTTTGTGCATGTAAAAGTTCATATGGAGATACTCTGTTTTATACTGTATTGCTTCCTACTTTCCGATCATCCTGGCAGTGCACTCAAGGAAAGAATTATTGCTTATAAATAGCAGCAAAACAAACAAACAAAAAAAAGTGAAGCAACTGGAGTCAATGATTTGAGGGAGGCAAAACTTTCCATTTAGGGACAAGGGGCTATCCTAATCTTCTGTGACAAGTCTACTGTATTCAATTCAATTAAACAAATAATGTCAGTTCTGCCACTTAATACCTACAGAACATTGAACAAATTATTTAATCTCATTATCCATCAGTTTCTTTGTCAGTAAAATGAAGAATTTGAACTAAATAGTCAAGATCTTTTTCACCTGTAATCTTAAAAACCATAATTATAGAGGAAGTCATTGGAAAAATGGTTCATGACTCAATTCATGAAGTTAAGGATTCATAAAAGTGTAGATAAGAAGGGGATATATTTTGAGTATACAGGACTAACTGTACAAATGAATGGAGGCAAATCATGGAATGCTGAACACAAGGAGCAGCTAAATAATGTGCATGAAAGGTGTAATATGTATAAAGATGTGAAGGAAAATTGTGGTCCATTTGTGGAGGATCTTCTAAGCCAGGCTCACCCCCCAGCCCAGTCCCTGAAGACTTTTAGTCAGAGGAGGGACAGTATTGTGGATAAATTCAAAGCATTTTTCAGGGTCTCTAAAATTCCTGCCAGTATCAGAAAGATGTGAGCAATAACCCCATAGAGAATACACAGTGCAGTGACAAAGGTCTTAAAATATTTTATTAGAAATATCACTTACCTGAAATATTCACCTCAGGTATGGCCTATTTTTAAAAGGTCTAGAAATTGCTTAATACAGTGGAGGAGTACAGTTTTTAAACTGAATTTAGAATTGGAAGATGGGTACAAATCCCAAATCTGCTCATTGTTTATGTGCAAGTACAATGATCGAAAATCTCTTGGCTCTAGTCTTTTTGTGTAAAAATAAGAGCTGAACTAGTTATTCTCTAAGGTGTCTTCAAGCTCTAATTCTCTTGATGATGCCTTTTATCAGGAACAGAAAATACATACTAAATATTCCAAACTGGAAAAGATCTGGATCTTGCTCATTTCCTCTGAAATTTAGTCTTTGCCTTCATCATGATTTCTAGTCACTTTATCCCTCTGCTTTCCCCAGTAAATCAGCCTTGCTCTAGCCTCCCTTCAATTTCTTGAACCTATATTCAATTCAGTTTTGTTCTCTTCTATCTTGTCCATTTGCCACATGCCCCCCTCAAAATCTCTATTTGATTTTTCCCCTCACTCTTGCTCTGGCGACAATGAATGTTACCAAAATCACAGAACTATAATGGTTTTTCTTGCCCTTTCCTAATTGCCATTTTTATGAAATTTCTCTCAACATTGGTTACAAATCATCTTTTCTCTAAAGTCTTATGTAACCCTTTTCCTCTTCCTTTGAGCTGTGGGTTTTGTGTCATGTGGGTCAAGAATATTGAAGACGTGCTCTCTATTCTTCTCAATTCTGCACTTGAATTCATTTAATATCTTCCTCTATTTTCTTCTTCTTCTTTGTGTTTATATTGAAGAGGTTACCCTTTTTGCCAAGTTCATGACTTTGACTTTCTCTATCTCATGTCAGAGCTGCCCTTTGGTTACCAGGGCTAGGCCCCACTGACAGTCTCTTTCACCACTTGCTAGGATCCCTTTTTATAACCAGATTTCCAGATTGTACCAGGCTTAAAGTCACTTGATCCTATCACCCTCTTAAGATTGTCATATCTTTCCTTTTTTTGGACAAATTTTTAGAAAAAACCACACTGAACATAGCAGGTATTTAATGTTAATTGAATGGGAACATGTCCCATTCACAGATAATTACAGTGAGAGAACTGCAAAATAGTATAGTTGAAAACACATTGAATAAGGAATTAAAAATCTATGAGAGTTTCAGTTGTCTGGTCAAATTAGAAACCCTCAAATGGTTAACAAGTCAATGGAGGAGGAGGAAACAGAAACAAGGAATATAGATGAGCTCTTTTTATTTTTGCTGGATAAAATTTGTTTAAGTGACATCCAATTTTTTGTGACCCCGTTTGGTTTTCATGGCAAAGATATTGGAGTGGTTTGCCATTTCCTTTTCTAGCTCATTTTACAGATGAGGAAACTAAGGCAAAATAGGGTTAAGTGTCAAGAGTCACACAGCTAGTAAGTGTCTGAGGCCAGATTTGAACTCAAGAAGAGTTTTCCTGACTCCAGGCCCAGCACTTTATCCACTGTGCCACTTAAAAGCTCTCTGGATGATATGCCCAAGGTCCAATAGGCACAAAAAGCAGTGTTACTTGGAAAGGCTTCAAGTAGAGCATAGTGATAGCTATATCTGTTATTCAAAGACAAGTTTAGATAAATCTGGGGAGGCTAATTTATGGAATGTTAGTCACCACAAGGAACAATTTAAACCATGGAAAGTGATAAAAATTGCCCTAGAGGTGCTCTAATCTGTATTGCTGAAAGAAATGACTAAATCAATGAAATCCTTTATTTTTAAAGTTTTAAACCATAAAATGATAGCTAAAGAAGTAGTATAGGTGATCTAGTCAGTTTAGGGTCAAGTAAATCTAGGATCAAATCTCACCTCTGACACATAATGGCAATATGACTTTGGTCAAGTCACCTCCTTAATGCCCCCACACAACTTTAACTATACATTGCAGAAAAGTTGCTGATCTGGATTGGTAATAAGGAATTTTTTTCACTTGATTCATACAAATGAAATCAGATTAAGACCAAATGATGAAGATTAGATATTACTGTTTCATCATAATTTTCACAAGCATAAAGAGGACAAAACATTTACTTAGAATTTTAGTAACTTTTATTGGTTCAATTATTGAAAGTAATTTTCAAAATAAAATGTTGGAAGTGAATTCTAAAGGTTATTTGTTCATAGGTGATTATGATACACTGAAAAGTCAAACTGCAAGGCCAGTTTACAGAGAGAGATTAAAAACTCTTGCTTTAAGACTACAAACTAGCTAATAATGTGTATTGTTGGTAGTGGAATCATATGCATCAGCAAAGGGAGTTTCTTTACTGAAAGTTCCCTAAAGCAATAATTTCACAGGTAAGGACTATGTAATAGAGTGCTACTTCTGAGGGTGTCTATTGAATGTTACTAGATGACTAATGGATCAGAGGTTTTCCTCCCCTCTTCTGAAACCTCAGCTTCCCCTCTCCCTTTCCCTTCAAGTCATCCAGGTTAAACTGTGAGATTTAGAAGAAATACTCTTTCTCTTGATTTCTCAAGTAAGGGGCTTATCTGGGGAAGACAGGACAAGGGTAGAGGATAAGGTAAGAGGGATAGGATTCCCTAATCTCTATAAGGAGCCTTGGTTTGGAGGGTATTGGGGAAATGGCAATTCTGTCATAACTGTGACACATAGTCTGTCAGGAAGGTATGGGGACAATAGATTTTATTTCTTCTCCTCTTAACCAGCCAGGTAACCTCAGTCAGTCAGCAGAAGCTTCAGGGTCTTCACCATCAGCCACAAGCAGCCAAAGCTTAGTTCACCAGCCTCTCCCCCAGCTCCAGAAGCCAAAAGGGATCCAGTTCAGAAGCTTCTCAGCCCAGTGCAGCGTGGCTTGGCTCCAACTGTCTTTCCCAAGAACATTCCAATGGAACTGTCACTTGACTGGCAGCTGTTCTGTCCTCAGCTTTCTGTCTTGCATGCATGTAAATTTTCTCTTGCATGCATGCTTCTTTGACAACTACTTAAACAAACAAAACTTAGGACTTCGCTTTTGTTTTTCTCTATATTAAGAATTGAATTAGAAGTCATGAGGCCATGAGGTCTAGGGTCAAGTTCCAGCTCTACTAAAAGACCTCAGTTCAGTTGGATATAAAATGTATTAGATTACTTTCAATTTACCTTCCCATTTAATTTCAAATTATTCTTATGATCTTTTGAAGATTCTTATGATCTTTATTTATTTAAATTATTGAATGCATTTCTTCTTCCTTTTGAGGACTACTTAACTTTAAAACCAATTCAATTTTCTTTATGAAAATGGCAAGTTACCATGGTTACATAGTGAAGAATGTTACTGAAAAGCAACAAAAGACAAACTAATGACATTTTAAAAGCCAGTTTTGAAGATATTAGGAAATTGCTACAACAGGGGCCCAGGAACCTACCAAAATTCCAATTATAGCAAATCATAATATAAACATCCAAGTGTCTAGGTCAGAAGTAATTGATGTCTATTTAGATTTGCTATGCCTGTCCCAAACAGTTTTGTGTTTCAGATCTAGCTAAATGAGCAAAATTTAATAAAAGATGAATGTTGCACGTCTCTCTCTCTCTCTCTCTCTATCTATATATATATATATATATATACATATATACATATCTGAGAATATTCATGAATGCATTGAGAAATAAAATTATGCATATTACATGCCTCATATGAGAATTAGGTGTGGTATCTCAGGACATTATCATTGTATATAATTACAATGTTTTATAGTATACTCCCCTTAATGAAAAAATAGATGGTTCTTCATATTAAAATGCCTACTAATGAATGCATCAAGTTCTTTTCGAGGAAAAGCAATGACTCCCACAATGATTAAAAATTAAAATTCTTCAATCATCTTTAATAACAGGATAAAAAATCTCACACAGTTCCAAACACACATAGCTTTAATTAGATTACAACTGAAGTAGGAAAAAATTCAGAGAATACAGGCAAAGCTAGATGAATTTTATGTACATGCTTAATGGAAAGATGGGTGTAGTATTTGAAGTCTAAAAGTAGTGTTATTTCAGTATTTTAAAAGTCATAAAATTGAATTAAAGAGGAAGTTCAAATGGTATGAAATATATGCATGAAATTAAATACATGAAATTAAGTTGTTTTGTTTCCTGCTGTCTTCTTGTAATTAAGAGTTCATGCTTGACAAAATATCATAAAACCAGATTTTAAAAACTATACAAGTAAATTCAAAAATTTTTCCTACCAAATTACTTGGCATTGTTAAATGGTTCAACATTGGAAATGTGTGATTTTATCAGTAGAAATTACTTTAGAGAAGCATTATTACTTCCTTTGCTACCACATCCTAAGTACCATGGAGACTTTTCCATCTGACTTGTAGCTGTAGCTATATATGTTGTCACCCTCATTAAAATGTGATGTTCTTGAGAGCAGAGACTGTCTATTTGCATCCCTAGTGTGTAGCCTGGTGCTTTTCCCCTAGTAAATACTTAAATGGTTTATTCATTCAAAATGTTTGATGTGAAAACTTGGTCAAATGAAATGTGTGTTTTCAGAAGATATGAATGAATAGTTCAGAGTTGACTCATGTTTAGTAGGCTAAATAAGAACTATCCAGTTCATCGTTCTTAGTGGTACTATAATAATTTCCAGCTCCTAAGGAATGGAAACACCTGATATTTGTCCATTTGACTGAACACTAGAATTGTAGACAGATCACTTGAACTGTAGGCTGATAGGATTCTATATTCTAAAAGTCTATGACAATTAAATAGCCTCTATGTAGAATCCCTGATACATATCAATTGAGCCTATGAAGCTTTGGGAACCTCCAGAATTGTTTTGGAATTCGGAATGTGAAAAGATTAAGAGATTTGTCTTCAAAGGGTTCTCTCCAGGAACTCTTTTCTGGCTTTGTCTCCATGGTTAGATGACATGATTTTAAACCAGTAGCAGTCAATGGCAATTATTACGAGTTTCATAACCTACTACAAAAGATCCTTATTTTAAAAAAGCTATACGTTTTAGCTGCCCCCTTAAACCTTGCTTCTCTTTTTGTTTGTTTGTTTGTTTGTTGTCATCTCTGGCTCTTAACATTTGAGCCTGTAAGTGATAGTGCTGAGACTATTAAGGCCAGGGCAGTTTGATGTAGAGAATTTAGATATTTTCCTCCATCAGAAATAATTTCAGTTGAGAAACAATGGAAAGGATATTTATGGAGGAAAAAGAAGGAACAAGTCAGTTCTAGGGTCATCTCTGGAATTTCAATTAGTTTCCTTTTCCCTTAGGCTCCTGACTTGAACCCATATCTTAACTTAAAGTTAACTCAACAGTACATCAGAAATTAAATAAATCCTTAAAAATCTTCCCTGTGGCTTTACAGGCTCTCTAAGAAATTATGGGTCTCAGTTCCTCTGTCAACCTCCTATAGTGAGCTCCTGAGATTACCTCCTGAAAGGACGAGTTCATTCTGAAAGAATCTTTCTTTCAGCTGAGTAGCACCATAGTTATGAGGGCAGGAAGAAAGAGAACACTACTGCAGAAACAGTACAATCCACAAGACAGTAATGAGTATTAAGTTGCTACAATTTCCTCAGGGAAGCTAAACCTCCTCATTTTTAACAACCCATTGACTATTTCAGAATATAGAACATAGGATCAAAGCTTTTGAGCTGTATGGGATCTTAAGAGATTTTCAAGCCCAGTTTTACTGATGAGGAAACTGAGGTTCATAGAAAATAAGTGACATGCCTGGTGTCACAAGTTAATAAGAATCTGAATTGGGATTCAAATCATGCCTCTTAAAATGCAATAAGTATTCATTTTTATAAAACATTAGTATTCTTTAAAAATGCTTATCATTTGAGTATATTTTTAATGACACAAGTTTTAATTTTAAAAACAATATTTTGCTCTCTTTTCTGTTGACAAAGAAAACTTTGACAGATGATAGAATTTTTCATGTTCGATTAGAACCTGTGCCCCAAATCTATTTCTATTTTGCATAATAAACTTTAAGCATTCTATTGAAACCAATTTTCTTTTAGTAAAAACTTGGTAGCATCATCAAATCCATTTTGATATAGTAATTTCATTTTCCTCTGGGTTGGTGGGAAAAGAGCTTGATTTAGTCTTACCAGATTGGTCCTAGACAACTACAACAAAAAGAAACAAATTTTAATAATGAGACTTAAGTGGCATTGAAGGCAGATATAAATGTCAGTCTAAACTTGCTTACTACAGATATTTATTTGAAAACAAAAATACAAAATCCATAATAAAAATACAACCCCACATAATTAATATTTATGTGTTAATATTCATAAGGATTTTATTTTATCTAATATAGTTTATACACTTTATTATTGCAATCATTTTAAACAAATGTCTAAAATCAAAATTGATTCTAAAACTGGCCTCAAAAATGGGGAAAAGAAATAATAAATTAAAGAATAATATATTCATTTGTATAATGTTCAATATGCCTAAATAAAGAGTATCAAGTACTTTCTATTCTGATTATTAAAAAGTATATATATTTGAAGGAATATCTAAATTATTTATCTAACATATTCAAAATATAAACATACTTTCAAGTTAACAATGGCTATGGAAATTGTTAAAATCAGTGCACACTCCAGGAAGAATTAATCTTCCAAATTCTCTGAATAAGTCTAAAAAATTGCTTACCATGATATCTTGATTTGCCATATTAATGTATATATCCATCTGTCCTTTGTCTTCTGGGCAGATATCTAATCGACCACTGAAAGGTGAAACAGTCACTGTTCGCCCCACAGGCAGAATAGGAAGGCCATTGGTAAGCCCTCCATCAACCCATTTCTATTAAAAGAAGTATCTATTTCAGCTGCATAGCAACTTCACACCACATAATATAAAATGCAATGACTTCTTAGAAAAATTCTATCCAAATAAATACAGTTGTAGAATATAATTTATATTTCTGGTTATAAGATTTAATCTTTTTGTGATATATTTCAGAACAAATTTCAGAAAAAATTTCTATACAAACATTACTCTTCACCATAATAAAAATGTTTAGAAGCAGTTAGGATTTAGGGATAGGAATAGAGAATGGACCAAAGTTTTCAGTGACATGGATGGGAACTCCAAATATGGGGTCAGAACATCACAAAACATGAAACCGGTCTTCTTTCTGAGATGAGCTCTCAAAACTATGCTACTGTGACTCTTAAATTGGAAATATATCATAAAATTCCGAAGGTTTCGATTTCATTATCCTCTATAATAGCTGCCTAAATTTTGACTTAATATATTATGTAGACTTTTGGAGGGACTTAGTACTTTATTCAAGTTAAATGATAGTGTTAGCTGTTGTTCTTCCTTCGTTTGACATCATGGAGTGGTATCTTGACACCTTTGAACTGGCTTTAAGTGAGGTAGAGTTGCACAAAGTCATCAGCCTCACTGTTTTAGAGTCATTGAAGTCCAGTGACAGGACAAAAAAGTTCTAAGCACTCCATTGCACCTGCTACTGTGGTCTTCAGGACACTGAAATGAATTGTTTTCATCCATCCATTTTGTCAGGAGTAGCCTTCACAGGTTTTGAACCCTAACTCATTGATTGGTTTGAGGCTTACTGGTTAGCTTCAACCTAGTTTAACCCACCTGCTAAGACCATTTTACTGGTGTGTGGCTGCTGAACATGCTTCAGATTCTTGAAACCACAAATAAGCATTTAGTATAGATGGTGTAAGAGCTTGTTGATCCCTTTTCAGGACTGCTCATCCACCTTTGGTATTCCTCTGTCACACAACTTTCACTTGTAACATTAGTTAATACTTGGGGGATTGGGGGGAAGGGGATGGAGAAACAGCTACTACTTTGTGTGTGTGTGTGTGTGTGTGTGTGAGAGAGAGAGAGAGAGAGAGAGAGAGAGAGAGAGAGAGAGAGAGAGAGAGAGAGAGAGAGAGAGAGAGAAGGAGACTTCAAAGAGCAATTTCTACAGCAAAATTATAAACTAAAAAAAAAAAGAAAAATGTTCCTTGGAAATCTCTGAATATAAGAACTATTAAAATGACATAATTGACATATTGCTAAGAAAACAAGAATTCATCCCAATAGTTTCTCAGTTTTCAACACCACTTTCAAAGAGGAAAATGAAAGAAAAAGCCCAGAGAACTATAATTTATGAGGAAATAAGGATTTTAGTAACATAAAAAGATTAAAGGATTAAATATTATCCCTAGCTTTGTCCTTAATTTCTCATGATGTGGAACATTTCTAGAACTAAAGAAATATATCAGGGAAATATATATATATATAAATATATATATATATATAAAACTCATATTTAGAGCTATTATACTAGGTAAACTAAATAAAAAGTCAATGCTTCTTAGGTATAAACAGTTATAATTTAGTCATAATTCCAAGTAGGTTGACTCTGCTGATTTCACAGAAAACAAGTTTTCAATCATAAAAAGCTCTAGGAGTCATTAAAAATTTCTATCAGGTGATCTATCACAGAAAAATTTAGGAATCACTGAAGCTCACAGCAATCTTTAATTCCAAAAAATCTGAAATAAGTTTTAGTAATACATTTATAATTATATCTATGATTATCCAACATGTTAGTAGAAGATGGAGAGTACATTAATGTAATATTTATAGGGAATGATGAGGAGGATATGAAAAACAGGGAATAAGGAAGGTTTGTAGCAGGGAATGGAGGAGTTGAATTAAACAATTAAATAACAGAGAACATTCAAATTAGCAGACCTCCTAGAGACAACGACACTGAAGGCAGGGATGAAATTACAAAAGAAAATACCAATGACATAATAGAAAAGTCAACTTTAAATCCTTATGCAGAAGAATTCCAACCAATAATAACTGCACAAGAAAAAGCAAACACAAACATTATTAAGCCATCCTTAAGTCTCCATGAAAATGCAATTCCATTGCAAACTGATGATGAATTGCAAAATGAATGTTCAAAGAAACAAGAAAAATCTGTAGATGAAGAACAAAACTGGGATTTGAACAAAATAGAAATACAGGCACCTATGGTCCAAGTATGCCAACAAAATGAGAACATAGAACCAAGGTTCATGATAAGAGTGGGTAATGAGATCTACCCAGCTCTTATCAATACAAGGGAAACTAAATCTGTTTTAAAAACATCTCCTGAAGATAACCAAATCACAAGTTACATACACATAATGGGGGCTACAGGGAAAAAAACAGAGAGTACCAAAACTAAAATTAAAAAATGGTAACTCTAGGACCCCTAATAACAGAACACACATTTTTGTTAATCCAAGAATGCCAAATCAACATTCTTGGGAGAGACTTTTTGTGTAAAATTGGAGCAACTATTCAATGTGATATATTGGGAAAAATCTTTCTACATCTACCCAAAGACTCATTTGAACATTATCCACTGCTATTCATGGGACAAGTGGATGATGAACAAGTTCAGAATGAAGATACAATATTTGAAATACCAAGTCATATACCAGAAGGACTTTGGGCTACACATTCTACAGATGTAGGGATTCTAAAGTCAGCAATACCAGTAAAAGTAGATGTTAAAGAAGGGACACCACCAAGGATACCACAATACAAACTAAGTAAAGAAGCTATAGATGGACTCAACCCAATTATCCAAAGCTTGTTGGATCAGAAAATTTTAATCCCAAGAATTTCAGAATATAATACACCAATAATATCCATAAAGAAAATGAAATGTGACTCTGGAGAAAAGTTCAATGGAGACTGGTCCAAGATTTAAGAGCAGTAAATAACTTTGTAAAAAGTCCCATGCAGTCATTCCAAGCCCATCTAAAATAATTTCAGAAATTCTAAGTAACTCTAGATATTATACTGTTGTTGATCTGTGTAGTGCTTATTTTAGCATTCCAATTGCAAAGGAAAGCCAAAAAAAATCTTTGCTTTCACTTGGAATGGGACTCAGGTGACATGGGGAAGATTTCCAGTGAGATTCAGTGATAGCCCAACGGCATTTTGCCAAATCTTGCAAAAATATTTAAAGAACATCCAATTCAAAGAAAGCAAAATTGTCAAAATTGTGCACTATGTGGATGACATTCTTCTTGCATCCCAATCTTCTAAAGTTTGTTACCAGGACAGTAAAAAAAAACTCCTCCTAGAGCTATATAAGAAAGGCCACAAAGTTTCCAAATCAAAGCTACAATGGGTCATGCCTAAAGTGGAATACCTAGGATTTATCTTGGAAAAGGGAATGGGAAAGATAAACAGGTCAATATTCACACAGATTTCCAGTACTCATTCTCAGTAATTCATGCCACAGCAGAAATTTGGAATCATAGAGGATTTTTGACAAGTGAAGGCAAAGAGATCGCATATGCCAAAGTAATAATGCAACTTCTTGAGGCTGTACAACTTTCCAAGGAAGTGGCAATAATCCACACATGAGGGCTAATGATCTTGTGTCCTTAGGAAACCATAGAGCTGACATCACAGCAAAATTTGGAGCTAGAGAAGGACCTTTGCATGTATTGAATTTCTCAATAGTTGAACAGGACAATCTAACTAATGCCTACAATGAACAGGAAATTCAATCCTGGATAAAGAACTTAGGGGCGAAACAAATAAGAGGCATATGGTTTTCGCAACTAGGCAAGCCCATCCTGCCTAGAACATTATTTTATCACGTGTGCAATGCAATACATGCACAAGGACACTGGAACCCAAGCCGTGATCGATTCAGTGAGACAATTTTGGACTGCACCAGAAATATCCACATATGCCATAAGAGTTTGACAAAAATGTAAAATATGTATGCAGTTCAATCAGGGAGTTTATAAGACCAAAGGGTTAGGAGTCGTCCCTTAGCATATACTCCATTTGAATGCATACAGATAGATTTAATCAATATGCCAAAAGATAAAGGGTTTAAGTATTGCCTTGTCATCATAGACAGGCTGACTGACTAGATGGCCAGAAGTTTTTCCTGCCAAAAAGAACAATGCAGCATTTGTAGTCAAAATCCTATTAAAAGAAATCATACCTAGATTTGGGATTCCCTCAAAATTGGACTCAGACTGTGGAAGTCACTTAATCAATATTAAATGAAATTTATAAAAATCTAGGAATACAAGCAACATACCATACACCACATCATCCCCAAAATTCAGGCCAAGTGGAGAGATAAAATAAAGATATCAAAACATTGATAGGAAATTTTTCTAAGAAACACACCAAAAATGGACAGACATTCTGCCATTAGTTCTGTTCCATCTGAGAACATGATGCAGTGGAGATTTGCACATCTCTCCATTTGAGACACTATATGGACATGCAATTTGGCAAGGAAGGACTTGTAAACCAGCTCACATTGTAATGATAGGTGGAGACTGTCAATTAACAAAATATATATAAGCTTTACAAACAAGAATAGCAGAGTCGCATGAAATGGGCTTGATACAACAAACAGTACCCCTGGATTACAATTTGCACATCAAACCTGGAGACATTTCAAAATATTTTAAACATTTCAAAAGAAAATTGGCCACAGACATGAAATGGACTGGACCACATGAAGTGTTGCTTACTACCTCAATAGCTATAAAACTTGCAAGGAAAGACTCATGGTTCCATTGTTCCCATGTTAAACCAGAAAAATTTAACATCACTGTAACAGGCATAGAAGATAATTAGGCAAAAGATAGTGCTGAGAAATGAAAACAAAAACTGATTAACACCAAAAAGTACCCCACAAAGAAATAATAGTGATACATAATATGTCTGAGATAACTTTCCAGTCCAGAGGAAAAGCATCCCAGAGGAAAAGATTTTAAACTATCCCAGAGGAAAAGCATCAAGAAAAGCTGCTAAAGACAAAAACCAAAGAGAAAAGCTGAAATAGACAGCTAAGACTTTGAACTTTGTAAATTTGTTTAATAGCTACTAGAGAGAAGAAACAAAGGAAAAAAAGAGAGCTGAAATGGACAGCTAAGATTTTGAACTGTGTAAATTTCTTTATATAAGAAGAGGACAGATGGAAAATGAGACTTATATGTAAGACTGAGTGTGTTGAAATAATAAAACAAAAGTAATTTCACATATTAAGGAAATAGCATGCATCACTACATAACTTGGAAGAAAGAAGAGATCAGTCAACATGAGAAGTGGAAATCTGAAGAAACTAGATAAGTATTAATTCAACACATCACTATTAGACACAAAACACAAAATCACAAACTGACAAATTGGGAGACCTTGTTTAAATAAACAAGTATCTGAAATTGTATTTATACAAAATGTAAATATGTATATAGTTAGGTCCATAAGGTCTTAGGCAAATAGAAAGATCAATAGATATTTCTATTTGACTGACATCAG
Organism: Monodelphis domestica; assembly: GCF_027887165.1. Lineage (NCBI taxonomy): Eukaryota > Metazoa > Chordata > Mammalia > Didelphimorphia > Didelphidae > Monodelphis > Monodelphis domestica. The sequence continues at coordinate 225,013,767 of NC_077234.1, forward strand.
GATGTGGAACAATGTATATTATTATATTATATGTAAAAAATCTCTATAAATAATGTATAGACTATAATTAGGTTAGTAATAGTGTCTGCAAATATATAGCATAGCATGTATATATGTTGTACATAAGATTGGGTTATAGATTAAACTAGAGACTTAGATAAATTATAATAAGTAGGGAACAGATTAGGAGTAAGTTAAGTTAAATATAGCATAGACAAATAGTTGTACATAGGAATAGACTTAAGCTACATTTATTAGTAAAATTTCTCAGTTAACTAGGACTTCATCTTTTTTTCATACGAGGGTCTTCCTTCCTCTTATGGATTTCAAGGTTTGCTTTGTAAGTAGGATGAAAGGATCTACTCAAATCCAGCAGATGTGACATGGAAATCACTTTAAAAGACTGATATATATTAATTTAAGGTCGCCAAGGAATTCAGCTATGTAATTCCTAAGTGAAAACTCAAGTCAGCAGTCAACCTTTTATGGAGTTTAATTACAAACAGGAGGAAGA